>NW_022111320.1:18153986-18198926 GCF_000313985.2 Echinops telfairi | reverse complement strand
CATTTGGGTTTCAGTAATTCCTCTCAGTTACACTGCCCTTTTTCCAGCCCTACCAGGCCTCCCACACCCTCCTCACCATCAATTTTAGATCACTTGTTGTTCCCCTGTCCCTAGGTTTCTTAACACCACTTCCTTTCCCCTGCCACCGCTTCCCATGTTCCCCTGGAACTGTTGATCCCGTTGTTTTCTCCTCCAGATTGTTTATCCAGATAGACATGCAGAGATAATAATATGCACAAAAAACAAGACAGAGCAAAACAAAATAACACAAAAAAACCAATGACAAAAAGCCTATAAATAGTTCTAGGTCTGTTTTTTTACCTTTAGGATTGTTTTCCGGTTGAGTTTGATGGAGTGCCACGCTGTGGCCTCAAAGTTTATTTTTGTTATTCCCTGGGGACTTTGTTGCTCTGCTCCCCTGGCTGTTCTGTTGCATGCCCTTAGTGTTTCGCCTTGGTGTGGTGGGGTCAAATTGGGCACAATTCACCCACTGTGTCTCCAGTGTTGTCCCCAGTAGCTCTATGGACCAGTGAGGGATGTCTTGTCTCATAGTGGGGCCGGTCCTATGATCTGCTCTGTGCATTGGCTGCTCTGAGCAGGAATGTGGTCCTTAGGGCTTGGTGGGACAGGATGTGCTCCACTCTCTCTTCCTCCCCCTTCATTTGCTCCTTTGTGGTCTGATCAAACATGTCCCTCTCCCTGAGCTGTAGCTTCAGTGCTGTCTTCTGCAGGGAGGGGGCGCTGTCTATGTAGATGGGATTGATTGGGGCTGGCCCCTCAGACCTCACTGTTGGTTCCCTGCTTCATGCCGGTTTGTTGCATCACATCTTAGACATATTTATAAACTTTTAACAAGATTGTAGATATTGACCACCCACATTTATTAACAAGACGTCTGCTTGGTCTAGTGGCGTTGCGTAGTGCAGTGCTGTAATGAACAATGGACACTCTGCTCTTTCATGAATGCAGCACCACTTAGTTCGCTGCAGGTTCTCTGCACTCCAATGAGCAATAGCATGCATCTTCCACTAGCAGATGAAAGCTGGTGGAGGAGTGGGGGGTTATTAGGGCCTTACAGAAAATGGGATTCCTGTGGTCATCTTTCACTGGTATATTTAGTTTGCTTTAGTTCAAAAAGTAGAATCCTGGTGGTATAGTGGGTTATGTGTCAGGCTGCTAACGGAAAAATCACTGGTTTGAAGCCACCAGCCACTCCTTGAGAGAAAGATGAGGCTGTCTACTCCCATTAAGATTTTCAGCCTCGGAAACCCAAAGTAACTGTTCTGTTCTGTCCCATATGGGGTCATGATGAGCCAGAATAGACTCGATGGCAGTGAATATGGGTTATGTGTCTATATATTTTTGTTTTTTCCTTCAAAATTTTGTCTCATATCGATGAATTGCCAAATAACTTGTACAGCACCCTCATGATCTGTATTTTTTACATCTCATAGCACCCTACTGACTTGGTGATTTTAAGGCCCTCTCAAGTAGCTAAATGAGCAATAGTTATTATGCAAATACTGCTACTCAAGGGTTATTTGTAACTAGTAAAAGAAGGCGCTGCCAGGATTACAGGTAGAGAATTTAAGGTGATGCACAACTTTAATTATTTTGTACATAGGAAATCCTTGAGATTCTTTCAAAAGAATAATCACTTAATTGGTGCATGGGGATTGTATTTCTTCCCACCCCTCCCTCAAACAAACAAACAAACAAACAAACAAACAAACCAACCAACCATTGGATTGGGAGCAAATACAGATATCATGTCATTCCTTCGTTCAATTGCATCGAGCAGTATTGTCCAATTGCTTCCACAATCAATTTCAAAACATTTTCATCCTTCTTGAACTACTTGCTCCCATGTATTTCTTATCTCTGTGATTTAACTTCAACTATAATACTATTATGTGTTGTTACGTGTCATGAGTCAGTGTGACTCATCATAGTGACTCTCTGTACAACACGAAAGCTGATTGCAAACACTGTGTCCATCCCTCTTGTCCAGGACCTCCCTCCTTTTCTGCTGCCCCTCCACTTCACCAAGCATGATGTCCTTCCCCAGAGACCATTCTCACTCGACCTCGCCTGTCCAAAGTACATGAGGTGAAGGTTAGCCGTCCTTGCCCCTAAGGAGCACTCTGGCAGTACTTCACCTAGACAGATTTGTTTCTCCTTTGGGCAGACCAGGGTCCTTTCAGTGTTTTATGCCAGCATCATCATTCAACTGCATCAGTTTTTCTTCCCTCTTCCTTATCCATTGCCCAACTTTTTCATGCACATGACGTGATTGAAAATACCATGACTTGGTGCATCTTAGTCCTCAAAGTAACATCCTTGCTTTCAACACTTTAAAGAGGTTTGTGCAGCAGATTTACCCAGTGCAATGTATTGTTTGATCTCATGACTGCTGCTTCCATGAGCATTGATTGTGGATCCAAGCAAGATGAAACCCTTGACGAGCTCAATCTTTTCTCCATTTATCATGATGTTACCAAATGGTCCAGTTGTGAGGATCTTGGCCTTCCATACATTGAGTTGTAATCCATACTGAAGGCTACAATCCTTGACCTTTATCAGTAAGTGCTTCGGGTCCTCCGCAATTTCAGTAAGTATATTTGTGTCACCTGCATCCTCCAGGTTGTTAAACCTTCCTCCAATCCTGATGCCACACTCTTCTTCATAAAACCCAGTTTCTCTTAATTATTTGCTCAGCATACAGATTAACTGTGGTGAGAGGATACAACCTTGATGCAAGCCTTTACACTTCGATATTTTACATGTGCAAAAATAAAGATCTGTTGCTTTATAAGCAAATATGAGAGGGCTTCAAAAACTTTGTTTAAGAAATTTCAATGTCTTTATTTATATTGTCGATGAACTTTTTGAAGCCCCCCCCCCCCCTTCCACAGACATACTACTACCTATACCAAACTCTAAACTGTCTGCCATTGGCTTGATTCTGATTCATAGCAACTTTATAGAGCAGGGTAGAAATGTTATCATGGATTTCCAAGACTGTAACTTTTTTTTTTTTAATGTACTCGACTTTATTCTCTTTAAACCATAGAATAGAGTCTTTGGTTGTACAAATGTCACTAGTTACAGTCTTGCCAAAGAGGTCCTGGCTGGGAGGTGGGAGGGTGGAAGGTGTTGAGGGGGGCTAACCAGAAGCCAGTCCTGAGGGGGTCTCTTTAAAGTGCTATGACCCAGGTTTAAAGACTCAGCGTGTAGGATGGAATGGGGAACTGGCAGAACCCCACCCCAAGTCAGGGAGACCCCATGACAGGGGAGGTGGCGGCACCTGGCCTCTCTAGGAAGGCCCAGGGCCCAGGCTGCAGGCCCCAGCCGCACGGGCCGATGGCTACTGCAGAGGGTCACCTCCTTTGGGCCAGGGGTGCCAAGACAGTAACTCTTCAAGGGAGTAGAAAGTCTCATCTTTCTCCCAAGGGGTGGCTGGTGGTTCCAAACTGCTGATCTTGAGGTTAGTAGTCAAATGCATAACTGCTGTCACTCTACAAAGTAGGAATTTTGCCTGTAGTTTTGCCTGGTGGTATGAGGGTCTGAAATGAGAGGAAACATTGCCTGGACCTCCAAGAAATGTTGAGTACAAACTGCTGCTGAGAGCCATGGCCTTGGGCATGCTGGTGAGCTCAGGCTGGTGTGTCACTTTCTAAGGCAAATCACAGAACAATGTTAATTGTTTCTCTCCCCAGCCCGCCCCCCCCAACCCAACAAAGAAAGAAAAGAGTTGACTCACAGAAAACTTTTAAAAATACCAAATAGCTACCACACAACGATATTAATAATGGTATCCTCTTTCTGAGCTGCCCCAGAAAGATGAACAAAATTATTGATGAGCTCAGTGTCCTTTATGGGGAAGGTGCCCTGCTGTTTGAGAAAACTTGCCCGTCATTGCTTAAGACAGTCCATTGGGTACATACAGTCTTCTGCAGGCAGCTGGCATGTTTCAGGTGTGATGCCTCTGGGCACGGGCTTTCTTTAGAATTCAGTTTTGCTCTGTGCCTCAGTGGATTTTACTGCAAATCTTACTATTGTTTTCACCTTTGCCTCAGCCCATTGATTTTTAAAAGGCCCGGTTAACATTTGTATGTGATGGATTTGCCTCTGAATTTTATTTGGAATGGCTTCTTAGGGAGTTTCTTAGGATGCTGGATCTCTGCCTCAGTCCAGAATGTCTCCATGCGTCTGTCTGTCTGTCTGTCTGTCTGTCTGTGTCCTCTTATTCCTCCACCTGAGCCATTCTCTAGTCCAAGTGACTGTGCCCAGCCCCAACCGGGCTGCACTTCCTTCCTGGACACTGACATGGTCTGTAGCCCTAGTTCTCAGCCCCGTTTATATCTGAATCATACGAACCATCTTCCTAGATTCAAGTCAAAGAACCAGCTGCACTGCCATCCAGGCGATGGTGACTCAGAGACCTGATCTTCCTAATGGAGGTCAGTAGAAAATGTCTAAGCATTTTGTCCGAATTCCAGACGAATGTTGTTAAGGTTTTCTATATTTAAATATTCGAAGTGCAGTTTTTCTAAATTGTGGTAAATATAATAGAAATTTAGCTATTTTAACCATTGGGTAGTTATTTTGATCAATGAGATTTCCCTTTACCTTTCAGTGAATCAACTTTGGGGTTTTTTTGTTTTCAATTTTTTAAGCAAGAAATCACTTTCTCTCCTTACTGGAAACTAATAGAATGGTAGAGCTTTCTGGGGAACAGTTAGTTGAAATCTGTATCTAGGTAGTGCAAATGGTTAGACTCTTGACTGTGAGGGTTGGTTGTTCGAACCGACTGTAAGGGGTGGTTGTTTGAACGCACCAAGGAATGTCTCAGAAGTGCTTCAGAAAGATCACAGCCTTGACAATCCTATGCCTCCCGGGGCCTCATGAGTTGGACTGAGTCATCGACAATTGGATTTTAGAATTACATGCAGACAAATGTTCCCTCATCATTGTATTCTCGTCACTCCCCTGGCTCTGGGTCAGTCCTCACTGTGACCTCTAACTCACCAGAAGACTCAGGGGGCACAGGTCGATACCCCAGAACAGTTTGCCAACCCAAGCTTCCTCTCACCGTGACCTCAGCCTCCTGCTCTGACCTCATCAGAGACCCCTCCTAGCCCTCGCTCTGAGCTCCAGAAACACCACCCGGCGTGGGATTTGCACACACTCTATGCCATCTGTTTAGTCATGCACTGCCTTCTCCCGCGCTTTCCCCTCCTGTGGGCAGACCGCCCTGCGCCCTTAGTCTTGTCTCAGGCAGCACCTGCCCTGGCGTGATGTCCCAGCCCTTGGTGGCCCTCGCTGAGCCCCTCTCTCATGACACTGACCTCACTGTGGGGTAAGTTTCTCTCTGACCATTTCCCACTCTAAACTCTGAGTTCCTTGAGGTCAGGGTCACTACCTTACTGTTTCTCAAGTGCCGGTTCAGCGCAGATGGCTAAAAATATCAACTTAAAAATAAAAAGAGTACCTCACTTCTATGTTTTGCTGAGTTTGGAATGTCTTATCTTAGCACAAGTATGGTTTTAATTTATTCTTTTTTTTAAACAAAGGAAATCCCGTTTATTTCACTTTGTTTTTTCTGCACAGAATTTAATTAATCAATTAAATATTAGTGTCGCTCTCCCAGTTAGATCATCAAGTACTCGCATGGTTCTATTCTTTTTGAAATTTTATTTATTAAAAGATCATTTTACTGGGAGCCCTGATGGCATAGCGGTTATGAGCTGGACTGCAAACCGAGAGGTACAAAACCACCCGCGGCTCCTCAGGAGAAAGACCAGGCTTTCTACTCCCACAGCCTCACAACCTCCTGGGGGCAGTTCTACCCATGGGATCCCTTTACGTTGGCATTGACTGCACGGCCATGGGTTTGGGTTGTTTCCGCCTTCTTTTTGGTGAGGCAGTGGGTTACGTGTGGGGCTGCTAACTGAAAGGTCAGCCATTTGATACCACCAGCTGCCCCGAG
Source organism: Echinops telfairi (assembly GCF_000313985.2). Classification (NCBI taxonomy): domain Eukaryota; kingdom Metazoa; phylum Chordata; class Mammalia; order Afrosoricida; family Tenrecidae; genus Echinops; species Echinops telfairi. Next base: position 18,192,934 of record NW_022111320.1, on the reverse strand, counting down.
AGATCCCTTCATTGAAGTCATTTTCCTTCTTGTACCAAAGGTGCCCCAAGGGCATGCTGTGATACACGTTGGGCTGTCAACCACGAGGTTGGGGATTAAGCTCACAAGTTGGGGCTTGGGAGAAGCACGAAGGTTTCTGCTCCTGCAAAGAATTACCGTCTTGGAAACCCACTGGGCAGTTAGTTCTACAGTGTCCTATAGGGTTAGAGTACGAGTCAGAATCAACTTGCTGGCGGGGAGTTTTTTAAGTTACCTTATGTATAAGACTATGAATGTTGGCATGGACGATTTAACAGCTTTTATAAAACGTTTTATAAACCTTTGGGGGAACCCTGGTGGCATTGTGGTTAGTCCTTGGGCTGCTTACTGCAAGGTCAGTAGTTCAAAACCACCAGCTGCTCTGCAGGATCAAGATGAGGTTTTCTACTCCCTGAAGGATTTATAGTCTCAGAAACTCACAGGGGCAGGTCTGCTCTAGCCTATAGGGCCTCAATGTGTTGGAATCAACTCGAGCGCCGTGAGTTTGGAGTTGTTTAAAATGAAACCTGTACAGCTCCTATTTCATTTGGCCCTCAAAATAGTCCCAGAGGTTAGATAGAACCCTTCTATGATTTTTCAGGTGAAGACATAGAAGTCTGGGAGTTTATAAATGACTGTTCTGAGGTCATTGAGTCGGGCTGGGACCCAGGAATGGTGTCTTGACTGTTGTCCAGTAGCCCACATTCTCTGAGCACCATTGGATATTTTCCAAGGGGAAATCCAAGGACACCATCTCTTTAAAGGCTACTCAAGAATTGGACCGCTCAATCTTTGAATTGCATGTATAGAATTTATTTTAAGTTGATCCCCGATAAGAGTGAAATTATAATGTAACACGTTGATGCCATAACTTGCTTCAATATCAACCTCTTTAATTCTGTCTGAAATATAGAACTGTGTGTTTGGGTTAGGTAGTCTGTGATTTCTTAGTAAGTAAGTGGAGACATTATGTTGTTGTTTTTTAATTTAAGGGGAAATAAAATGGGCATTTTCCCAGAGAGATTAGAAGAAGAGTCTTCCCACCGACAGAAGGGAGCCGCATGCCTTGGGCTCGGTGCGTGTTGCTCATGGGAAATGGTGCCGGGCTGACCATTGGAGAGAGCTGGCTGCTGCTCTCCTCACGATTTGTTTCTGACGAGAAAGAGGAGGGAGAGAAAGCGCATTTCTTGCCTTCTCCAAATGCTCAACTCCCTTGGCCAGGCACACTGTTATTATCATGATTTTCTGAAGTGATCTGCCATCCGACGAATGCTTGATCATTGTGGGATAGAAGAGCGTTCTCTCTCCGCTGTTGTTATGTACTCTTGTGAGCAAATGGACGGAGCTCCCTGCTCGGGAGACCATGCGAACCTCTGCCAGGTGCATAGCCGGCACTTCTTCTCTCCCATACCAGGGGAGATACCAAGTGCTTGGAACCCGGAGTGACATCCTAACCAGTTGCTTACTCTTTGGTTTTGAAATTCCCTTTAAAAGGAGAAGGGCCATAGCTGCGTGTGCTCAGGGGACAGGGTGTGCTGGGAACAATGAAACCAAGGTTGGAGGAAACCCTTCCAGAATGGCGTGGACAGAAACCTGGCGATGGTATCAGGATCAAAACCTGCTTGTTGGCGTATGTAGCATTAATACAGGCCAGGAATCAGAAAGCGAAAGAAACCCCAAACTTATTGCCATAAAGTCCATTCCAGCTCATGCGATTGTTCTTCTAGGCTCTTTGGTTGACCAGAAAGTGGATGGAAAAGAAGACCACCCCAGGAGTCAACACTTCCTGTTTTTATTTCCTTTAAGGGTCACACTGTTGCCCTTCCCCTTACAGACTTTAGATATGTGGCATCATTGACCCAGAATGACTAGATATGCGCTTAAAGGCTATTGAGACCAGAAGTCTCAATAACTCATTCTTTCTCTTTCTGTGTCAAAACAATGAAAATCAATAAAAAACCGGCAAGACAATATGTCCATCTCTTTGGAGAAAGGTTGAGTTCATTATGCGGTTTATTAAAGACGATTTAAATTAGGCAGATTCAGATGTCACCCAGCTAACCCTTCCAGAGATCGCAGCAGCAGAAGAGGAACAAAACTTTTGTTATCTAAATGTGTAGTACCTTTTGTTCTACAGTGTCTCACCGACTTGCTCACTTTGAGAGACACTGAAAAACTTTCAACCCCCTTCATTCCCTGAAGAAAACTACCCCGGCAAACAGTCACCAAAGCGGCTTTCCCTCAGGAGGGCTTACAGGAAGAAAGCACTTTGCGCCATGCTCTCCGTGGGAACCCAAGGCAGATGAGGAGGTGGATAGGATGGGCAGGATCCAGGAATGAGTACCCATGGCAACCTCATCTTTTGCTCAGGACAAGACTAGCTTAGAGAAGACCAGTGCCTGCAGTGTATCCTCTGAGTAGATATGTCACACATTTAAAATATGGCCAAGAAGCTAGTATTGCAAGGGACAGAGAGAAACAAGCTAGGAAATAAACAAACAAACAACAACAAACTACCAACAACACCCCAAACATAATAGTGACCTCCAAAACCAAAAGCTCCTTGACTAGTCTTGCTTTTGTGTGCAGACATAGATTTATGATGATGCGGCTAAATTGATGAGTCATACTGGCGTTTTCAAATTCTGCTTAAATTCTATGCCTCATAGTGTTTGTTCTCCTTCAAATCCATCTATTTGTGAAAACTTAACCATTCAGTGGTAGAATTCTCACTTTCCATAGAGAAGCCCAGGTGCCACTCTGGGTCGACATACCTCACACATGGCCACCACCTTTCTGTCAGTGGATGCTTGCAGGTTGGTATGATTCCGCATGTGTTTCAGCGGCATTTCCAGACAAAGACGGGCTAGGACGATGGATGGGGAAGAAAGACTTACGTATCAAAACCATAGGAATCACAGCAGTCTGACCAGCAAGGCATCCTGGGGTTTGTTCTGTTGGCCATGGAGTTGTCGTGAGTTGGAGGCAACCCAAATAAGCAGCTTAACGAGTGGTACCCCCGCCCACTTAACACTTGATGTTTTGCCTCCTCGCCCAGCCCCCACCTCTCTAGATCTATATTGTCAATGTTGAAGTGAGTTGTATTTTCTCTATCAATCTCTAGGGAGGGCCTTTGCCTGACCAAACTGGTGGTCCATGTGTGGTTCTGATGATCAGATTAGTTGGGAGGATGAGACTTCTTGCTGACTGAAAACATTCACGGGCAGGGGTTTCATTGTCTTATTCAGGAGTTTCCTTTTCAGGGAATTCACTTGTGCGGTCTCAGAGAATTCCCAGGTCTTCAGTATCCTGCCTGCCAAGTCCTGCAAGGAGCCACCCTTTCAGCTGTCTGAGGTCTTGGTTAAAGCTGCAAGGTTTTCATTTCTAAATTCTTTTAAGGAAAACAGTTAGAGAGCTGGCCAGCCCTGGCCCTCACATTTCAATGTCAGTTTGTGGGTGCTGTGGCTCCCAAAGTAAATATGGGAGAGAAAAATCCCCTCTTCACAGTTAGTCTTTTGGGTTTAGTAGACGAGATTAAAGTACCTCAAGTTGAGTTCAGCAAAAAGACAGGGTTAGCTATCAACATCCATTTGTGCTGAGTGAGTTCTAGTCTTTGATGAACTTACAGTAGCAACTTCTAGGATGGTAACAGCTGAGGACCATTACCTTCAATCATGGTGATTCTGTATCATCCCAAGATAGACTTGTGGCTCAAAAAGCTGATTTTGGTAGACCAATGTTACTTTATCTTAACATACATGTTTTGTAGAATTTGGAAAACGGGGTGGATTTACCAAACATTCTCCAGAATAGGAGTTGTAAGAAATAACAGTGATCAGCTGTGAAGAAACATTGGCATCACAAACATTACTACCTACCCTTAACAAGAGAAAGAAAAAGAAGGTAGCTTTCTAATCCAGCACAGATAAAGAACTGGGCATCCCAGTGAAAGGCCTCATACTTCGACAAACATGGCCCTCTGCCCTTGTATCTAAAGAGCACGGAAGGTCATTCTGAGAAAGATACTACTATCCTGCTACAGCTGGACCTCTGAGTTCAAAGGTGCTTTCAGAATTCTCTAACTAGTTCACTAAAGAGCACATATCTTTGTGTTTTTCACTGTGGGTCATCTCTTGTGGTTGGGGTTTCATGGATTTAATGTACTCTGGGTGGCAGCTGCTGATCTACTTTGTAGTACATGTGCCACTTTGAAGCTCAGGAAATAAATTGTTTCTGCAATCCTTGTCGCAAACTCATGGTGACCCCGTCCACAATGGGATCAGGTCATTGTGATCCATAGAATGTCATTGGATATTCTTTTGGAGATAGGTCACCAGGCCTGTCTTCCTAGTCTCAGCGTGGAAGCTTTCCTGCAGTGGTTCTCAACCTTCCTAATGCCGTGACCCTTTCATACAGTACCTCAGTTGTGGCGACCCCCCAACCATACAATTATTTTCATTGCTACTTCATCACTGTAATATTGCTACTGTTATGAATCAGGTGACCCCCGTGAAAGGGTCCTTAGGCCCCCAAAGGGGTTACAACCCACAGGTTGAGGATCGCTGCTTTACTGACTCCCCCACCCGGCCAGCATCATATTGCAGTTGTTAGGTGCTCTGCAGTCATTTCCGACTCAGAGTGACCCTGTGCACCACAGGATGGAACGCAGTGTCGTCCTGTGTCAACCCATCGCAACCATTGTTGCAGCCCCTGTGTCAATCTGTCTCAGTGAAGGGCTTCTTCTTGACTCACTTTCCATTTTACCGAGCATGGTAAAGTACTGATCCCTTCTGATAATCTGTTCAATGGGGTCGCACTATTCTCACTTCTAAAGTGCATGTTAGCTATACTTTTTCGAAGACAGATGTGTGGTTTCTTACATAGATGAGGGAGCACTTCACGCACTTGGAGCACTTGCTGCATCCACTTGTCAAAACATCTCCATTGGTATGTCAGTAATTCTTGGAGCCTTGCTTTTTTTTTTTTTTTTAACAACCAATGTCTCCCCTGAAATTTGGACTTTCTCCTCAGCACCATTGGTTCTTGGAATGGTTGAATGTTGACCAATTATTTTTGGTATAGTAACTATGTATATTCTTTGCATCTTTTGTTGCTTTTTGCCTCGTTCAAGAATTTGTCATCTCAGTCACTGCCACCGAGTTGATTCCAACTCCCAGTGACCCTTTAGGACAGGGGAGAATGACCCAAACTGCAAGTGTTTATGGGAAGAGAAAGCTTCACCTTTCTCCTGCAGAGCGACTGATGTTTCCAAACTGCTGACCTTGCAGTTGTCAGCCCAACCAGGAGCCACGCGGCCAACAGGGCTCCTGGCATTTGCCACTTTAATGTTGCCGTGTGAAGTTTGACTTTTTCCCTCAGTTCTTTCAGTTTGATAAATATAACATGTTTCTTACCTTTGATTTTCTAACTCCAGGTCCTTGTTCATTTCACTATAATACTTCATCTTCTCAAACTGCCTCTTGAAGTCTTCTGTTCACCTCTTTCATGTTTATTATCTCTTTTGCTTAATTTAGCCACTCCGCTTTCAAATTAGCATCATGCTAAGAAGACACATCGCCAGTGAGTAGATTCCGACTCACCATTGACCCTGCAGGATAGAGTGGAAATCTCCCTCCTCAGGGCTTCCAAAACTAATCATTTGTGGCAGCAGACAGTCTCATCTTAACTCCTGCAGAATGGCTCATGGGTTTGATCTGCCAATTGTGTGGTTGGCAGCCCAAAGGTTAACCGATTGTGCTACCATTAGCAGGTGTGGAGTGGCTGTGTACAAGGTGCTTGGCCAGAAATCACACTTGAGTCTCCAATATGAATGGCAAGAGTTCCACCGCTGGACCACCCCGACACTCAATAGAAGTAGTACTACTGTGTAACTAGATACACAGAGTGTGTGTGTATATGTAGTACATAGGAGTAGTACTACTGTGTAACTAGATACACAGAGTGTGTGTGTATATGTAGTACATAGGCCACCATATGAGAAGCCCTGGTGTTGGAGTTGTTAGGTTGCTAAAGGCGAGGTTAACTGCAAGTGCCTACTAACAGCTTCTCTGGAGAAAAATGAGGGTTTACTCCCATCAAGATTTACAGTCTTGGAAACCGTGTTTTATAGGGTTACCATGTGGTGTTTCACAGGTCTATCCTATCCTGCAGGGTTGCCGTGAGTCAGTTTTATACACTGACTTCATGGAAGTAGGTGGGCTGAGATCAGGCCTCTGTAACATAGCTCAATGAAGTAGATACTTGATGCTGGCCTATTTATTTATTTATGCAAATAAATCGGAAACTTGGAGATCCTAATTTACCCTGGGGTGCACTGATAGTAAATGACACAATATGGAGTTGAACCCGCCATCTTTTCACTCCAAAGACTCAAAACAGATACGGTCCACTGGAAGAAAGGATTCATCGCATGATTGACTGGTTCACATGTTCATTGGTCTGACCTTTAATTTAAAGTTTTCTGGTTTACCTGAGATGAGTTCTCTTTGGTTCGTCACTTCCTTCTGAAGCAGCAGATCCACACTGGCAAGCCATTTTCTCATCGGCACACTTTACCAGCGGTTCTCAACCTTCCTAGTGCCGTGATCCTTTCATACAGTTCCTCATGTTGTGGTGACCCCCCAACCATAAAATGATGTTTGTTGCTACTTCATAACTGTAATTTTGCTACTGTGATGAATCGGGCAACCTGTGCGAAAGGGTCATTTGACCTCCAAAAGGGGTCGTGACCCACAGGTTGAGAACTGCTGCTTTACACGATGGCTTTCTCCTGTCTGTCCATTCCAAAGGAACGTGGAAGGTTATTCTGTGGCGCACAGCCATCATGATCTTTCTGCTGGTATCAAGTAAATGTTCCGTGAAGTGCTCCAGTTAAGAGGATATAAGCCCCAAACCCCATTGCTGCCAACCCTGTAGGACAGAGACGGACTGTGCCCCTGCGTTTCCCAGCTGTGATCGTATGCAAGCCGACCATCTCAGCATTCTCCCTCAGAGCAGCTTGGAGATTGGAACCACTGATGGGTAGTAGCCCAGAGCGTTTAAACCACTCTTCCACCCAGAGCTGTAGGGAGTAAGAGGAGAGGTGGCTTAAGTAGGTAAGTTCAGCCCCAGTGTCTTACTGTTCTAGAAGGTTCTTTGACTCGGATCAGTCATGTAAACTTGACACCACTTCTGCATTCCTAAGTAGTTTACAGCTTCATTAATTTTCACAGAGGGAAACTGGGTTAAACCTGACCTTTTAAAGAGCATTAGAAGAAAGGATTTACTAAGCAATTTAAGAATGTAAGCAGAAGTCTAAGAACTTTGTTGGAAAGGTCTACCTTTAAGTACCCTCAGGTATCTTGAGATAACTGTTTATTTATTCCTATTGATATGCTAATCACAAGCCATTCTTCAGCATTAAAGTGTTTTCCTCTAAGGAATTTGCACTTTCCTCTTAAATTAGGTTACTGCAGATACTAGGTCCATTAAAATGGCACAGTAAAAGTCCTTTAGTTACATGGCAGTACCAACCCGACATCCAAAACGGTTTTAGAAAGGATTTACTTGTAGGCGTCCCTGGGGAGTGGAAATAGTTACAAGTTTGGCTACAAACTGAAGGATGGGCGATTGGAAACTACCTGAAGGCCAGGTCGAAAGCTGGACAGACAGTAAGGCAGTCTGGAAGGCCTTGGGGAATCTGTCTGGAAGGACATCAGGAATTAGGGTGTCGGTGAAGAACAATGAACGTGCCCCAGACCTCTGGAAGAACTCACAAATCCATCTGGGAGAGTATGACCAGAGGCTCCTTGAGAACTAGGAGGGAGACTTTATCTCACAGACTTTGGACCTATAGGTAGGAGGGACCAGGCCCTTGAAAAGGACAGGAGGCTTGGTTCAAGAATGGAAAGTGTAAAAGAGGAGGACCACCGAGGGACATGGATGGATGTCACCGCGGCAACAACGCACTGAAGCATCACCACGAGGAGGGCACAGGACTGGGCAGGGTTTCATTCTGTAGTATACACTCGGGTTGCTCTGGGTCCGATCTGACTCCAAGGCCATGGCCACTGGCTCCTCAGAAGACAGGCTTGGCGATCTGCTTCAGAAAGGTCACAACTTGACAACCCTGAGACAAGCAGTGGCACTCCGTACAGGTGGGGTCTCTGGAGTCTCGCTCTACTCCATGACCTTGACTTTTTGTTGTTGCTTGTTTGCTTTACTGTCCTGAATCATGGGCCCATTTCCGGCAAGGATATGCCATCTGGGGGAATCTGGAATCCTTATGCTTACTCATTGGATACATGAACACCAGGAGAAGAGGTGGCAGAGCTTCATTCTTACTGGTGGGCTGGTGGCCTCCTGCCTCCTTTGGTGTAGGTGGCTTGGGGGACCTAGAAGTTCAAAGTGAACCGCTATAGCTAAGGTTTATTGGGAGTCCCACTGGGCTGCCCACTGAGCTGCTGACCACAGATCAAGGAGCTGAACCCATCAGCAGCTCCGCAGGAAAAAGATGAATCTGAGTGTGCCTGTAAATATCGAAAATTTCAGAAAGCCAAAGGGGCAGTTCTACCCTGACCCGCGGGGTTGTCATGCATCAGAACGGACGGGATGGCAGCGAGGGAGGGAGGGAATGAAGAGAAATTGAGTGTTTTGAATGATCTATGTAAATGTGAGGCATTTTATGGCTCATCTTAGATTTGAATCCTGAATGTGGAGCCTCTCTGAGATTTGAGCAGGTGCCTTTTCTTTGAAACACCCTGTTGCCTTGGTCTATCACCCAGCTCCTTGCTGCTCCTCATGCTGTCCACTCTCCAGCAGTATAGTCTTTACCACCAGGGACACTTTGACAAACTTGGATCTTCCCAGACCTGCTCTGTCAAAATTTGCTTTAAAATGCACATTCCAGTTTGCGATGTGCTGAATTTGACCTTCCTGTTGACCTGGATGAGTCCTGGTGGCATAGTGGATTATGTGTTGGTGTGTTATTCCAGGTAGACTAGAGAAACAAATCCAGGGAAACTCATATATGTATAGGAAAGAGCTTTATGTAAAAGAGTAATTGTATATTAAGAGAACATCCCAGCCCAGTCAAGTCCATAAGGCCGATATTAACCCATATGTCCGATACCAATTTATAAATTCCTCTTCAGACTCACAGAACACATGCAATGACGCCGAATGGAGGAAGATCACAGGCCACTGGGTGGAAAGTCTTGTGAATCTGGTAGTGGTGGAAGCATCTCAGGGCTGGCACGGGTCTCCACGTGGCTCCTCTAGTTCCAGGACTCTGGCTCCATTAATGTGTCTCCCTGTGGCTTGTCAACAGGAATGTCTTGCAGGGAGACAAAGCAGAGAGAGAGTGTGTCTGGCCTCCAGTGAGCTATTTATCTCCTTGGCGCCTCCAAATGAGGTCATCAGCTACAACCCGATTGACAGGCTAAACTCCATCCCTTCGCTCTTAATAATCTCAAGTGGACAGCAGATTATGTAATTACCACAGTTGGGCTGCGAACTGTAAGGTCAGCAGTTTGAACTCAGCCAATCCACTGGAGAAAGGGGATTTTCTGTTCTCGTAAAGATTTATAGCCTTAGAAGCCTAAAGGAGGAGTTCTACTCTGTCCAATAGGGTTACTATGAGTCAGGATTGACTTTACATCAGTGAATGAGCAGTTGAGTTGGCCATGAGGACTAGGGCTTGGCCAGTTGAAATGCCTCTCCTAAATTTAGAAAAAGGTGGGGGGTGGGGGGGAGCAGGAATCTGAGAAGTGCAGAATGAGCAAGGTACCTGCCTGGCATGGGCCCTTTAATCTTAGTGTTCAGCGGTTGCCCCAGAAACTGGGAAGGAAAATGTGAGGGATTGTTGCTTAGTGCTGGTGGCTTGTTCTCTTGCCCATCCTCACCATGCCCCACAGAGATAAATCACATTTGGATCAGAAAGGAAATCTCAGTTTGGGCAGTAAATAATATGTGGTGCAATCTTGCAATTTACTTAAGTGGAGAGTATATTGGATACAAGACATTTGGCCACTACTATGCCGTGGAATCTTTCCGCTCAACTGCTGTAATTTCCATGATCACCCAAATCTGTCCTTCAAGAGATTACAGAGCTTTCTCTGGTGCTCTTCCTTGTCCTCTTAACATTTTAAAAAGGAAGAGAAAGACCGAGAATAAGCACACTCGCACAAACAAGTTCTTCTTACAAACTAGATACAATGAAAATCCCTCGTGGAAATATGAATGGATGCTATATAATGCAACTTTTTGTAGGAGTAATTCTTCATAGGGTAGAGTATCTAAAGTGACTCTCTGCTAAGAGTTAAGCGTTTTGTCGAGTGTCTTTACAATGACGGGGATAGATGATAGATTACACATATATTCAGACATCTGCTTCTACATCTATATAGAAACATAAGCACACTTATCTTCTTCTGAGGTTGCTATGAATAGTAAATGAAATAACATGAATAAAGTACATCTCCCGTACACTTTAGTTTTTTTTATATGAGCAACACATCTTATAAAAGCAGCAAATCAAAGTAGTTAAGAGTGTAGGTTGTGGAGGTAGGTTCTTTGGGTCTAGATCTTGACTTTACCACTCATAAGATGTTTGACCTTGCATTACTTGCTCAAACTCTCTGTACTTCAGTTTCCGCTACTGAAAAAGGACGAATAGCCATACGTACCGCTTAGGGATTAAATGAGCTAGTGCATGAAATGCACATGGAAGAGATAGAAGTATATAGCAAGCCAAAGGAAAGTGAAGCTGGACAACGAATAAGGGATACTGAAGAAGTGATGCGTTTGAATTATGGTGTGGTGAAGAATATTGAATACGGGCTGCCAGAGAAGAAACAAGCCTGTCTTCGAAGAAGTCCTGCTAGAATGCTCCCTGGAAGTGAGGGGGAGCAGGAGATTTGGTCTCACCTTCTTTGGACAGGTTACCAGGATGGTCAGACTAATCCCTAGAAAGGGACCACAGGCGTGGTGAGGAAGAGGGCAGCGTGAAGGAGGAAGATCATCAGTGAGATGGGTTGATATCGAGGCTGCCGGAGTGAGTTCAAACATGACAACGATTGTGAGTCTGGCACAGGACCAGATGGAGTTCCTGTCTGGGGTGCACAGTGCTGCTGTGAGTCGGACCAATCCCAGCCACCTGACCAACCACAGCAGCAGCAGCAGCAGCAACGATGGTTAGCTTCTCTGTGTGTACACAGATACGAGTCTCTGTTGTTTGGAATCCAGGTCAAGGATTGAACTTCTTTGGCAAATGAATCTTTAGTTTGTTTTTCTTCCTCCCTCCCTGGTCCATTGTCCCCTCCTTCCCTTCTTCCTGTCTCTCAACGTGCAGGAACTTGAACCTTTGCCCAGACCTCGTCCGTCTCATCTGGCTTATGGATCTGTCATCGTTCATTCTTCTTACCCTAACTGGATGCAAGGAAAGGAATATTTGAAGATGGCCCTATATGAATACAAAGGCGTATTGGTTACCAACTTGGTTTCAGGCATTGTTCTAATGAGAGCATGGATTTGGGTCTAAACAGACCTAAATTCACATTCTGGTCCCGGTTCTATTTTATGTAAGAATCAGGTCAGGAAGATGGCATAACTAATCTTGGCAGAAGTGAATGAACTAATTGAGACTCCGATTCACCCCTCCCCAAAGATGTTTGCAGTGGTGTTTCCTTTGAAGTCTCATTTGTTTTGTAATTGTCATAATGGCTGCAGCCACGGGCTCAGCCCGGGTCCTGACTGTGCGGCCCAGGCAGGACAGATTCGTTAGTTCTGTTGTTCTTAGGGGCGCTGTACCCCTAACTGCCCTGATAGTACCTAACGTCATTGTTCTCAGTGGGCAGTCCTTCTGATGACTGAATGGTTTCCTTTGCAATCAAGAGCAATATAAAACAGGTTTGCTTGGCTAACACTCTCTGCTAACCATTCTGTAACAGGAAAGAAGAGAAGTCTCAGAGTACCCTCTTAGAAGACCCTGGATCCCATTGGCAGCTTCAGAGTGAACACAGACCTCTGCTCTGGGGACCTGAAGTGTGCACGGGTGATGGTTTTCATGCACCCACTGCGTGTGGCCCCACAGAGCTGTCCTCCAGAGGATTTTTAGTGGCTCTTTTTTCGGGAGCAGGTCACCAGACCTTTCTTCTGAGGTGCCTTAGGTGAACTCAGCTTTTAACCTTTTGGATAACAGTGTCACCTTTGATGACACTCAGGGACGCCTTCGGTAGATTCCAAGCCCTACTGCAATGAAATGAATGACAGGGATGCTAGAAACTCTGGGCTGGACTAACATTCCGGCTTCCCATCATCCTGTGCTGCCTGCTGCTCAGGCAGGTAGTTGGGGAAAGGTGTGCTTAGGAGCATGAGAATCGAAGTTAGCTTCCTTCCTCCAAACTTTGGAATGATTAGTTTATGTTTGGGACTGACCCTTATAAAATGATCCCAACTCACGTGACTAGATTAACCAATCTCATTTTTCGATGCATGCCCTTTTCTTATGGGGGATCCTTATCCATGATTGGCCACCTTCTTCGACAGGCTCAGAGTTACTCAGGATCATTTCATGCACTGGTGACAGCAGGTGCTTTGTTCCAACAAACATCTCTGAGAGGCTTTGTGAAGTTGGTGGGAAAATTCCATTATCTTTTAATTCTGTTTTTTCTGTGAGTTTTTGTATGTCTTTTGATACCAGTGTGAGCATTCATTGGAACATGAACTCTGATGGATGACTTAAAACAGAATTGAGCAATCAGACCAGGATCTACAAGTATTCATCCGCATGGGTGGAGAGGCAAGTAATATTTTATAATTTTTCTTGAGAGGTTAATAAAACTTGATTGTCTGCATGGAGACATTTCTGTTGCTGTACTTTAAGGAGCACCATGGTTACGCCCTCAACTTGCTCACCTAAAGGCCAGTGATTTGAATCCACGAGTTGGTTTGCGAGAGACAAGACCTGGATGCCTGCTTCCAAAAAGTTCAGTCGCCCCACGGGGCAGGTCTGCTCTGCTGGGTAGGTCCCCAGGAGCCACTGTCAAGCCCACGGCACCAAAACAACCACAGTGGAACCTAGTAGAAGTTCTCAAGTTCCAGTCATTGGTTCATCAACCACAAGAATTCTTTTTTCTTTTTTTTAATTCTAAGAACTTTGGTGTTTTTATTTAATCTCTTTCCATAAAATTATTTGATTTACTGAATTAACTTTTTACAGAAGAAATTTTCATGTTACAAAACTTGGGAAACTTACAGATTGACGTAGTGCATAATTTTCAAATGAAAAACACCCACACCCTTTGCCTTATCCCACCAAACCAATGTGGCCCTTGGACCTCGGTGCCTTGTCTCCCACCCTGTTTGACAGCAGGCCCACAGCAGGGCCGGGCCAGGGGCCAACTCCCCAGAGCCACACTGTGACTTCCCTGGGTCCCAGACAGTGGGTGCTTCCTGGGTCCTGTCCTCCCCAAACAAAAAGACTAACAATTGGATTTGACAATAGTGTGTGTAAAGATCAATATTCTAATATCATTAATAAGAATTCGTATCATTAAGAAAGATTAATACATTAAATTTTGTGGACTGCTAAAAAGCACGCCCCAGACAATTTGTACAGGGTAGGGACCTACAGTTATGGGTCATGACCTTGTAGACCTTATAGAATCTCAGGCAAATCTCCAGAAAGACCTGCTTCTCACCAAGAGACCCAGGGCCTTAGTCTAAGATGTCTGGGGGAGACAGAGGTGGGTTGGGGGTGGTACACAGGAACACAAACGTGAAATTTATTTCGAATCTTTAAAATGAAGGTGGAGTTTTCAGACGTGCTTATCACAAAACAGCCCATATCACTTTAATAAAAAATAATTTGAACTTAGTTCCTGCTGAGAGGTGCAGTTAGATCTTCGGTGGCTTCCGGCCCCTGCGGTGCATGCTTCCAGGAAGGCACAAACTCTGGCTGGGAAGCAGAGGCACAGGAATTTCAGGTGTAGAAAGGCTTGTTTGCTTACTTATTTACTTAGGCCTTGATTTTCATCAGCGCACAAGGAGGAGAATTGGAGTTATTGGTGGATTTATTTATTGTCAAAAGGAAACAAATTAACCTGAAAGTCCATTAACAGATGAATGGAAGAGAAGAGCCAGTCAGGGTGCAGTATAGCACTGACAAAACATACAACTTTCCTCTAGTTCTTTAATGCTTCCTTCCCACCCCACTAGCATGACCTCAATTCTACCTTACATATCCGGCTAGACCAGAGCATGTACACTGTTGCAGATAAGAGCTCACAACACAGGAAATCCAGGACAGATAAACCCCTCAGGACCAATAATGAGAGTAGTGATACCTGGGTTGGGGGGAGAAAGAAGGATCCGATCACAATGATCTACATATAACCCCCTCCCAGGGGGATGGACAACAGAAAAGTAGATGAAGGGAGATAGCGGTCAGTGTAAGACAGAAAAGTAATAATAAGTTATAAATTCTTAAGAGTTCATGAGGGAAGGAGGTTAGGGGAGGGGGGAATGAGCTGATGCCAAGGGCTCAAGTAGAAAGAAAATGTTTTGAAAATGATGATGGCAACAAATGTACAAAGGTGCTTGACATAATGGATTTATGTATGGATTATGATAGGAGCTGTAAGAGCCCCCAATAAACTGATTAAAAAAAAAAAAGTAATGGTTATTCATGTTTAAATCAGAAGAAAAGCAGGACCCTAGGTTGCACAGGTGAATAGCTTTATTAAGGGATCCGATAGGGGACAGAAGGGTCTGCACAGAACAATTAGGCTCGAAGCTTAGGTCGAGACACTGCTTTCTTATGAGCCCCGGGTGTGATTTCGACTCAGCTATTTCTAGAGAAGAGGCAGAAGATGCTCTTGATGGCAGTAAAGCCCTTCCTTTCACCTGCCCCTTCTTAGGCAGTCATGTCCCTGGTCTCCTTAGTTTCAGAAGGAGGACAGCTTTCCTTGCTGTCCCCTCATTACTGTCGTGCCAGGACACGCTGGTATAAAAAGCCCTTTGTTTGTGAGATCAGTTCTTTGGTTTCTCACTTCCCTTCTCAAGCCTAAATGTCACACTACATGTTCTCTTAAATTGCCCCTGCCACTGCTCAGATGACTTCTGGGTATTGTATACTAAACGCAGGGTCTTTATTTAGGTGCTTTGCTCCCCGGGAAGGAAAATCGTCATGAGTCACCCAGTTTGCTGATTTCTATGGAGGTGTGGCCAGCTGAGCGCCTGCACCTTGGGGATGAGACAGAAAGAGCCATTTGGATCAGGAGCTCATTGATGTGGGAGCATAAAGTAGCCTAGTAGATTCTCACTAATTTTTTTGTAAGGTGATCACACTCTCCTCAGCGGAGGGGCTGCTGCTTTGAGGAGCGCTTAGGGACTGAGTGTAAGTTACCCACCTTCCACTTAGAACTAACCTGGCTCCCCAAGAGGAGAGCTGAGATGCCGAACTAGGGTGCCTTAATTTTTTTTCCATTTCCTACTTTATGAATGGAGGGCATCATTATGTTTCTAGATCCACCTGGCTGACACTACTTTTTACATGATTTTCTATTCTCTACAGTTTTCTGCTTCTACCACTATGGCCCTTGTCCAAAGAACGCCTCTCACCAACAGCTGTAGTAGATGTAGCCGAGTGCTATCCCTCTAGCCCCTGCTCCATCCTATATTCACTGTGCAGCCAATAAGGGCTTATCAGAATGCTTATTTGAGGATGTCATTCCCCTGCCTAGAACATTCCCAAGAGTTTCCCATTTGCTCACGACCAAAATCTTGGACTGGTTTTATAAGCCCTCGCACCATCTGTCTATGCCTCTGTCTTTAGACTTGGCAGTACAGCTGCCCCCTGCAATCCATACACATTGCTTCCTTTGGCTAGCCCCTCCAACCCCGGTGTATTTGCATACGCCATTCCTAGCTCTCTTTTCCTCTTAGGAATTATCTCCTGTCTGTTCCCCACAATCCGTTTCCCCATCCCTCAGCTGGTGAAAACCCCTATTTTGCATCCTGCCAGTCCCAGCACTTTCCTTTGGAGCACTCATGCCAGATGATAATGAGATCTACGGATGGAGTCGTGCCTCTCTCTTCCCTCTTATCAAACCGTGTGCTTCATTAGCGCAGGCACTCATTTTTTTTGCTCACCATTCTATTTCCAGTAGCAATCGCATTTATCCACAGTCCCTGGGAGGGGCAAGGAGATAAGGCACTCCCCTGCTAACCACAAGTCTAGAGGTTTGCGTGTGACTAGACAAAAGGCCTGGCAGTCTGCGTTTGAGAAATGGGCCATTGAAAACCCCGGGAAACACCATTCAGCTTTGACCTAGCTGGGTTACCATGAATCGGAGTTGATTCAATAGCAAGTGGTGGCATTTAAGAGAAATCATTATCCTTTCAAATAAGAAAAATACCTTCCCTCACTGTATTTACGTTCTTTGACCCCCATGTAATGCATTGATTACATAGTCACTATATAGGTTTGTTGAGTAAATAGAAGATGATATTGAAACGCTAGCCTCATAGAAGACATTTAATGGTCACGTCTCTTAACATGGTGGAAGGTTACATAACCCATTTCCCAAGATTTTTCTTCAAAATGGTTATCAGCATTTTGATACTTAAAAGCATAGCTATTTATCCTATCAGCTCCATTTGGGGTAGACTATTAAGCTTTTAGTGTTAGTTTATGATTAATCACACCAACCACAGTTTGATAATGCAGTACCTTTTTACCTGTTGTTTCATCTGTCTGCAATCTTTTCCTCCAGGTACCTTTGCACCTTGGCCCCTCAACTTCTTCCAGGTTTCTGATAGAAGGTAACACTCTACCTTCTGAACTTCCTGGATTTCTATAGCAACCCACCAATTTCCTATATTTCTTACTATATTTTTCTTTTTTTTCCTTAGCACCCACTGGCCTTTCACCTGTTTCAGTTACTCTTAGGCTATCCCATAAGATGATAGATTTGTGGTTTTTTGTTTGTTTTGAGTTAGTCAGTCCCTGGAACACAGACCTGGGAGATACTGAAAACAAATGTTTTGAGTTCATGCATCATCTTGGTGAAGAAAACCTCACTATTTTTTTCCTTTTGGCACTTAGGTCATAAAGAAATAATAGAACCTCTAATTTCATCTTTTAAATTGGATTTTCCAGTGCTTTTTCTCCGTGCCAATGCAGAGAAATTCAGCTCGGAGCCTAGTGGGAATGAAGGCTTCCCACTCTTCCAGATGACAGACTTCGCTTCAGCTCTTGACTGGTGTCCTTGGGCTGACTCGGGCTGGCTCATGTGTCAGAGTAGAACTGTACTCCGTAGTGTTTTCAATTGCTGTCTTTGTTTTGGTTGGGGTGTTTATTTTTCCTGAAGTAGTTCTCCAGGCCTTTTGCTCTGGTTGGACTTAAACCTGCAGTAGTCTTTCCGTTAGCAGCCGGCCATGTTAACCCTTAGTATCACTCAGGGACTCCAGCTCTGGACAGTCTAGTAGACATCCATAACTCTTAGGTAGTTATTATGGATTGGATTTTGTGCCCCTCAGCCCCATCCCAAATATGTGTTGACTTGGCTGGGCCATGATTCTCAGTATTACATACTCTCCATTATGTGATGTGATATAGTTATCCTATGTGTAATAAATTCTAACTTCTATGATGTTAATGAGGCCAAATTAGAGGCAGTTATGTTCATGAAGCATGACACAATCTACAGGATTAGATTGTGTCTCTTCTGAGATATAAAAGATTAAACAAGTAAGCAGAGACGCAGGGACCTGACCACTACCCAGGATGGGAGCCCTTTGGACCTGGGGTCTCTGTGCTAAGAACCTCCTAGACCCAGGGGAAAATTGATGTCAAGACACATTGAGATCTCTAATGAACTCTGGGCCCACAGATGTTGCAAGGAGGCAAGGACCTTTCCCTGAGAGGGGAGTTAGGGGTGGACTGGGGGAAGAGCACCTGCTTTCCCCTATCAGATTTCTAGCCTTCAAAATGATGAAAGAATACATTTGTGTTTGTTAAAGTCATCACTAGTGGTATTTCTGTTATAGCAGCACTAACACACAGACAGCACTGCTTATCAAACTTTTTTGTGAGTCTGAGATTTAACAAACCCATTTTTGCTATGTGGCAAAAGAAAAGAATTTAGGGTGTTTTATCTGAAAATAGCAGCTTGTTTTTCATTAAGCAGCATCCCACTGCCTCGCTTGCCTTCAACCCTTCCCCAGGCAAGATGTGAAATAACAAAGGAAGAGGCCGGTGGTCATAAGCCAGGACATTGCAGGGCTCATTAATTACTTGGAAAATGGTGCCTGGGCTGCCGCCAGATACCCAAACAAAGAAAAGAACTCGCCCCTGCTTGCCAATTGACAAGTTGATGAGTGAGGTAAGAATGAAAATCATTTGAGTAAATTAAAGGAAGAGGAAATGAAATGGAAGCTGTAGTTTTATTCAAGAACAAGTATACAATTAAGACATATTCCCGCCCCCAGGAGGGTTTGATTCCTGCCAGGTAAGGCCCTGGAAGTCACTATCTGCTCCCAACCCTGAGATGAATCCGTGATCTCTAACAATGGAACTGGGAACACCAATTTAGGAAAGCCATGTGGACGGTGTTGGACTTTGGGCCAAAGCACATGATGTGTGTCCACACGAGTTGTTAATCTCAGCGATTCCTAAATCTGCTTGGACCTTATGACAATTATGTTGTTAATACCCAGACACTTACATATTCTCATTCTAGAAAATAGATGCCTCAATTTTGGAAAGACTGAGACTCTTAAACCATTGTAGCAGGCTTAATGTAATTCAATGGGGATAGTTTCCCGCAGAAGGCGACCGATGAGGAAAATGAGAACTTCCTCATGTTGATATGGGAAAGAGACCTTTCCAGAGAAATTCAGTGAGTTCACACAGGCCGCTCTAGATGAGATTATAGTTTGGGGCCATGCTGGCAACACTTGGCCTGAAAGTTTTAGGGTTCTGGGTTCTCTGCGAGATACATAGGGAGGTCTCCTGATCATATCACACTTCACCGGAATGAGCTCATCCGTAGCTCCTTTTCCTGGTGTGATTTTTACAATTTTCCGCCCTGTCTATGTCATAAAAACTCCAACACTTGAGAAAAATAAAATTGAAAACACACCAACACAAATATGCTCTACCACTACTGCCACAAAATCTCTACTTAGAAGCAAGACCTCCTTCTGGCTATTGTGTAGCCGATCGAAAATATAAAACCATTGCTAATTTGTTATTTAGAGATACCATTTTAAAATGGCATGTCCCTTGGAAAAAGGTGACCAGAAAGGCGGTCAAAGGGCCATATTTTTTATAACTTCTTTGACATGTAGACTCAAAACATTGCAGTTATGCAGAGAGACTTGCAAACAGAACTCAGATTCAGCATGAAAAGAGGAAGCGTTCAAGAACTAGAGGAATGCTGTGTGTTTCCTAGGTGCTATACTGCACCCAGGTTGGTTGATTTATCCCTTCCTTGTAAACCTGTGGGGGGATGTCAGCTGTCTACAGATGGCTTTGCCCATATCATTCACATGGATATAATTGTTTGTTTTGGATCTTTTGATACCTGATACTGTCAACACCTCGTGATCGCAGAGGCTGGTGTGCTTCTTCCATGTGGGCTTGTTTGCTTCCAGACTAGATGGCTGCTTGTTTAACTTCAAGTCTTTAAGACCCCAGATACTATATCTTTTGATAGCACCATCCCCTTTATTGACCCCATTTGCTTATGCACCCATTTTGTCTTCAGTGATTGTCAGGAAGGTGGGTATCCAAGAGTGTCAGGTTATGAAGATGTATGTAGGGACAGTTTCCCAGGCTTTCCGTGTCTTTGATGACCTTGACTGTTTTGAGAGTGTTTATTTTGTATGAAAGTCAATTGTCTGATGGTTTCCTCGTAATTAGACTGAGTCTTTGGAAGGAAGACCGGAGGAGTCAGGGCAATTTCATCATGCTGTCAATGTGACATGGCTGTTTACTTTTCATGTTGATCTTGATTACCTAGCTGTTTGCTACAATTATTTTCTACCCTCCTTTTCCATACTGCACGATTCACACTTATGGAGTGAGAATTCCACTCTAACTTCTTGTGAGCCGAGTATAGGCTTACATGATTTGTAATTCTTCTGCCTAAGAGATTTATCTTATCTCCAGTGTTTATTCATTTATCTATTTATCCATTCATTCAATTATTTATATGAGTATGGACTCATCAGTACTTCTCTTTATATTTGTTGAGTTATAAGCGAATACTACTTTATCTTGTTGCTTAAACGATTACAGTTCTGACTGGTTCTCTTAGTTTTTCCCACGTCCCTGTGGACACGGTGTGGTGGTGTTTTGTTTGGTTGAGTTTGGGATATTTCTTTACTTTCTGGCACTAGCAGATGCTCCAAAGCCTTGGCGTTTGAGTGACTACAACCTGCAAAGCCTTTCTGCCAGCCTGTGGAGAACACGTATTGTTGTTGAGAAAAGACAATTCTGCTAATCTAATAAAATTCTAGCATTGTTCATGACCAAAGTTTTACCTGGACCAGTGGTTCTCCAGATGTGTTCCTGGACCAGCAGCATCCCATGGAAACTCCTGGGACATACGTAGGTTCTGGCCTACTCCCAACCACTGAATCAGAAACCCTAGGGGTGGGGATAGCAGTCTGCTGGAACTAACATTTCAGGTGATTCTGGCGCAAGCCAAAGTGGGAGAACCCCTGCTCTAGACCTCATTAGTGGGTGAGCGATGTCATGAAGAAGGCAAATTCAGGGAAGTCTTGTGTTCATGCTGTATTCAGATTCTGTTTTGTCTGGAAGCAAAGCATTTAAAAAGTACGTGAAACCAAGATGGAGGTTTTTTTGTTTTTTGTTTTTCTCCATAATGAAGAGACAAGGAATCATGAGATCCATTGATTTCCCGCCACCGATGTGGGAGACACCAGCTTCCAGTGCACCGTGCCAGCTTTGCAGGCCTTCTGAAATAGCTCTGCTGATTTCAGGGGTTTTAAAGGGCCACATTAGATGATGAAGTCCATAGTGCTTGGTCGGCGGCAGTGACTCTATGGGATCATTGTCTTTTGGGTCTCCCTGTGGACACGGCATGAAAGCATCATGAGGATAAAGAGTTGAACTGCACCCTGGGGCACTACCTGCTTTATACATGGTACGTACTCAATGGATACTTGTCGAATAAACTCATGACTTCCTATAATCATTACTTTTCCACGTAGTACCATAAAATGTTGGCTGTAACCACTAACAACCCCTACCATTAGTACTGTATTATGACTGAGGTGAAGTTTACATACAATGAAATGGACACTTCTTAAGTGTATACTTGAATGCATTTGTACTGTATATTACCTAAGTAGTGTTCTTCTTTTTAAAAAAAAGCATTTTATTGGGGGCTCAGTAGTGTTCTTTATCGGAACTCAATTACTCCTGCATTAATAGCCATGAACTCATGACTTCGTATTGTTATAGATTTTCTAATCAGCATTAAAATCAACGCATAATGGTTCAAATTAAAGTGTATGGCTTTAAGCATCTGTTCAAGCCCTCCCTCAATGCAAGAATACTTTGTTTAAACAACCTGGCATTCTGTGATGCTCACCCTCCCAGCACAGTCATTGAAGACAAAATGGGTGTATAAGTAAATGGGGTGAAGAAAGTGGATGGTGCCCAGCTATCAAAAGATATAGCATCTGGAGTCTTAAAAGCTTGAAGACAAATAAGCAGCCATCTAGCTCAGAAGCAACAACATTGATGATAGGAATTTGAAAAGATTTGCTTTAGAAAACTCTGGCAATTTCTTATGTAGTTGTCCATCTACTTACCTTATGATCTGGCCGTTTTCCATGTAGACATTTATCCCCAGGTGAAATAAAAACAGATGCCCACACAAGATTCTCTATATGAATGATCATAGCAGCTTCAGTTTTAAATGTTCAAAGCTAGAAACAATCCAGATGTCCATCATTGGCTAATGGATAAACAAATGATTGTAAGTTAAATATGAAATACTACTGGTAAGAAAGATACAAGAAGACATATAGTGTTATAGATGAGGAATAAAAACCAAACCAAGAAACAAATTCATATTTGTTAAAGTAAAAATGCAACCCCATCTATCACCTGAAATATTCCCTTCTGCATTGTGGTGATATGTCCAAAAACATGGGTGACTCTCATAATTGTCACTAAGATGGGGAGGTGCAGGCAAATTTCCTTGTGTTATATATAGGGTTCGACTTAATATCAACTAGCAATTCGACAAGTCAGAGACCCCAGATTCAAGACAGCTCTAGGCGATATGAATTCATAATATGATGACATTCTAGAAACATGAAAACTATAGTGATGGAGAACAGACTAAGGCTCGAGGATTAAGGGGAAGGGGGGCACGCGGGAATGTTTTGGAGTAAGGATATACTGTATTCTCTATTTTTATTGGGATGGTGGTTACATGACTGTATTTTTTTGTTTTCTTTTTTAAATCATTTTATTGGGGGTTCGTACAACTGTTATCACATTCCATCCATCCATCCATTGTGTCAAGCACATTTGTACCTATGTTGCCATCATCATTCTCAATACATTTTATTTCTACTTGAGCCCTTGGTATCAGCTCCTCATTTTTTCCCCTCCCTTCCTCACCCTCCCTCCCTCAGGAACCCTTGATAGTTTATAAATTATTATTATTTTTTCGTGTCTTATACTGTCTGATGTCTCCCTTCACCCACTTTTCTGTTGTCCACTCCCCAGGGAGGATGTTTTATGTAGATCCTTGTAATCCGTTCCCCCTTTCTACCCCACCTTCCCTCTAACCCTCCCAGTATCACCACCCTCACCACTAGTCCTGAAGGGATCATCTGTCCTGGATTCCCTGTGTTTCCAGTTCCTATCTGTACCAGTGTACATCCTCTGGTCTAGCCAGATTTGTAAGGTAGAATTGGGATCACGATAGTGGGGGGGAGGAAACATGAAAGAACGAGAGGAAAGTTGTATGTTTCATCATTGCTATACTGCACTCTAACTGGTTTGTCTCCTCCCTGCAAGGGGATGTCTAGTTGCCTACAGATGGAATTTGGGTCTCCACTCCACACTCCCCCTCATTCACAATATGATTTTATGTTCTTTGAGGCCTGATACCTGACCTCCTGTTGACACCTCATGATCATACAGGCTGGTGTGCTGCTTCATGTGGGCTTTGTTGCTTCTCACCTAGATGGCCACTTGTTTATCCTCAGTCCTTTAAGACCCCAGATGCTATATCTTTTGATAGCCGGGCACCATCAGCTTTCTTCACCACGTTTGCTTATGCACCTACTTTGTTTTTGGCAATCATGTCCAGAAGGTGAGCATCATGGAATGCCAGTTTAATAGAACAAAGTGTTCTTGCATTGAGGTTTTACTTGAGACCCAATGTCCATCAGCTACCTTAATACTAAACCTATACATATATCAAAGTATACACATGGGTTAATTTTATTATATCTGCCTAAGGTTTCAACTTTTAAAACTAAAGTTTTTTGGGGGGATTAATAAATTACTAAATCGCCAAATCTATAATCTATATATTTTCTTTGTCTAGCCTTCCAACAGAGTTTTATTGCTCCCAACAGTACGCCAGGCACGATGCTTACTACTGGGTGGAGAGAAATAGGAGTAAAGTATGATCCCTGCCCAATCACTTTGCATGAGAGCGAGTCTCTGCAGTAACAAGCTAGTGCAAGGTTGCTGGTACCTGCCCTTTAGAAGTAAACTTATTGGGAAGGTGATGGTGGTGGTGATCATGGGAGGGCATTGTGAATCACATTTCTACCTCTAAAACACCCTGAAAATGTCTGTTCAAATACCCGTCATCTACCCTGAGCACTAGTGGATGCACAGGCCCCGTTATCCAACAGTTTATGGTCAAAACAAACACAAAACCAAACAAAGAGAAGCAGTTTATAATGATCAACTTTTCAGGATTCTGCTTTTAAAATTTACAAAAAAGGAGTATCCCTCTCTACAGCCGGTTTGTGCTTAAGGAAACTGCTGGAGTGTAATAGTTCCCAGAGAGAACTCGGGGATGTCAGGGTTGGGGGAGCAAATGCCTGCACCTGTTCACGACTCTGAGTCTGTTTCCCCTCCGTCTTTTTTGGCACTGCTTTGGAGCAGTTAATCTTTAAAAAAAAGAAGAGGGAGTGAGCCGGAGGTAGCCTGATTCCAGGCTATTTTTAGGAGGCTCTTCTACAGGGCTCTTGAGTGTCATATCCCTGAGATCCCTGCAGGACAGAGCCGCCTCGGGATGCCCTAGTATGGCCATGAGTCAGCTCCATAGCCTGATAAATCTCCGGTGTCCACGGTTGGACCAGAAATGAGCTGCTTGTTTTCCGTGCTGCCCTCCCTCTCCTCCCTTCTCCTCCATCGCCAGTGCACCTTTTCTAATGTTTTCTTGCATTTACCCCTTCTCCTCAGGGAGGGGCCTTTCAGTGTCGGCAGTGGGGGGGGGTATTTCTCTCTCTCTCTCTGTATGTGTGTTAGTGAGGAGACATAGAGCGAATGAAACAGCAAACAGGCTGCTTGAATGATCTTTCTGAACACGAAATCTGACTCCATCCTTCCAGTTCTAAAACCCTTTCCATGTATTCATCCGAGAAGAGCCACATGCCTTGTCACGCGAGCACAGCTTGGCCCTTTGTGACTTGCCCCTCATCTCCTCCCTACTAAGGAACCTGACGCATTAGTCACCTCCCACTTTACTGCATTTCCTCAAAAGCACCACCATACATTTTATATGTCTCTGCTTTTGTGCATGGAGGGCCTCTGTCTGAAATACTTTATATCCTGGAAGAATTTCCAGTTGGCCTTTAGATTGCACTTAAATATCTCTTTTTCTTGCTTGCTTCACCCTCTTTTATGTGGAGATCGTCACTCTCCATCCACTGAGCTCCATGTTACAGGGTTCTGATACAGGGTTCAGTAGATTGTTGATTATAAGTTTTATCTCCACCATCCTAATGTTCCTGAAGGGGAAGTCATGGCTTTACAAGGAGAAAGATCCCCATGGTTTTCATCCAGCTAAATAGCCGGGTGAATATAGACCACAGATAACCACTAGGAGGTAGGGCAGCAACATCAAAGGATATCACCACACTATTGGCCTTATTGGAACGATGATTCCTTCTTTGGAAACTCACCTAGTCATCATGGATGCCTGGTGTATCTTTTCTCCGTCCAACCTGCTTTCTCATTGTTCTGCAAAGCAAGAACACACCTACATTTGCAACTAACCACTGTGAGCGTGTTTAGTTGCTCTTGGGTCCGCTCTGACACCGATGAAATGTTGCCCTGTGCCCATGATCCTTGGCATGCTTGAGTTCATTGTTGTCACTATTATGTAAACCCTCATAGGGAATAAATATTCCTAGCCTCAGCTGAGATTCTCCAGCATCAATATACACACAATCCAAGTATCTTGATTTGCGTTTCTCTTGATAGGAGTGATCTTGGGCCAAATAGGACATTTCAAATGCTTCGTAAAGTCACCTTTTCTTGCAGCCACCCTTTCTCTACTCAGATTGTTTGGGTGAATGTCGTTGGCCTTTGGTTACAGCTGAATCGGGAGCTTGTTGGCTGGCAGAGCGATTACTTGGGGACATTTCTGCATCTCCTGCCTTTCCTTGGCTGGAACATCCTGACTCACAGCGGATACTCTGCCCAGAGGCCTGTCCAGGAGGAAGCATCGTGGGCTGTGCAGGCAGCATCCTGGCCTTTGGAAGGCCGTCACAGGTGGCAGAGTTTGAATCTGAGGTTGGGCGTTAGATGCTCTTCGAGAGTAGGTTCCTTTTCTGGGAAGCAGTTTCTCCTTGTCCACAGTTGCTCATTCACTTCTGAAGAACTGATCAGACCTGTGGGGAACTCCTATGTACAGTTATCTTCTCTGTAAAGTGGATGCCAACACCCCCCAAATTGGAAACACATGTTTCCCAGCAAGGGAATAGTGAAACAAATTATGGGCTAGCTATATGATGTAATGATAAGCAGCTTTTTAAAGCAATGCTTATGATGAATTTTTAATGACACAGGAAAATGTCATATTAATCAAAAGAAAACAGGATATATAATTACATATATATATATATATACACACACACACAGATAAATATGGTAATGCATGTGCCTATTTGTACAGGTATCTTTCTCCTTTTTTATACTTTTTGGTGTTTCAAATATTCTACAGTAAAAAAATTGTATTTTAAAATAAAGGTTTTATTTAAAATAGTTTTGGATTTATTTATTTATTTTCAAGATAATTTTATTGGGGCCTCTTTCAGCACTTATAACAAGCCATACATCAATTGCGTCAAGCATATTTGTACATATGTTGCCATCATTATTTTCTAAACATTTATTTTCTATTTGAGTCCTTGGTTATCAGCTCCTCTTTTTACCCTCCCTCCTCATGTCCCACCCTTGTGGCCCCTTGATAAATTATAAATTTTTATTACTTTTAGATTTAAATGAAAGTTGCTAAGATAGTACAGAGTTCCCCTTGCATGTGTACTACTTTCAAAAATGAGAATATAAGCCATTATTTAAAAAGGATTAGACATCATTTCTCTGGCTTAATTATCATGAGATATTTATGAATACTTATTTAAGTTTTGTTTAAAAGAGGCTTTTCAAGGGGGAAAAGAGTATCCTCTTCACCAAAGAAGTGTGTGTGAGTTAGACCACCCTTTATTTATCGGAATGTTGATATGTGGAGTATTTCACACATCATAGATGGAACATGACAACATCTATGGACTCTTTAACTTTACTACTTGCCTTAAAGTGACTGAAATAAATCTATTGTTTATCATAGACCTACTTATATAGGTAAGTATTTAAAGGAGATGTTAATCATCATTTCTCTTTAAGTTATAGTATGTATTTTTTTTCTCAGATTGACATATCCATACTAAAATCAGTGTTATAATCCAAAACACTTGTATTTAAGATCCTCAAAGAGATCAAGGTAAACACAGAGAAAAACCTAGAAGAAAAACAACACAAAAACAAACCAGCAGACTGAACACATAATTAGAAACCATACAAAACCAAAATGAGAACTTAAGAAAGTTAACAAAATATAAGAAATTGATAACGTAATGAAAGAATGCAAAAGTAGAATTGAATCCGTAGAAGAATCCATGAAATAGAGGGTAAGTCCCTGGGTACTAATGTGTTTAAAGAATGATAAGAAAAAAGAACGAGGAAACATTAAGAAAGCCTGGGAGTTATGTGGGACACCACGAATAGGAATAATTTACACATAGTAGAAATCCTAGAAACTGGGGGGAAATACAGAGAGAAATTTTGAAGATATATAGATGTAGAACCTCCCAAATAAAAGATGAGATTTCTGCATTAGGTTGAGTGTTCTAGAGATGCTAAACCAGTGACACTTGTATGTGTTTGTATCTAGAAAGGGATTGATATGGAGAAATGGCTTCTACAGTTGTTAAGTCCAGAAGAAGTGAAGTCCAGGCTGGCATGGAAGCTGATGAATAGTATGCCATATGATGAAGCAGTACTAGGGATGGTGTGTGTGTGTGTGTGTGTGTGTAGAAGTGAAATAATCTGAGTTCAGCCAAATGAATCCACTTCCGAAAGTCTACAACCATCCCCGGGATTGAGAAAGGACTGGCGATTGAGGAACCAGGCTCAGCACAGATCCAGCTCCAGCAGCAGGGCCAAGGAGGACTCAACTCTGCTTAGGGTCTCTCTCTTACACAAGGGCCACTCCCACAAGGAGGTGTCATCAGGCTACAACCTGATTGGTAGGTTTGGATCCACCCCTATCTGTACCCAGGAGTGTCTAGTTGACATAGACGCTATCATAGTTACTACATAAGAAGCTCTATGGGCCCCTTACATGATATGTCCCACCCATGAAAAAGTTCCTTAGGACATATCATAACTACAACTTCCAAAATCAAAGACAAAGATGGAATCTTGAAAGTAACTCCTGAAAGGTGAAATATCACTTGCACAGGGGCGTCCATAAGACAAAGTGCTCATTTCTTATCAGAAATCATGAAGACAAGAAGACAGTTGGATGACATATCTAAGAGGCCTTCAAAACGTTTGTGGGAAATTGAATGAAAGGATCATCGTCTTTGTACATGCACTTTTGGAAGTACCATCATATAATATCCTGAAGGAGAAGAATTGCCAATAAATAATCATATATCTAGTAAATTTATCTTTCAAAATGATGGCAAAGCGAAGATATTCCTAGATAAACAAAAATGAAGAGAATTAGTAAAACCAGACTAAAGGCATTTGTAAAAATCACACCACCCTTATCAGAAACATTAAAGGGAGCTGTCTTCCTCTGGTGGGTAACTAAGGCCAGTTAAGACGAGAACCCATAGCAGAAAGACATGGTGAGATCACCGAGATATCTACCCAGGGAAAGACTTCGGAGCAGCACGATGACGCTGCAAAACGGAATCAGAAGAGTTGCACTGCAAATGCCAACAACTTCAAAACAAAGAAGGGAAGAAAAGAAGTAGTTATGGAGAGGAAGTTCCGGCAATTTCAATACATAACAGACTATTTCAAATTTAAGACAATAAGATTAATCTCATCAAAATAAAAAAGAAAGCCCAAAACTCACTAACACACACACACACACACATACACACACACAACAATGATGATAGGGGAAAAAATTCAAATATAATCAGCATGAAGAATTAAGAACAGAGAAACTGTTAACCTAACATACAAAAAAATTTCATAAAATGGCCACCAGGAATCTGTACCTATAGTTTGTCACACTGGAAGTAATGAACTAAATGCACCACTCAAGAGACAGACTGTGGCAGACCGTATTAAAAACAACATAGCAAAACACAACCCATCAATCTGTTGCCTGCAAGAGGCATACTTAGACACTAAGACCAACATGTTAGAATTCAGAAAGAGGGTTGGGGGAGGGGGGCATGATAAACAAACAGTATCCAAAAGAGAGATAAGGTAGCAATAATAATACTAGATAAAATAAAATTTAAGACAAACTCTATGATAAGAGACAACGAAGAGCAATATATAGTGATGAAAAGTTTAATCCCCAAGAAAACATAATAACAATAAATATGTATGCACCAAATGATAGTACTTCAAAGTACATAAAGCAAACGCTAACAGAACTGAAATGAGAAATAGACTGCTCTACAGAGAGAGTAGGAGACTTTAGCACATCCCACTGATGAGGAAGAGAGCAACTAGGAAGAAACTCGACGGAGACATGGAGGATTAAAAAGCACAATTAACCAACATGACCTAACAGACAGAGCACAGCATAGTACTCATTCTTCTGCAGCCCAGAGGGCATCAGGTAGTTGATGGAGATGTCATCCTCTGTCCTGGTTCGGTGAAGAACATCTGGAATCTTAAGTGTAGGAGCAGCCTTTGAAGACACAACAATTGCCCTTCTCCATTGGGAGGAAAGGATTGTGAAGGCAACCAAAGCCTGAAGGAACCAATTCGTCCAAGGACCAATGGCCCCCATGAACCAAAGCCTCCTCCAGCCTGAGACCAGAAGAACTAGATGGTGCCCTTGCCACCACTGCTGGCTGCTCCGGTCCCGGACATAGTAGAAAGTCCTGCTGGAGAAAAGCGCAGAATAATATTCACATTCAACTTCCTGATAGAAACTGACAGCACCCCGGAGATGAATCCCCCAAGACACACTTTTAACATGGACCCAGAGGTCACCTTTCAGCCAAATAATAGATTGGTCTATAAAAAATGAGCACTGTGCCATCAACCCTGCCAGACCACACAGAGAATATTTGTCCAAAAGCAAAGGTGAGCAGGCACAGAGGACCAGGGAAACCGGACGGATGGAAATGAGAAGACAGGGTGGCAAGGGCAGCAGGGGTGGCATATTGTGGGGTAGCCACTAATGTCATGGAGCGATTTGTGTACAAATTATTAGGGGAAGCTTTCACCTAAAACACAATATGTTGGAAAAAAACCCTAGCCTTTAGAGGGTCTCTGATGGGTAGGAGTTTCAGATGCAGTCATTTGAAATGGAATTTACCAAGTAGATGCTATTTTAATACTTTGTTTTGACTAATCAACTCACTAAGGCTGGAAGCTAAAAATAATAAAACCTGTCATTTTAGCAAATCAAGCCTTCACAGAAAATATTAACAAATGAGAGCAAATGGTGTTAGGGGTTCGCTGGGCGGTGTTGTTCGGAATGAGGCTTCTCTAGGAAAGTGACCCTGGAACTGGGGTGTCTGGGGGGATGTAGGAAGTAGAGCCCTTTACTTCGGTTTGCAAGAGGAGAACCTCGTTCATAAGAGGGTTGGAGAACTTGTTAACAAGCTTCCAACTGCCTTTCACCCAGGAAGAATTAGGATGTGTGCTGCAGTTTCAGAGGCAAACAAGGGTTTTGTTGTTGTTTTCTATTGGTGGTTTTCTTAGTTGTTTTGTGGGGAAATCACCTGTGTCTTATGTTCCTACGTGTTGAAAGGAAGCCACACTGACCTGTCTCATCCACTCCCAGCTCACGGACTCCTCTTTGAATAGGGGTCCTGAGGGGCGTTTCAGGCAGAGGTCCTTCAGGCAGAACGTCGCATCACGATGAAGCAGTGTGTTGCAATCATAACTGGGGTGGTCGGTCTGGAGGACAGAACAGGGGTTTGGTTCTCGAAATATGGATCACAGTCCAGGGCAGCCCTGCTCTGCGCATGTGGCGTTGCCTAGAGTAGGAATCAACGGAATGGTAACTTGCAACAGCAACAACAACAAGAACTAGACATCAGATTCACCCGAGAAGATTTCCCATCTGCTTCACAAGGATCACTTGATGAGAGCTGTGTCTGCTCCTAGGGTTCTTAGACTCTCGAGGGGGTGGAGGGGCCGATGTGGGGACAGAGTAGGCACAGCACCCCTCACCAGTATGTCACTATCTTCCGAGCGACTATCCTTAGTATATGCACCGTATCTCCAGAAGGCCAGAGAGGGAAAAGACAAGTCAGAGACTCATTGGTTGGCTACCACTAATCCTTATTTAGCCCTGTGAGAAAACAAGCCTTCCTGCTTTTAACTTTGTTGTCAGGTAAATTAAATTGGTTAAAGGATGCCGCGGGAGTCCTGAGGAAGAAGGTGATGGCTCTCTACAAAGGCACTCCAAAGACGCTAAAACTCAGCTGGCTTCAGCTACTTTGCGATCTTAAGGTTCAATGGCACTTACCTGCCTGGAGGTCAGGCCAGGGGTGGTGCAGACTACTATTGAGCGCAGCTGCTAAAGGACAAGAGGGAGGTGCCAGGCCACTCACAGATGCCTCCAAAGAGCGGCCTGGTGTCCTGTCTCTGAAGCTCAGCCACTGAAAACCCACTGCAGCTCAGTGCTACCTGGGCACACATGGGGTGACCAGGAGTCAGAGCAACTGTTGTTTTTTTCTAGTATCCCTAAGCACATTTGTATCTGAAATGGAAAACCTGCCCAGTTAGGGCTCCTCCTCAGAGCATTATCCAGAATTAGATCTATTGGTGCCTCAGGAAGGGAGATCGTTTGGAATTTTATTTTTGCAAATCTCCAAATGTGGAGATCTAAATCATCTATTCGGAGCAGTCAGAGCTTCCTAATGGAAGCTGCATAATTGAGTGGAATCAAAAACCGCTTTCATTCAGGGCCTCCCCCCTACTCCCCATCTTCCACGACCTTTGACCTTGTGTTGGTTCTGAGAGTCACACTGTAAGATGAATGCCAGGGTTCTTTCCAGAGATGCTTGTGTCTGAGGGGTGGGGGTGGGAGGAACCCCTGTTTTCTTATCCCTCCAAGCTGAAAGCCATGAAAGAAAGAAAATGGTTTTTTAATGAACAGTCTTTGCAGAATCAGCTCCATACAGCGTCAGTTGTTCATGTGAATCAAAAGTAGCTGAAAGTAGGTCAAATTGTAAAAATGAATTAGGCTTCACTTCACATTTTATTTGACTCTCCTCGGCTTTTCATTCAGTGTCTGGTTGTTAGCTAATGACCGCTGCAAAGGAAGAGGCATTGATCCCATACTTTCTTTATTGCACCATCCACTGCTGTAGACTATCACCCCGGGCTTAGCTTTTGTGTGTGTGTGTGTGTATGTGTGTGTTTTAATCATTTCTTATCCCCACAACAACCCCAAGAGGTGGACTTTTTATTCTCATTTTATGTATGAGGCAACTGAAGCTCACACAGTTTATAGTAAACAGTCTATAGACACATAGCTAATTAATAAAAGGGACAGATTTGGACATAGTTCTCGGTTTGAAAGTGCTGGTGTTTTCGCCTATATCTTTTTGATATTTAAAAGTTTTGTTTTTGAAATATATTAGAGAGAATCAATTAAACTGAAGTCAAGTTGTCAAATTTGAACACCTCATGAGACAATGAGACATCAATGAGGATATATTTAACATATGTTGACTATTGTAAGAAAGCACAATAACATTTAACATTTATTTGAATTGAGCATTCAGTATCTAAAACAAACAAACAAACCCAGCAAACCAAGCCCATTGTCAAGTCGATGCTACCTCACAGTGTCCCCACTGGACAGGGTAGAATGGTCCGTAGGATTTCCAAGGCTGGAATGTTTATGGAAGCAGACTGCCACGTCTTTCTCCTGCAGAGTGGCCATGGGTTCAAACGGCCAACTTTCTGGCTCACAGTGGGATGCTGAACCCTCGTACCACCAAGGCACCTTATTAGCATGAGGGGTTATTTAATTTTCATAAGGATCCAACACGATGGGTTCTGTTCACACCCGTACCCTGGTCATTTTACTGCTGAGTCTCAGAAAGGTTAAAGGCACAAAGCCAATGAGCTGCTGAACCTGTATCCCGGGCCACTTTGAAGCAACTTGACTTTTGCCTAGAATGAGAATGAACCAGGGAGTAGTAAATATAAGTCTGTGGATTCAGTGACAATGAGGTTATCAGTTCAGGTGGTTAGATTTTATGTCAACGTCCACCTGGATACCAGTGCAGGGGTGGAGTCCAACTATCTATCAGGTCATAGCCTGTAGATGCCTCTTCGGAGGTGTGGCCTTTTCATAAGAGAGACACTGGGAACCTCTCCCTTTCTGGCTTACTCTTTGCCTTCCTCCTTGCTTGGGTTCTGTGTCTACCTCCAGAGGTGGACCTCTAACCTTGCGGGCTGTTGGCGCTCCGCTATGCTCCCACTGACCTTGGATCCATGTGAGTCTGCATCCACTGGCCTTACATCTTCCTACCCCCTGCTTCACCTCTCTGCGCCATCGGCCTGCAGCTGCATGAGTCTGAAGAGGATGCCAGCTAAGATTGCCCATAGCTTGAGTTGGGCTGGGCTAGGATGCCTTTGTGATATAAAATTACGTCTTGCTATATAGAAAGTTCTTTCTTATACCTATGAGTGTCATTGGTTGTCTTTCTCTAGACAACCCAGCAAAGACATCACTCATCTACTTCGTATTCTCATAATATGTAACCATTTAAGGTCAAGACTTTCTTAACATGCTCCCCATCACGAGCCATCAGGGAGATGCACATGCAAACCACAATGAGAGGTCACTTTGCATCCACAATGCTAGCCCAATTCAACAAACTAGAAAACAACAAATGCTGGGAGGATGTGGAGAGATGGGAACTCGTATTCACTATAGGTAGACTTGTAAATACATGCAACCACTATTGAAAAAATGATATGGCGATACTTGAAACAACAGGGACTTGAAATTCTATATGATCTAGCAATACTACTGTTAGGGACATATCTCAGAGTTAAGAGACACAACACGAGTTGTGTATGCTCTCCCATCTTCAGAGTAGCACAGTTCACAGCAGCAAGAAACTGGAAGCAGCCCAAATGCCCAACAGTGGAAGAATGGATAACAAAATGATAAACTACGGTACATACAGGAAACGGGATACTACATGTCCCTAAAGAGCAGTGATGAAAACATGAAACACTGCATGACGTGGAAGGACTTGGAAACTGTCATGCTGAGTGAAGTTTGTCCATCACAAAAGGACAAATACTGTGTGAGACCACTACTCGAAGGAGCAACACGAAGTAAGCAAATCTTAGGAACCAAATCCCAAACAAAGGGGAAGAAAGTCTGCCTACCTATCATGAACCACACATCACCCCACCCCCCTTATGTGTACTTCATAAGAAACACCTTGACAATTGATCTATGTATTGTGATGAATTGTATGAGCCCCAATAAAAAAATAAAAAAAGAAAGAAACACCTTGAAAGGGGAGACTTTACATCTGCAAGGGTCACTTCTTCAGGAAGGGGAGGACAGGGAGGTGACCACCCACTTGTTGCAATAGGACCGTGAGACAAGGCTGGGACAAATCCACAGGCCCGCCACAGAACTGAGAGGAGACCCTGAGTGAAGAATCAAGTTAGGACCAAGTGAGGGGAGGATCTACGTTTCAGAGGAAGCACTGATATTTCTGTTGCTGGGTCTGATGGGTAAATGGGGAGGAGCCACCTCACAAGGAGAAGGGATGCTGAAACAATAATCAACGGGGACATAAGGGAAGGACACAACTGATCTTATGTTCCTTGGTAGACACTTTGAATAAGTTGCAACCCTTGGTGAACCACGCCATGGACTAAGCACAAGGATGACCTAGATACTGGCCTTACAGGGAATGTGGCATTCCCCTAAGAGCCACACCGAAGGAACCAACGTGGAAGCCAGGATGAGGGAACTGGGCCCTACCTCAAAGTTACCTGTAGCTCTTGGACTTAGGACTGGAACTCCCTGACAGAAGAGGAAGCAAAAGATGCCTCCCCGCCCCCAAGACTGTGGAAATAGTGTTCGTTGGGCCTTGAATGGGACCCTGGCTTGGGTGTTCAATGAAAGGAGACCGAGACCCAGCATATATTTGGTACCTTAGTGCTCCGCTTGCATTCACATGACAAGTATGAATCTGAAAGGCAAGGATCTGCTCTTGTAAGAAATGGTATAGGAAAAATTTCCCCAGCACCAACCCCCATGATGTAAACAGCTCAATCAATTAAGAAATCAGTGTGCACAAGGCAACAGCTCATGGAGCACAGCTCACAGTTGGATTATACTCTCATAAACTCCGCATATCAACAATTAAATTCTGTGACACAGAACGTATTATGAATGTTATCAAAGCAATCACCTTATACCCCAGGAGGGTGGTGGGCAATGTTACTCTTTTTTGTTTGTTTTGTTTGTTGGCTTTGTTTTTCCTTTTTCATTTCTGCCTATTTGTGTTTTCTTTGGCTGTTCTTGTTGGTTTTAGTTTTTGTCATACACGACGGCCAAAGTAAACCAGAATTGTTCCTATTCCATGGACAAGCAGATGGATTCCGGGCTCTCACTTATTGTAGCCCCGATCTAAGATCAGTTAGTTCTTATAACACGGCCCTCCTGGTGACTCACTGTCATGAGATCAGTCAGTGAAGATAAGGATGGTACCGCCACGTGTGGTGAAGAAAGCAGATGAGATGATGCCTGTCCATGAACTGGAATAGTGTCTGGCATTCTTAAAGGCTTGTATTCAAACAAGGAGCCACCTAAGTGTGGGATCAAGTAAGTCGACACACAAGAAGCACACCAGCCCGCGTGATCCAAAGATGACGATAACAAATCCAAATATGATGAAGGGAAAAGTAGCAGAGCTGAAACTTTGAGCACCCAGTTTGTAGAAGGCCAGGGGGGACAGCGGGAACCCCAAGTCCATCTCCAGAGCATCCAGTCAGAGGAAGCCTCTGGCAGATCCCCTCTGGCTACAGCAAGGGGCTTGACGACCTTCACTGTCAGACAGAGACTATGGTCAACTAGATTATAGTTGATCAAACTATAATGTGATACTAGTCAGTTGGCCTCCCTCTTGACCCAACCTGAAACTGATCTAGGCTTAAATCTTTCTTACTTGTGCCAAGACAGAATTTCTTGGTTTTGCTTTTACTTTTTAAATATTGCTGGTAGTCTTTTCTTTTTGGCTCTTTATTTTTATCTGTATGCTATTATTATTTTCTTCCTTCTACTCTGGTTTGCTTTTGTTTCATATTGTTTATGTTATCTTTCCCAGTTTCTGAAACACAGAAGGAGTGGTTGAGTAGAGATGATAACAGATTCAGGGTTTATCAAGGAAAGGAGGGTGAAGGGAATGGAGGAGCAAACAATGAATCCTAGAGAGAGCACTAGAACTGATTGTGATGATTGATTGACAACTTAACAATGGGAGTGTAGGATATGTAAATTTTATATGAAAAAATTCTTTAAAAAAAGGAAACCAAAGTTGACCAATGGTTACCCTGGCAGAAGAAGGAAGAGTTTCTACTTATGGGGCATTGAATATGTGTTAATGGTTGGGGGATAATTTGGAAAAAGATTTAATAATGGTTGCATAACCAAGTATATACTTGTAGAAGGTGCCTAATTGGAGAATGTTTTGTTGTGTCTATTTTTCCCACAGGTTAAAAAAATACACTAATAATGAGTACAAGGAAGAAGAAAATATGCTAAAATTGACCGGTATCATTATTGTACAACTCTCCTTGATACGAGTGAACTATTGAATTGTATGGTATCTGAAAGAAGTGCCAATAAGACTGTAATAAAAAATGATAAAATAAAGTTAATGTTTTCTTAGCTGAAGTGTTAATAATTTTCATGGGCAAATAATGGTGGAGTGTTTCTTCCAGGCCTCTTATCTTGAAAACCTCTCAAGTGTCCTGCAGTGGTTACCCTGAGAGACTGGTCCATGGCCAAGGCAGGGCTTTCCCAGGACAGGAACTAGTTCTCTGCAGGAGTTTGGACCATGGGCCTGAGAAGCATGTTAGAGAGGCTCTGGAAGGCTGCTAAAGACAGATGCTGATGTCTTTGAAGTATTTGCTTTGTAGACTGAGTGGCACTGATGCAATGAGGGGGGTGAGACACACGTAACCTTCTCTTTTTCTCAAGGGAAATACTCTCCCTTGCCTTATGACCTAGCCATACCTGGAGTGGAGTTGCTTTAGCAGCTTATAGACTGAATACCATCCCATTGTATGACATCCTTTTAAGATAAAACAGGCTCTGAATTACATGTTTTACAACATAACCCATCCGTAATAGCCAAGTATCCAAAATAGATGGTAGTTTAAAATATAAACTAGCCAACAGAAAGACTTCAGTTCCAATATATTTTCTGGGATACAAGAAATAAAAGCTTTTGGGGATAACTCTCAATATCTTCTCTGACAGAATTAAATAAAACTACTGGATGATGTGAACAGCAAACTTTAATATACAGTCTGGCAAAACAAAACTTTTCTTATTCTGTATGACCAGTTCCCAACCCCCACCACAACCTCCCAAAAAACAGAGACCTGTCTATACTCATCGATTATTTTAAATCTTCAGAAAGAGTATTAAAATATACTCATCTTTACTGGTTAATTATGTTGACTGTTCATGGATCCATTCAAAATATGTGAGTACCCAGTAGGTGCCAGGTCGAATCACCTTTGATGCAGGACGACACCTCGTTTTGATCCTTGACCCAGGTGCCTCCTGCCCATCTGTCTTCTGTCTTGCCAGAGTTGGCTCTAGCTGGGATGTTGAACACAGTTCAGCGGAGCTTCCAGGCTGAGAGAGACTACATGGAACTTGATGATCTGCTTCTAGAAACCAGCCAGTGAGAGCACTGTAGAACACCCGAGTGTGGCCCTCAACCCAGCATGGCGATGGTGCCGGGCCTGGCAGTATTTCATTCCAATGCGTGTGGGCTTGTTGTCATGAGTTGGGAGCCTTTCGGTGACGACTAAACACCAAGAACATGTCCCACATCCCTAGGGGCGCGTGGAACAGACAATATACAAATGAGCTGGTAATATTTAACACGTCTGATGGTGAGCACCATTACCGAGTTATATAAAACGGGGGGGTGGGGGTGGGGGAGGGGGGTTCTGTGTTGTCACCATGCGTCAGCATGGACTCGATGGCCGTGGGTTTTGTGAGGGTGTATGTAGCCAGGGCCTCTGGTTCGGTGTGACATTGGAGCAGAAGCATAAGGGGAGTGCAGGCAAATGGGGGAAGATGCTTTAGGCACAAGGGTCAAGTACACAGTGCGTGGTGTGAAACAGCAGCCTGGCACTCCTCAGGGGAGGCCTATCTGTGCTGACTGAGGACCCTCGGGCCAGGCTTCCTCACTGACCTTCTGCTACAGCCCCGTCTGCCCGGTGACTGCCTCCACCCGAACCAGGCTGAGGGCTCAGACGGCGGTGTACCTGAGCAGAGGGAGACTGGGGGCCAATCCCATCCACCCGTTTTAACACCTCTCCCTCAATCAATAACACTCAAATCATCTTAATTGAACGTTTAAATCCTTCTCACGGCAAAGTATTTTAGGCATTCAACTTTATGCCAAAGATTGCATCACCTTAAAAGAGAGCTTTTAAATTAATTAAACCCATTACACTTAAATATTTGATTTCCGCCAACTCATAATTCAAAAGTCTCGCTTTAACATCATTTCACAGGGCTTAGCAAAATATCCAAAATGGCCTCAGTTGTGTCCCTAGAGCTGCATGAAAAAAGACAGACTGACTTTGCAGTAAGTTGCTGCCCCCTGCTCACTTGCTGACACTGGGAAAATGGCCATGCTATGACAAGGGAGAAAGCGAGGCGTCAGATGACCGGAGAGTCGGCTGGTGCGTAGTGTAGCCTGTAGAAGAAGTACCCCGGGACCTTGCGGAGTGTCCTTGAGTGGGCTTGGGGATTCTGAGATGGAGGCCCTGTGGCAGCCCGAAGAATGGAGTGAGTATGGCAGCCGTCATGGAGGTGGGGCTATCTGC
Organism: Echinops telfairi; assembly: GCF_000313985.2. Lineage (NCBI taxonomy): Eukaryota > Metazoa > Chordata > Mammalia > Afrosoricida > Tenrecidae > Echinops > Echinops telfairi. The sequence continues at coordinate 18,154,056 of NW_022111320.1, read as the reverse complement.
ACCCCTCCTTCCCTGTCGCTGGTGGTGCACACAGTTGCGCTCCCTGGGTGACCTGACGGTTGGTGGCTCA
>NW_022111320.1:18130786-18153322 GCF_000313985.2 Echinops telfairi | reverse complement strand
TGGGGCCGCGCTCGGTGGCCCACCTCTGTGCACTTGTCTGGCGTTGGCGGTGTGTTTCCATTCAGGTCTGCCTGAGATGTCAAGGTTCTCCGTGCTCAGCAGTCCGTCTCTCTCTGCCTTGAACTCTCGTTAGCTTGAAGAAGAAGCCAATCTGGGTGAACCAGACCACATGGAGAGGGAACTGCATCACCCCCTCCACCCGCGAAATAATTTTTATCTTAAAGTAGGAGTGTCATCCTCAGTTATAGTGTGGCAGCTTTACTTTATCATGGAGTCTCTAAAAAGTGAGAGATTTGTATAGTGCCGCCCTCTATTTTAATTGGCAGCGGGGCTCTCAGGGGTCGAAGCAGATGTATTACAGGTGTGGGTAGTGCTGGGTACTGGTTTTCTGAGTTAGGGAATTCCTTGCATCCTAGAAATAGAAGCAGATAAGATAGGACTCTTATATACTCAAGACTAGAGGCCTTTGTGGTAGGGCCAATCACAAATAATGATAGTCTTGTTTAAAAATCACTCCAAATGGTTTTTGGCCACTGTATAGTCCTGGGTGCTCCAAACTGACATTTGGCCACTACCTGAAAGATCAGAGGTTCCGTTTGTCCAGAGGCACCCCAGAAGAAAGGCTGGAGATCTGAAAATCAGCCATGGGAATTCCTGTGGAGCCCAGTGATCTTCTCAAGTACCTTGTGGTGGTGGTGGTGGGGAAGCGCGGGCATCACCATAAATTGTAACCATCATCAGCCTAAAAGCAACTAGGTACTTGCTCTCAAGGGGTGGTCTCCCACCAAGAGACATTAGCACCCCCGGGGAACGCTTACTGAATGTAAATCCCAGGGCCTCTGCCTGTGCTGGTGGTGTGCACCTTCCAGTAGATTCCAGCTCACCACGGCGCTCTGTGACAGAGCTGAACTGCCCCACCGGGACCCTGGGTTTACAGGGAGCACATCTTTTCTTCTGCAGAGTAGCTGGTCAGTTCAAACGACCAACCGTCCGGTCAGCAGCCAAGACTGAACCACAGCGCCCCCAGGACCCCTCCCCCTGGGTGTATAGAAGTAGACATTCTGAAGATGGGACAGAGCAATCTATGCTTTGATAAGCCCTCCAGGTGGGCTTTTAAGATTCAGTTTTATTGGCATACAATTCACAAATCATACAATTGAATATTTCAAGCCTCTTAAGAAGGGATTGGCCATTATCACCATAATCAATTTCCGAACATGTTCTTCTTTCTCACTGTTAGTTCCTGTTTTCTCCCAACCTCCTCTGCCACCCCTAGGTAATTATTAATCCGGTTACGGTCTCTATAGATTTACCTGTCCTGAATTTCATACAGAGAAAATCATACAAACCCAAAACAAGAAACAAACGAAAAAGACCAACAATGAAACAAACCAGGAAAAGAAAGCAGAAAAAGTAAAAAACGGAGACAACTTTAAATTGGGTCAGAAGAGAGATCAGATGATAAGGCATTACATTTGAACCCATCTATGCCTGCCATAATTGACTCTACAATGCTCTCTGTCTGATAGTAAGGCTTTTCACGTCCCTCTGCTGTGATCAGAGGGGATCCACTGGAGGGAGACTGCAAATGGATTTTGAGCTTCTATTGTCATCCCAACTTTGTGGGGAGAAAAAAAAGGTGTTCAGAATTCAAGCTCCTATGGATTTGGATTTTGTTTACAATCCTTGGATCACACAAACTGGTGTGCTTCTTCCATGCGGACTTAGTTGATGCCGCCTCACTTTGATGACTGCTTATATAAAGACAAGCCATCAAGATCCCAGACACGATTCCCTCTGCTGGCCAGGCAGCATCTGATTTCTTCATCACATTTTGGCCTAGAACCCAGTTCTTCATTGGGCTCTTCATGACTGAGCACTGAATAGGGCCACGTCACCGGGAGTAATTGTTCTTAGGTTAGGGCTATGCTTTAGTGCAACCCCAAATTCCCTAGGTGGCTTTGATGCACACTAGTGTGTGAGAATCACTGGCATAGAGTCTAGCTTTGCTTCTAGTTTCATGAAAATCGAAGTAATTAGGAAATCTCAACCGGAAGAGCGAGATGGACCACCTTTCAGGACACTGCTTAGGAAAAACCGGTACTCTTTTAGATTAAATCAATATTGTTTTGCATGTCTGCCTATAATAGTCTGTCAAGAAAGACAGCCTGATGCAGTCCATGTGCTGAATATTACCAATTATTTTTCATGTGTACTACATAATAAAGCAGAAAAAATGACTAACACATTTAAAAAGTATTTTAAAGAAAAGTTTGTTTTTCAAAAAGCCTCTTTGGATTTCTTCTTGATTTTTCTAATTGTTTGGGCCACCTTCTTCTTCAGATATCCAGAACTCTGAATATGATGGTTTGTTTATTTGTTTTTAAGTTCAGACATATATAACTCTAACTAATCTATTGGAAACCAGTCCAACCCTACTCTTCTGTACACACACACACACACACACACACACACACACACACACACACTTCCCTAGATAAACAGTACCAAACAAATTAAACCTTTGGGAGCTATGACATCATTGTGAACCTCAGTCATTTTTCTGTCTTGAGATTGGAGGAGCTGAAGATTGGCAACACAGAGAAAGCCTCCTACTGTAAGAGGTCTGGGACTTGCTTTCTGGTAGAAAGCCCTGATGTCAGAAGGTTTGTCTCTTATACAAGTGCTGGCAGCAGGTTCTTCTGATTACCTGACTTCCTGGGCCTCCTGCAAATATCATTTAATGCATCAGAGCCTCCAGTACACTCTAAAGTGGTCTTCTGGTGTGTCCGAGAACTGTCACCTTCTCCCCAAATCCTGAAAGTGTGACCGACTTGCGTGATTTGTATATTGTGTATTTACAAAGAGCTGCTTATTTGAATCCAAATAGAAATATGTAATAGTTCATTTTTCAGCATAACTCAGTCCTATAACTAAATTCAGCCGGTATCTTGGAAATCTACTTGTTAAATTTAGCAACTTTGGCTAAGATCCTGGTGGTGAGATGTGCTATGAATTGGGTTGCTAACTGCAAGGTCAGGAGTTTGAAACCATCAGCTACTCGAAGGAAGAAATAGAAGGCTTTCTACTAAAGATCACAGTCCTGGAAACCCGCAGGGGCAGTTCTGCTGTACTCGGTAGGTTGCTATGCGTTGCAATCAACAGTGAGTTTGGAGTTTTGTAGCACCTTTGGCCACCCACTGCTCATGTGACTTTTAGCAAAGGGACCCTCAGAGGTCCAGAAGAGAGCCAGATCATCTTTCTAATCCTCGGACATAGCCCCTCATCAGCAGAGGGACCTTTATCTATTCAGCCAGCTCGGGTTCCTGATTGCTTCTCTGGTCTTGAGCACCCTTTTCTGGGCTCTTGGGTCTTCCATCTGCTCTATTTGCACATGGCAACACATCAACATATTAGAAAGCGAAGCCAACAACCAACCAACAAGCCCACGGCCACAGAGTGGATTTCAACTCAGAGGGACGTTACAGAACCGAGTGGAACGGCCCCTTTGTATTTCTGAGACTTGAAATCTTTAAGAGCACAGTAAGCCGCCTCTTTCTACAGTAGAGCAATTCGTGGGTGCGAACTGATCACCCTGTGGTAGGAAGCTCAGGGCAGGTAAGCTGAGGCTTTTTTTCCCCTTAAATAATCTATTCTTTTCTTGAAGATTGGGTCAATCGTTCCATTTGAGAGTTTACCCATATCTGGATGTTTAAGGATCATCAAGCCTGGAGTTTGTGGACATTTAGCTAACTGCAATGATCTTATATGGCTTTTTAATGTATGGTGTAGCACAAAGTCTCTCCACATCTCCACCCTAGTCCTTTTTGTAGATAACAATGGCTCGTCTACTTACCATCCATTAGATGAATAAGAACCCCTAACCCACCAGCTCCAGTTCTAGTGAGGAAACCAGCCCAGAGAGTGCCAGACACAAAGAGACGAAACACAGCTCCCCCGCCTTCCCTGTGAACATAACAGAGACCTCGCAGCCGCCGTGTAAAGTCATTTTGTTCTTTCTGCCCTAGATTCCAGTTACTGTTTCTCTCTAGAGATCTTTTCTGCTTGCTTAGTTCTCTAGGAAGTCAACAGGAACCCAGGACACCAAGGAAGCCTGGAAAAGCCAGAAATTCTGACCCAATTTGCATGTCCTTATAGCACCTTTCCTCAAAAGAATCCCCACCTCAAAGGTGCAGAAGCTGGATGGTTCTAGCACTTTCCCTCATCTCCTCTCTGGGCTGCAGAAATCATTTTCTTTATGCATCCTTCCCCGCTTCTTCCCACTGTGTGTGCGCATGCGTGTGTGTGACATCAGGGGCAAATGCAGAATTAAGTGTACAAAAACCTAATGTTCCCTCGTTCTCTTTGGACCCGGAGCCTTTCTTTCTTATTTGGGAAGTTCTGCTTGGAACTGACCCCTGTGACTTGGGATGACTGGCGGGGTTGCTTTGTGGACCGTGCATGGTACTGCCGTGTGCCAGTAGCTTGTTAAAGATGCCAGGGGCTGGTGAGGAGATGGGCAGTAGTGATACAGTGTCTCGTTTCTGCTTGCCGTGGGGGGCATCTTGGGCGGAGTGGCTGGATCGGACACAAGAAGAACATGACATTTAGAACGCGCCATCTATTGATGATATAAAACACTCACAGTTATAAACTAGATTGAGAGTCCGTCTTAATCAGATTAAAGCATTCCTTTTGCTTCTAAAGTAGACCCGATAAAGGACAGTTTGAGGACACGGAGATGGGATGGTGGTGATTCCGACTGCTACTTGGTTTCTTGGGCAGCAACGACTTCCACCACCACCACCAATTCTGTTGCCTCTATGGGCCGCATACATGTCAGGGTTGTTGGCTGTATGCAAGGGTATTTGGGAAGCTTGTCATTGAATTAACCAAAAATAGAGACCGGGTTGATTTGAGAAGTTCTAGGTTTATTCCTGCAAGCACTTGCAGAAGAAAAATAGGTTTCTCCTCTGAGCTGTTTCCGAATTCAGTCCTGAACCAGTAAATGAATAGACCTTCAGCTAGCTAACAGATTTTGGTTTGGGGTTTTTTTTTTAACAATGGTTATAGAAAGACATGAGCAGAATTTTACAACGATCACAGGATCCAATGGACCCTCTAAAAAGGTGGGTTTTGCATTGAACATTAGGAAATGATCTCTACCTACTTTTCTCCAGGGGCCATTAGACCTCCATCCCCTGAAGCTTCAGGTGCCCTTGTTGACTCCTTCCTGCGTCCGGGCATCCTGCTGATTGAGCTTCTAGTGCTTTGATTAACCTGCTAGTGCAGGTTAACGCTTTCACCCTCTAGATCAGGGTTTCAGTGGACAACTCTTGGCAAAGAGATGGCTAGGCCTTTCTTTTAAGCAACTTTGAATGGACCTGGATCTCCTCCAGTCTTTCAGTTAGTAGGCAAACTGTAGTGCTTTCGTATCTAATGATACTGTCGCTTAGTCTTTCCTACCTATGAGAAGACTTCAACAAGGTGGTGGAAAAATCCATTATCTTTGACTTCCATTTCCCCCCGCCCTTCTTGAAGCCCACGAGTATTGGGGCTCTCAGATGACTGCCTAATCAAATCTCCATTGCTCAGACTATGGTCAGTGTCCTGATTTATTCTTTCAAAGCTTCTTACAATTGTGATGAGCCTGTTGGGCTGGCAGTCCATAGGGGGCCGAGGGCCTGTCCCTCTTGTTGACCTTGGAATCCTCAATGCCCAACCCTGAGCTGGAACTCTGCAGGTGCTCAACAAAAAGATGAATGAATTAGACTTCACAGTAACATAATCATGGCACCCTTGATTCACCAGCAGGCTGTCAACCTTCAGGACTAAGAGCGTTTTCCTCTTTGTCTGCTTGCATTATGAGATCATGTTCTACTCCTGCCCAGACCCAGCATACGTCTGGCCCTCTTCACCCTCCCAAAGAGCGTTTGCATGGAATATAAAGAAATGTTCTTCAGTAAAGTATTAGGGGCATAAATCCCATGCACTCAAAGCATGGGTTCGCCAGCTTTCTTTATAAAAGGCTACGGTGTACATCTTTCAGGCTCTGCGGAAATACGATCTTTGTTACAACTCTTCCTGCTCGCAGGGAAGCAGCCGAAGACAGTGGACAAAGGAACGGACATGACCCTGTCCCAGTACAGCTTCAACTGTGGACATACCACTTTCACATATTTTGTGTGTAGGGGGGAAATCCCCCAGATATGAAACCATGTAAAAACCATCCTGAGCTCAGGGTTTGTGCAAAAACAGGTGCTATGGGGTACCCAGGCAGGAGTGTGTCCAACTCCAATTAAGGAAATATCTAAAACTCCTCATCCAAAATTAATGCTTGGGAGAAGACCATTTGTGCCCCATTTGCCTTATAGCATCTCTATGTTGACAAACACGGAAAGGAAGACAAAGAGGCACTTTATGTGTATGCGATTTTGTGTCTAAGTATTTGAGGGTTTGGTATCAGCATGCATGTGTGTGTGGTGGTGAGAGGAGCCGTCCTGGGTTTTCAGGTTCCCTTTCCAATATTTCTTTGCCCTTTGCTAGGTAGGCTGAGAGGGACTTTTCCAAAATTCAATATGAGTTCCCAATAGCACATCTCACACACACAAGATCTACATTTTACATGCGCTGGAAGATATTTACCGATCACTAGCAGTGGCCAGACATGAGACTTGGGAGTGAGCTTGGGGAAGGGAAGTACTTGGCCATTTACAGAATTACTTGATAATGTTGAAATGAGCATGATTCTTGTATTATTTGTGGGGTGAAAGTTAGTTGGTTGATTAGGTCTTGAATTTAAAAATGACAGCCCTGAAGAAGAGAGCACCATGCCAGCTCCTGTGAATTTGCAAATCCAATCCTGGGATTTTAATGACATTGTAATCCTTTCTTATCGACCCCTCTGGAATACACCCTTGGGACGTCCCTTCTTCTCTGGGAGAACTTGATAAATAGGGCATGTTTGGATTTTGTCGGAGTGAGAATATCTTCTCAAGGGATGCTGACATTTAAAATAATGTAAATGTCTAATAAAAATTCCACAATCTTTATTATGGATCCAACCCACATATCCAGAGGTGGAGAATACATTTCTTCTTGAAGTACAAAGGCCTTACAGCAGGTGGTGACTCTGTCCCCAGGCACCAGTGTGTTTTAATAAGGTTTCTCTAGATTTTCAAAGTCTTTGGAACAAGCCTTTATGCTAATTAGCTGGGTTTGGGAGGGAAATTGGTCAAATTGAATTATAATGAGCTTTGAATTTTGTGTGTGTGTGTGTGTTTTTAAGGTGTCTCTGAAAACGGCTTAGTTCCATTTGCCAGTAATTCCATATCTTGCCATGTTCTGTGTCTGGTGTGGTAATCTATACTCTGAAATCTTTCTGTCTGTATGATGATATGAAATATGATAGGCTGTTTTCCTGTAGTCCATCTGTTTCCTGCAGGAGGTGAAGGTAGTTTTACAGAAATGGCTTGAGTTGATATTATTCATCTTTATAGTCATAGAAATTCCTTGAATAATTTAATAGCCAAATGGCATAAGGGGGACTTGGTAAGAAATGAATTTTCCTATCGGCCTTTAAAATCACAGCATGGCAGTCCTTTTATTTAGGCAAGCCAAAATATCAGAGCACTAGATGCTTCTGTTCTTTTACGCGTGTTTTATTTTGTACCACCTAACGCAGCAAGGAGACGTCTAGAAAAATGTTCATTTAATTTTTGTTTTTCAAAAACCACTGCCCCACTCCCAACTAACCAGCAGAAAGAAAGCTCCTCTTGTTCTGTGAAACAACAGATGCTGCCTTTGACCTTGGGATTTAAGGGCAATGCTATTCTTGTGGACGCGTCTTGAATTTCTTGGATCTGTTAGCATGAAGACAGCAGTTGGGAGTGAGTGCTTTTGAAATTATATGAATGATGAAAAAAAAAAATCAGTCTACACAGCTGCTGCTGAACACGGAATTCCTGTTCCCCTCTCCTTTCAGTTCATTAATATACAGGGTTGTTTTAATAATGAGTAGTAGTTTGTTTTCCTTTTTAGTTTTAATTGGAATAGCCTAGTTACAGATGTCTCAGCCTCTCTCTGGGTCTCTGGCCTCCCACCGGACACCCTACCCTGCTTCCTCCTGGTGAAGGTGCTGTGGTGGAAGCATGAGACCTCAGACTTGCGGGTTTCCATCGTCCTTCTGCTGGGGGAAAGGACACAAAGCCGCTCTGTGTTAAGTAAGCCAGAAGGAGTGGAAGTATTAATAACTGACTATGTATTTCTCTTTCTGACACAGCCCCCTTTTAATGCTATTTGCTTGTCCTCTCTTTTGAAAAACAATTTGTGAAGGTCGCAAACGTTTCCTAAGAAACATGGAATTCCACATGAGATCACTTGACTCTGTGTGGAGTACACTCATGTGGGCTGATGATGATAGTGGTGATTTTGGGGAAAAGCCCATTGTTAGCATTTATTCTTTTCCCTCCCCCTGCTTTTTTAAAAAATTAAAAACCAACAGGTATACATTGACCCGTAGCTGTGTGTGTGTGTGTGTGTGTGTGTGTAAGGTATGTATTGAGAAGGAAGTCTTGATGGGAAGACACTCAACTTTGAGCAACACAGGAAAAAAATCATCGATGAATTAGTCTTTCATCTGGCACTGAAATAGAAATAGTTTTACTCTTTCATGTCCTAAAATTCAATCACATTTCTTTCCATATTACACTTTCAACCTGAGGAAATGAACAGTGAGGTGGCCAGATCAATCCTTGTTTCCCTTCCTAGGTAATCTTCCTGAGTATTTTCTGAATTTATATTTGTCAACCATCATAAGCAGACCGATAATAGCAGCTTATATGATGTATTATTCAAGTTACAGGTAGAAGAAGAGACATATTAGAATGCCATCATGGATCCCTAAGAAAGTGTCTGTTAAAGCCAGGCATCTTTGTTGTACTATCTATGCCTGCTAAGTGAGAGCAGGTAAGCTGCTCAGGTATAATGGATGACGTCAGTGATTCCAGAAGAGACGTCCTTCTCCTCTAACTCGATTAGTAGTCCAGCAGCAAATAGACCAGTGTGGTCAACTTTCCCATGAATGGGCTTCTTTTGCAGACCTCTTACACCCTGGGTGGTAAAAATAGTTCAGGTGCCTCATTACCAACTGACAGGTTAAAGGTTTCAGTCCACCCACAGGTGCCTTGGAAGAAAAGACTGGTACTCTACTTCTGAAAAATCAGCTATTGAACACCCTAGGGCACACGTTGGGGGGGGGGGTGCTGCCATGAGTTGGAGCTTATGTGACTGGATAACAACAGGATGTTTATTAGGAAGAAGCAGGCACCTTCCTGTTCTCAAGGAGGTTGTAAGAGTCCAGTGGGATGCAGGCTCATTGTGGTAGTTACATAATCTCCTGTCAGCTCGTGGAGGGGTAGAGTCTAGCCTGTCAATTAGGTCACAGCTTGATGATCTCATTTGGAGGCTTGAAGGAGATAAATAGCTCATTGGAGGGCGGGCACATTCACTCTGCTTGTCTTCCTGCTGACAAGCCACATGGAGACTTCTGCTGGAACCACAGCCCTGGAACTGAAGGAGCCACGCCACTGGATCCACAAGACTTTCCACCCACTGACCTGTGATCTTCCTGCGTTCAGCGTCATTGCATGTGTTGCATGAGTCAGAAGAGGAAATTATAGACTGGTATTGGACATATGGCCTAATATCGGACTTATAGACTTGATCTGGACTGGACTGGGATGTTTTCTTAATATACAGATACTCTTTTATATAAAGCTCTTTCTTATACTCTTTGATAAAATTCTCTATTACACACATAGCAGTGTCTATGAATTTGTTTCTCTAGTCGACCTGGACTAATACACTCATAGACATAATTCCAGTGTCAGTGGTGAATGCTTGCACATCACAGAGGGTGCTCACCGGGCCCAGAGAAGGTTACTTCTGCTTGGAAGCCCACTTTTCCTCAATCACACATCTGTTTGACACCTACTATGTACTAGGCATGCTAGTGCTGGGGCCTTGGCTACCAATGTGAATAGCAAAAATGTCTCATTCTCTCTGTTGCCACTGCTGTTAGGAGCTGTTGACAGTCTCATCTCATAGCAGCCCTATGTACAGCAGAACAAAGCCTTGCGCACTCCTGTCCCATCCGCTTTGATGACTATCACTTGGAAACCCCAGGGCCTGCCTTACAGGGTCTGCGAGGATGCAGTGCACGTTCTTTCTCTTCCATGCCATTCCCATGCCCACTCATCCCCATCCTTCCCCAAGCAGCCAGGCCCCCATGCACCTAACCACATCTGCTAGCTGGGCTGAACAGTGCCATAAAGTGAACCCTTTTCCATATGAATACCACCCACTCCTGAGGTGTGCCAGCACCAGCTAGGAACTGGCTCCCTCCACCTCCAGGACTGAGAATGGTGTTGGCCTGCAGACTTGTCAGGAGCTCAGACCGACACTGAGGAGCTGCCCTGGCCCAGGAGATGGACTGTTTGACGACAGGTGAATGTCACTATTGCTTTAACCATAAAGTCACCTTTCCCTGACCTTTACATTGCAGGTCATTGTCTTGAGAAGATTAGCATTGGTGACATCATCCTATTTACGTACTTCTCAGATATGATCTAACTCTTATTATAAAACGCAATTGCTTCTGCATAGATTTTAGTTCTTTGGGCAAATCAAATCATGCCAAAGAAGTAAATAGTGAGTGCCTACTGAACCTGTTGCCATCAACTTGATTCTGGTGACACCATGTCTGTCTGTCTGTCTGTCAGAGTGGAGCTATGTTCCAGATGGGATTTGATGACTGATTTTTTTTTCTTTTTAGAAGTAGACCATCAGGTCTTTATTGTGAGGTGCCCCTGGATGGATACAAACGTCCAACTTTTCAGTTAATGGCCAAGCCCTTAATGGTTTACACTACCTACGGACTCCTGGACTCCTGAAATAGTAGCTAACCAGGCAATTATGAAGTGCTCCTTACGTTAAGGCAAGAACTGTCACCCAGGCAGGAGGACAATGAAGGAGCACACGCATGGACCATTACCAATGTTTTCCCTTTGACAGCACGGGCAGGGGCACATCCGCTCCCTTCTGTAAATAGTCCAGTGGCTTCTTACTGCTCGTGTTCAGAAGGTACCGGGATGGCTTTCGTCTGCAGTCCTTTGTCCCCCCCTGAAGTTCCCTTTGCCCTCGCTTCCCTGCTCTACCAGCTGTGCCCACAATGACCGTGCTATGCCTTCAGGCGTTTACTCCTGTATCGGCGTCAATAGGGAATATACTGTCTTCCAGTTTACCTGCTCCCGTAGTCATTCCCACGAAGGCCAGTCTGTTTTTAGGCTTTTACTTCTATCTTTTGGTTAATATGGAATACATTTTACTTCATATATATTTATGAAAATTTATGAACCCTACAAGACTGAGTTCAAGTGTGTCCTCCTTCATGAAACGTCCACAGTCCGAGTGCCCAGCATCAGTGCTTTCTCCCTCTCTGCCCCTCACTGGTGACCGGAGCTGCGTGCCACCGTTACATGCTTCTCTCTTTCCTCACTGCATCTTGTTTATTTGTCCATTTATCCATGTATTTATGCCTTCATCCAAAAAGCACTTCTTGAATGCTCCCTCCATCCCCGGGGCTCTGGCAGCACAGGGAGAGCAGAACACAGACACGTGCCTGTATTCCTGGAGCTTCCAGCGGCCTGGTAGAGAGAGGCGTGAGCCCACGATGAAACGCGCAAGGCTAGAACTGCAGCTGTGAGAAGCACACGGAAGAAGAGAGAGTTCTGTGTATGCCTTACACTATAAACTCTTTGAGATCAGTGGCAACTTCTTTGCTTAGTGGAGAAACCCTAGGATAAACCAACTCCGGGCACATAGCAGAGTACAGTATGTGCTAGGATAAACAACCAAACCAAGTACACAAATCGATGATGACTAATAGCAAACCCTATAGGATAGAGTAGAACTACTCCTTATAGGTCTCAAGACTATAAATCTCTACGGGAGCAAACATTATAAAAGACTGTATATCTTTCTCCCTGGGAGCAGCGGGTGGGATTGAACCTCTGACTGAGTGTTAGCACCCCACCACTTAAACCACTGCGCTACCACAGCTCCTATGAACTAATATACGACATCCTGAGGCAGCGATGCTTTCATAAAAATATGGGTTTGGTTGGTTGGTTGGATACATGGATGCATGGATGGAGTTGTGTTTGCATTCTTCGATGCTAAGAAACCATGTTCAGTTCAGGATATTGTTCTAATCCAATACACGGTTTATAGAGGGGCGGGGGGCGAATCTGAGTTCAAAGTTAATAATATCATCATCAGTTGAGAGGGCCAAACTGAATTATTTAATACCTGTGAAGTTCTGTCTTTAAGAATAATACTGTGTTTTTGTAACGGTGGCTCATGAGGGGGTATATAAAATCACTAAATATCGATAGAATCACTAAATATTGAAATACTACATTTTTCCCACTTATCTGTCAAAAGCAGGATTTTAGTTCTCATGCCTCAAACTCCCAATTCTAGACAATTGGATTTTGCTAAATGACTCACTTCTAGACAATGCAGCTTTTTTTGGTGGGGGGGGAGTTGTTGATGAGGGTAAGAATTTGTGTTTTATTTTATGTTTTCAGGGTACTTTCTGGTTGTTACTTGAGCTATATAGAACTCAGGAATTTGTGAAATTATGATGCTTTTTGTTTGTAAAGGAAATCCATTAACAGCCCTAAATGTTCAGTGACAACGGAAAGAAAGCTACTAGGAATCAGATCATCCTGTTTCTGGGTCCTGCTTCTCCTCTGCGTGGACACCGTTTCTCTTCGGCGTTCTCTTTCTCTTCATTCAGCCCAATTCAACCCCCCAGAAAGCCTCTGCTGGCTCTTCAAGCCTTACAAAGCTCGATTGCATTATATGGTATGAGCTTTTTTTTATGATGCCCCACCCCCACCCCCACCCCACCCCAGGTCATGACTTCCTGGAGGATAGCTAGCCCAACCACCCAGTGGGCATGCATGGACCCGCAATTAAATGAGTGGGTCGGTGAGTAAAACTTCCAGACTTGAGTTAGATGAGGCTTTCCCAGTCTTTTAGCAGCTATTTTGCATTTTGTAGACCCAAGACTACATCCCTGGAACGCTGAAGTCTGTCCGTAAGCAAATGTCGGGGATGCGGAAAGTGGGATATAAGGCCGGCATGGAGAACCCGAACCTATTCTTTAAATTGTCCATGGGCATATTTAGTGTGGATGAAAAATTGAGTCGGATGTTTTCACAGGGTTTCCTTTTGAGATAGTTGCTCGGAGGTGCCAGCCAAGACCCTCCGGTCATAGCCAGGGGGAGCGGCCTACGTTGTCCATCGTGGCTAATAGAGGGGTGGAGTTATGCCGTGACGGTCTACTCTGAAAGGCATGGGGTCACATGAATTGGAATTGACTGGACAGCAGCTGGCACTGGTTGAAGTTCTCCTGATCCCCAAATCTCTGATGTTTCAGGTCTAGCTCTGTGAAATGATATGGCCATAAGGCGACTCCAGAAAACAGAGGGTGGTATAGCAGTCCTCAATTCCAGGATATGTGGATTAATTTCCTCACGATCTTTGCTTCTCATCCATATGCTTATGATTGTTCTATGATATTATCGAGCCCCTAAATACTCCATATACCCCAAATTACTGCTATAGCGTAAATTCTGACTCACAGTGATCCTATAGGACAGGGTTTCTAGACTAACTTTATGGGAGTAGAAAGCCTCATCTTTCTCCAACTGAGTGGCTGATGGTCTTGAACTGCTGACCTTGCAGTTAGCAGTTCAACACATATCTGCTATGCCACCAGGGCTCCTAAAAACACTCCATGTAGAATCTTCAAAGTCCCCTCAATACCTTGGCGTTCTTTCCTGGCCTGTGCAGTCTTCTTCTTTGTGCTGCACGCCCGCCCCACCACCTGCACATCCCACCACAGTGTGGAAACACCTCTGCTCGCGTCCATTGGACACTTAGAACTTACAGGCCAGTTGTTAGGGCCCTCAGAGGGTGGTATGCAGCAGAGACAAAGGATAAGCTATTTAGCATAACAAGTGGTTTACTGGAGGGAATGCATTTTCCAGAGTCATTATATTGGTGCTTTTTCTCCAGGTGAGATAAAGAGGGTCAATCAATCAATCAATCAGTCTTTTTTTTTTTTAAAGGAGAGTCCAATTCTCAGGGTGACAGCTCTGCTTTTTGTGTGCATCACCCCCCCATCTCCTCTCATTGTTGAAGTGTTGGGACACTGTTCTCCCACCCTTCACCCAAACTAGAACCCCACTCTGAGGGGAAAACGACTCTGTTTATTATTTCATATTCTATAATTGAAAACATTCTAAATGAACTTCTAATGGTCAGTTATTTTAATCCTCGGTGAGTGTCTTGCAGTTAGATTTACCCTGACTTTCCAGGAGACTCCCTTTGATGACACACCAGTCTAACGACAGCAGGAGCGACTGCAGACTCGCGTCTTAGACGGGCAGGCGAAGAAAGCGGAAGTGAGCCCTTTGCGGAGCGGAGCCATCTCTGTCATGAGTCATGAGTTTCCTCCCTGCTGGCCCATCACCTCTAGCATCTGAATCTTGCTACTCGTGAAAACGAGGCGGCTGCATTTCAGAGTCTCCCAAATCCCCTTCCAGCTCCCCTGCTCTGGGGTCCTCAACAAGCACAAGCAAGCAGACCCGCCTGTCCCGGGCCACTCGGACGCATGGCGACTGTGTGCTAGAACAGACCTGTGCCCCTGAGGGTTTCAGTGGCTGGCACTTTGGATGTCAATCACCGGACCTTCCTTTGGAGGCCCCTCAGAGTGGACTCAAACCATGCACAAACTTTCCGTTAGCGGCTGAACATGGCCATTGTTTGTGCCACCCGGGGACTCCTCTGCCAAACCTAGCTAGGTGTAATTCCACGTTTTGTTTGTTTCTTTTTAAAAGGTGAACATTTGTACTATAAATCATGACAAAGATAATTTTTTTTAAATCGGGCAAGCGGAGATCCTCAGAGGCAATCTTCTTGTTTTTGAATTTATCAACTGCCTGCTGGTAGAATCTCTTGAGTAGTTCCCAAACATTTGCTTTCTTACTTTCTTTCTGTTCTGAACCCTGTCGCTATGGCTGCACAGCTGTTCTCCCGGCACGTAATCTCTTCCTCAGTGTAGCACGCTGGGCTGCTGCAGAGTCCACATGGAGAAGTTAAGCACACACACGTCTTGAAGGTCAGAAGTACCTTTAATGGCACTCTGCGACCCATTATGCTCATCTTTAAGCATTACTGATGGCCATGGACATGCAGGGAGATGCCCCACATGGGAGTTGCTGGATTCGGGCCATAAACCAGAATTCAGGACTGTGCATCTTGTAAAAGCCAAAGCAGTTAGTATTGTCAGAGATACTCAGGTAATGTTGCTGAATTAATGAGCTGGGCATTGTGCCATTCCTGCTGGATAGAGAGAGCCACAATTTATTACGTTTTAGCACAACAGACGAAGGAAACTGCTTAGTTTTCTAGACGTCTTTTAGAAATGTAAAACTTGATGATGAAAGAGGACAGAGAGCCCAATTAAATCAAGATCCCTGGCACAGAAGGCTGAGTGTATCCCGTTAGATAGCTCTGGTGACCCTTTGGAGACCATCCCTAAACAGGATGATTGGGGAATACATCCTCAGTGATTTGCGCATGTCATGGTGAAAGGAGTTAGCATTCCCTCAGCCATCTGTGGGCTGTCAGAATCTGCTTAATCAAGCTACCACCCTCCAATCCCTGCAGCATTTTTTAAATAGGACTATTTAGAATGATATACTATCATAGCAAACATGAATTCTTTTCTGGTTACAAGAATAATATTTTTTCCTGGTAAAAGTGTGAGAGGGGTAGCAAAACCCAGAAAGACCTCAACAGTGAGAGTCCTGCTACCTGGTGCTAACTTGATGATGTCTTTGATGTGTTTCCTTCCTCGCCTCCCTTTTTAGCCCCAATTTTAAACATCATACTTATATACGTGAATATCTGGTTTTTCAGATATGCTGAAAATACCCAGCCATGTTTTGATATGGGGTCCTCCAGGTCAGGGTGTGCAGATCATACATAACTACAGAACCTCTCCCCTAACCCCTTTTCCCTTATTCAAGGCCGGTCGGTCAGAGATGTATGATGGGCTGGCTGGCGGCTTCTCCCGGAAGCTTTGGACTCTGAGACCCACCACCCACATTGAGCGGACACAACCCCCCACTATGAGCTATGGGAAGTCACATGCTCTTTTAGGTGGCTTGGATGCTTCCTGGCATATTTAGCACAGATTTATGTGCTAAACCCTTCCCACCCTCACCACCCCAGCTGTTTGAGACTTCTGAGGCTTCCTAAAATCGAATTGGTGACCGTTTTGCTAATCTGAATTACAGCAAACTTAGTGAAAAGGAAAAATCCTAATGAAGGGTTTGTTTTCTGTACCGGAAAGCAAGAATATTTGTTTTTATGATGACCCACTTACCACAACTTGTTGGAAGCATGGGAAACGCAGTGAGAAAATGTTTGGAGAATATGTGCAATTAATATTTCTGGGTCAACGGGACTCAGTAACACATACATGGTTTTGGGGACGATGCTCAAATACTAAGAGATTATTTCCAGGAGACAGCCCAGGAATCAGACCGACCTAGAAGTAAACTTTGCTTTCCCTGTAGTAAAGGTCCTGGTGGTGTAGTGGTTATGCACTGGGCTGTGGGTTCGAAGTCACCAGCCGCTCCTCAGGAGAAAGAGGAGGCTTTCTACCCCACAAAGAGTGACCTTCTCAGAAACCCACAGGGCAATTCTGCCCTGTCCTCTAGAGTCACTATGCATTTCATCTACTCCTGAGTTAGTTTACAGCCCCACCCCCTTATTAAGTTGAGCAAGTTACTAAGTTCCATTACCATCCTGTCCGGAGTGGCTTATACCTCAGTTCTTGTTTCACAAGGCTGAAAGAAGTAATGCAGAAGCACTTTTGTAAATCCAAGTGACGTTCATGAGGAAAAGGGGAGTTAAAGGTATTCACGAGAAATCCCAAAAGAGTGTCCTGAGAGGAGCGTAGGCCTCAGGCCCGGTCTGCAGGTGTGCACCCCTGCCCTCTGACCTGCAAGAGCTCACTCATACAGGAGAGCAGTCAGAGAGCCCAGGGGCCTGCCTGTGGCTGCCTTTTAGCAACTCTGGCTGGGGAGGCGTGGTTGAAGATAGTGGCTGACCTCATTGGCTGAGCTTAAGCCCACTTGTGTGATGTCATGTGGCTGGGCCTAGTCTGTGCACCCACTTGGGCAGGGGTGGGGGTGGGCTAGGGGCTTGTGTCTGAGCATGCTCAGTTGGATCTTTCCACAGGTGTCTAATGGGTGCCTGATTTCTCTCAAGCAAGCCCCTTTGGTTGTCGCCCTATGCAGGCACCTGGAGACACAGCACCCCAACCCCCACCCCAATCCCCTTAGTCCCTATTCTGGCTACCTAACAGTCTGTTTCCTCCTCTGGAACCTACAGATGAAGACAGCTACTGCCAAGAGGGGTAGGGAGCTTCTTCTTGGAGAATTCAGCACGTAGTAGTGGCTGCCTAGTACGCTTGCTCCCGTCTGCTTTCCCCAGTAGCTTCTTAGAAGTGTGCAGAAGGAATAGAGTTCAACTGTGAGGCAGTGAGTGGTGATAATGGTATATTATTATTTACTCAGATAAACACCGTGCACAAAACTATTTGTATAATTTTAATAAACACAAAGATTTTTGTCCTATATTATGCTTTGTGTTTTCCTTTCATATTAAAAAAGAAATTGGAATGAATGAGAAAGTCACTGAATTGAATTATTTCCCTTGATTTTCTGTCAGAACATTCTTTGATACTTGTAAATATAAGAATGTACTGCTTACAATGTAATTTAAAATTTTTTTTAGTAAGTGGAAGTGATGTCTAGAATTTGGGGTATGGTGGGAAGGGTCACTTTGTGCTTTGTGTTGATAAGTATATTGGGAGGGGTGATTATGCTCTGAAAGAACTGGGTAGTAGCACCTATTCTTCCTGTTAGTTATCTTCCCAGGAAAGAATAAAATGGTAAATATTTTATTATTTATCCACTCTGCCAGCCATTTTGTTTCTACTTTTGATTGTTTGAAAAGAATTTGTATTGTAATACATTAGAATTAAACCTTTATTTGATTATTAAAGACTAATATATAGCAGAAGTTTGCCTAGCAACAATGTAGGAAATAAAGCAGAAAGAGATAAACGGCGGATGTGCAGCAGAGAAAAGGAGAGACAAAAGAGATAAAAGACAGGTGTGTGTTGGGTGTGGATGCTGAAGTTCTTTTGCTAGGGCAGCCAGAGGTGGGCGGGTCTGTGCATTCAAAGACAGAGAGAGGAGAAAGCACCCTGGTTTGGATGGGTGTGTTGGAATCCACAGGCCGGCCTGTTTTTGCCTGGTGGCAAATACATATTTTCAGGAGGGTGGGGTTGACATTTTCTCTCCACAGGAGAATCAGGAAATAATTCCATGTGCTGGCAAGAGCTAGCGGCCACTCAGATTCTACCACATTAAAGAAAAGTGCTTCAGATGCTTAAATTATTTTTAAAATGCCCACCGACCTGTGTGATGTTGGGTTTAGGTGCCATCCAGTTGTCTCCTACTCACAGCAACCTCAACTTCAGAAAGTTTTGTAGACAGACTAGAACCACCCCAGAGAGATCTCCCCCCACCGTGTAATCTTTATGGAGGCAGGTTGCCAGGTCTTTCTAGCCTCTTGGCTGGGGGTTCAAACCCCGTGTCCGGTCACCCCATGTAGAATAGCCTCCGTGGCAATGGGTTTGGTTTCCTTGTTTGGCTTTTACATTCTTAATTATTACTCCAAAGAGTCTTTGTTTGTGTTAGTTATATCTATCCGTGATTATCGTTTTAGAGCAAAAAAAAAAAAAGAAGTTTTAAAGATATGAGTACACAGTACTTTTCACATTGGCTGATGTCAGTGCTATATGTCACGGCACGGAGACTCTGTAAAACGGCACTGTATGCTGGATATTCTAAACTTGTCTCAGAGACCCTCTGAGTTTCCTAAATCACGCTTTGAGATCCACTCTAGACCGTTGACACAAGAGTGGTTTATACTCAAGATCTGGGTTGATTGTGGTGATTCTTTCATCCAGAAAACCCTCACCTCATTTTCTGGTAGGAATGCATTTGCTTGCCGAGTTAACAATAACAAATACTGAATTTCGCAAGCTCCTTCTGCTCTGGAATTGGGAATACTGATGGTCAAGAAGAAAACGCACAGCAATAACCACACCAGAGGCAGTCAGTGGCTTCTCCTCTTTCTGTAGTCGTGCTTAAATGCGTTTCATTGGAGTTGGGAGTCAAATATGTGAAACAAATGTATTTTAGGCCTCTCTCATAAGAACCTCTTGATTCTTGGAGTAAATGAGTAAAGTGTGTGTGCAGTCTCTGGACTTGAACATGTTTAGGAAGAGGTCCTGGTTTACATGAATGGGACTGAAAAGCAGGATTTGAACTTCACCTTGAGTCTGGCATCACTCTCAGCTTTCATAGTTCTGCCTAGATTGGTAGCACAGGATAGAAACTTCATTGTACCCAGCTTGTCTACCACTGCCTTTAGGGCCAACCTATAGGTTGTATGCCTGAATAGTTCAGAGGCCAAAATATCTCAATAGAAAACCAGCTCTGGAGGATTTTATCAAGGAAGGATTGGCAACAGGGCAGATATTTTTGAGTTTGCCTCTCCCTTTTCCAGTAGGTCATGCCCATGAACTCTTACATCTGTGTGTATCTTCTGAAAAAACACAGTGGCTGGGCTGCTGTTGACTTTACCACCAGGCCTGGTGTCTGCCAAATCTGGCCAGCCAGTCCCCATCACTGTTAGCTGATAATTTTCCCACCACCCGACAGCAGATCACACACAGCTCTCTTTAGAGGGATTGTTATTTCAAGGAAAGCTGGGCATGGAATTGCTGGGGATTCCTGTTACTTCTGACCACCATGGGTAAAGGTTCCCTGATTTGTTTTTCTTTCTAGCTTCTTGAGGCTGTAGTGCTATAAATCCATTTGAGTGAGACCCTTGGAATCCAAAAATAATGTTTTGTTGTTGTTCAGAATGAGTCCAAACATCTAACTATCTCACCATCGATTACGGAAATAGAAAAATTGAACATTTTTCACTTGCAGAGTTTAAAATCCAGTGATGTGTCATTTTGTATGCCTCAGGAGCACTGCTGGTATATATAACGTGTCTTCTTGGGTGTTATAACACTGGTTTCTACTCTGAACTATCAGAACTAGGATGCAAAGCTAGCCATGGAGTTTGGCATTCAAATGGAATATTTTCTTTTCGGGGTAAGAAGGACTTGGGCCGTTAGTTGTCCTCTCACTCAGGGTGGCTTCTCTGTGGTGCTCACCTTGAAGATAAGCCATGGACACAAAACAAAGCAAGTGCTGTTTAAGGGGGTTGCTACTAACCAAAGTTGGGAGGTCAAATCTAGTGGTTCTCCAGGCAACAGACCTGGCCATCTGCTTTGGTGAGATGAAGCAGCTGTACTCGATCACTCGGCCTGCCACAAGTCTAAAGGAACTGGACAGCACCCAATAATAAGAGTGGTTGCATTACAGCTAGTTCTCCTTTAGCTCTCCAGGTACCCTCTCAGTTCATCTGGTTTTTGTTAATAATGCACTGAGGGCATTACACAGCACGTGCCCCTGGGCCATCATTGAGTCTCCTGATGATCTAGCCGCAAGGAGTCCTTCGATGATGCAAAGCAAATGGTTAGCGCTGACAGCTATCAAGTTTAGAGGGCTAAGTCTACCCAACTGTGCATTGGAATCTTGGCTGGCTTGGCAATCTCCTGGAAAACCAGCTTTGAAGAGCCTAGGGAGCGCTGCTCTACTCCTACACATCTGGGGTGGCCATGAGGGGAAGTCATGTGGATGGCACCTGGTTTCCCTAACACATCATCCTGGAGTACCTCCATTTCCTGAAGATAGCTTATGTAGTGTTCTCTCTGCCCCTCATCTACCCCATTCCCCTCAACTTAGCTCACCCACTACATTGCCTCCCTTAGGATCCACTTCAGTTCACACTTCTTCTCAACCGAGGGAGACTCCTTCTCCTATTTTCTCTACACGCGGACAGTCTCTGTTGTGCAAAGCTGCGCCTTATCATAGACTTCCTGCCTTTCCTCACCGTACTTCCACCAGTCTTGGTGCTGCCTCACTTCTGAAGACAGGGAACCTGGGCTAACACTTAGATTCTCCTCCCACCACCAGATCCCACAGAGGTGGTGCATAGACCCTTTCTACCCAAAAGCTGGTTCTGAAAGGTAGATTTGGAAAATAGTTGTGTTAGTCCAGGTAGACTAGAGAAACAATTTCAGGAAGACTCATATATGTATAGGAAATAGCTTTATATCAAACAGTAATTGTATGTTAAGAAAACATTCCAGTCCTGATCAAGTCCATAAATCCGATATTAACCCATATGTCCAATACTAGCCCATAAATTCCTCTTTAGACTCACACAGCCATGCAATTATGTCAAATGCAGGAAGATCACAGGCCAGAAGGTGTAAAGTCTTGTAGATCCAGTGGCAATGGAAGCATCTCAGTGCTGCTATGGGTCTCTAGGTGGCTCCTCCAGCTCCAGGGCTCTGGCTCCATCAGTGTGTCTCCATGTGGCTTGTCATCTGGAATGTGTAGCAGAGAGAGTGTGTGTTCTGCCTATAGGGAGGAAGACAGAAGTTCCCAGAATCCTCAGGAGAAGGCCCTGCCCACACAGAGGCCTCATTGGCTATGACCTGATTGACAGGCCAGCCTCCACACTGTCACTCAAATTGACAGTAGATTATGTACCTGCCACAATAGTTAAATACATGTGTTTGACAGACTGGAAATGGCAAAGAAAAAAATATTGTCAGTTGAACCTCGGGGTACCTAGTTCTTTGGCATAGCCTTCATGTGTGTAATGTGTGTAAGGGGATAAAAAGCATGATGTCGAAGTTGGTGGCATGGTACAAGGCTCTTAAGAAAGAAAAGCTCGGGTACAAGTGGTTTCCAGGGACAGTGGCTTGCAGGGTCCCCATGGAGCCAGAGCAGATGCTGGAAGGACTGACCACAGGTTGCAGACAATCCACACTCTGAATACAGTCTCACAGACAAGGTCGAGAGGATCATGGAAAATGAGCATATGGATACTGAGAAATCATCCAAACAGAAAGTGGACCTGTAGTCCTTGCAACCCCCGTCTACCTTGATCAGACATTTGTGCCTATCTTACTGCAGGGACTTGCTGTGCTCGCCAGGGAGAGACCACCAAATCCCACTGAATTTCTAGCATCATAGCTAAGAAGGGTATCGGGGAGGAGACAAGCCAGTCAGGGTATGATGTAGCAACAATGAAACATACAACTTTCCTCTAGTTCCTAAATGTTTCCTCCTCCCCCACTATCATGATCCCAATTCTACCTTACAAATCTGGCTAGACCAGAGGATG
>NW_022111320.1:18109641-18130480 GCF_000313985.2 Echinops telfairi | reverse complement strand
GGAGTGGGGAGGGAGGGGAAAAATGAGGACCTGATGCCGGGGGTTTAAGTGGAGAGCATGGTGAGGGTAATGAATGTAAAATGCGCTTTACACAATTGATGTGTGATGGATTGTGATAAGAGTTGTATGAGCCCCTAATAAAATGATTTAAACTATAAATAAATAAAAAGCAAGGCCCAGTGTGAAGAATTGAAATGGACTTACTGGGAACAGCAGAAAAATCAGTTGATTAAGAGACAATTTGGGTTGCCATGATTTCTGCCCCCTTCCTCCCACTGCCCCCCAACCCCCAGTCCCCATCTCCCCACCCCCCAGTCCACTTTGGAAATAGGAGAACCTTCAGGATCAGACAACTTAAATCCAGAATTGCAGTGGAGGGCATAGTTCCTTTGTTTTGGTTGCATCACAATACTTATTTAATGAGCATATTCTGTGCAATCTTTTTCTCATAAAGGCATGATGTCTGAGACTGACTTTCAAACGGTGCAAGGGGAAATGTGTGTGCGTGTACACATATGGGAGAGACAAAGTGATCCTAGAAATGGGTAGATTTCGGTATATTATAATGTTCCCATAACTTTTCTGGTAATTTTACATTTTTTCCCATTTAAAAATACGGGAAAACAAACAAATGGCAAAACACATCAGCAGTGGCAGCTGGTTAAGGTCTGGTTACAGCCCGGGGTGGTGCAAACAGATAACAGGTTCGGCTGTAAACATGAAGGTCAGAGGTTGAGTATGCCAAGAGATGCCTTGGAGAAAGCCGGGGCAGTATTCTCTGAAAAGTCAGCCTCTGTGAACACTGGAGTGCTGCTCTGCTCTACAAGTCAGAGTTCACTTGACAGCAATATATATATATATTTTTTTTCTTGGCTATTGGGATGAAGCCTGTACTCTTACTCTCATACGCTCCTCATTGACAGGGTTGCTTCTTGTCTAAATGCAGTGGTTCTTTTTCTTTACAGATTATCTGGTAATGACATTATAACAAAATGCCTTTAAAATAAAGGTGGCAGGGCTAACATC
Organism: Echinops telfairi; assembly: GCF_000313985.2. Taxonomy (NCBI): domain Eukaryota; kingdom Metazoa; phylum Chordata; class Mammalia; order Afrosoricida; family Tenrecidae; genus Echinops; species Echinops telfairi. The sequence continues at coordinate 18,129,454 of NW_022111320.1, read as the reverse complement.
AGTCAATACAAAAATCGAAATTTTGTTTTTGTCAAAATGTTTTGATTTGTCAAAAATTTTTGATTTTTTTAAATTGTATGATAAAGTCAAGAGGCAGTTATTCCACGGGAATTTTTTGAGGTTGCAGACAGTCCACCCTTCATCCTTCATCCTCCAGCCTCCATTTCCACCCCGACATGTTCACATTTGAGTTGCCAACCATTAAATGAATAACCATTGTATTTTCATATCATACTTTTATATGATTCTGAGAAACAGATAATTTAGATATTACAGTATTTTGATACAAATGTGTAACTGCATCATACCCTGCATCACGACATCAATTTTTAAAGTATGTTATTTGACAGCTCATCACACATCTCAATTTCTCTATACATATACATAGAGAATATATAACATTTGAAACATACATATTATGTGACTAGATCCCTACCTGTTCATCAAGAATTTGGCACATCAGTTGGCATACCTTTCATGTGTGTGCCCATTACGCCAGTGGCACAATGGTTAACCACTTGGTTGCTCAAGGTTGGGAGCTTGCATGACCAGCAACTCCACTTGAGAAAGATGTGGCAGTCTGCTTCCATAAGGATTACAGCCTTGGCAACCCGCCTCCAAGGAGGAAAAACACAGGAGTTCCCAGAATTCTCAGGAGAAGGCCAAGCCCACACAAAGGCCTCATTGGTCATATCTTGATCGACAGGCCAGACTCCACCCCTTCACTCATAGTCCTCTCAAATTGACGAATGATTATATAACTACTACATACAACCCATTGTCAATTTGATGCTCTTTAACCATGTATAATTGTCCGACAAACAATAATAAAATCCTATCTGTACTTAACCATACAAAACTAAAATGTGTATAATTAAATATGTGCCAACCTCGTTTAAACATAACATTCTCTAAGTGAACAAAACAAAAATATTCTATGCCTAACAACTGCAGTTAAGTAACACCTACACCTTAATCCTATAATCCTATGGATATATTCCCCACCTAGGGAGTGGTTGTAAGCCAACCACTTCATGCCTTTTTCCCCTCATTTTGGATATCCAACTTTTATACTGCCCACTTATACATCAACCCAGTGCTTTAAGGGGACAATCATGTTCTTTGATGTGAAGAATCTTCTTTCCAGTTGGAACTTTGTGAAATCCAGATATATAAGCAAAGTGAAATCAGGACAGGCCATCCATAAAGTCTGCAGCAATATGCACCAGTTCACAGGCTCAAATATCTTCTCTTTATCTGGTCAAGTTCTAGTCAACTCAGTGTGAGCTGCCTCACTTAGCCTCACCAGGGTTTCCAATGGTCGCCTTGCCTTAGACCATGGTCCCATCCCAAATGCTCAACAAGCCTGGTCCCCTTGTGCTGGATCATGAACTTCAGAGCAGTCCTCCCGCTCTCATCTTCTCCTCTAGTTCCTGTGAACCAGGTCCACGGGTGTCAGTGGCCAGACTCAACCTGTCTCTTTATTGCTGTATTTCTCCCACTTCCACTCAATAAGTGGATCCAGGTGGTCACCTAGCAAGCATTTGAGCCAGCCCACAGACTCCCTTTAATGTTGAGTCTCATAGAGGAGTTTTCTTCTTGGTTCCAGACTTTTTTCCAGCTTCTGTCAAAAGCCACTGGAGTTCAAATTTCAAATCCGAAGGTGTTCCTTTTTTCTTCTTCTTCTTTAATCTGCCAATAGCCCCTAAGCATATCTCTTCACCTTTGAATGTCCTGAGTTCTCCAAAGCAGTGGGTGGGGCTTATCTTTTTAGAGCTTTCTCTACATGTACTAAATTCATGTAAAGATCAAATTAATAGCTCGAGGCAAGTGGGCTTACAAGCTCTTTATTTTCATACTTCCCAAAATCATTTCTATAAATTCTTATAGCAACGATAATAATCAGAATAAATCAGTATAAACAAAGTAGAATCAGATACTAAGCTCAATTCTTAAAACAGTCAAGTTCAATCCTTATTTAACGTATCTCAATCTGTATCTAAATTATTCCATGTATACAAAATAATGGGATTAGGCCTCAGAGCTTCAAACCAGAGCCAGGCTTTCTGTCACCCCTTTTGACCTTCTGTCAGCCATTTTCTCTCAGCAGCATGGTTTCTGAGACATTCAAATGATAAATTCTATCCCTGAGCTCAAAGTATATATTAACAACATTCATTTTCACCGTAGAATACAGGAATAACCAAGGACTTCAACCAAACAAAATAATCAAAGCTTTAACTTCCCATATTGCTTCCAGAAAAGAACCCAGTAAACTGCCTGGACATATCTGACCTCTGGCTAGCCAAAGAAGAAACACGACCACGAGGGAGAGGTCAAACAAACGTCCACTCTCCATCTTTATGATTGGCTTCTCCAGGACCGCATTCCTGGTACCATAATGTGTTAGTCTGGGTAGACTAGAGAAACAAATCCATAGAAACTCATATGTGTATAAGAGAAAGTTTTATATAAAGGGATGCATTAAGAAAGTATCCCAACCCAGCCCAGTCCAAGCTCATAAATCCAATATTAGCCCATATGTCCGATACCAATCTATAAAGTCCTCTTCAGACTCACAAAACACATGCAATCACGCCAGATGCAGTACGATCACAGACCAGTGGGTAAAAAGTCTTTGGATCCAGGACATTGTAGGCATCTCAGCGCTGGCACATGTGCAGGAAGACCTTCAAGACAAGAGCATCCAAGACACTGATTGATCAACATGTATTTTATTCATCATTGTGCCCTCTCTGCCCAGCACAATGTCTGGCATGGAGAAAATCCTAGATAAACATTTACAGTTGAGGGAATAATAAGAACAGCATTTTGTTATTTTCTTTTAATGAGTTCTAATAATTTCTGCTGAGAACATGTGGCTAATTTCCTCAGAATAGCAAAGACGTCTGAGCACTTCGTCAATGTCCTGGGTGGTCTTTACCAGCAGGCAGCATTTTGTCTGTAACCATTATTTACATGGAAAATGCAGCAGGCGTTTGCTTGCCATTCTTTGCCCCAAGTCATTTTTAAAGCAACATATGTCCAAGTACTATAAGGAAATAAAGTGCTCCCGTCCAGAAATAATATCAACTAGGATACACACTGCCCACTCTTCTTTTTCAAGAAAAAAACAAAACAAAACAAACTCTCTTATAATCGTCAAAATATGTCTTGTTGATTTTTATTTGTCAGTGAGTATTTATTTACAAACTTCAGAGAAGCAAAATGGTGCCACCATTCTCTAATGCACCATAAGACATGACCAAACTGTTTAAATACACACAGAGAAATCTTTTTTGTACTATTTTGATAAGGACAATGGGCTTACCATTTACAAAGTAGATCTAAAACTCCTCACATCCAAAGACTCATTGTATGAAGGGGCTTCAAAAAGTTCATGGAACAATCCATTCTCTTTAAATTCCATTTTCCCATGCATTTTAAAAGGCCTCTCATATTTTTAGACCTTACTAGCAAATTAGAAACATTTGTCCATCTTGGAGAACTTTTAGTTTGTGTCTGAAGATGGCATCTTGTTTGACTTTGTAATCTCCCTGTCTCACATAATCCCAGGTGCTTACCAATTGGCACTGAGTCAGATCAGAATTGTGTTCCATCGGGTTTTTCCTGGCCGATTTCTACAAAGCCAGATCACCGGGTCTTCCTTCTAAGTTGGCTTTGGGTGAACGCAAGTCTTTCAGTTAGCAGTTGAGCTTGTTAACTATTTTGCAACACACGGGCCTCTTTCTGATGCTTGGAAGTTAGTAAATGAACCCATCTAGCACTCAGTCCCCACTGGTCTGTCAGTGTGTCTCACTGTGGTGAGGTGTGTTGCTGAGATGCCAGATGCTATGCCATGTCCCTGGTGCTTCAGATATCAGCAGGGTCACCCAAAGTGCACGGGTTTCGGCAGAGCCTTCAGACTAAGAAGAGACTGTGACGCAGAATAGACTGCCCACTTCAAAGGAATTGGCCACTGAAAACCCTTTGGATAGCATGGAGACTTTGCCAGTTACGGAACACGTCCGCGAAACAGAAACAGTATCTTGTCAGAGATCGGGCCAGAGGATGCTCTCCATAGGTCAGAAGGCACTCGGACTGTGACTGCCTGCAGAAGAGTTGCCTTCTCAAAGCAGAGTCGCCCAAATGACACAGACAGCGTCAAAACCCTTGGGGACCTTCCATTGCTAATGGGGCATGACTCAAAATGAGAAGAAATAACCACACACATTCATTCGTAGCTGATACCTGGAATGTGCCGAGTGTGACCCTAGGAAAGTTGGAAGTCATTAAAAATGAAATGGAATGCACCAATATCACTATTCTGCGTGTCAGTGAGCTAAATGAACTGGTACCGGCCATTTGGAAACAGAAAATGCTTTAGTATTTTCTATTATTTATTATTAAATCATATGCTTTAGTATACTAAAAAGGACACACTCAAGAGGTATGGTTTTGCACTCATTGTCAAAAAGAACACTTTAGGTTCTATCCTGAAGTACAATACTTACTGCCTGTGATAGGAGAGTAAGTCTACCCACATACAAGGAAACCCAATCAATACAAAGATTATTCAAATTTATCCATGGGCCACTAAGCTATGATGCAAAATTTGAAGATTTACCCCCACCGTTTCAGTCTGAAATGGATCAAATTAAAATCAAATGCATTGATAACTCTTGGTTATTGAAATGCAAAAGGAAAGAAAGAGGAAGGAACAATAGTTGGAAAATATGGACGTGGTGACAGAAATGAAGCCGGAGATGACACGATAGAATGTTGCAAGACCAACGACTTGCTCATAGAAATACTTTTTGTCAACAGCACAGAAGGCAGCTCTGCACGTGGACCTCTCCAGGGGGAAGACACAGAAATGAAATGGGAAATCTCAACACCAGCAGCTCAACTGAGGCCAGGGACAGACTGCCATTGAGTCAGTTCTGACTCACTGTAGTCAAGCAGTTTCACAGACAAAAAAAAAAAAAGCCCGGCATAGTACCCTAAACGGCGAGAGGATGTGAGTGGCAAGTCCTGTACTCAGCTGAAGTGGGCGAGATCCATGAGAAATGTCTGTGGGCGTCTCCCCCAAGGCGGGAGAAAGATAAAGAACCGCTCTCAGGCAGCTCCCCAACAAGGTTGCTTACTTACCTCCCTTCGTTTCAAGAGGAATTCTAGGGCATCTTGCCAGGAAGACTCAGGCCCGATTTCGGTTAAGATTTGCCTACATGACCCATCTGAAGACATGCAAAGTTGCCAGAGTGTCACTGTGGAGCCACCTCAGACAAGCTGTCCTTCTTCTGACCTGCTCCTGAGGGTGGGTGCTTGCAGTAATTGGGCATCTGGAATTTTTGAATCTGGATAGGTTAAAAGACGTAAGGTTCCCAGACATTAGGCAGTATTTGATGCAGGACAGGGGAAAGACCTTGCAGAACCAAATAACTCCCTCCTGCAGGGACTGAACACACAGAGGCTCCTTGTTTGCCCTACTTGTCCAGCAACAGTTGGTGTTGCATTCCACACCAATGGAATGGTCATTCAAGGACCCATCATGTAGCAATCACATCTGTAACTTGTCACCCCCTCAGCCACCCTGGCAAGAAAAGAGCACAGACGGAAGATTGGAGGCCAGCTTTTTTACATTTTGGCCCAGTAGTACCTGACTCACTCCTTCTCAACGCTCGTTGTTCCGAACTATCACATGGCCGAACCCAACAGTAAGGGGCTGAGGAAATGTAGGAGCCCAGATGGAATATTTAGTGAGCACCATCATCTTGGCCACAGGCATGGATTTCCCCCAAGTCAGTCTATCCCTCTGACTTAGCACTTTTATTGTTTGGCATTGACCATAAAAGTCCCATTGGCTTTGCAATTTCCCAAGTATTTTCACAAGAATTTCCCAGAGAAAGAAGTAAAGCACCAGAGATTCGGACAAAGGAGTTTGCCCAAGGCCATGTTCATGAAGTCTTTGTTCCAGACTCCAGGTTCCAGACTAGGTTCTTGTACACTTCTTGGATGGAAAAACAACATGTGCTTTTTTTTCTGTATTGATTTTGGGTAGGAACACAAAATTATTTTGTACTTGTTCATCTAGAATGGAAATTAAGTGGTAGCTGGAATATACTTCAAAATCATTGGAGACACTGTTTATGCTTCAGACAAATTGCATCCGCCGCTCTGACCCAAGGTCCACTCCAGTGTAGGAAGCAAGGCTGCTCGGGAGTTGGAGGGAATGAAATGGTATCAGTCCTGCAGGTGCAGCAGATTTTACCCTCCCCATTAGGCTAAATACATATTTAATTGCTGCTCTTCAGAAGTATAAAACAAGAGAGTTTGATAATTAGAACTGTCATTATCTACTTTCTCTTACCCTGCTGCTCTTATTAACTGGTTCTAAAGGTATTTTTAACCTTTACTTTGGTTATCACTTTTAATTTTTAACTTCAAATTCAAACCAATTTCATTTTTTACACATAAATAATTGAAAATCACAGGTACAGGTTAAGTTAGCTGATAAAGATATATGAAAGAAGTCATCAGTTTCCATTTAGTGTTCAAAATTTTGTCTTTATTTCATATTATCCATCAGTATAATAAAGCTATCACTATTTCATTGAGCTGTAATTAAACATTGATAATCAAGGGAAACATTTTAACAGAATTTCCCTCGTTGATACAATTGACATTATCACACTCACCCCCAACAGCCATGGCCGTTATATTCATGTAACATGGGGAGACCAGCAGTTAGTGCCGGCACTGTTTGGGGCTGCAGCAGGAAGCCATCTCTCTCAGAATGCATGACTTAGATGTGACAGTTGGAGAGGGGTGGGGTGCTAAAAGAAAAGAATACAAGCTCAACACATCATCTTATATGTCTCCCCTCTTGATGGCCGTGGCATCTGTGGTTTGATCTCTCCAGATGTCAAAGAGTCGACAGGGAGAAAAGGGAAGTTGTGTTAGTGCTTGCAACAGAATGTAGGATTCCCTGAAACTCTCACTGTCTTGCTTCTTGTTTTCCCCTCCTCCCCGCTCCGATCGCTCCCTTTTTGGAGGTGGTAGTGAGAACCTGGAATTTCAGAGCAAAGTCTGAGAATGACACCAAATTTTCGCCATGCCCAGACACCAGAGACCTTGACTATGAAATACACATCAAGGTATTTGATGTCGTAATCAGGTTCGAACAACTGGTAGTAGTAGTAGTAGTAGGAGGAGGAGGAGGAGGAGGAGGAGGAGGAGGGCGGGGAGGAGGAGAAGAAGAAGAAGAAGAAGAGGAAGAAGAAATAAAGTTCTTCCTGTCCTGTCATCAAAATATGAGAACCAGGAAGCCTAAAGAAATGCTGCTGCCTAATTGAAAACGAGGATGGAATTCCCACTTACTTTCTACCGTTTACCTCTGGAGCGGAGAAGAAAGTTGTGTTGTGAAAATGAGGATTTGGAAAATAACTTTGGTTAAGCCAGGACTTTTTCCATCACCCCAGCTACCTGTAAAAGTTGGACATTGAATAAAGAAGACCAGAGAGGAATCAATGCATTTGAAGTATGGTGCTGAGGTAGCGTACGTACCATGGGCTACCAGAAGAACAAGCGAATCTAAGAAATACAGTTAGAATGTCCCTGAGCAGCCAGGATGGCAGACTCCGTCTCTCCTACTTTGGCATGTTATTGAAAGAGACCAGTCTCTGGAGAAGCACATCATGCTTGGTAAAGCAGAGGGCAGCGAACAAGGCAGACCCGGGAAGAGATGGATTGGCACGCCGGCTGCAACCCTGGGCTCAAACCTAACCAGGAGGAGGAGGACACAGGACCGAGCAGTGCTTCTTTCGGTTGCACCTCGTGTCGCCATGAGCCTGACAGGGCTCAGCGGCCCCTCACAACAACAACAACAGCAACAACATTCAGAACTCACTGCCCTTCAGACTCATGCAGACCTGACATCCACACAAAGGGCCTTACAAATGTGTTTTTATGATAGGAAATTTCAAACTAGCACACATGAAAGTGGGTAGAATGAATTTGACTGGTGAACCGGATTGCGTAATTTCTCCCTGCTTTGCCTATCTTGTTTGATATCGTCTGCCCTTGTTATGTAGCTTGCTATGTACCTTGCCCCCAAGCCTTTTAATAACATGGTGAATCCAGGATTCAAATGCTGGCCGTCTGAAGAGAGAACCGGCCCAGGGAGGCAGACCACCTGTATAGATGGAGTTGAAAGAAAAGCCTTCTGCGTATCGTTGCATCGAGGCGCACCCCATTTTTTACACAAGCGGTGTGAGTGTGTGCAGGGTGGGTTCCCGCAGGGAAGCGTGTGGCTGATACGCTCATGAAACATCAGTTCATTGCAGAGGCTGCTTCTCCCAAAGCCTATTTATAGAAATTGATATCTGCTCAAGTGCTCCTGCCAACAGTTCACGAAATTTAAATAGCAGGGTCACACCCAGGTCACATCTGAGGGAAAGCTGGCACCCAGGGGTATCTTCTTCTGTGCTCTGATAAAGTCGGAGGAGTGGCCTCTTTAATTACAGCCGGTTTTGGAGTGATCGAGGAGATGACACCGAGTGCTCTTGATTGTTTAAAACTACATTGCTTCTTTGGGGGTAGAGAGATCACGCTTTAAGTGACTGTTGAGGTCTCCATGCTGCTGACTCAGTCATTTGAATTCAATGCAGTTACATCTACTGCGGACTCAATACACTCCAGACCTGCAGGAGGCTCTCAGTGCAGACCCCAGAAAGATGCTAAAATAAAGGTCCTCTCTCCTTCTTGTAAAGAGCTGTACTTCCTCTGAGATGTGGGGGCGGCCCAACAGGAAAGGTCAAGTACTCAAGAACCTGGCTAAGAAGTGACCCAGACTCCCTCCCTGGCCTCGTGGGTTTGCAGGAGATAAAGAAGCAGCCTTGTGCTAGCTAGCACCAGGACCAGGACCCATTGCTGTCCAATCGATTGTGGCTCATGCAGCCCCATGTGGTCAAAGTAGAACTACAGGCCATAGGGTCTTCCGTGGCTGGTTTGGGGACAATCAATAGACTGCCAGGCCTTTCTTTTGAGAGCTCCCTGGATGGACTCAACCCTCTAGTTTTCTGGTGAGCAGCTGAGTGTTAACCACTCACATCGCCCAGGGACCCCAGGAAGCCACTGCGAAAAAGGTGGCTAATTTCCCAGAGGAAAGGAAGGAAGAGCTTTCAATTAACATTAATATTGGTATGTTTGTAGTTAGTGACTTTTTGTTGGGGACTGTTTTCATTGGTAGCAATGATATAACGCTTGTATTCAAAACTCATGATTCACAAAAGTGAACTGATTTAAAGAAAAATAAGTGATGATGCAGGTGATATAAGATATAAGTAAGAAAAGACTGTATTAGAGTCGATCGGTCTAGTTGCCATAACAAATAGTCCTCATAAAACTCAGGATAGAGTTTATGGATTATGCTATTAATGGCTTGCTGGGTGCTGTTGCCTGGAGAAGGCTCTTTGTATGAGACCCACTGTCTCTCTGTTGAAAGAGTGAAATTAGTCACTATTAGAAAGGTGTTAAAGGCATATTAGCACCAAACTGAGATTTATTCCTTGACAGAATTAGAAGAGTTGTAAAATAATTGAAAATACTTTCCTGCAGTGTGATTCTATGTTACGTAATACCACATTCAGCCTCCTGGAAATCATGCGGTTACCAGCGCTGCATATCCTATACTCGGGGAACAAAGACTCTAAATAGAGACCAGATATAAATAAATGCGTGAGGATATGTTGAACAGTCTACTAAAGGATATCCATTTGTGATGGGTAGACCCATTTTTATCATGCACACAGAAAGATGTGACAATCTATATTTTCACTATTTACAATTTGCCACACGAGTAATATTTTTAATGTGATATTTGTAGCTTCTATTTCTAGCCTAGCTAAGTTTTGATAGCACTAACCTTTCAGAGATACTGTGAACTCTGAACAAAATAAAAACACAAAAACAAACCATTAGAGACTACTGGAAGGCTTTTGAGACTAAGGAAAAGTAGGCGGGTTTTGTCTATCAGTAACTTCCTACCTGAAACAATGAAGGTGAGCAAAAGTAGAACATCTTTTAAAATTCTAAAAGGGAAAATAATCAGTTCATAAATCTATATCCTTCAAATGTTCTCCCCAAAATATCCAGCACTCAGGGCTGCATCCGGGTAAGTCCATGTGGCTTCTCCTTGGGGATGTTTTTCAGGAAGTGAGCCTTGCCAGCTGAAGCAGGGAACTGGCTAAGGCAACTGCACCTTGGTCCAGCCATCACAAAGCAAGAGACTCAAGAACTGGAAAGGCGAGGCTCACCGAGCCATTTATCTCTACGCCCTTCAATTAACCCCATATGCGTTTAGCAGCCAGATTGGCACAATAAACTTTAACTATATCATCCTGTCACACTCATATATGTGTAAGAAAGAGCTTTATAATCAAGAAGTAATTATATACCAAGCAAACATCCTAGCCTAGTCCAGATCAAATCCATAAGTCTGATACTAGTCCATAAATCCCTATTCAGATGAAGGTGAAGGCAGAGAGAGAGAGAGAGGTTCCTAGGACCCTTCTTATGAGAAGGTCACACCCACAAGGACGCACTATCAAGCTGTGACCTGGTCAGTAGGCTAGACTCCACCCCTACACTTTTATATCTTCAAATTGACATGTAACGATCACAACCGATCTGGTAAGAAAGCAAATAGAAATTCCATGGCAAGTCGGGTTCCCTCGACCCAACTTGAGTTGTAGAATTTCGATTTGTTTTCATTTGCTGCCATGCCCTTCCTTTTTGCCTGGCTGTCTTCATTGAATGAGCTCCTCTGCTGGAGTTCACTGCAGCCAGTCGCAGCAACCCACCATTTTCCAGAAATATGCGAGTTGCATGCTGAGAGTGCTGCTCCTTCAACAGCTGTGGAGATGAGAATTTGGAAGTTCCAGGTTGGACAGAAAAAGTATAACACAACATCTTGTATAGAGTAGAGGTGGCCTTTTAAAAAGACACCAAATATCGTGAACCTCAGGGCTGTTGAGTTGGTTCGGACTCAAAGCAGGCCTGTAGGACAGAGTAGAAGTGCCCCATAGAGTTTCCCAACCTATGATCTTTCTAGGAGCTAGCGGCTACGTCTTTCTCTTGTGGAGTGCTTAGTGGGTTCAAACCACTGACCTTTTGGTTATCGGCCTATTGCTTTCACCATTGTGCCACTAGGATGTTTCCTAAAAGATAAGGTTCTAGAATATTATAAGACAAAGATTACTGTGGGAGGTTACAGGAAGTCCATAATATTATTGTTGGTGCTGTGTGCCAAGTCAATTTCTACTTACAGTATAGGACGGCTCCACAGGGGCCCCGAGGCTGTAACCTTTAAGGGATTAGGTCACCAGCACTCAGCCATGAAGTGCTTTTTAACTGCCAATCTTTCTGTTAGCAGCTGAGCGCTTACCCATTGTGTCACCAGGACTCCTTATAAGAGGATTAGCAGTGAGTCAATGGTATCTGAAGTCTAGTACCTAGGAGTTTTCTTAATAAAAACCATTTTTATTACATAATAATGACTTCGATTTCTCAAGTACCTATTATGTGCCAGATTCTATATTAGGCCTTTTTCATGTAACATACAAGAAGACTTCAAAAAGTTCATAGAAAATGGAATGGAATTTTCCCTTGAACTTTTTGAAGCCCCCTCACATTACTTGAGACAATAATGCCAATGAGATAAAAGATATCCTCCCTGTTTTAGGCACAGGCAAATTAAGTGGTTTGTCCAAGACGACCTAGTTAACTATGGTGGAGAGGGCCAACCCCAGGTAGGTTTGAGCCTTTTCTTATCCATCATGTTTCCTCCTGTGTGAAGTTTATCAAACTTAAATATTGACACCTGCTTTGCCATCATCATTTGTCCATAGATATGTAACTATTGGTAATTGTAACTTGTGCTTGACACTACGCTAAGAGGAAATATACCTTCCCAAGAGCCCAGGTATCTCTTCTTCCTCCTCAACTTTTATCTCAACAGCAGTAGCCTTGTAAAATCTGACAGCATTTGCCCAGATGTTTTGTTATTTTTTTACAGAGAGGAATAAACTGAGGACCAAGGATTGGCAGGGAAAGAGCTCAGCACGAAGTCCTATGTCTGGGCTCACAGCTAACCTAAGGCCTTCTCTCTCACTATACATTTCAGTCTCTAAGCTCAAGCTTGAGTGGTAAGGACTTATTTTCAGAGTTCCAGGCTCGTGCCAACTCCTGGCAAACTCAGGGTGAGGAGAGGATGGGAGTAGCATCTACGGAAGCCCGTCACGTTTCTGGAACATCAGGGCAGGATATCAGATTGGTAGTGACATTTGCAGGAGTCTGAACATGTTCAACAGGAAGGATATAGGTTGCTATGAGTCGGAACTGACTCGACGGCACCCAGCAGCAACAAGACCAAATCCTAAGCTCACTTAGCATTCATGGATGTGAAGGGAATTTAGAGAGGACCATTTTCCGATTCTGCTTTCACACGTGCTCTGAAGGCCAAGAGAAGTTTAATTCCATTTCGAAGGGTGGCCTAATATACAGTGTGTTTATCTAGAACCAGCGCTAGCATTCAGATGGCTTAACTGCTAACAGGTGCTAGCCATAAGGCCAGAGGTTCAAGCACACCCAGAGGTGCTTCCAAAGAAAAAGCTGGTTCTATAGTTCCAAAACATATGTCATTGACAACCCAATATGGTACAATACTACTCTGATACACATGGGTCACCATGAGTGGAAATGGGCTTGATGGCAACTCCTGGTGGTGGTAACTCTCCATTGAGACAGTCCTTTCCATGTCTTACTTTCCCACGTATCCTGAATCTACTTCTTCATGCATTCAGCTCTCTGAGCGACTCCCTCCCTTCTATGGTTCTTGAACAGCTATCCCAGAAAGAGTGCTTCTGATGAAAATGCACGTTATGACTTAAGTTCTGAACTCCTGGTAGCACAAGTTATCATTGTAAGGGGATTGGTCAACCTGAAGAGAGAAAGAAATATAACGGAGGAAGTTCACTGACTTAAGTGAGCATGAATAAGTTTGCCACTATTACGAAGACTGACCTTGACTGAAATACTCGATAACTTCTGGACCTCATTGGACCTGCAATTGCCCTAGATTTGATTGAAATCAAAACTTGTCACCTTTTAAAGCCCTATCACTGTGCAAGATAGTAAAATCTATCATTAAACATTTTCAGTAGAATATTTATAGAAGAAATAATTGCTTGTCAACCAGTCAATATTCCAAGATAGAGCCTGTTGGCATAGGAATCGTCTTGGATTCAGGCTCTGCACAACTGGGGTGACCATCCTCAATGTTCTTTTTGTAGAGTTTGAATTAAAACCCAAGAAAAGGACAGACCACTGAATGGGTTTATCTAAGGGTGTTTTTTGATGTACGGAATTTGGTTAGGATCAATCATAAAAAAGTGACCTATTTGGTTAAGCATTGAACTTCTGGCTCCAAAGTCAGCGGTTCAAATCCCCCAGCTGATCCTCGACTCTCAAAAAGAATTTCCTTCTTGGAAACCCCCAGGGGCAGCTCTGCCCTGTCCTATAAGCTCACGAGGAGTCAGAAGTGACATGATGGCAGGGAGTTTGGCTTGGCTTCTTAGATGAAAATAATCAAGTTGAGAGAGTTCTCCACAATGAAAATGAGAATTCTTGTCCAGCTTTCCAGTTGGGCTAGGATAAAAGGTTTCCAACAGTACTTAATTCCCAAGATTGTGCTGACGTGCCGGAGGAGCAGCTCTGGTTGGTTCTATTGCTGTTGAACGGATTTCAGCCTGTGGAGACGTCACCTTTTGTGCCCCCCAGGGAGTCTAGGGAAACTGATTTTTCCATTTCAGCGTATTTTTGGAAACCATGTCTAAAGTGATTTATTATGATTTAGGTAAGTTTTTCCATTAGAATAACATTGCGAAGAGAAGCAACTCTTTTGACCAAAGAATTGGTCTCATGTAAGCCATCTTCATGACCAACCACATAGAATCAGGCAGGAACACAGAGTGAATTTTAGTCTGCCATAAAGCCTCCAGAGTAATGGATTGTTACAAGCAGTCCCATTGTGTAGAACTTCGTACACAGACCTCTTCAAACTAAAGCAGTGTTTCGTAAATGAGATGGTGTCAGAAGAGGAGAACCCAGCAGGACCCCTGGCCTGTATTCAGTGCCAGTCATGCTCATCGAACTGGAACAAAATTTAGTAGACATTTATTTGCCCTTCAAGGCGATCTTTCTGCCTCTAAAATGTGTGCTTTAATTTACAAGGTATAATTTTGAATGATCATACTATGAAAGTTCTTTTGGATAATGTTCTGGAAGACGTTCCAGTGTTCTTCTAGAATCTCTGAATAGCTCTCCGCTGCACCTCTCCACACAGCACCCTCAACGGAATTTCTCAGGAATGAGTCAAAGTCTGCACAAACTGTCCCCATTGTCTTCTTCATCTCAGTTTGTGTTCTACGCCCCGTAGGAGGGATGGTTAGTGGTGGTAGATAATATGGACGCTGCAGGATGAAGAGGGTGATGGAGGAGGAGAAGAACAATTTTAAGAATACTTGCCTTAGCTTCCTCCTGTGGTTTTTTTTTGCCACCATCTCACAGAATTCAGACATGCAATTTCAGTGGCTTGTCATCACACATATCCTCCACTTCTTGAACCAAAGGGCAGTCAGGAAATGTTGGATTAAGGCTTTCTTTCTCCTCCTTAGCCAGAGTGTGCCAGGTCTCTTCCAGAAATACCAAGGTGGGCCAAGGCTGTGCCCTCTTCTGGAGTCCCCCAAGTGATCAAGCCCTGAAATAGTCCATTTGCCCCAAATTACCTTTCATAAAAAAGCCACCTAGAACAGGGTTTCTCAATGTTCATCATGTACCCGAATCACCAAAGCCTTGTCCCTACTCTCAGATACTGTGATACAGTTGTTCTATGGTAGGGTGACAGTTGGTTGATTTATTTTAATTCTTTAAGTGATTTTATTGTGCAGCCAGGACTTGGTTTTTGACAGATAACAGAAAGGAGACCCGAAGGGTAAGAGTAAGGATAAGGGTTAACTTTATAAAATCTAGTGAATGGACTAAAAGTGAAAATTGGAGAGCCTAAATAATACTTGCTATTCTAATCATTTAATGTGTGCTTTCTCCTGGGCAGTGGACCCAGAAACCCCTTGAAACTGTCCCAATGCCCTCATTTTATAGGGGACTACATGTGTTTAACTACCTTAATCATAACCATAGGCAGCAGTATACACTTGTATGTGGTTTTGAGTTTTGAGATTTCAAACATCCATGCTCCCCAGGCCGAAATATTAAATGAAAAATCCCAGAAAACAAAAATACGTAAGTTTTAGATTATGTGCCCTTCTGCGCAGCATGATGAAATCTTGCACTCTCCTGCCCCGGGGTCCCGCTAGGTCCCTCGTTATCCTTTGCCCAGGCGGTCTATGCTACCTGTCTGTGGGCCACACGGTAGGGAGAAACATTGTATAGGAATGGAAGGGTTTAAAAAAAGTCATAAAAAAATTGAATTGAAAGATGATGGAAATTTGGGTGGGGGGATAAAGAAATATGATGGGAATTTTGCTGCAACCTGAATGAAGCTCCTTCCTCCATCGTGTTTGGTACTATCTGGGGGGTTAGGTATCTGCTTGGGGTCTTGGAAAATATCTGCCATGGATAAAGAGAATGAGGCTACTGTCCGTGCTGATGTCTGAATCCAGGTCTACTCCACAAAACCTCACCTCCTTGCACTCAGTCAACCCCCCTCTACCCTCACACCACCTCATCCCCCTTGGGTCTTGAGTAAGTGCAGTTCTGGTCAAGCCCAAACCTCATCGAGTGGATTCTGGCTGAGAGCAAGCCAATTGGACAGAGTAGAACTGCCCCGTGGGATTTCCTAGGTTGTGAGCTTTGTCTGGTGAGTTCGTACCGCCGACCTTTTCAACAGCTAAGTGCTTAACCACTGTGCCACTAGGGCTCCTTTGAAGTCAGGCAGGGTGGCATACATGTTACTCCCGCTAACAAGTTCCACAGCCTCTGTATTGCTGGAGACGTTCAATGGCTGCCTCTTTGTCCCAGCCCTTCGTAAGAACTATACATTATCAACATTTTATGAAGAAAACTGTTTGTTTGTTTGAGAAAATTATCTGCTTGAGTTTTATTTTGTGATGGGAAACAGGTGATTCCTATTCATAGAACAAAAATGGTCGGTATCCTTTAAAGAACTCACGGCGTATTTCATGCTAACGTTCTATGTTTGCCTAATGTCTTTCCTTAAACGAGACATTTACCTAATATCTTAAAGCAGAGACTTTATTAACTTCGTTCTCAAGGAAGGAAGGTTTTTAAAATCATTTTCTCTGCATTCCATTTCTCTTGCTGTAAGCATGTGGCACAGTCTTGGCATCTGTTCAGGATGAATTTCCTCCTTCCTTTCTGCTTCAATCCACGTGTCTTCTGAGTTCTATCCTCTGCAATTTCTCCAGCCTTCAACAATCCACAGGAAACTGGCCCCCACTGATCAGAGTGCTTGCTCCCAGAATTAGTTATTATTGTATTAGTCCATTAGCTAGACTTTGGAGAGGATCTGTATTGCTTCAGGTATTACAAAGGCCTGGACATTTCTTTGAGATTGGCTGTTGGGAGTAGAAGGAGCCCTGGCGGTGCAGTGGTTAAGCATCCCACTGCTAAAGGAAAGGCTGGTGGCTTGAACCCCCCAGATGCCCTGCAGAAGAAAGCTTTGGCACTCTACAAAGATTACCAAGTGGCAAACCCTGCGAGGCAGCACAACTCTATGGCAATGAAAGCTGGTATTTTATTTGGAATCGTTTGCTCATTTTAAAATGCTTCATTTGAGAGGGCAAGGTTTGTGAAGGAGAATTATGAAATAAAATAGTCGGGGGGGAGGAACCTGCTCTGGGTAGAGAGGGCTTTTTCTGTGCAGACAGTACATCTGCCACACAGCTAGATGCTGTGTCCAAGGCAAAGTTTTCACGAGACCACATTGCTCTGGAAGGCTCACTGGTTCTCCAACCACAGTAGTTTGAACTCCACTGTAGTTGGAGACCACCTGGCTTCCAAGGAGGGCTTGTTAGTGCACCCACTGCTGGCCTTTCCTCCGTAGTTTCAGAGTCTTGAGTCTGGGAGTGGGTGGGCTTCAGCTAACCAGGTAGTTCTGGTGCTAAAACAACAGATGTGTCTTCCTAGTGGATAACCAGCAAATGACAATGACTCTTAGAGAGTGTTGATCTGAGGAATGAGATTCCACATCTCTGAATGAAGTTGTACTGAGCCCTGTCTCACAAAAGAGCTTACACGACACCTCCCCTGAAGAAAGTTTTCGGGGAAGAATGTGGAGCCCTGGGTGCTACTTATCTTGCCTCCCCGGACCTGCTCGGCACCCTCACTTCCTCTGAAAATGTAACTCTAGGACCCAGTGATTGGGAGCAGTGTTGGGTTGGTGGTAGATTTCTCTCTACCATCCATGTCCAAGATCCAGGTTCGATTCCCAGCTAAGGTACCTCAAGTGCAGCCTCAGCCCGTCTGTCAGCGGAGACTGATGTGTTGTATGCTGTTGAACAGTTTCGGGGGGCTAGAAGAAAAGTGTGGAGGTCTACTTCAGAAGAACATCAGCGGTGAAACACTTGTGGCTGCCCGCAGGCTGATCCTGCTGTGGAAGGGGCATGGCTACGCCATTAGCCTCCAGAATGCCGGTTCCCCACCCGCCTTCCTTGCAGGCCAGCTCTGGGAGGTTTCTCCCAGGCGCTAAGGGTTCTGCTCCTTCTGCTTGATGTGTCCTGGATTCTCTGACTTTATCTGATTGCCAAAGAGGTGTCCTACCACCCCAAATTCGCCCTCCCCCACCCACCCCAAGCTCCAAACTGGTTGGTAGTCAAGAAGACTGGCTATTTCAGTGCTTTGGTATGAAGCAATGGTGATGCTGATTTAGCAGAAAAGTTTGAAATCTCTATAAATGAATGCTTTGGGGAACCTACGTCCTTCAGTTTTTTAGTTAGACACTTGGCATTTACCTTTATTCATTCAGATCGCTAAATCTCCGATTGGATCTTCATTTTTTAAAAAAGGAACATAGAAAAGTGTGTATTTTAAATCAAAATGAGTGATTTACAATTAGGAAAAGTGTGTGTCCGGTTCGTATTCTTTCGCTATATTTCTTCAGTCTAAACGCTTAGCCAGCCATCGGAGAAGCTGGACTATGTAAGTAATACCACTGCATCAGGGTTGGAGAAGGGCTTGTTAACAACCCTCTCGCTTGCTGAACATCAAGAGAATTGGAAACACTTGCTGATGAAGATCCCTTCAGTATGGATTTCAACCTAACGTAAGGAAAACAAAAATAGTCACCTCTGGACCAGTCAGCAACACAGTGATAAATGGAGAAATGAACTTGTAAAGATTCCATTTTACTTAGATTCACATTCAATGCTCATAGAAGCAGCAGTCAAGAGATCGACTGAAGTATTGAATTGGTCAAATCTGCTACAAAGACTTTTTCACAGTGTTAAAAAAACAGAAAACAATAATAAGTTATAATTTATGAAGGAGTCAGAAAGGGTGAAGGAGGGAAAAGGAAGGAGCTGATACCAAAGACTCAAACAGAAAGTAAATGTTTAGAAAATCAGGATGGCAACTTATGTACAAATGAGTTTGATACAAGTGATGTATGGATTGTTGTAAGAGCTGTATGAGCCTCCAATAAAATGATCTTTAAAAAAAAGTGTTAAAAAACAAACATCACTCTGAAGATTATTATGCACTTAGCACAAGCCATGTAGTGTTTTCGGTTGCCTTCTATGCTGGACAGTGAATATGGAAGATCAAAGAAGAATTTATGCATTTGAATTATGGTGTTGCTGAAGAAGGTAAAATATACCATGAACTGCCAAAGAACCAACAAGTCTGTCTTGGAAGAAGCACAGACAAGAATGCTGTGCGTGGTCGTTTGAGCCTGTTAGCAGCGAAGGACGGGTCAGTGGAGAAGAACATCGTGCTTGGTGAAGTCAGAGATCAGCAGACAAAGAAGCAGCTCTTCCATGAGATGGGTTAGTTCATTGGCTGCTGATAGGCTCAAACGTAGAGATGATTGTAAGCATGACAGAGGACTGGGTGATGCTCCATTCTGTTCTGCACAGAGTTGCTATGAAGTGGAACCAATCCAATGGCATAGCAATGTTTTTTGTGGAAAAAGAGTTAAGATTCAGGAAATATTCAGAGGATGATACATTTGAAATTCAAGTTGAATTTGGATAGTTGCTACCATTCTATGGTTTTTTAAAAAGATTCATATGGAATGTATTTCTCTTTTCTCCTCATGACAAATTATGTCATTTTCCCAGCTTACACAATTTAATAGGATACTTAAAAATAAGAACAATAAAGAGCACTGTTTCCTTTCCTCATTGTTCTTTGAATGGAAGGATAGAATCAGAAGGAACCCAGACAGGCCCTGACTTCACCTTCACTGTGACAACAAGGTGAGCTGCACCTGAGCGATTCGCTCGCAGAAGGACTTGACCCAAGAAAACCCGAGGAAATCCGCTCTGCTCGGAACTCATTGGCTCGCTGTGACTCAGAAGGCCGTGGGTTTGGCTGTCTCGGAGACTTTCACCATTACTCTGCCGATAAACGTATTTAAGTTTTACGTCCTGCAGATTTACTATTTGGAGAAGTTGTGTTCTAAATTTCTGCCTTGAATCCTAATTTTTCTTTCTCCTAATTTTATATATAATTCAAACTCCTGAGCTTCTACATCATTCCTCCTCCTGAGTTGTTG
>NW_022111320.1:18103223-18109210 GCF_000313985.2 Echinops telfairi | reverse complement strand
TTTTTGTGCTGAACAATAGCTGCAACTGTTGCCCTCAATGACCTTCAGGCCTAGTAGGATCCAGAAGACCGTCTGAAATGTATGAGGCAGCTTCACGAAGTTCGTGGAGAACTTCCATAACCTTTTCATTCCATTTTTTTCATGAACTTTTTAAAGCCCCTCCTTATAAATAAACGTGTTTACATGTGAGAGAGACAGAATACTGAATACTTGGTACAACTATAGTGTCAACTGTTGGAATTTTAATGATATTTAAATGTATTCCTTTTGAACTAGGTACTGTGTTTGGCATTTTACATGCATTCTCTCCCTTAATTTTTTACACTAGGTGTGGTACATTCTGTTACAATTCCTATTGTTCAGATTAAGAAACAGACTTAAAGTAGATAAATCAAGTGTTTGTTATTTTCTAGCTGGTAAGCAGCAGGGTCAGAATTAGAACCCACATCTGTCTTGAAAGCCAAGTTCGTATCCTCTGCTCCTCACAGATGAAAGTTGTAACTGAAGATTTATAAGCTAACTTGTCAGGTTGGATCCGAAACCTGCTGACTGTGTAGTGCCATTCCTCCTTCTCCCCGCCTGGCCTTTTCACAGGAACAAGCCGCCCCGCCGGCACTGATCTTTCTCCCTCCTTTCTTTGGTTCTTCACCTGCTGGGTTTTGCTTTTTATTTGCCTGGTTATTGTTGCGATTCTGTTTTGTTTTTGGTGTTGCTTGTAGTGGTGGTTTTTAAGAACACAAGAGAAGGAGAAACTAGCTCCTACTCAGGTAAAATTCGGAAACCCTCTATTTAATACACTTGGTATATATATATATACCAAGACTAAACGATTGCTGTTTAATATGAGGGGTCTTCAAAAGTCTGTCGGAAAATGGAATTGAAAAAGAAAGGCATTTTCCCATGAACCTTTGAAGCCCCCTCATACTCTGTCTGGCATGCCACAGAGACATTGCTCCTAGCTACCTTCTTCAGAGAATACCTTTGAAAGTGTGGCCAGGGTTTTCTGAGACTATTTTTCGTAGTTTCCAAGAACCACCTGCATTATGGGCTGCTCTGAGTGCTTTGAAAGATGGCATTGTTACAGTTCATTACAGGTGAGTCATGGCCAACAGTATGGTAACACAAGATGCTTTTTTCATCATATTAATTACTCTGAGAGACCAGTCTTATTAATTATGAACATGTATTGGCTAATAAGCATCAGTCCAGATTTATATGGCTGCCTACATAGTCCTAAGGCTTATAGACTTGATTTTTTAAGATGTTAGGTAATACTGTGTACCAACATTGGTGTATTTTAAGTAGAAGATGCTTTTATTTCATCCATTAGCACACTCCTCTGGGAAGTCTTTTTTTTATTTTCTTTAGAAGCAAATTAGACTCTATCCATCATAATAATTTTGAAGGTGGTATTAATAGGACTCACTGAACTGTTTGAAAAGCGCAATTAAAAGAGAGACCAGTAGCCATCAAGTCAACCCCAACGCACAGCAGGCCCGGGAGGGGCAGAGTAGGGCTGTGCTCCATGGGGGTCCCAGTGGCTGATACTTCAGAAGCGGGTCTCCAGGGCTTTCTTTCGAGGTGCCTCTTAAGTGGACTTGAACCTCGACCCTTTCTTCTAGCACCCTCGCACGTAACCGTAACTACTGTTTATTCAGACTAAACCATGTCCCAGGCAAAACACTAAGCCTCTGTCCACGGTTCTTCCACATCAGCCTTGTATTTTTATCCCCATGTTACAGATAAAAAGCTAAGGTTCCTGAGATGAGCACCTGATCCAAGGGCACACAGCTCCTGAGCTGTGACACCAGGAAGCCAGAGCCTGTATACAAAACTAAATTGTCTCATAAAGCTGGAGCGTCTCTAACAGTGTTGAAAAAGTTTTATTGATGGTGGTCAGGTAGAGCGATAGCAGTTTTGAGATCGGATTAGGATTATAGAAGTGCCAAGAGGACA
This sequence comes from Echinops telfairi, assembly GCF_000313985.2. Lineage (NCBI taxonomy): Eukaryota > Metazoa > Chordata > Mammalia > Afrosoricida > Tenrecidae > Echinops > Echinops telfairi. The sequence continues at coordinate 18,107,254 of NW_022111320.1, read as the reverse complement.
AACCTGGAGGGTGTGGCAAAGTGATTGTCGTGTTGGTGGAGATATAGTGCCTCTTCATTTATGAATTCCACCTGTCCAGGAGGCAACAAGCAGGGCAGAGGCTCGAAGGGGGACAAATTCCATGTGGCATCTGAGGAGGTACTTAGCCAATTATAGTGAAGTAAATGCACGTGCATACAACTGTAGAACTCTGCACCCATTTTCCTGAGAGCTCCATGGATGGTGATCTCTCTAGTCTCGTCTCTAGCCCCATGGACTTTTCCCCTTAAGGTAGATGAACTCTTAGCCAGGAAAGTAATGATAGCTAGAGAGGCAAGGTTGCTTCTGAAGTCTAGAGTCAGAGTGCCTGCTTCTAAGTCCTATTAGTTTTGCGGGCTTTGGCAATATTAATAATTTCTCAGAACCTCATTTCCCATTGGTAACATAGAGATGGTAATAATAGTACCCCTTTATTAGGTTTGTTGGCAATGAAAAGATAATATACATGAAATACATCGAACAAAATCATTGTTCCCAATGTTCATGGTTTTTGTTACCATCCTCATCACTACATGATAATCATTATCATTGATGTTGCTGTGGAAGTTACTAAGTTTACCTAACGGTTGCCTTGGACTTAATAGGCTAAGCCATGTCTTGGTCCAAATGCAAATCCTGTTGACAGGCATTAAACAGGTGACCGAGGTGGGTGCCAGTAACCAGTGTTTTCCAGGAGGTATCTTGTACATTCATACACTGCCAGCAAAAGGGAAACTGGTATAATTCTGGGCATGCTAGTTGACACACATGGCACCAAAAATCCTAAAAAGATGCAAACACCATAGCCTACAACAATGGTTCTCAACCCATGGGTTGTGACCCCTTTGGGGGTCACGGTCAAACGACCCTTTCACAGGGGTCATCTGATTTATCACAGTAGCACAATTACAGTTATGAATTAGCAATGAAAATAATTTTACAGTTGGGGTATAAAATTATGAGGAACTGTATTAAAGGGTCACGGCGTTACGAAGGTTGAGAACCACTGGCCTGGAAGTTCTAGTAATTTCTATATCTGTGTAAAATCACAACAGTCACAACCCAAACCTAATGCTGTCCAGTAGATTCTGACTCAAAATGAATGGCCCTAGGGAACAGAGTAGAGCCGCCCCATAGGGTTTCCAAAGCTATACATCTTTAGGGGAACACATTGCCACCCGAGGATCCACTGATGGGTTCAAACCGCCCACTTTTTGGTTAGCAGCTGACAGAATTTTAAAACAGACACAGATTTACATTTATGGACATGGAGAGATTTGAAAATAATAGAGTGAGAAGCCAAACCCAAGCAAAACTCCAAGTCCTATGAGGCATTGGTGCATGCTGAAGCATGGCTACTGTGGTCCCATTTCACGTAGGCTTGGCTGTATTCCAAGGGAAACATGTTCAAACACGTCCCTGAAAACGGGACGCTTGCAGACAAGTTCTCTCAGTGACGTGCTTGTCCTAAGTGTGCTAGGGTGCCGTCAAATAACGGTCCAATCAAACCGCAGTTTTCCAGGGCCTCTGCTGGCCACTTCATTTCAAGGCAAAGCGGTCACCTCAGAAGGCTCTGGCTATTGGTTTGGGTTTTTTGTTTTGTTTTTTAATTCAAAGGTGAAATCTTGATAGGTTTTTTTGTTTCCTCAAAAGACACAGGGTGATCATGGGGACTTATGATGAAGATAATTTAAGAAAACTGAAACTGCACCAGTGAGGAAAGTCCAGGAAAGTGTGCCAAGGAATATCTTCTTTTCCCATCAGGATCATGCACTTGTTCCTTCTTAGAGGATAGCAAGGAAGGGCGGTCTTACAAGAATTTCATTGGGAAACCTCAAATTGCCCTGCAGCCCTGGTTGTATTACCACTCCAAACTTTTTTTTTTTTTTTGGCCTCCAAACGCAAAGAACATTGCAAATGAACACACTTTGCTTTCTTGAGGATGCCAGAGTGGCTATTTTTATGTGGCATAAATTGAAACGTGCACCATTCTTCAGGGAAGGGTTAGAGAGACGGAAGCATCACCCCCAGAAATGTACACACCCAAATGGAAGATATGTCAACTCCCAATGGAGTCCCGTTTTGATCGTTTTGTTTAATGAAGATTTTGTGATTCTACAGCAAATTGCCAGAATCCTAAATTCTTTTGAAGGTCAAGTGAGTTCTGTGCATAAAGACCTTCTAAGAACTAGTTACCGCGAAAGGGCATACAAAAGCTGGATGCTAAATTCTTATTTTTAGCAAGCATGTCAAGGCTACTATTTTTTGACAGGTTATGTATAGCATGTAGCAATAAAAATACCAGGGCAAGGTTCCGCTGTCTTCTGAAAGGTCAGGAGAATTACAGTGTAGTGACAGACTGTACTCATGGTTGGACAGTGGAGGCAAGAATCTCATATGCACCTTTAAATACCTTAAGTGAGAAAAACATCAGGCACAGTATGTCGGGCCATGTCCATTTCCATCAAGTAACCTATGGTATGGGGCCACGTCTGACATCCTCCAGCTACTCAAGGGGGCCTTACCTTTTTGCCGTGCATTGTTGTGCCCGCCATAGGTGGGCACGATGTGAGCTGCTAAGGGGAACTTAAGCGTAAGTCTCAATCACCACCTATCAGGACACACCTGAGCTAGTGGTGTAGCTAAGGCCATTGTGCAGTAGCTCTAACCTAGTGCAAAATGGGACAGAGATTGGGGTCAGTGGACGCTGTGTGTGACTACCGCTTTTTCCATTGTATGTAAGTAAATATAAATGGATTTTTGAGTAAGATGTGGCAGCATTCGAACATTGACTTAAAAGCCTTAATAGATATTTCTAGTCTGCAAAACAGATACAGGCATACTTAGACTATATGGCACTGCTTTATGAAATTTCAATGGTCACTTAGTGTCTGGGCGCATGGGCATAAATGCAGACAAATTTTAGAGGAAACAGTGTGAGCAGCAAGGCATGGAGGAGGGTTACTCGATTCCCTTGACCTTTTCAGAATCTTCTCTACTTTCTCTTTCGTACTTTCTAGCCTACAGAAACCACTCTTTAAAAATCAAAATAACAAGAAACAGGATTAGTGAAATCTAACTACCAGCACACCGACATGAACAGAAGCAGAGCATTTTGAAAATGAAGCACTTGGAGTTTCATTTCTAAGATCTTTCTTTTGGATTCTTTAGCAATTGCCTGGAAAATGTCAGGCATTTCTAGAGTATCTGTGATTCCCAGTTAGGGATCATACGATCTGGGTAGGCATTGCCAAAACCTGTTAGTTAAAGCTAGCTGCCAAAAATTAGAAAGGAAACCAAAAAAAGCTCTTAAATGGCTCACAGATGCCAGCTACTTTTGTGCCAATATAAGATCTTAATGGGTGTTCCTTATAGCAAGGGCAACTTTGTTTCTAGATGTGACCCAGGCACCCGTTGCTATGCTGTTAGGTGCCATCGAGTCTGTTCTGACCCATAATAACCCTGTGCCCAACAGAACAAACACTGCCCAGCCCTATGCCAGCCTTACAATTATTCTTATGCTTGAGCCTGTTGTTGCAGCCACAACTAAATATATATATATAAAATATGTAAAATTATATATAAATATATAATTAAATAATTACACACACATGCATACACACCTATATATGATTAAACAGTGATTGCAGTATCAGTGCCCCAGGCCCTTATTGTTCTCAGCTGCTAACGCAGATTCTGATGCTGCTCCGTTTCCCTGCTTTAGCAAGCATGATGTTCTTGTCCAGGGACAGGTCTCTCCTGACAGCAGGTCCAAAGCACATAGGACGAGCTCTCACCATCCTTGCCTCCCAGGAGCACTCGGGCCGCATATCTTCCAGGACAGATTTCTTTGTCCTTTGGCAGTTCATAGTACTTTTCCATATTCTTCTCCAGCACCAGAAATCAAAAGCATTGATTCTTTTTTATTATGATGATGAATCAGTATGCTATTTTAATTTAATTTTTAAATCATTTTATTGGGGGCTCGTACAACGCTTATCACAATCCATACA
>NW_022111320.1:18082761-18102300 GCF_000313985.2 Echinops telfairi | reverse complement strand
CCATGCACCATCAGCTTTTTTCACCACTTTAAAAGCATTGATTCTTCTTTGGGCTCCTTTATTCAATTTCCAGCTTTCACAGGTATATGAGGGAACTGAAAATACCATGGCTTGGGTCAGGCACACCTTAGCCCTCAAAGGAATGCCTCTGCTTTTCAACATCCTAAACAGGTCTTGTGCAGCAGATTTACTTAATGCAGTGCATCCTTTGATCTCTTGACTGCTGTTTCCATGACCATTGACTGTGGGTCCAATCAAGACAAAATCCTTGAGAATTTCTATCTTGTCTCTATGTAGCATGATGTCACCTATTGATCCGGTTGGGAGGATTTTGATCTTCTTTGCATTGAGTTGTAGTCCACACTGAAGGTTGCAATCCTCTATCTTCATCAGCAAGCGCTTCAAGTCCTCCTCATTTTCAGCAAGCAAGGCTGTGTCATCTGCATATCACAGGCTGTTAAGAAGCCTTCCTCCAATCCTGATGCCCCATTCTTCTTCATACAATCCAGCGTCTCTCATTATTTGCTCTTCGTACAGATTGAATAAGTATGGTAAGTGGGTACAATCCTGACATACACCTTTCCCGCTTTTAAACCGTGCGGTCTTCCCTTGCTCTGTTCACCTCTCGATCCATGGACACCCGTGGTTCTGCTATATTCACGATGCGGTGCACGTTTAGATCAAGCTAGTAGAGTAGAAAAAGCTGGAGGGGCAAAGGTGTATTGATTCGTTATTATTGGCCAGGCCTAGAAGCCTCACACATGAGTTCTGTCCACATTTGATTGACAGAACTGTGTTTCTATACCTAACAACAGGACGCAAGGTATTGTAGTTGAGCTGTTTTTCAGCTGTCAGAACACCTCTTCGGTTTCTCTCACCAAGTTTTGCATGCATCTGTTTTGCCTGCTGGGCAGACCCATGTGTGGATGCCTTTGAAGGTTTGGATGGAAAAATCACAGCTGACCCTTGCCTCAAACTTCTGCCCTGGGAATTTAGGTGAAAGAGGGAGCCTCAAAATGTTCATGGAAACAATGGAGTGAAAAGATCATGGAAGTTCTCCATGCATGTTCTGAAGTCCCCTTGCTTGGGGCTCAGAGGGGTGCTGCCTTCCATATTCAAACTAGCACGTCCCCCATCCACGTTGTGCTGAAGGAGAATCATTTGCCTTCAGTAAGCCCCTGCTGTAGGGAGGGGGCTCAGGAGTGTACCAGGACCAGCTCTAGTGTCTCTGCCTCTCTTCTCCAACATACAATTCAATGAGAGCATTTGGGTAGCTGAAATTGACCATGGTTGTATTTACACCACACACACACACACACACACACACACACAATGGCAAACACCATGGCTTCTCACCCAAGAGAGCTGGTTGTGTGACATTTCCCAGAAGTCCACTGAGTACTTCCCTTCTTTTGCAGGAGACTATGGTTTGAGACACTGCGGAAAGGCCCGGAGGACTCTATCAAAGAGGGGGCGGGAACAACCATCGGCACAGAATTAAACTCAATTAACTTAGGGGCAAAGGCAGACAATGGTCTGGATTTCTCCTGTGTCAGATGAGAACAGTCACGTTGTGTTTGCCTTTCTCCCTCACTCCATAACTGACTCCATATGTTGGGTAGCAGCACCTCAGGAGAGATGCCTTAGCAACCCCTGGCAGAAGAGCTCTCCCGTGAGATAGGTGGAACCCCTTTGCTAAAGGCCTGACTTCTGGGTGGCAGATCACATCACCTTGGGCAACTGTCCTCATGTGGACTCATTCTTTTAACCTGAGTTTCTTAACTTCTCAGAGAGAAACTATTCAAGACTCAACAAATGTTGTGAGTACTTGATATGTACAAAATGCTTCAGAGCCGCCAAAGAAGACCTTGAGGCATATAATTGAATAAAGGGACACAGGCAAGCAACTAACACTCTAGGGTAATTCTGAGACTAAAAATTAATTGGGACTTAATTCATTAAAATAAAATTAAATCTGTTTATAGTCAGATATGAGTCCTAACAGCCTAGGCTTCGATTCAATTTGTTAACCTTTTAAATTCAATGTTTAAAGTTACCTACAGAACATATGAAACAATGGTTAAAGTTACCTCTAGACACACCTGCAGATCCAGCAAAGATGAAGAGATGAGCCCTGCCACGCAGAAGTGAGCAAAGAACCACAGGTGGATGCCATCCCAAGTGTTTTAATAAGGTGGCTTCCTTTTGTGGCACTGTGGGACTATCTGGGTGGTAGAGATTCATTCTGGAAAGCTCTTGTAGGGAAGAAAGGCCATTTGGCTTTGACCTTGAGAAATGTGCAACATTTTAAAAGAGGGTCATTTTTTAAGAGAGGGTCAGCATCTTAACAGAGTACCCCCAGCAGGAAGCCCAGCTTGAGCACAGCTTTGAAGCAGCAGGGGTAAGGTGAGATCCAGGTGTGTCTCGGGCAGGGGGTAGGAAGATGGGGGGGGAAGGTATGTCAGGGACTTCTTGTGAAGGAGTCTTAGTGCCAGGCACCAGGCTTGAGCTTGGTGTTAATGGTCTCAGTGGCAAACCAATTATTATTATTTCTTTAAAATAAAAAAAATCAGACTGATTCTAAGAAAGATTACTCTGATGACACTGTAAGAAATGGAGAAGTAAGTTCGAAACGTGCAGGTGATGTATAAATGCCCAAGCTATTAGCTCGGCAGCACAGGCAGGAAAGGTCCACATGAAGCCTTTTTAAAAGCAGAAGTGGCACAAAACACGAAGACTGAAGCTCTGAACCCAAATTCGGTGACAACGAGGTTGCCCTTGGGGGCCAGGAGCCAGTTCCTCCCTCAGCATGTGCCAGACACTAGGCTCAGAGCGCTCTAGTAGGAGAGGCAGAAAAATGAACAAATAAGATGCTATTCATTTGCGAGGCGCAGCATTGGGATAAAAATGACAATAGCTGACATTTAAAATTCTATATGCCATACTCTATACTCGTACGTTTATATCTATTAACTCACGGATTTAATATCTATTCATCTCCACGGAAGCCCTATGTAGTAGACGCATTGTTATTCTTACTATATAGCAACTCAGAAGGTCCCAGGGTGGTGCGAACAGTTTATATTTGCATACCGCCTGGGAAGCTGGTTGTTCAAACATACCCCACTGTGCCACAGAAGAAAGGCCTGGCGATCGTTCCCACGAGAGATCACAGCTCCGCTCTGCTTTGTAACACTCGAGTTTTCATGAGTTAGAATCACGGGCTTTGGTTATTGGTTTTTCTGTGAGGACGGAAACCCACCAGTAATCATAAAGATGATGCAGAATTGGTCAGTGTTTCAGTTGAGTTTTTTTGTTCATTTGTTTGTGTTTTGTTGCACAAAAATTCATAACAAGTCTGAGTGGACCTGGGGCAACTGCTAGACTGGGTTTACTAGAAAAGCAAAACCAGTGATGTATATATAGATATAGATATATACATACATACATAGCTATGTGATATTTATATTGTCGTTAGGCTGGAGGCGTCTCCTGACTTCTGTAGCTCTAGGGGCTGATGTACCCAACATTGACAGGAAGACTACAGGCTGGTAGCTGTAGAGGCAAATGAATCCATGTTCTCCGGTCAGATGGCAAGTTGTTGGAGATTCCCAGATTGGTAGACAATATGGCAGGCCATTGACACAGATCTGAAGAATGGGGGTGTCAATGATCCAGATGCAGGATCCAGACCCAACAAAAAGCAAACAAACTTTTCCATAACATTCACTTCTATTGGGAGCAGGCCACAACCCTGGAGAAATGTCTTTTCAATGGCATCAGAGTTGTGATCTGAGTCAAGGTGCTACATTCCACCATAATCTTCTACAACTTATTGGCTGCCCATAGTGGCTCCCATCGTGGAGTTGACTACCTTGTGTTAGGTCACATCTGGGGGATTACTAGATCTTACCTGCCAAGCCGCCGAGAATCCTGGTCCAACCAAGTTGGCATAAAAAACGAATGACCACAGTAACTAACAACAAGAATAGCACTGGGTAAGTGACGAAGTGAGACACGGATGTGAACTAACTTCCCCGATGTCACCCAGGGATGCAGGGTCAGAGTTGGATTCAAAGTCAAGTTCTGCTGCTCTTGTCAAGGGGGGAATGGGGGGTGGGGGTGGGATTGCAGTAAGAGAGAAGTTAGCAAAGGTGGGCTGAGGTACTTCAGGAAATGAAATGAACATGTGAGAAGGCATATAGAGTTTGAAGCAGTTTGGGGATTAGAGATTTTTTTTCTGTTTACTTTGGGCATGCCCTCAACTATTGGGAGCTGTTGGTTCATGAAGGAGATGGTGTTGATGGAGACGTGACGAGGCATTCTGTCTTTGGCTTCCTCTCTCTCGATGGGGATTGCTTCTCTGTCATAGTATTCAACATATCCTCCATCGCCATGCCAACAGGGAGAAGAACCAGGAGAGGTGTCCCCCACGGCAAAGCGATGGTGACTTGATGCTGAGATGCTCAATGTAGCACCTGGGAAAGGAGTTTGGTGACACCTCTAATGGATGGCTGAGAACCTTTTCTCTTGAGAGTAAAAAATTTTTTTTTTAGATTTCTTTCAGTCAGCAAAAGCAGGGACTAATGTAGACCTTTCATAAAAGCAAACTGGCACAAAGTGAACTTTCAAAAGACAGGATCTGTCTGTACTACCTTTTGGCTTTTCCACGAAGGAGTCAATTGCTCCTAAGAATCCACGCCAATTTAAAAGTCCGGACTCAACATAACGGTAGGTGTCACAAAAACCTGGGGTGAGCCACTCGCCTCGCAGTTTGAGAATACACAGCTCGGTAGACCAGTACCCAATCACGGCAGTTCCTGAGCCATGCCTCCTGAGCTTGGACAGGTGAGATCTGCAGGTAGCGGGTGATGCAGCGGGAGTGTGACTATGTGCGTGACCCCAAGTGTGGAGCGTTTCCTTTGAGCTGAAAGGTGTATTTCTCAAGTTCTCTGAAACTTACAATATCGCAGGTCAACCATAGAACATCTTTGTGAGCTCTGGGTTAACTTACTCTCTTCTTACAACGTCTCCTGCCTGACCTTCATGCAAGACAGAGCAATCCCCACTCAGCAGTCCTTATCACTTGCCACCTACGTCCCTCCTCCCTGAGGATGCACAGAAGTGGAACTCCAGTCTCGCAGCATCAGCCACCTCCTTGGCCCTTCCTGTGTGGCCTTTCACATAAGAAGTTCTGAAAGTACACTCACCATGGATGTGGTTTGCGGGGGAACCATTTCATAATAAGGGAGCGATCACATTTTGAGACACCCAAAGGGACAAATGATAACCCCTCCTGGTTCTGTTGAGAGAGGACCCATTGTATTAAAGCTACCCACGGAAATGAGCACTGTGTGATGTATGCTGGCTGGAATACTAAACACTCCAATATACCATCAATACATAATTTGTATGGTTGCAAATATTATTGGCATAAATAATTCATGCTGTTGCTTTGTATTCACTTGATTAATGGGCGTCTTTGTCATTTTTATCAGTCACGATGCCACTGCAATCTTGCGCATTGTGTGTAAAGAATACTCAGGAAAATGTTTCAACTGTGTGTCTGGATGGCATAATGCATTTATTCATTTAGTCAGATGAAATGAAATAGAGAGTGTTTAATATGCATGTCTACATTATGCTGGATACACTCTAAATAAATTACAGACAGCATTGCACTCTTTGGTCATAAGAAGAATTATAGCTCCCCCACCCCTTCCAAATAGCCAAAAAAGCAGCCATTTTGTACTTTTAATTACAATTTCTCGAGGCTTTTCAAATGAGCCCTGAATAATTCTGAAAATATTTGTATTGAGATGTCAATAGGAGAACTCTGGGACGTTGGGTGAGTTATATCAAAGGACTGTTAAATTACTCTTGGAAGCAAATGCAGCACTGGTGTCCAATTCAGGGGGTGGGTCTACTTTTGAAAACTGCAAATTGCTATGACAGTCATGCCCTTGGACTTGCCTCCTCTCTCACAGGGCGTCCTTGGCCGGCTCTGTGGCCCCCTTTCCTTCTCGTCTTCTTCCTTGTTTCCTGGGACTCAGCTTTCCTGCCTGCCCAAAGCCTCTCCTTGTCAGTCAGTGTACCACTCAGGACTTCTTACTGCCGTGACCTTGTTCTCTTATGTTTCCCCAATGAAAACTCCAGATCCTTCCTGTGGCTGCTCTGGGCTTGAGGTTGCACCTCATGGGATGATTCAAATCATTTCTCCTCAGGTTTGGATAACTAGTAACAAATACAAAGCAAACCACAGTTGCGGTTGAATCCATCCCAACTCGGGTTGACCTCCCATGTGTGTCAGAGTAGAACTGTGCTCTGTGAGATTTTTAATGGCTGATATTTTGGAAATAGATGACCAAGCCTTTAGTGTGTGTGTGTGTGTGTGTGTGTGTGTGTGTGTGCATGTGTGTGTGTACAGAGAGAGAGAGAGATACACACTTGTGTGGGTTTGAACCTACAACCTTGTGGTTAGCAGCCAAGTGCATTAACCACGTCACCACCCTAGGACTCTGAGTGATTAGTGAGCATCCGTTTTTTAAGTGGCAGAGGAGCAAGCCAACGCCAAAGTAGGCTCAAATGTAAGACTATGTTCTGGGAGGACTGTTCAGACGGTAGTCCTCCGTGGTGTCATGAAAGAGGCATGTTGGGTTCTTCTGCTGCAGTGGGAAAGAGGCCCTGGAGGCTCATGGCCATCACCAGGGTCTAGGTCTGTGTCTGTCTTGCACACTTGAATCCAGAACCCTTTAGTGGACCGAGTCTGACAGATCCTAGGAGCCCGGTTAAATGAAGGAAGGAATGTCACCGATGAGTCCGAGGCATACAGAAGTTAGAGAGCTCTGGTCTCTTTCCCAGCTCAGTTATATGGAAAAGCAACTTTATTTGTCTTGCCCCACCCATGGTGAGGACGCGCCTCTGAGAGGCACTGCAGGGCCTCCAGGTGGGGCCATATTGGTAGCTAGGTTGCATTTTAGCATCTGGAATCAGAAGGACAAGGACAAGGCATTGTATGCCACCTTAGCATGTACATCCTGCAGCTTGCCTTGGGGGAAAGAACTGCTGATGGGAATGCGTGGCTCTCTCCTGGGCCTGGAACAGGCAGATTGTGAGCAAGCCACTGGTGGGTAGACTAGACTTAGACCTGGGGGGTATCTGGAGTTTAGAGTTCAGGTTCCTGTCGGCCCTGCCGTGCTGTTTTTCTAAACCAAATGTACGCCTTTGCTGGATCTTGATACATTCTTGAAAAAGCTAGCCACTGGTTTTCTCAGAACCTGCAGATGCAGGAATCCTGAAGTCCGTATGTATGTCGTGAACAAAGCCTGGGGGAAAATGCAGTCCCACCAGAACCCTCTGCTCCATTGGTCAGCCATCCTCTGGCACTTCTTAGCAAAGTACGCCTTTACTCTGTGTTCGTCAGTTCTCACGGGTACATACCAGCACAACACCAAAATGAATTGTATCAAAGACTCTCTGTTAATAGACATCCTGAGTAACTTCTTACTGCCCCTTAAACATAAGAAGAAGAAAAAGCTGAGCTGCATCTCAAGAAATGCAAATGAATGCATCCGTGCCAGCCTCTTATCACTGGATAAGTTAGTAAAGCTGAAAATACCACTCTCTGCATCTAGGCTTCTGCTTACAAGAGAGGCATTTTAAGCGGCATTCTGAGAGTGAGATGTTGTTGCATGGTAGACTGGCCAGGCTGTTCGGAGCAGATTCTGAGTGAGAATAGTCAAATATGATAAGCATCTGCTTGGGATAGCAGAAGGAAGCCAGTTCCAGGCAAGCTGGTCTGATTTATCAGCCCGCCAGACACAGGCTCCCGGTTCTCAGGAAAGGCCCGAGGAAGGAACTGTTTTCCAGGCATTCTGTGATTTCTTTCAGGTTGCTTTTCCAAATTTGTTTGGCTTCATTTGTGGAAATGGACTCTTTTCCTGCGAAAGCCCACGTTTCCCCATGTACGCGGCCAGATTTCACAGCGCGGGTGCACTAGACCGTTGGCAAATCCCACGGAAGCGTGGGGGCTGCGCTGCCTGCTGCATCAGCAGGACTTACTAAGGAGGCCTGAGCAGTCTCGGCAGACATTTCAAATGACGAGGGACCCCAGTTCTGAACCCTGTGCTCAGGGGCATCTGAGTACCTACGAGCAAGCTACTCTGGGAGAAGATGAAAAGTAACTTAGAGGGAAGATGCCGCCGAAGTTTCTTTTAAAACAATGCTCCCACATCATGTAGACCGTCATTTAGAACACAACAAAGCGCAGGTGCCTTGCAGCTGCCTGCTGCTCCTGGTTACCCCGTGTGTGTTGGTGTGGACTGTGTGTCCCAGGACTTTCAGTGGCTAGGGGACATCTTTCTCCCGAGGCTCCCCTGAGTGAATCACATCAATGTTTTGGTTGGCAGCATCCAGGAACCAACAGATCCGATGAATTTTTTACTTTAAAAATCTGTTTCAAAATCTTTGATCTCTCAAGCAGTTACTCCCTGGGAAGAGTGGCAAAACTCAAATCATGGATGCTTTACATTATTATCGGATTCCATTTTGTAAAATTCATGCTCAGCCTACACCAACGCGGATCTGAAGACTGGGACAGAACCTTCTTCCTTTCTCTCATCCCGGTCTTTCTGCGTTCTTCCTTCCTTCCGTCTCTCCCACTTCCATAGTTCCACATTTCTTCCCTCCTTTTTACTCCTTCTTTCCTATCTTCTTATTTTTCCCCTCCTTCTTTCTTTCAACCCTGGCAGCTCTCTGGGCTCATGTTCCATTTGAATCTGCCACTTTTGATCATAGGCAACACTTGGGCAGAGCCAGCTGAATGTCTAATTTGGAGCTGCTAGGAAAGTTAGCTCCTTGATTTATGACTTATTTATAGTGAAGACAGGGTTAGCTGTCCTTGTGGGTTTCCTCAACTGGAGTGCTGGTGGTGTAGTGGGTTATGAGTGGAGCTGCTACCCACAAGGCTGGAAGTTCAAACCCACCAGCCACTCTGAGGCAGAAAGATGAGGTTATCTAGTCCCATGAAGGTTTGCAGCCTGGGCAACCCCAGGGGCAGTTCTGCTTTACCCTCTCGGACCTCTGAGGTGGAAAGGACAGGATGGCGGTGGGTCTTATTTTGAGAGGTAAGCCAGCTCTACCTGGAGACACCCAGGACCTACCTGCAGTGGGGCTGACCATCTGATTTTTGACCTATTCGGGGCTGTTCAAAGCAGCACTAGGGATGCAACCACACATAGGACTCACCCACTGTTGAATCTCTCTTTAACCATTTACATCCAGTCATCTCTGACTCAGGGCGACCCCACGTGGGGCAGAGGAGAAGTGTGCTCTGAGGGGTTTTCAGTGGCTGGAGATTTCTTGGTTAGTTTGTTTGTGGTGGAAGTTGCTAAGCAGATTTTCCTTAATTAAGATCTTCCTTTTTCCCCCTGTGCTGTGGTTACTCTTGATTAAAGTAACGCTGGCTATTCACCTCGTACTGTTCAGCATTCCTAAAAGTGAATCACCGTAAGAGGATGCTTTTAATTACCATTTCCTTTGCAACCTTGAACCATTCCTGTGTATGGATTGGATAGGAGCATCTGCTTGAATGGCCAAGGTAGAGAAAGTCAACACTTGGAAAGTGGCCATCTTTAGAAGAGAAAACGAAAAACCTTTTTTGTTTTACATCTGTGTCTCCATTAGAGCCAATACAGGCCTAAGGCCACACAGTTCACCCAAGAATCAAGTTCAGCAGCAGAAGCGGCTCGAGTCTGTGGATTTCCTGCAAAGAAGTCCGGACAGGTTTTGAAAATGAGTCTCTGCGCACGTTTTTTTAAAATTAAGAATTATCTGCTTGGGAACCCTATCCAAATTGGTAGTAAGTTGCAATTCCTCCAGATTTTCTTGTATTATTTGAAATATTTTCAGTATTTGACTCTTCAGATGGCAAGCAGCAGTGCCAATTTCCTTAGTTGTTTGACATTCACCAGCCTTCTCCTTTGAAAATGGGCTTCGCGCCCCACAGTCGCCTTTTTGGGTGCCTGCGTTTGGAGAACACGAGGCTCACTTGTTCATGCCGAGACTTCTGGGAAGAGCGGCAGAAGGTCCCTTCCTTCAGGAAATGTCTGTCACACACCTGCTCTCTGTGTGATCCACGCTGAGCGCTGACCGGGTCCCGTTCGGTCAGATAAAGGAGACCATTCCCAGGAGTTGGCAGCCCATGCGCTCTCATTTGACAATCTTTGAAGGGAGCTGACTCCACCCTCCACCCACCCAACCTCTGTCTGCTTTTATGGTGGGGCCTGAAATGTGAGAAAACTTGGCAGACGTTCGGCAGCATTTCTGGGCCTCTATGTTCTCACCTCTACACGGAGCCTGCCTCTTGGGATTGTTTTAAGCTGCTACTGACTTGGCCTCAGGTCCTGGGGAGTCCGTAGACGGCAGTGTGAAGCCCTGCCCACCCTTTTGCCCTCCCATGGTTGGCTGCGATTGGACTATGGTGACCCCATCTCTAAGTCATCCTCATCTCTACCTGGACGGACTATCACTTCATTCCTTACTGCTAAGAGATGATCCCCCTTTAAAGCAAATAACCCATCGAAGGGCTCGTACTTTACGTTGTGCTTCTTCATAAACTCCACACTGTAAACTACCTTATGGGAAGTCCTCCAATGTGAGCGTCCTCTCTAGGAGAGGATTCCAAAATCCCAGCCCACTGCCATCTCATCCATTCCCACTCCTGGTGATCCTGTAGGACCAAGCAGAACTGCCCCTTTGGGTTTCTGAGACTTTACATCTTTACGGGAGCAAATTGCCTCACCTTTACCCCACTGACCGCGAGGGCAGAGCTCACTCTGTAAGCTACTATGCTACCTCCCGTGGGGCCTGAGGTTTGCAAGGGTTGGAAAATAGGAAGGGATTTGGGGTGGAAGTCTGGAGGCGAAGGAGGAAGGAAACAACTGCATGCAAACTTCTTAATTTTGCCAGCAAACTCCTGAGCCTGTCTCCCAGAGCTCTGGCTGATCTGGCCCCGCCTTTCCACCTGCAGGTGCGTTGCTCCCTGTCTCCCACCCAAGCTGCACACCGTCCTCTTCTCCCCCAGGTCCCAACCTCAGGGCGGCTTTCCTCTGCGGCTTTCCCGGCACCAGCCTTCCACAGACAGACGGCTTCCCCAGACGGGTGCCTCTTGGCGAAAGTATTGTCCTGTCTTTTTACCCATCTTGCTGACCATGCTGATTACTCTTTGGGGGAAGATTCTGATTCATGGCAAGAGTAGAACTTTTCAATGGCTGACTTTTCAAAGGAGGTGACCAGCCCTTCGCCCCATGGGAGTTGCCTCTGGGTGAACTCAGACCTTCAGACTTTTGGTTAGTAGCTGAGGGTGTTACCCCATGCACCACCCCAGGGCTCCAAAATCAAATAAAATTAGGGTTCCCATATCAAGGGAGGAAGAACACACACACAGACGGCTTTGTAGCGGACATTGACCTTGAACTCCCCCCTGCGCATACTAGTGTGGTTGCATTCCTAGCGCTCCAACGCACCTGCCTGGGGTTTAGGGAATGGTCGGCTGCCTCGCTCACTGGTTGAGTCTCTGAATGCCCAAGAGAACTTGCTCCCAGGCATTGGGCTCTCATCTTTCAGGGTATTTTGAGGAGTTGTATAGACTTTTTTGTTACTTACCAGCTCGGGTGGGGGTGGGGGTGGGGGACAAGATAAATTGAGATGTGAAAAGGCAGATTTCCGCGTTCTGTCAATGCCCGGTGAACATGATGAAGAATGGCAGCCGGGCGCGTGCAGAGACGAAGATGGGCCGTGGGGTGAGGCAATGGGAGGGGGCCATGAGGAGGAAATGAGATCAGGTTGTCTTAGTAAAAGGTCAGCGGAATCAAACCAAGCAGACAGGTTTAGTAAACAAGACAAAGGAAAGGGAGGCCTAGGTCAATTGCGCCTCACTCCAAGGTTATAATCACACAGTTGGGGAGAAGGCCCGTGTTGGGCAGAGCTGGATGACTGCCATTGCCTTGCTCCCAGCACCTCAAAAGAAGTGGACCATGGACCCCATTGCTGTCCATGTCCCCCTTCAGAGAAGGTTTTTTGGGGTGCAGACCGATCTACCTTTTGGTACCCACCTTCCTTCACAAAGGAGCCCTGGTGGCATAGTGGCTACTCCTTGGATTGCTAACTCCAGATCAACAGTTCAAAACCACAAGCTGCTCCCCAAGAGGAAGTCCATTAGAGATTCAGAGACCCACAAGGCAGGGCTGCCCTATTCCTGTAGGGTTGCTGATTCAGAATCGATCAGAGGGCAGGGAGGTTGGCTTTTGGCTTTTCCTTGTCAACCCACCCTGTCCTTCCATGGCAACGTTATCCCTCTGTTCTGTGTTCTAAGGAACACATAAAATGATCTGAAATGGTTTTCTTCCTTTCTATTTGCTTGTTTAAACTCATTAGAACGAGGACTTTGGCTTACCTTACCCATTGCTGTAGCACCAGCCCTAACGCATTGCATTGTGTTAAAGTAGATGGTCATTGTTGAATCGATAAGCAATACTTGTAAAAGGATGCCGTATTTTCTTCTAGGAAAATAAGAAATTAAGTTTCTTTATTATTGGACACAGCCATTTGATTTGGGGAAAGCTGGCGAGACTTTCTAAATCTTCATTCATCCATTCATCCAACTAACTAACCAGCATGGCTTAGTCACTTACTAAGAGCTGCCCTGGGTGCTTGGACCCTGTTGGTTGTAGGTTGACATTTAGTAGGAGAGCCAGCCACGTAGATATGGGACTGTGCAGACATCATGACTAGAATGAGGGACGGTGGCAGGGGGAAGTCATTGGTTCTCTCTGGGGGGAAATGTCAGGGGAGCTGTAGAAAGTCCTACTTGTGCTGAGTCATGAAACATATGTAGGTGTTTACCGTGCAAAACAAAGGAGAGCAATCCTGTCAGAGAAATCAGCAGGTACAAAGTATTTCTTTAGAATGTATCTGATGCTGTTTGGGGTCCTTTATTTGTGTTACTCATTTCATGAGCTCTGAATCCCGAAGACATAAGTCCAAAGGAAGATCTGAGTCTCACAGAAATAGAATAACTACCCTGATTTACATGGCTTACTAACTGGCAGACCAGAAATTTCAGCCAGGTCTGTGACTTCAGAGCCTCCCTCTGGTTCATCCCATTAATGAGGAAAGCTTGGCAAGGATGGAGGACAGTGAAAAGGGTGGGGTTGGGCTCTGAAGCAGATGGATTGGCATGGAGTGGCTACAGTAATGGGCTCGAATATAACGGTTGTGAGGACCGCGCAGGACCGAAAAGTATTTCGTTCTGTTGTGCATAGAATTGCGAGGAGTTGGAACCTCCTGGATGCCACCTGACAACAACATGACAAGTTAGGGAGACAGCTGTGAAAGTGTGCAGCTGGACCTGCTGGGGCTCTTGAGGTTGATAGTGTTCGTGAACACGGTCGGTAATATTACGTTCCTGAATTTTGCCAGTTGTCAGGAGTCCATTCCAACTCATGGCAACCTGTGCTCCACGGGGCTTCGGTCACTGGGCTTTTGAGAGTTGATTCACTAAGGCGTCTTTGGCGATGCCTTTGGGAGGGCTCCAACCCCCAACGTTTGGTTAGTATCTATGCTGACTCTAAAGCCTACTGCTATCTATCATTGTTACTCTTGCGCAGTAGGTAGAAGGTGCTTTGTAAGAATCTTTATGAAAAGAATTTGAATTGGTTTCATATATATTTAATAGATTCCTTTGGGAAATTCTAGTGTTACAGATGTTTTCCTTTAAACCCATCACTCCCCTCCTTATTCTGTTGTGAAGATGATAAGCTCAATGGCAAGTTTCAAGTTGAGTTTCCCTCCGAATGGCAGTCTGGAGGGAAATGCTGTCAATACAACGCCTTCTGCTATGCCTACCCCTCTCAACACCCCAGAGACGGTGCTTTGTCTAAAATCTTATTTAAGTTTTCTCCACAGCCAGGAGTAGTGGTTGTTCTTATTCCGGTTGTGTAGACGAGGACACTGAGGTTCACGCAGATGAAGAAGCCCTGGTGGCAGAGGAGACCCTGGATCGGGTGTCCTGGGGCTGTGCTCTTTCTCCTACCTCCTGGGACTCAAATGCACTGGCAGGCCCTTTCTTATTGCTGGGTCTTTAGCATTTAACCTGCACACAATAGCCCTTTGATGGAAGGCAGAAGGACAGCAGTGAGAAATTCTCAATAAAATATGACATAGAAGCTTTCAAATGATATGCTATTAGTGGTCTTTGATATGTCTTAAATACCTAATAAAAAATAATCTGCTAGTCCAAATAAAGTTTCAAACATCAAAATTTGTAATATTTCAGCAATAACTCTAGTTATCTGGTGAGAAGTCATTCAGGAGTAACATTCTTAAAGCAGCTGGTTTTAGAAAAACACCCCATTTGACCCCAGAGGAATTGTATAAAGCCTTTTAGCCATTAAAGGAAAGGAAGAATTCTGTTGAGTTTTTTTTTTATGTTGTGTGAGACTAATTGTTTAAACTAAACACTGAAGTGCCTTAGATTTTAATGAGCGTTACTGGAAATTTAGCTAAAAACAACTCATTGGCAACCAGATGGTACAGCTACCATTGTGAGCGGAGCGACACTCTTGTTCCTGAAGTGCTTGTTAACTCACAGGACAAAGATGCTATTAATTCTGGGAGCCTGAGTACCCTAGCCATTCTCTCCACTCCACACCATGTCAAATGGACACATTCTTCCTCTCTTGGAAATTAGTGCTCTCAATAAAAATTGGGTTTGTGTCTTGGTGAGTGTGGGAAGGGATGCCTCACCCCAGTTTTACATTCTCTTATGTGCACAGACTAGCCCAGGTCTGCACTGGAGAATAATGTCTCTAGAGCTTTAGTGAACAAGGGCAAGATCAATGGCATAAGGCCCATCCTGAGTGGAAAGCAGGTTGTATCCTGACTGGACTCTCAAAGAGTATGATGAAGAGAAAAAAAATCACAGAAATGACAGCGACAACATTCAAAACTATGGTTCTATGCATCACAAAAAGCACCTGTGCAAAAAAAAAAAAAAGGATAAAGAAGTGCGTGCTCTTCAGATGCAGATAGCATCTTGTAGCTCTTGACCTTCCTTTCTATGACTTCTTCACCTTGGACCAGATGGTTAGGTGGGTGAGTTGTGTTCTCTTCCCTCTGGTAGGCGGTTGTGTTGTCTCTTTCCATTTATGGATGCTTTCATCCTTCCAGCAAGTGAGAGAGGCAAACAGTAAGACACAAGACTTCTTTCACCCCTCTGATGTAAGTTTGTGCTAGTAGTGGCCATGTCCTCTATGGTCTTGATTGGAATTCCCTGCGGGTCAGCTTCAGGGTGTCCAAGTAGAGTTTCCACAGCAGTGAGCAACTGCAGTTGTGAAGTGCTGATGCTCCGTTCATCCTAAAGCCTGAGGTCGAGTGCCTCAGCTGGAGGGTGCGTCCTGCTGGTGACTCCTGAAAGGCCAACCTGGCTCCCTCCCAATTGAAGTGTACGTTTAATTTTTACTTTGTGTTCCGTACAAAGTGGTGTCCGCACTAAGCCTGGATATAAGACCTAGATCTACTATTTATTAAGCATGGCTTATGTGCCAGGTACTAAGATTGTTACACCCTCTCAACACACACACACACACACACACACACACACACACACACAGGATACTCCTATGCAAAATAATTAACCTTTAGCCTTTGTGAGGATGGTAAACATAGATTCTTATAACGCAATGCAAGGGCATCAACGATCCATGACTGTTTACAGAGAAATCAATTTCAAGTTGTGTGTGTGTGAGAGAGAGAGAGAGCGCGAGAAAGAGAGAAAACAGACCCCTGAGCAGTCCAAGAGGTAACCGCAGCAGACAATTGGTTATTGAAATTGGATTGGCATTATCTTCATCAAATAGTCTCAGCTTATGCTTCACCAGCAAGAGAAACACCATGGTCACAGATTCTGAGATCAGGTGAACAGAAAGAAGAATTGTGGGAATTGAGATCAATGGACAGAAGGTGGGTGGGTGGGTGCTCTGCAGGACAAGGCATGGTGTCTCTGGAGGACATGAAGAGATGTCCTAAATTGGGCCTGACTTGGGAGAGCTTCTCTTTTATCTTTATAAACTATAACTTAGTGACTCTCACCAAGAGGAGCCTAGGCTCTGCTTGACTGGCTCATAGCAGCTTATGCTGTATGCAGCTGTTTTGAAGGGTCACTGTTGACTCCTGTTCCTTGACTGGCAAGGAGCACTGGAAATAGATGAGCTGAATTAGAAAACGCTTAGGCAGAGAAACAAATGAATCACCCGCCTATCTCCTAGGCCTTTTACTACCTGCATTTGCTCTCAGAAAGTTGCCCCTGGCCAGTAGGGAAATCATTAGCGGGGTAGTGTAGCCCTGTAAGATTTCCTTCTTGATCGATGCTGAAGACTGTGTGGAGTGTGCTTTTCTTTGTTCTGTCCCTCCACAGTGGCGGGCGTTCTAGATAAAATATTAATCATAAAACTTTTTTTTAATCATTTCAAGTTGCACAAGAGATATGAAGAGTTATGGCCCCAGAGCCCTGGTGCAGCTATATTTTACTGCCCACGTGTCTTCCCAGCGATGATACATATGTTTTTCATTTGGCAGCCATTATTCCTCATGAGATTGCAGGGCATCCATCATCGCCGTGGTGGGAAATGGAGGCTTGAGAAAAAAAGCACCAGTCTGTGAGCACAAGATGATGTGTTTGTCTGCAGTGGTAAAGGACAACCTCGGGCTACAGAAGCCAAAAAAAACAAACAAACCCCACCTCTCTGACGTGTACCTCTGGAATGCGATTCATCAGCAACAAAATGAGAACCTCAAACCAGGAGCTGGTACGGCAGAAGTGTTTCAAGAAGCCGTGTCGCCGTGTGGAATTCAGTCCCCACGGGCACTGCCAGGCCATCAGAGAGCCTGGGCCGCGATGAGAGAGTAGGGATGCATGTCCTCCAGAATCTCACATCAAACACAGCTTAGTTTGTGGCGAAGATGAATGGGGTGTGAAATGCCTCCAGGGAAGATGCCCTGGCACGTGCCCGCCCCGGCTCTCAGTTGCTTCTGGAAACCCAGCTTGGCTCTGCGTGAGCCATGGCTTCTGGAGCACCTGGCATGTACAGCACACTCTCCCTGCCACCAGAGTGCGGTCTGCCCTTCCAAGGACAGAGTGCTGTGATGAGCAAAAGGGCAATTTCATGAAAACTCTGGTAGGAATGCTAGTTCTCATGCAGTGAGTACCCACTTCATATTTTTTTTCAATCTGGGCTCTCTCCCAGCTGTGACGTTAGATTCGAGCTGTCGTCATTCTTAGGTGAAGAGGCTGAGACCACAGTGGCTAAAATGCCTAAGACTACATGACTGGTCAAGGTAAGGGGAGATTTGAACTCTTGCCGTGTCCAGTGCCACCACCCTCTGTCAATGCATTGTACTGTGGAGGCTTGGGGGTTGGTGCCATGCTGGAAATGACACCACCAGATTCACCCGTGGCGCTTCCAGACTAAGATAGACCCCGAAGAAATTTCTGGTGATCTATTTCTGAAAATTAGCCAACCAACGCCTAAAGGATTGCAGCACACCGCTGTCTGGTCTGCTTACTGTGAATACTTCATCGTGAGGGGCCACTGTGGAAGGAGGACACCATGTTTTGTCCAATGAAGGCCAGCAGAGGTGAGGGGAACCCTGGGTGGGCTGGAGTGGCCTCGTGGCTACAGGATGGACTTGGCTTGCTGGTGATGGTGAGGATGCCGCCAGCCTGGATGGCGTCTTATTCTGTTACCCAGCAGGTTGCCATGAGTGGAGTCCACTCGATAGCAGCCAGCTACCCAATGCTAAGTTCACCTGCATGCGACCAGTATGGGCAAGTATATGTAATTGCTTACATTTCTCTTTATGTTAGACCTGTGGAAAACAAAGTCCTAGTGCTAGAGCAGCGCCTGGCCTGCTCCTCTCAGCACAGTTCCCCGATTCTTGAAATACCGTAGAATCTCCGTGGAGCCATACACGGGGCCGCAGGGTCATCTTTGAGCAGAATCCGTCCCAGGGCTGCCTCCTCCATGGTTTCCTTCTTCCTCTTGCACAGCCATTCATCCATCAAGCCCGCCCATTTTGCTGTTGCTCAGCAATCCCGTGAACGGAGGAATGAAGCCCAGCCCGGTGCCCACATCCCTCCCATAACTGGTTAGACATTGGGGTGTTGTGACCCATAGGGTTCTCACCAGCTCACTTTCAGATCCCAGATCTATCTCCCCATCTGTTTGAGTCTAGACACTCAGCTGATGCTTGTTCAGCATCACGGCAACCCACAAGCCCCATGGGCAGATGGGTAGTAGCCTGAGTTACCTTGGCCAGTGATGCGCGGCGGGTAAAAATTCTGCCACTGAACTATCACTGCCCTCTCAACCCGCTTCGTAGCTAGAGTAAACAGGTCCGGGAGGTATGTTTCAAGTTTAAAGGATAATAGAAAGGATGTTCTGGTGTGGAGAAATGGGATGGTTTCTCAGGAGCGGTGCTGGTCTCACCCAAAAGAAAGCACACAGCCACGTGCTCAGGTCTGGGAAAATTCAGAGGACTCTCTCCGTAGAAAGGAAGCCAACATGACTGTCTCGTCCTGAGTGAGCATGTAAATTGCTTGGCTCACTCGTCTCCAACGGCACTCTTCACACGGCTTCTGAGAGCCCCTCCACAAGGAAGCCCATGGCCAAGACTGAGGATGGCTCAGAAGCCACCCACCTCACGTAAATGACTTCTCTTTGGGGTCCGTTGGAAGGAGACCGGATGAACCCTCCGTTATTGGCTCTCTTTGAAGTTCTGTCTGACCTTGACACTTGCAGGACATTGGCTGAAGGGGACCTTGGTATTTTCGGATGGTGTTCATAAACCAACTCGCATGGCTCACCCATTGTCCTTTGCTGTCTGTGGCTTTCGTTTGGACTTTTCATCAAGTATGGCAGGAGAGCGTTCCCCAGGCACCTCCATTCTTAAGGAGATGGCACTTACCCTGTGGGACATCCTGGCTACCTCCCCTCGAAATGCTCTGCTTCCCCACATAAACTAATGAACCTCTGGATAGATCCCCTTTCTCCTTGTTTTAATTCCTTGTTGATAGTTGTCTAGGCCCAGCACCTTGGGAATTGTAGAGTCATTTGTTGAATTTCTGAGGTGAGAGTTTCTCATACTTTATTTGCTGGTCTCATGCATAGTGAAGTAGGCATCGGAGGCAGAGGAAGTCATTGAGGGTCAGACACAAGAGCTGGAAAAGAAAAAAAAGTTGGAAACTGCAGCTGTGCTCAAAACCGGCGAGGGGTGAAGCAATGCTGCCTTTCCTCTTGGCCTCGTTGGGGTTGATATTTCCCGCCTTTGTGCTTCCTGTGACAGAGCAGAAAGTACCTGGCAGTGGGCTATGCAGGCTACTCCGTGGTTCTGAGGTCCCACCGTCCTGCTAGTTACCCCAGTTCCTGCCCCAAACCACTCTGAATAGGAACTCAAAGATATGGGATGCATGTCCAAACCACA
>NW_022111320.1:18079311-18080707 GCF_000313985.2 Echinops telfairi | reverse complement strand
GTCATCTGTTCCTGTGTGCTCTGGTCAGATATATCCTTCTCCCGAAGCTGCAGATTCAGTGCCATCGTTTGAGATACATTCTTCTCAGGGGAGGGGCAGGCATCCACTTAGTATTTGGGGCTGGTTCCAACCCAAGGAGAGTTCTGAAAAGAACCGTGGCCATGCCTCTGCTTTCTAAAGCAGCTCAGCTTCAGACAGAGACCACTACCAATGTGCAGCAGTATCAACTCTGCTGTGCTGTGCCCGAGACACAGAAAGTCCCTTAGAGACGTGCAGGCACCTCTGCCCCAGTTCATCTGAGCTCCTGACTCATCAGACATCTTTGTGTTTACTCTGTCTGCTTTTGAAAAGGTAGTGTGGTGGGTAAGTACTTGAGCTACCAGGGAAGACCTCTTTGGAGAAGGTACCACTGCAGGATGCTATAAAATCTGTTGATAGCAGGTGATGTCTGGGCAGTGAATGGGAAAATAGCTAAAGCTTGCACTTGGAGGTTGCAAAACGGGACTTCCACCATGATTTGTGGTTTGATCCTGAAGCTGTCTTTGCCCTAGCCAAGCCACAGAGCATGACTTGTAGTCAGATGGTATTTGTCACCCAGCCAGCTTGAGGAAAATCTGCACTGCCGTTGATGGGGACTGAGAAATAGATCTTGGGGGGGGGGATAGATCTTGACGTAGCCTTTTGGTCTGTTGGCCTCTGGAATTTTCCATAACCCAAAGAAGGGATTAACGGTGACTCTGCTCCATCAGGTTTGTTGCCCAGATGTTTCTTTCACGAAGTTGGTGCCTTTATTTTCTAAATGAACTGACATCACATGCAAGATATTTCAACTTCAAAACCACTTGCAGCCTCACAAAAGATGTGCTTCTGAACCAAAAATAGAGGTCGTGGTGGGGTGTAATGCTGTAAATGTTAAGTGATCTTCAGATACATGAAAAACAACTTTTTTAAAAAAAATGACTTTCATGATACATCTTTGGAATGGCCATATAATTAACCTATGCAACAAACACCTTTATGTTCTTCCCAGAACACGGTCCCCGAGCCATCACCGTACTCCAGATAAGAACATATTCATCTTGCTTATTTGAAAACAGTGAAAAAAATCAGATCACATTTTCTGCAAATCGCTTTTTCACCCTTAAATTGGACATATTGTCTCTTTCTGATTATAAAACATAAGTTAAAGGAGTGAGTTTCTGTTTTTTTTAGCAAGATAAAAATTTTTTTTTTATTTCTCCCCAATTTTGTCCAAATTCTGAAGTAAAACTAAAATAATATCTTTTGAGAACCTCTGTTTTCTTTTATTTTTTTGTATGTTTCTTTTTTTTTATCATTTATTAGGGGCTCATACAACTCTTATCACAGTCCATACATACATCAGTTGTGTAAAGCA
>NW_022111320.1:18065640-18077802 GCF_000313985.2 Echinops telfairi | reverse complement strand
TATCCCCATTCTTTGCTTTTTTGTGTAGCACAGACCAGTTACAGTCTTTGCCTTCTTGGGTTCTGTGGAAATATTAGTGAGTAGAATAATGATATTTCATGTAATTTTCCAGTCTACGAGAAATAAAATACAGTATTCCACGTGTTCTGTAAAAGCAAGTAGCATCCTTCACTGGTCCGTAACTGGCCACCGCCCTGGATTTGGGTGGTCTCCTTCTTTCAGGAAGGGGAGAGGAGAGTTGGATTTGGTGGATCAGAAGTCCTCGGGCTGGAGGTGGGGGCTGGTGGAGAAGGTGTTCTTTGTGCCAGCCACCTTTATTCTACCATCTTGGTGGTCCCACTAGCCTCAATGTCTTCCTAACTGACATTTGGAGGAATCGTCAAGAAACACATTGGCTGTTTCCTTGTATTTCTAAGATTAGATCTATGAGAAAGGGGTTCATGTATGACCATTAGATCCCAAACCCAAAGTAGGAGTCTGGGTGTTCGAGGAGTGAGTTGTAGTCACCTCGGTTTTTGCTTTTAACTGTATTGAGAAGGCCAATCAAAGCTGGGATTGACAGACTGGAGCCAGCATAAAGGACCTCAAAATCAGAGGTCTCCCCAGGCCTCTGGAAGCTGCCGGGGGACTGCTCTGACATCACGAATTATTGCGAGACACTTTAGTGACGTCACAAAATAGAGTTAGACTTCTCACTTCTGCCGTAGAAAGAAAGGTAGACAATCGAAAATGCAAAGCGCATCAAGGCTTTGCCCTCCCCTGTTTTTGGATTCTGTTTGTTTTTCTCATTTGTAATGCTCGTCTTCCCTCTGACTTGGGGATGGGCTCAGCTGTGCATTTTCATGTTTTGGGGGGTTTGGATCACACTCGTACCTCCTAACCCCGCATTCATTCATTCATTCATTTATTTTGCTCTTTTGCAAAACCCAGGGGATTTTTTTTCCTCTCACGAGGAGGTAGGACTAACCTATCTGCTTTTTTT
Organism: Echinops telfairi; assembly: GCF_000313985.2. Classification (NCBI taxonomy): domain Eukaryota; kingdom Metazoa; phylum Chordata; class Mammalia; order Afrosoricida; family Tenrecidae; genus Echinops; species Echinops telfairi. The sequence continues at coordinate 18,076,820 of NW_022111320.1, read as the reverse complement.
CCACCAAAGCCCCATTGTGCATGTCAAGGAGCCAGTGCTTTGAGATGATGTAAAATATTGCTTTTCATTTAATTCCCTCGCGCAGGCCACATGCTTGCCTCGGTAATTTATCTTCTAACTGGGGACAGGAAGGCAGTGCTAGCCCCATTGTGTTTTAATATGCATGATACTTATCCTGCATTATCAGACGATAATTCTAAGTGCTAGAAAGTAAGAAATTTATGGCATCTTCAATTACAGGATTGTGTACACGATGCCAATCATTTTGATGATTTTCTTTACATCCTCCCCTCCTCAGACTTCTAATTGCACCCGCCTGTGTACATGAGCCCTGGTGGCATAGTGCTTATGAATTGGGCTGCTAACCTCAAGGTCAGCAGTTCAAAACCACCACCCTCAAGATGAGGCTCACTACTCCTCTAAAGAGTTTTTGTCTCAAACAAACAACCAAACAAAAAGAGTTACCATCTCAGAAACCCACAGGGGCAGTTCTAACCTATCTTTATAGGGTCATTATGAGTCAGAATGACTTGATGGCAATAAGATATTTGTTGGTTTGTTTTTGATGTACATGAGCAAGGGGCTCTAGTGGGCTGCTAATAGCAAGGTCAGTGGTTCAAACCCACCAGCTGCTCCGGGGGTGTAACATGAGGCTGTGAGCTCCTATTGACAGATTTAGTTCTCAAAAACCTTAAGAAGCAATTCTACTCTGCCCCATAGAAGGGTCCCTGTGAGTCAGAATTGACTCAATGGCAGAAAATTTGGGTTGGTTTTGGTACTATATACCTACCTAGTGCTGGGCTGTAACCACCTGCTGAGTGGAAGGAAGGCGTAGAGTCTCATAGCAAAGATTCGTATTTAGGAAGAAAGTCTGGAGAGCAATACAAGAACTTTAGTAAGGAAATCACACACACACACACACACACACACACACACACATCAGAATTTGTTTGTATAAGTAAATATCCTTTTCTACAGAATAAAAGCCCACACCTATTTCTTCATTAAAATGTTGCGCCTTCTGGGGTCTTAAAGGCTTGAAGGTAAATAAGCGGCCATCTAGCTCAGAAGCAACAAAGCCCACATGGAAGAAGCACACCAGCCTATACAACCAGGAGGTGCAGAAAGGATCAGGTATACGGCATCATCAGAACAAAAAATCTTATCACAGTGAATGATGGGGGGAGTGCGGAGTGGAGACCCAAAGCCCATCAGTAGGCCACTGGAGATCTCCTTGCAGAGGGGTTTCGGGGAGGAGATGAGCCAGTCAGGGTGCGATGTAACAATGATGAAAAATACAACTTTCCTCTAGTTCCTAAATGTTTCCTCCCCGCTCCCACTACCATGACTCGAATTCGACCTTGCAAGTCTCGCTAGACCAGAGGAGGTACACTGGTACAGATAGGAACTGAAAATACAGGGAATCCAGGGTGGATGATCCCTACAGGACCAGTGGTGTGAGTGGTGAAACAGGGAGAGTAGAGGGAGAGTGGGTAGGAAAGAGGGAACCGATTACAAGGAACTATATGTGACCTCCTCCCTGGGGGACAGACAACAGAAAAGTGGGTGAAGGGAGATGTCGGACAGGGCAAGATATGACAAAATACCAATTTATAAACTATCAAGGGCTCATGAGGGAGGGGGGAGCGGGGAGGGAGGGGGAAAATGAGGACCTAATGCCGGGGATTTAAGTGAAGAGGAAATGTTTTGAGAATGATGAGGGCAATGAATGTACAAATGCGCTTTACACAATTGATGTATGTATGGATTGTGATAAGAGTTGTATGAGCCCCTAATAAAATGATTTTTAAAAAATGTTGCGCTTGTCTAGTTTGTGTCCCCTCCCCCCAGCTTCTGTTGGCATTGGGGGTGCACAAACCGCAGAGCTACATTCTAGTCCTCAGTTTCCCAATGGCTCTGTTCAGCTGGGTGTCCCTCCTTCCATGCCCCTTGGAAATGATTTTTAAAGTCTTTCAGAAAAATCACATTTACTCGCTAACAAATAAAGATGGGCCGTAATTCTTTTTCGATATCCAGAGGAATGTGATGATGGCAATTTCAGGATGATTTAGCATCTGTGGTATTAGCGCCTTGAGACAAAATCCATTTGGAGTGTAAATCCTGGTAGCTTGGTGACTATATTGGACACATTATTTATATCAATTACCAAATAGTGCATGGGGGACCTTCAGGTGGTTGGTCATTTAGGCTTCAGCTGTGTCCACCTAGCTCTTTGGAAACCCTCAGAACAACAAGCAGCCGCTCATGCCCCGGACTTCACATCCCTGCGCCAGCTCCCATCAGTCCGCCTCTCCGACTGGAGGCAGGGAGCCCAAATGGTGGTAAGATGGTGATGCCCCAAAATGACATTACCCATTTCTCATTTGTGACCCAGCCATCAGAACAAACAGACCCGGCTTGAAAGTGTCACCCAGAGATGACCAAGGGCAGAGGCTGGGAGAGGGCCTGAAACAGCCGGGCTTATTGCTATGTCAGCTTGACCATGGCAGCCTGCTTGTGCCTCATCCTCCTCTTTAGCTGATTGGATATGAAAAGAGACCCCACCACACCTGGGTGCTGTAGAAAGTAGATAGGAGTGCGCACAATGCCTTGGCCTTGCTAATGAAAGTTCAGTTAAGGGAGCGATTGGCTATGATGTTCGTAAGAAACAAGGATGGGTAGGGGCAGTTGGGGAGTCCTAGTAGGTTGGGTATGATGGGCTAATGGACCCTGGGTGATGGCTGGAGACCCTGCCTACCTCAAGAGTGGGTGGAATAAGGAGCTATGCAATAACTGTAGCTGGCACTGTGTGAAAGAGTGTGCTCCTAGCACTTCAATTTAATACATATTGTAAAGGACAGTCATAGATAATGACATAGGTAGCAAATTTGACATTTCATCATCAGCCGTCTTTTATCATGAATTATTCAAGGTTAAATTATGCTAATGCATATCACCACTGCTCCATTTGAATATGTCTTAAAACACAGAATGTCCTCAGGGCTGCCCAGGACTGGGTGACCTGTAGCTGCCTCCATAGGCCCCTTCATTTGTCACCTCACCCCCATGCTCCCCCCTCCTGGGGGCAGAGGAAAGCCTTCTATCCTGTGTGGCAGCAGTTATGGGGTCGGCATTCTTAATCAAAGAACATGGCAGGTCCGTTTTCATGGAAACACATCTGATAGTCACCTTTGCGTGTCTGTCTAAAGGTACCTGGCGACGTCAGACTGCTCTGCCTCTCTGCGTTGTCCCCGCACAGCCTTGTACCTGAGGGCACCTTGTGCCGGGACATGACCCCTGATGCGCCTCTCCAGGCTGGGCTTACGTTTTAGGATCTCAAATGATGCTGAACTATTTCCATCGCCATGTTAGATAGGTACTTAATTTGGATGCTTTTGCTATAAGACCCCACTCTGCAAAGGTACGTGTTAACCAAAGTTCAGAGCCAGAAGACAGAAAATAAAACCATCACTTTCGCTTGCATTTTAGTCAGCTTTATGGATTTCTTCTCATTTACATCTTGGGCGTCGATCAAAAGCAACATCTCTGTTTTGTTATTCCTTATTCAAAGGCTGGAAGCAAAGAGGGTACCCAACGAAATGATTTTGTGTGAAAAGATTTGGCAGCAAAAGGACTGGATTGAGATTTTCGGCCTCACCATTAACTCGCTGCTGTTTTGAATAAGGCACCGACCGCGTGGCTCCTTCGTAAAATGGAATACAGTGAGACTGCCGCTGTGCTCGGGTTTCCCTGGAATGACTCCCCATTCTCATGGCTCACCCCTGAGCTTTATTGTGACCCCAGACTATTTTACAGCCCATTTTCAGTGTGCAGCATCCTAGTGTTACAAGGGCCCCCTGCCTTCTCCCAGTTTATACGCCTTCACTCCCTGCTGTTGTGTCCATTGAGGTGAGTTCATTACCCGTTGCGGGGAGGGAAAATACACACCACAGACAACTCGGGTGTGAGAAGGCACCTAAGACGGGGTGTGAGACAGGGTGTGTTGTGAGACACACTCTTGCCATCGTACAACTAAGGAACATTCTGGCTGCCCTTGTTCCCAGGCAGATCTGGTTGTTCTGCTGGCAGTCCCCTGCACTTTCAGTATTCTTCGCCAGACCCCTCCTTCACGTTCATAGGCTCTCCTTCTGCCTTCCTTACTCCTTGTCCAGTTTTTACATGCCTATGAGGCGATTACAAATGCCCTGGCTTGGACCAGGCGCACACCTAAATCCTCGAAGTCCCAGCCTTGCTTTCAATACCTTGGAAAGGCCTGTGCAGCAGACTGATCCGATGCACTGCGCCCTTTGATCTCTCGACGACTGCCTCCATGAGCATGGAGTGTGGGTCCCAGCAAGATGGAACCCCGGACAACTTCCATCTTTCCTCCCTTCATCATGATGTTACCTATCCATCCAGTTGTGAGGATTTTCATTTTCTTTGTGTTGAGTTGTGGCCCCCTACTGAGCGGCCAGGATTAGGGAGCAACTTGGTTTCTTATCTTGATCCATCACAATCAGAGTGGATGGTGTTCTTAGAAAAGAATTTTAAATTTATTTTTTTTGTTGTGTTTTGGGTGAAATTTTATTGGAAGATTCGTTTCCCCTTCAGTAGTCTGTCAATACAGCGCCCCATGACACTCCTTGTCTTTCCCACAACGTGTTAGCTCCCTCCCCATTTCTACCCTGAGTTCCCTGTTTCTTTTCTTCTAGGCAGTCTACCCAACCCTGCCCTCTCAACTTTGCTTGTGGGTGACTCCTGTCTTTTTCATCTCCTGCCATTGACTGTTCAAAGGCACCCTTTCCCCTTGGGTGGTGTTGTGTGTTTGATGGGCCCGCCTGTTGGTTTAAGGAGCCCTGTGCTGCAGGGGGTCAGCTTTGGACTGCCAACTGCAAGGCCAGACCCACCGCCTGCCCTGAGGGAGACAGAGGAGGCTGTGGGCTCCTGTGAAGATTTACAGCCTCAGACCCGCACCCCGGGGTTGTTAGGAGTCAGAACTGACTCCACAGCAGTAGATTTGGTGGGTTTTAAAAATCTACTGTTGGGCTGAAAGTTCATATCTGGAAATGGCTGCAGTTCCGGGTTAGAAAAATCTCTTAGGACCACAGGTTTGGGATTTCCTTCAGACCAGTAAGTCAGGTCTTGTATGTAAATTTGATTTTTTTCCCCCCTCTATGTTTTTCTCCCACTCTGTTCAAGATTCCCTATAGGATTCCAAGTAGAGCAGGTGGTAGTGGTAGCTGAGCACCATCTAGTCCGTCTGGCCCTGGAGGCATGTCGGCTGTGGTTCATGCGGCCCATTCATCCTGTGGACTCACCATGCCCTCCTTTTGTCTTCACCGCCTTTACTCTGGATGGGAAAAGACTAATAGTTGTATCATCGTCGCGTACAAGTTTTTAAGACCCCAGGTGCTGCAGCAAAGCAGGATGCAGGGCAAGGACAGATTCTTTAAGAACTATGCCTTGCCAGTTAAGGCAGGTATCTGAAGTCTATGGCCACTTGCTTCATGGCTAGGCATTTTGTCCTGGGGTGTGTGGCTATGTCCGAGGAGTTTCCCTGACTTTGCCCCTTGTGTGTTCTATTGTCTGCATTATACAGGTACACATGCAGTGCCTACAGTGATGTATGTAGAAATGGCCTCAGTCAAACCTGTCTCTGCAGGTGTGTGCTCTCTTACACGTTCCCATGCCTTTTTAGCACACCAGTCTACCTCTATATCTATTTGTTAATGATTGTTTGGTAATGCTATTATTGCAGGATTATCTGTGTTATAGTAACTCCTATAACCCACTGTCTTTAAGTTGATTCCAACTCATAGTGGCCCTGGGTAGGGTTCCTGAGGCTGTAAATCTTTACAGAATCAGGCGGACATCTTTTTGCCTGGGAGCAGCTCATGGCTTTGAACCGCCTAACTTGCCGTTAGCAGTCCAGTTCTTCTTTGACAGCTTTACCAGAGCTCTAGTTGCCCATTATTCTGGTCTTCTTATAGGTGTCGTCCCTTTCCTTGATCATGTTCCGCTGACTTCTCCCGTGCTGCCTTTCCCTTCACGGGAAATATAGCAGGTATCATCGATCCAATTAGGAATTTCTTCTACCCTGGCTCCTTTCATTCCTGGTAACTATCAAAGACTGTTTTTGTTCTTTTTCTTTCTGTGTTAAACCTTTTCTTGTTTTGTTAACAATAGTGGTCTCATACATTATTGATCCCTTGAGGACTGACCTATTTCACTTGGTAGAAGACCCTCCACAGTCATCTATGTAGTGAGATGTTTGTGATTCATGATTATTCTTCCATGTGGGCAGTATTCTATTGTGTGTATGTACTGCAGCGTGTTTCTCTATTCATCTGTTGGCGGGCAATTAGGTTGTTTCCATCTGCTTGCCATTGTGAAGCATGCTGTAATGAACATGAGTGTGCATATGTCTAGTCATGTCACGATTCTTATTTCTTTACATGATCTGCCTCGTACTAAGATTGTGAGATCATATGGCATTGCCATTGCCAATGTTGTAAGGAGGCCCCAGGCCATTTTCTGCAGTGAATGCACCATTTTACAATCCTACCATCAGCGTATAAGAGTTCCACCTCCTTACAACCTCTCCAGTTTTTGTTATTTTCTGTTTGTTTGATTTCAAAACAAATTTTATCAGTGCTATTGTTGCCGGAGTGAGATGGTATCTCACTGTAGTTTTGATTTGCATCTCTCTAATGGCTCCTGATCACGCACAACTCTTCCTGTGTTTCCTAGCCTTGAATGTCTTTTTTGGTGAAGTGTCTTTTCCTAGCCTTTGCTCATATTTGAGTTGATGGATTTGATCGTTTTGTCTTTCTTGTTGAGACGTCGAGGTTTTCTATACATTTTAGAGTCTAGAATATCGCTGGATATGCCATAACTAAAAACTTCCTCCCAAAGTCTGTAGCTTCTCTTTTTACTCTTTTGGGGAAGATTTTTGGATGAATATAATTGTTTAATTTTTAGGAGGCACCATTTATCTAGTTCATCTTCTGCTGGTTGTATATTTTTACTTGTGTTTGGTATTCATACTTTTGGCCATATATTAGGACCATATCTGCTTTTCATATTGAATGTGCCCCTGGGTCTTTCAGGCTTGCAGACCCGTGGAACTTTAATAACCTGTCTTCCCAATCCTGGGCCTCATGATTCCTTTACTGAACCAGCTTTGAATATCTGAGCTTCACACTGCAGTGTATGCTTCCATGTATCTAGACTGCAACAAGGTAGTGGTCTCGTTTTCAGCCAAACAGGCACCATCACTTTACCTTTGTCAGAATATCCACCTTGCTTGTCCTTGATCCTAAATAAGCCATTTGAATTTTGTTGGTTTGTGTTTAGGCTGACCATGACAGCTCGGAGAGAAGAGATGCTTCAATTGCTTTAAGACTCTTGACACTGGCTATTCACATGCACATTCCTGCTTAGCTCCTTCTCTTGTGTTCTGGAACAGTTACCCACCCAGACTTCACTTCTCTCTTCTCTTTCCTTCTTCGGCCCCTGCCTTCATGACTCTAAGACCTTCTTGTCTTCCTCTTAAAGATGGGGGGAACCACTGGATGAGAATTCCTACTGATTCCTGCTGCTCTTCCTCTTTCTAAGCCATGAATGATCTGCCTTCTCTGCTGTCGCCCACCTCCCTCTTGTTTTCTGTTTTTGCTGTAGCATACAGACATCTTTCACGAGACCTCAGTATCACCTATCTTTTTTTCCTCTTCTCTCTGTGTGCACTTGATCACCCATTGTATCAAGAGTCACCAAGGTCATCCCGAGGCTCAATGATTTTCTAAGATGCATAGAACTTGGAAAAACTGTTATAGTCACAATTATGGGGTATTACAACAAAAGGATACAGATTAAAATCAGCAAAGAAAATACGTGCATTAGGGTGGGGATCAGGAGAAATCTGGTGCAAAGCTTCCCTTTGACCTTTCTAAATGTGGTGGTTACACAACCAGCACTTAATTCTCCCAGCAGTGATGGGTTACAATGTGTGTGAAGTACTGCTCACCATGGAAGCTCACCAAGTCTTGGTATCCAGGATTGTATTGGAGTTCCATCACCTAGGCATATGATGGTCTTAGCTTCTTGGTCTCCATTCCCTCAGAAGTGATACCACTGAGCCTCCCTGTTAGCCTAAGCCACGTAGCGTGGCTAGGGCCTCAGTTAGGGTATCCGAAATGCTCAAAGGTTGTTTCCCAACAACCAGTCAAGGGCCAGTTCTTTCTTTGGAATATGTAGGAGTTGAGTAACCAAGTCTTGTTAACTCTCCCTGTGCACCTCCCCTGTCTTCCTTCATTCCATACAACCTGGCTTCATTCTGAGCCATGCACTCTAAGCCTCACAGTGTCGGGTTTAGTGAGTCCTGTTGTGCCCTTGCTGGCGCTGTGGGTAGGGTGTTGGTGATTTAAACCTATCAGCCACTCTGGGGGAAAAGATGAGGCTGTCAGCTCCCGCAAAGATTTGCAGCCTCTGAAACCTTATATGGGGTCAGCATCTGTTTGATGACAGTGGGTTTTCTGCTCGTCTTTCACCGGGTCCTGCTGTAGCATCTAACTCTGACCACTCCTTCCTGTTTGAAACCCCTCCCAACCTGCTTCCTGAAATCCTCATCTCACTTGATTTCCATGGGCACCCTCTTTCCCAACCATAAAGTTGGTTTTCTGGGTGTCCTTTGTGAGTTCTTCTGTATGTCGCCAGGAGACCTGCTAGACCCCCGGAAGCTCCGCTCTACTGACTGGACCATGTACTGGGCGCATGCATCTGGATGCCCAGCAGGCTTCTGAGCATCTTGTATGTCCCAAACTGGTCACCCCCCATCCTGCCCCTACCCCCTCACATCATGTTTTCCCTCTACCACCCCTTATACAATCCTGTGGATCCCATTATTTATTCCTCTATTCTCTTCTCTCTGCCTCAGACTTTGTTCCGGATCCTGAATGGTTTTCTAGACTCCAGATATGGGTGGAAGTAAATGGCAACCCTGAAGCTGGTGGGGAGGTGAGGGAGATGGTGACAGGGTGACTGGATTCAATCTGATTCTGGGACTCCCAACCCGACCACGTTACTGTCATATCTGTTAGCATGACATGGCCAGCCCTTCTAGATTGGGGCCTTGTTGACGTCTCCAAACTCCTGTCCTGATATGACACGCCTTATGTCCTAGCTCTTCAGACATTCCGATTCTTCCTCCTGGAGTGACTGACACTTTAGCGCCCACTGTCTTTAAGACTCCCTCGTCTTTCCCTGCTCTGGTCCCTCAAGCCAGTGGTTCTCAACCTTCCTGACACCGCGGCCCTTTCATACAGTGCCTCATGCTGTGGTGACCCCCAGCCATACCGTTATTTTTGGTATTACTTCACTGTGATTTCGCTACTGTTATGAATCATAATGTAAATATCTGATATGCAGGTTGTATTTTCATTGTTACAATTTGAACATAATTAAAGCAGAATGATTCATCACAAAACAATATGTAATTATATATTGTAAAATATTTATTTCTAATGACAAATAAATGAAATTTTGTCTTGAAGCCTGGTTTGGCGTGGGTAACAGTCTTCACACTGGGTACTCGTATGTGGGCGTATCTGCATGTGGGTGGACCCACCTGGAGACAAAGGAGTGGTGTCTCGGTTCCTAAGATATTTCCAATGGTCTTAGGCAACCCCTGTGAAAGGGTTGCTCGACCCCCAAAGGGGTCCGCAACCCAGAGGTTGAGAACCACTGCTCCAAGCATTGAGGACTGACATTCCTATCTAGACAAGGGTGAATCGTGTGCTCTAGTTCTGGCCTGTGGAATCCAGTGCTATCTCTTCATCCTAATATCAGTATCCCAAGAGTTAGCTTCTAAACTCCTCATGTGAAGAAATCATAAGTTTGAGAGATTTGAACGTGCTCCTAAACCAATAAATCAATAAAATCACCAAGCCAGTTGCCTTCGGCTTGACTCTGACACGCGAGAGCAGCCCATGCGTGTCACACGTGAACTGAACTAAGTGGGGTTTTTAAAGGTTGACCCGGGCGAGTAGCTGTCCGGCTGTAAAAATATTGTTGACCAAAGGAAGCAATACCGAAAACGCAGTAAGTCAAGGAAATGTCAGTTAGATGTTGTCTCAATGCGACCCTTTCAGTTGACTTGGGAAGCATCTCATTGTGATGCTTGCCCCGAGATCAGCCCACCTTTGCTTGGTGTGCTTTTCTCCGCTTCCGTCCCAGTTAGCCTCGTCCAGGATGTCATCGAACAGTCGGACCTGGCTTCCTCAACTTCCCCGAAACACCCTTGCTCTTGCCTTCCTTCATTCACACACAGTCTGGAAAGCGCATGATCCCCGTGTTCCTTTGCTCTGTGCCCTTTAGACTTTGAAGGCTCCCTGACACAAACAGCGACACCTGCTCTGTTGCTGCCCCTGCCCCCCCACCCCCACCCGCCCTGGGTTTGCATGTTGTCATAATCTTTCAACTGGAGCTGATGCTCATTTAATCAAATTCAAATACTTGTAATTTTTAAAATGTAGTCCCAGTGAAAGTCTTGATTCTGTGATCACAAGAAATATGATTTTATTTCTATTTATTAGAAGAGGCATTTAATGGATCCTTGGGCAGAAGAAAGTTATTATCAGAAGCACATGGTACAAACTGTGAGAAAGAAGCATTGTGAGGTTGGTGCGAGGACGGGCGCTGTTCAGTGCTGTTGTACTCGGGGGTTGTCTATGGGGCTGCTATGAGTCAGAACATACTCAAGGCTGCCTGACAACAACACTGGGAAGAATGTGCCAACTGTAAACCACTCCACAGACTTTTATTCTCGTCTCTCTCATTTACTGAGCAGTATAAACCATCATACTTCGATCTCGAGATACTCATTTCATAGTTGTCAAAGTTCTTTGAGAATGGTGTCTCTAAAAATGGAGATGGACTATTTTTAGCAACATTCGTGTATTAAATATTGGTCGTATTTTTCTTTCGCTGAGATCATGACATTGCTGATGCCTTTCCTCACTCATTGACCAAATTATTCAGATCATTCCACTGGAAAATTAGGATGAGAAGTTATACTAATGACATACTTCTCTGAATGCCAGAGCCCTGCCGGCACAGTGGTTAACTCACTTGGCTGATAACTACAAGGCTGGCAGTTCAAATACACTAGCTGCTCCATAAGG
>NW_022111320.1:18035321-18064484 GCF_000313985.2 Echinops telfairi | reverse complement strand
ATGGCAACAATTGTACAAATGTGTTTGACACAATGGATGGATGTGTGAATTGTGCTAAGAATTGTATGAGCCCCCAATAAAATGATTTTTTAAAAAGATCGACAGCCTTGGAAACCCTAAGAGCCAGCTCTGATACATCCTGTAGGGTCACCATGAGTCGGAATCGGTTGGACAGCAATGGGTTTGGGTTTGTGGGTGTTTGGAGTACAGTGTTGACAATTCCATGGGCCCTCTTTTATAAAGCCCAATACCCTGCACTACTTGTTCATGTATACCTGATGAGAGCAGAGTTGGCCTTTCTTTTGTGAACTGTTTACTTTAATAATATGTATCCCAACAGTATCCGACAGTATTGGCAATGCAGAGAGAAACTGATCACAAGGAACTATTGGTGGGGTTAAGATAGTTAGGAAGTTTATATTAGTTGAAATAGCTTCCTTGATCTTTTCCCACGATCTCATAGTAATTTCAGGTCTCTTATTAACATTCAGACAAATTCTTATTTCATATGTAGAAAAGTGGTAAACTGCTGTCCTCCGCTCACCATTGAATTGAGTTTTCTGCTTCTTGGACTGTCTAAAACTAGGTGTATCGATGAAGGAATACAGTCACAAAGTTCATTGCCTTGCTTACGACCTTTGTAGCATGGAGCCTCATGAATTAACTTTCAAGTTGAAAAGCATGATAGTGCTCTTAATAGCAGCAGCATCCAAACCTGTGACAGCAGTGCTATGTGACCAGGCCAGAGAGTGATTTTGTACCTGTTAACATCAATTCGAATGCAGGGTGTCTGTTTTGCTATTATTAATTAAATTTGCTGATAAAAGCTCCCCTGCCCATACCAATGATAAGTGACTGTTTGAGACTGTACTAGAATATTAATTATTTGAGTAAGTAGAGTATGGAGGTAGAGAATGCTGTCTCTGCTGAAAAATAGTATAGCATTAAGCACAGAGTTGAAAGTTTATTCTGGTCCTGAAAAAAAAAAACACACTGAAATAAAAGCTTTCAAAAATCGCAATCAATTTCAATTGTTTTGTGCAATTGAGTTGTACTTAAGAGTGTCTTGAAATTATAAATTAGGGAAGAATATTCTGAATCTAATAAACATAGTTCTCTTTCAAGGAGCTAATCAAATAGAATTGCTTTCTTGCTATTTGTCATGTTTCTTAAGGACCGGTTTTCATTTTAATGGTGTCTTCCCCACCATAAGGTGCCATAGTTTGATGTTGGTCAAGTTGATTTTGAGGAAACCTTTGGAGATGGGTCAAGTTGGGGTAAAAATAGCACTTACATTTTTCTAAGTCTTTCTTTCAAAGTGAAATCCATTCGAAATGAAATTACATTTGTTGTGCAAGAAATTTAAGTAACTTTAATAACATTTTTAAATTATAGTTTAGGCCCCTCGAAGACCAACTCAATGTTCTGTGTCTATCGGATGCTCGGTGAATGTTCTATGAAATTAAATTTTAATTCAACTCTCAGAGAAGCCTAGAAAAGAAGGAAAATTGTGCAGCAGTAAGGTCACCATGTGGCTTCTGACTAGAGTAAAGGCATTTTTGCCCTTATTTTATTGTGTTATTATGCACATTTTATGTGAAATTTTGTAGCTTTTCTTCCTAAGACTTAGAATTAAAAACAGCAAAAACAAAACAAGCCTTGACTACATTCCAATTTTCCCTGAAAGTCATTTCAATGTCTCAAACTAATACCTTTTAAAAACCTGATTTGTTGATTGCCATTTTGCTTGGTAGTAGAGTGGAATCCTGATTGTATTCATGAGATGCAGTGAGCCCCTGAACAGGAAGAGACAAGGTTAGTGTGTTAGTCTGGGTGGACTAGAGAAACAAATTCATAGACACTCATAAGTGTATAAGAAAGAACTTTATAGACAAGAGCAATTGTATATTGAGAAACATTGCAGCCCAGTCCAGATAAAGTCCACCAATCTGATATTAGCCCATATGTCCGATATCAATCTATAAATTCCTCTTCAGGTGCATGCAACACATGCAATGACATCGAATGCAGAAAAGTCACAGGCCAGTGGGTGGGAAGTCTTGTGGACCCACGGTGACCCGATAATGGGGTTCCAAGGCTACAGATCTTTACAGGAGCAGACACCCCACCTTTCTCCTGTGGAGCAGCTAGTGCCTACGTCGAGGTTAGCAGTCCCAAGGACTGCTCACCCAAGGACTCTTTATAATATGTATAATTGTTACATATTTTTATATATTGAAATCTATAAACTGCTGAATGTCCACAATTAATAAACTACCAGTATAACCAGTATAAACAAAAGTCTCACTCATGGTGACACGTGTGTGTGTGTGTCCGTCTGAGGAGAACCGTCCCCCCTCCGGGATTCAATGAGTGTTTCTCAGAAGTTCATCACCAGCTCTTTCTTCTAAGGAGCCCACGTGTAGAGTAGAAGGACAGACCTTCCATTTAACAGCTGAACACATGAACCATTTGTACCATCCAGCGAATCCAGTATTTCATAATGGGCTGCATTATTGTTGTTGGCCGGGAGTCCTGGTGGCAGAATGAGTCAAGCTGCTAACCACAGGGTTGGCGGTTCAAACCCACCAGCAACTCCTTGGAAGAAAGACGGGACTGACTGCTCCTGTAAAGATTTAATTTCAAGAACCCTAGGAAACAATTCCGTTGTGTCCTATAGGGCCAATATGAGTTGGAATGAACTCCATGGCAAGTTACGATTATTATTGCATTAAATTACTGTCGTTTATTGCTTTAGTCATCTAAGACAGATTTGCTACTAGGACAGGTTTGCTTCTACAACAGCCTTAAGGCATATTTAATTTTTTTTGACCTGCCATTCCGTTCTCGTGATTCAATGACTACCATTTTGATTTTCTCACTGTCCTTCCCGAAGGCCAAGGTCACCAACAAAATAACCCAGTAAAGTTACAAACACAAGGAGGCACATGGTGATTAAAAGGAGCTCCTGACAATGAAGGTTTAAGTTAGACTTGATAGTTTATGTAAAATGCACTGGCAGAGGTTCTGTCTTGGAGATGTGGACCAAATGCCCAAGCCTGTCCCATAGCTGGATACGAGGGAAAGGAGGATGGAAAGGCAGTGCGTGGGCCAGAGCTGACTGAGTTCGGAGAGGTTTAGGGAGCGGTGCTGGCTCCATCTTCGCCTCTCTGCAACAGGAAACAGTTATCAAGGGTCCCGCTTCAGCTCGAAAATCGCAGCTGCATTTGTCATCAATACCCGCTTGTTGGGCCTATCAGAGAACCTGGTAGGATAGTGGTTACTCAGAGGATTGCTATCATTGCAAGATCAGCAGTTCAAAACTGCCAGCCACTCCACTGGAGGAAGATGGGGCTTTCTACCCTTGTGGTTACAGTCTTGGAAAGACACAGGGACAGTTTTATCCTGTCCTATGGGGTCTCTATGAGTCAGTTTGGTTTTTATTTAGAGTTGGACTTTTTGGCCACTGCTAGCAGGAATGTAATTCAGAGATGCAGCCACTTTAACGCTACTCTCCAGCTTTCTAGTGTCTATATTGCCGTACTTAAAACAATAACATAAATATTTACATGAATGAATCTTCCTAGGCAGAAAATATATTCTCATTGACCCGGTGCTTTTAAGCTATTCTTTACCTCTTAGACCACAGGGAGAATGTCAGTAGAATGAAAAAGGAAGGGAGACTCCTGTGGTTGGTTTGAGTTACACGCAAGGCGAATGCAATAGCGAAGGAAAATATGACTTGCAAAGCAACTTGCCTCTCGAAGCCTCAGTTCCCGCATCTGATTCCAGTCCTTGTTTTATCAGAGCGCTGGTGATAATAGGAGGTGTTATGGTTTTTTTCAAAACACAGAATAGAGAGAAGTGGAAAGGTGTCCACCAAGAAGTTGAGATGTCATTGACCTAACACATATTGACGGACTGTCCAGTGTGCAGCCACTGATCTGACTGCTGAAAGTGGACTTGTAAACAAGACAAACAAAAATCCTTGCCCTCAATATACTTCCCTTCTCATGTGGGAGATGCCCAGTATTCGGTAATGGGTGTGCACTTTGTTAAATGAAAATAAAACAAGGAAGGAGGATAGTGAGGGTTATTGTGGACTTCAATTTTTGGTAGACAATGCCAGGGAAGGTGGCATTGAACTAAGACCCAAATGAGGTCCGTGAGCAAGCAGGGAAGAAGAAAATAACTCAAAAGTCACCACCGAGTTCTCATAGACTTGATGCCGGCTCGTAGTGAGCCTATGGGGCAGGGTAGAACTGCCCCAATGAGTTTCCAAGACTGCCACTGTTTATGGAGATAGAAAGCCCCGGCTTTCTCCCGAGGAGCGTCTGGTGGTTTCGAACTGATGACCTTTCAGATCGCGGCCCAATATGTAGCCACTGTGCCTCCAGGGCAAAAGAAGAGACGTATAAATGCCTGGGGCAAGTTAGTAGAAAGGAGAACTCACTGTGGCTGGAGTCTGATGAGTAGAGATCCCATATAGAACCTAGTGATAACATCAGCAACACTGCAAAATTGTCCTCCTCCACCAAGATGTCCTCCAAAACCTCCACGCTCCTCTATCAGGCCTGCAAGCCCCACCTCCAGACCAGATGCCTGTCTGATCTTGTTCAGACCCGTGAGGTCGGTTACAACTCATAGCACCCCGGGGCGCAACCGAGTGAAACCCTCCCCAGTCCTGTGCCGTCCTCCCAAGGGTGCTCCTATTCTCATTGTTGCAGCCGCTTGGTCTAGACTACCGTGAGAAGAGGAGGTGGTTGAAAAGCCAGCTGCTGCTCGTCCGGCTCTTCTCCCGACGCCTGGGTAGAAAGGAGGAAGTGAAACGTCAGACGAAGCTGGAGGCATGGGAGGTGGGGTGGGAGAGAAGGGTATCACTGGAGTCAGGGAAACCTCACCCTCCGTGAAAGGAAGCTACCTGACAGATTGCGATTGGCTTGCAGCTAAATTTGGCTACCAGTCAATGCATTTACTAACTAGTCAGCCATCCTTCCATCCAGCCTGCCCGGAGCTGGGGATATGCCACATTCACTTAAAAGAGCCCTCGCCCCTCCGCCAGTATTCCAGACAAATGTACCCTCAGCAATATTGTCTTGGAAGGAAATTGTAAGTTTCTGAGAGGCGCGTGAAAATGATTCCTGCAAATCGCTTCCCAGGGATGCTGACAAATTGCCACGGACCTTGATGACCAGCACTTTGAAGGATTATGAATATGTAAGAGCGATCCTGCATTTAGGACCCAACCTTAACGGTTTCAAATGCCCTCTTTGTCCTCTCGCCCTCTTACCCGAAGACCGATAAGCAGGCCTTTGCTCAGAAAGCAGAATCACCAATACAGGCTCTGCTGACATGGGAGACATCTGCTGGGGAGAGATATTTTCAGCTTTTGCCGAGATCTGGGAATTTGCTATTGCAGGTGGACTAATTAATATGCCGCCATCGTTCCTCTCATAACACAGGGAAGGGATCCACATTCTTGAGTTCTTTAATCCTTAGGTTTCTCCGTGGTGACGGATGACTGCCCCTGAACTCGTTAGCTCCGGTAGCATCATGTTGCTCATCTTACTCTTTCTGAAAAACAGCGAACCTGCTTTCCTTATTTCTCAGAAACAAATCACAAGATTCCTAGGCCCTTCAGATCAGTCCAATCAAACGATTTCGCTTCTCTGAAAGCAACTAAGCTGAAGAATCCCATTCCAGTGTACATCTATGAAATCCAACTCCGCTCGCCACCCTGAAGGGGGCAGATCTCCCAAGTGGAGAGGGCACCGTCTGCCAAACTGTCCAGTCTGTCTACGACCCCAGGTGCTGGCACACACTAGGGATCCACAGGGACCACCGACTTTGGCCTGCTGGAGCCCCCTACTCCTTGGGATTTCATCATTGACTGGGACCCCTCAGAACTTGGACAGTCGCTTTTTTATTTATTTTACAATGACAGCTGCATTCTAAGTCAACTCAGGACCCGCGTGAAGAAAAGACACGTAGGGTCAGGTCTTGGAGGATCCCCGGTGGAAAGCGTCCACGTCCCAGAACGGGCCATGTTCGCTTTCACTCGCCTCCATGTCTCTCACCAACTGGGAAGCTCACGGAACTACTGTGTCCAGAGTCTGTGTGGTCACTATACAGAGGCATAATTGTGACCTGCTTCTGTCCTCTGACTCAGACTCACGGCCATCGAGTCAGTGCTGACTCATAGTGACCCACTGTGGGCTTCCCAGACGGCTTACTGGAAGCAGAAAGCCCAGTCTGTCTCCTGAACAGACTGCTGGTGGTTTATTACTGCTGACCATGCTGACCACAGCCCAACGCGTAACCATGACACCACCAGGGCTGTCCCCTGAGGTGGGCAGACATCACCCAAAGTGTCTTTCTGGCCCGGCCAGCCCCACTCAAGTGGTGGCTTGTTACCATAAGCCTGAGGTGTGGTCTGGGGGCTTAATCAAAGACTCTTCCATCCCTGGGCAACCTTTAAGGCTTTACAGGTTATCTCTCCGAGACCAAGGACAAAGATCAAATTGTTGGGTAAAGTTAAAGTCTTCATTTGAAAAACATGGGTATGTTGAATAAAGGTCAATACTTTGATCCTCTCACCATTATATCTTAAACTTGAAGACTAGGCCCAGCATGCTTTATATTTTCATCAAAAGAATAATGTATGGCTGAAACCAACCTTCAATAGCAAAAAAGTAAAAGTCAGAGGCAAGGGAAAACACACAGCGTTGGAAGGTCTCGGGAAGAGTTTTTTTAAATGTGGAAAAATGAGAAGAGCACATACTTGTAGCACAATCTAATTAGCCAAAATTGTGTCTAAATATGGTAAGCCAATTTTCTTTCACCTCAATACCACTTTATCAATTTTCAAATTAAAAACAAAACCCCAAAAAGCACCATGTTTTGTTGTGCTGTTTCATTGGAGAGGATAAAGGTCTTGGAATCAGCTTATGACAGATACAGAAGCCAGATGGAAAGTAAGCTCAAGGGCAATTGGGAATTAGTATTCTAAACTGAGCTTCCAACCAGTTCATCCCGGTTCAGCCCCGCCTGCTAAGAATTTGCGTTTCCACCCCAGAATACTGACCCTATGTCTACATTTCCACAAGCATCTCAGGTGATTCTTAAACATTTCTATGTTGCTAAAATGCAGATTCCATATATCTAAGGTGTACATTCTCAGCAGGGGGTAGAACTAGAATGAACTAGTTGGCAGCCTGGATTCTAAATGACCTGCGTTGTAACATGGGTGCTTAGAACTTGAATAATATGCTCATCAAACATAGTTCGTTTGTAACTGCCGCTAAGCAAAAAAGAACGATGCTTTTGCCACGAGTAACACTCCAACCCATCTCTAGACTCCACTCGCCCAGCTCCCTCTCTCATGGCAGATCCTTAGGGGCAAGGATTGGGGGTGGGGGGGGCGTAAAGGCAGTGCCTGCTGGGAGACCTGACATTTAGTACAACTCAACCTTTATTGAGCCTCTATTCCGTGACATTCTCTAGAAGCAGGGCTTCTCAACATCAGCCCCGTTTGGGTCAACTCATTCTCCCATGGGCGTCGGGGAGGACCCTCCGCCGTCAAGTGAGTTCAGACTCAAAGCCACCCTTTAGGACAGTGTAGAGCTCTCCCTGTGGGTTTCTAAGACTGCACCTCTTTACACGAGCAGAAAGCAACCTCTTTATTGTAAGGTGTTTCAGTAGCATGCCTCGCTTTCTGCATTTTAAAACATTTTGTTGTGTTTTAAGCGAAAGTACATCAAACTCGTTTCCCACCCAACAGTCTGAACACAAAGTGTTCCATGGCTTGGTGTGTCGACCAGCTCTCCATGTCGTCCTGCCTTCCCCATCTCCATGCCTGGCTCTCCCCGCCCTCCTTGCCTTCTCATCGCCACTCTTGGGTGGCTGCCGCCTGCTTGTTCTTGTATAGCTGGTCGTTCCAAGAAGCATGTTCTCCATGGGTGGTGGTGCTTCTTTTATAGGCCAATGTACAGTGATTGGGTTGAAAGATAGCTCTAGGGGAGCCTTAGGCCCAGATTAAAGAAGTGACTGAGGGTGGCAGTCTCAGGGGCTCCACCAACTTCTATCAATCAGCCCATGAAGTCTGGCCTTATCTATGGGCTTGAGTTTGGGCTACATTATCTTCCATTCTGACTAGCCCTTTCTCTGCTGGTCTTAGACAAGGAGAACTGGCTTCCTGCGGGCCAGCAGTCCTTGTGAACTAATTGCTTCTTTTACTCTTCGGTGTCTTCGCTCTCCTCTATCGATGGGGGAAGCCAATAGTTGTGTCTTAGATGGCTTCTCACAGGCTTATGATTATTTTTTGTGTATCTCATTGTATTTTGTTTTTTAATTTTGGGCTCATAGGCTTTCAGTACCCCAGACTGTACTCAGCAAGCCAGGCTGTAAAACGTCATCTCTATGAACTGCATTGTGCCAATGGACCTAGATGCTCCTTGGGATGATGGCACTGAGCTTTCAAACCCAGTGCCTTGGTCTTAAGAAGTATTTGGCTATATCTAGGAAGTTTCCACACCTGGGTCTCTACATGCGCTATTCAATGTATACAGAGGACTACACATGCAGTACATGTAAGTATGTGTCTACACATGCCCAAAACAATACCTATATATGAACACACATAGATTACTTTGTGCCTCCCCACACCTACATAGCATGCACATCTACCTAGGTAAAACCCACACAATTTTGCTCATCATTACTGTGATTCTAGAACTGAATGTTAGAACATTGACCACAGTTGCCCTTTATTCTTGTGTGTCTTTCAGTATCTTCCTTCACTTTGGCCATGTTGTGCTGCCTACCCCCCATTGTGTCCTGCCTTTCCGTTCCTCAGAATAAATATGAGTCTAGTGGCTAGTAAGTCTTTTTCCTTCATCCCCCCCACCCCCCAATTCATCTCTAGAGGCCATCAAAGAGCTTGCTGTGTGTAAACCTATTGTGGGCCTTTTACGGAAGTGAAATCATATAATGTTTGCCATTTTGTGATTGGCTTATGCATTCAACACAATGTCTTCCAGGTTCATTCATCCATGTTCTCAAAGATGTTTCTGTGGACCCTTACTGCTTTATCATTGCATAATAATCCACCATAAGTATTTACCACATTTTGTGTATCCATTCACTTGTTAATGGACTTGAGGGCTCTCTCCATTTTTTTTTATTCTACTCGTTCTTGTGGATGGTGCTATGATGAACATGGGCATGCATTCTGCAGCCGTCTAAGACATACCGCCTCTACCGTCTAGACATACCATCGTGGCAATCAAAAAAAAGTGTACCCAGAGGTCATGAAATTTCTTCCATGGGGCAAAACTGGAAAACATCCTTTTAAATGGTATGAGATAGTGTGTTGAGCTACATGTTTTTAAAAGCATAAAGCACATATTTCTTTTGGGAAACCATAGGCCTGTGAATGCCTCCGTATAGAAGAGGCACGTTGGTTGGGAGCTCTCCTTGCAGTCTTTTTCCCATGGGAATCATTATGACTCCGGTAAATTGCTCCCTAAATTTCATCTGTCACCTGCACTCCTGCTCAGATGCGACAGCAGCCTACTGAAATTGATTTTGGTGTCAGCAGCCGAGCAGGAATTCAGAACAAACGTGAAAGCCTCCTTTCTGCAACTCGTCTCTACCCTCCGTGTTACTTGAGACTTGCTAGGCCCTAATGATATTCCGGCGTGGCCCTGCTGACATTTCTTTTGCTTTAATTAAAACTTCTGGAGGCTTCAGGACACTGCCAGAGTGGCCTCATCCATCAGCAACCCCGATAAATAGGCAAGTGGGTCCCCATTTGTGTTCCTGCCACCCCACGCATGGGATAGCTGGGAACGCTGTGGTCATTTCCACGTCCCCCCACCCCTGCTTGACACTGGCCCAGGTCTTTCTCTTTCAGCTCAGCTGCCGGACCTCAAGCCCGTGCTTTGGGGGCTGCTGCTGCATTCATTTCATTATTAAGTGACTGCGATGTTGGTGTGGGTGGACTGGCTTCCCGTTGAAGCCATAAATTAGGAGACACGAAATGCGGCACTGTCTTTTTTGTTATTGTTATTATTATTTATCTCTGCTCCCCCCCACCCCCACCCTGCTGACACTACCGTTTCTGGGTGCAAAGCCAACCCCCACCCACTCCCGGCCACCACAGGGTTGTAAGTCTCAGACAATAGAGGCCAGTGTCTGGCCGTCATTGGCAGACCTGTCCAGGGCCAGGGGAATGACACCATGATATATCTTCTTAGTCTGCAGCTGGGAGGGGGCATGGAGAGCACAAAGGGTCTGCCTGAGGTCACTAGGGGAAGGCCGAGGAGAGAGAGCTATTGATTTCCAATCGAAAAAGAAATGAGAGTGGCTCTCTAGAACAGTGGGATCTGCCAGCCTCGCTGGCCTCAGGTGATGGTCTCTCTGGACCAGGGGAGGCGGGCAGCGAGGGACTTCCCGTGGCAGGGCAGTGTCTGGGCATTGCTCTTCTGTTCCTGCCGGACCCTTTCCCTCAGGTAAAGGAGGGAAATCGTGACGTGCCAAATGCTAATGCCTCGCCTTCTGTTAGCTCCTTCCCGTAGGCCTGCAGGGCTCACTCCAGCGTATTCTGTCGCACTTGGAAAAGAAAACAGACACAAATATCTCCGGGAGCAAAACACTGGAATCGAACCACATGGCCTCTTCCCCCTGTTGCAGTGCAGTGATAGTCGTCGGGTGGCACAAGTGATGGCCCTGCTGACATTTCTTTTGTTTTAATTAAAACTTCTGGAAGCTTGAGGACACTACCAGAGAGGCCTCATCCATCAGCAACCCCGATGAAGAGTCAAGTGGGTCCCCATTTGTGTTGCCGACCTAAAGGCTGATGGCTTCAATGCACCCCGTGGCCCGGCGGAAGAAACAGCTGCTGGCCTGCTTCAGTGACGGTGACAGCCAAGAAAACCCTGTGGAGCAGTAAGTCACACTGTGACACTCCCGGCATGGCCACCATGTCACCACGATGCCACCAGGGCTCCTCTTTTGACTGGAGTTGAGAATAAATGCGATTCGAGGCTTGGAGGGCTTTCTTCCTGGTGGCCATCACTGACCCTGAAGATAAAGGAAGATTAGGGTTCCTCACAAGAACAGTCTGACTGTCGACTTCCAAAACATCAGCCCCTGGAAACGCTCTGTGGAGTGCAGTCCTGTGACACACATGGTCACCTGGGGTCACTGTGAATTGGAATCGACTCAACAGTGGTGGTGTGTTGGGTGGGGGGTGGGGAGCTGGAGAGGCAAGGGCATGCATGTAGCTATTCCCTTCCTTTGGACCCAGTCTGTCCGGGGGTTTACCCTCCCCAAATTTAAGGTACAAGAGCCCTGAACGATTGTGGTGATTAGACCAGAGCCAGTAAGATCCTCATTTTCTGCTCACTTTTGTGGGCAGGTGGGGAAGCGGGAGGGAGGGACGGTCACTGGGAAATGTGTTCTTGGCTGAAGGCCACGGCCCAGAAGCTGGTTCTGCTGCTTTTTGAGCTCCCGTCAAGCCCTCGGCATGTCTGCCTCGTCACTGCTGTCCCTTCAGCTGTGCGTGCCGTTCCTGGGTACAGGCTTTAGGCTCCCTGCCATAGACTCTGCATATATTAACTACTGTCTGCTAAAAATTGTGGTGATTTGATTTTTGCCCCCTTAATCATCCATTTTAATTTATAAACCGAGACAAACTGGCAAACCACGAAGACTGAGGCATCCTGGTATCTAACAAAGAAGAATTACACACGGTTTTTTCTTCCCCATCCCCTGTCTGAGCAAACTTCAACTCCCTGCTAGCCCACCCTTCAGCATCTCCTGCCACTCAGGGAGCGAAGCGGAGGAATTCACAGTGCCTGGTGGAAAGCGGCAGAGCTGTTGCTGGGGAGCTGGCCCGTGTCAGTCCCTGGTTTCATCTTGTCACAGGGACTGTCAGCAGTGATGGCTGCTTCCCAGCTCGTGGGAGCTCTAGGCGTAGACACTGGCCACGCCCCGTGAACACTCATGCTCCTTGATCACAGCGAAGTTTGGAGGATTTTCATCACCATTTTTAATTCACCTCTTGCCTCAAGACATGCTGTAACAAAGAAAGGTGGTGTCCTTGAAAAGCCTCCAGATAGATATATCAGAACCAAACTGTAAGCTTAACTGCATCAGAGTTCACACTCCATCATTGTTCTAGCTCAGTGGTAAAGCTGGCAGCAACTTCCAGTTCCTCTGTTACCTGTAGACTGGAAAAGTGAAAACGGCCTCTTTATTTAGAATGATTCCATCCACTTAAACTCATCTTTTAACCTCTTGTTTATGAATCAAAAATAGGGTGTAATCCCTTCCAACAATCCCCACTCTCTTTCGTCCACCTACTTTGGGGCTGGATGGAAAGGTGGGAATCTGTTGGGAAAGCAGTATGGCCATGAGGATGATCTTGACTGAGAGCCTAAATACACCCCAAGTCCCATTCGTTCAATCAGTCAGCCACTCGGCAATTATTGCCTCGCTCCCTGCTAGGCCAAGGCTGTGGGGGGTGTAGAGGATGTACGTGTCGGATCCATTCCCATGTTTTGTTAATTAAACTTCGGAAGATCCTTGACTCTCTATCTAGTTCCCACTCTCGGTTATTTCCGTCCCAGGCCTTCTCGTCATTGTCTCTCGGCTGGACTACGTGTCTTATGAAGTGTGATCCTCCCAGCAGCTTTTCTTGCTTTCTCAATTCTCAACCCTGCCTGTAGCATGTTCTTTTCAAAACGCAAACTTGATGGCTTTACTTGCATGTTTCAAACCCTTCCCTGACTGCCTTTTTCACTTAACATTCGGTAGGAAATATTTCACATTCACATTGAGAACACGCATACTGATAGATGTAACTGATGATAGATAGTATTGAAGTAGGAAGGCAGAGATAGATATATAGATAGAGTTCAAAGTAGGTAAGAAGGAAGGAAGGAAGGAAGATGGAGTTTAAGGTTGCTCTCAGAGTCAGCACCTGTAGGGATTGAAGAGGGTAGATTAAGACAGAAGAAGGATTTGGACTTCCGAGCAATTGCAGCAAGGCCTCAGTCAAATCCAGAAGGAGCTCTGTGGCAGGAATGACCCATGATGACATAAAGGGACTCTACCTCTCATTCCTGTGTCAACAGACGCTGCTTTCAGGACTGATTGCTTTAGGCAGGACATCTGACCTGGGTTGGGGCAGCTCCCTTTGGCTAAGATTAATCCCTGGAGAGAGATTCAATTGAGAGTTGTCAGTTGCCAATCCTTGCAGTAGACTCTAGAGGGTGGAGTACCTCAGTCCTGAAGGAGGGACCTGGATGGCATGCCACTGCGCCACCACAGTCCACCCCTTGGGATGCTCAGCGCCACTTACTTTGTAAGTTCCTGACTGAGGTCTTTTCCTAGTCAAAGTTACAAATAGACAGTAAGAACTACAGGCCCTGCCACTGCATATGTTCTGAAGTGGAACCAGGACTCATCCTCTTCCTAGTCTACTACCCATGTTTAGTTCTCCTCACCCTTGGTTCATGTCTTTGCTGGTCTAGATGACAGAAATTTGGGCTTCCTCCTACCTACCTTCTTATCTCTGAGAAGTCTGCACTCCTGTTCACCAGGCCTGTCTTGGGCATGGCTGCTACGATGGTCAATTTACTGTAAACACACACACACACACACACACACACACACCACACAATTCAGCAGCACTTTAAAAGACTGGTCTTCTACAGCAGGAGGGTAGAAATGTCTGAGGACCATGCTCCCAGGCATTCATTATCATATGAAAAGATGGAATAGAGCTCTGGGCCCTCTTCTGAGTAGGAAGCTGTGACCCTGGGGCCTGGCATAAGGATTTCTGAGTGGACACCCTTGAACCCCAGGTCCCCTTGAGCCCAATGAGCCTGCCTGGTGATAGTCATAGCTTGTTCAAAGACAATGCAGAGCTGTCTGTGTTGCAAGGCAGTGTGCACACGCACTCGGGGTTTGACCTTCTCTCCCTTGTGATGTACATGCGTTGCTGTTAGGAGGTGAAGAATAACCCTTAGCAACAGCCATCTGATTCCATTACAAAAATTTACATTTACCACTAGGACCTCAAAAGTCAGAAATATTGTACTAACTAGTCTGTTCCCATCCACCAGTGGCCAGGTCTCCACTAGTGAACACTTGACGGTTACTTTGCTACAGCATGCCAGGAGCTGTGGATGTGCCAGCTGGCACTGATGAAGGGGCTGTCCTGTACACCTAGTTCTAGAACTGGCTTCCTTGTGTCATGACCATCCTCAACACCATTTTAGGGAGGGCTCTCCTGGAAGCTCGGAGTGCTGATGGCATCATGGATGCTTGCCCTAGGTTGGTGGTTCGACTCTATCAGGCAGTCCCTGGAGAAAGATGTGGCCAGCCTTAAAAGATAGACAGCCTTAAAAACCCCATGAAGCAATTCTCCCCTGTCCTCTGGGGCCCCATGAGTTAGAATTGACTTAATAGTAGTGGGTTTGGAGTACCTGTAAACATACTGAAACGGACATTTGCATCAGCATTTTTACTGGGGAGCACTCAGTGTCTACCCTTGCAAAGGCAGTAGAATTGGGGAAAGGATGGAAATTTAACTGCAATGCAGTCTCAATCAAGCCGCAACCTCCACCAAAGAGGTCAGGAGCTGGTGCTGGAAATGGAATGATTTTTCAGAATGTGCCCACTTTAAGACTGGGAGCTGGGTCTTCATCCTCATGTATCTATTAGCCCGTCGTTATCTTTGGTGTCCTGGGGGAAGAATCATGAGCCTGTTGCTGTTGCTGTTAGATGCCATCAAGTCGGGGTCAACCCATAGCCACTCTGTGCCCAACAGAAAGCACCATTACCGGGTCCTGCATCGTCCTTACAGTTAGTTGCTCCTGTGCTCGAGCCCGTGGTTGGGTGACCTGAGTGAAGGCGACGGAACTCGTGGCTGAAGCCAATTCTGAGAATGGCTCTCAGCTAAGAGCCTCCAGGCCTTCAGTCCTGAAGGGGGAAATCTGGGCAGTTCACTACAGCATCGATGACTGACAGACACATCTGTAGGTCGGTAGTTGGACGTGAGGGGAAACAATGGGTCCACAGTACAACAGCTGTCGTGACTACGTGCTGTGTGCTCAATATTCCACTTCTTTTTTTTAATGGTTCTTGTGACACATATTTTGGAAATCACAGCTCTGGCCGTGGTCAGTGGCGATCGTGTAGGTAGACATGGAAGCACGATGGTGGGACACTCGTCTGCCGCTGGGGAATTGAAGGTGGCTTCCTCGTCCATTTGAGATCTCACCTGAACTAAACCATGAAGGAGCATGAGCCGCTCTGGCTGCGTGCGAGATTCCCGGTGGACAGGGGGATGGAGGTGGGGGTAGGTAAGGCGTCTACATTTTCCACAGCGCTGGTTGGCTTGTGGGTGCTCCGGGGGGACACAGATTTGTTTTGCTGACCTACAAATGACAGTACTCTCTCTCCCAGGCTAGCCTCAGGCTAGCTGCGCCAAAGCCATCTTGCTGTTCCTCTGAAAATAACATCATAATGGAGCTGAGGCTGGCCAGAAGATTGTTGTTTTCTCCCGGCCATCATGGGAGGGAGGAGGTAAAGGAAGGGTGGTAAAATGCTGCGGGGCTTGATGGATTCGGCTTCCAGCGAGATGTTGAATTGTTGAGGACAGAGCAAGAATCAACGTAGGTCTTTTTGGTCAAAAGTGAAACAACATGGCTAGTTTTAAGACCGGGAGCCGGGGTGTGTGTGTGTGTGTGTGTGCAAATTTGTGAGTGTATCTGAGGACCAGGTTGAGCCACCACTGAGTAACCCCAAACCCAGAGCATTCCCCTTTAGAGGTCCCGATGGCCGATGGTGTCGTGGTTGCACGTTGGGCTGCTAACCGCAAGGTCGGCAGTCCAAAGCCGCCAGCCACTCCATGGGAGGAAGAGGAGGCTTTCTACTCCCATAGGGAGTTGCAATCACCCATGGGGGCAGTTCGACCCAGTCCGAGGCTTGCTGAGTCAGAATGGACTTGCGGGCAGTGCGTTTGCTTCCCTTTGGCCCGCCTCCTTCCTCGGGATGTGCTCGCTATACTTTGGCACTTGGCCTGATAGTGGGCTTTGGGTTCCACTTGGCCATCAGTGTTGTGTCTCGAAATGTTGCTGCTTCAACTCAGCGTTGCTTCATGTTGGTCACCTCAGTAGAAAACCCACAGTACATGTACGTCTCAGGCACGGCTCTGCACCTGCCATGGTGACGAGGTATGTTCTCAAGTTTTTGTGGAGCAATGGCTGTCGAAGGAGACATGTCCTTGAAGTTTTCCTGCTCCCCTTTGAAATGCGTCCTGTTGGGGTGTTGGGGAAGTTCATTTTAAGTCCTTAGCTGAAGTGGTAGTTAAGGTGGTGTCCGTATGTGTACCTTTGAGGTCCCTGATGAATGGAAATCCATTCACATGGTGAGGGATGGCAGTGGCCCTTTGAAATGCCCTTATCGTGATGAGTCAGCCTGCAGCTGTGGCCCTGCCTCAGAAAGCCAACAAAGGCTTTATAAATGCAGGCCTGTGTGATAACACGCGGAGCATTCAATATTAGACCCACATCAAGTCAAACAAGAAGGTTGTGTGTTTTTGTTTTTGCAAGTACTTTTAAAATTTTAAATATAAGAATTTCTCATTTAGGACCCAGGTGGTAGAACTCGGGTAGAGGAGGAAAAGCATTCTTATTAGCTGTGAGACTTTGGCCTCCTTTCGGAAGGGTGGCGATTTAGCTGGGCACCTCCGGGGCGCTTTCTCTGCCATGTCTGTGTGCTTTCAGAAAGCTCTCTCTAAACGCTGTCTTAAACCATGACAGGCCTCCAGTGCCTAGTGATCTTTCCACAAAGTCCACCATCACCTGGATCCTAACTTGGCTTGACATTCTCTCATGATGTAAAGAGCAGTGCTCTCCTGCGCCCTGCCCGCCCCCAAGCCCCCTCCCCCCATCGAAGCTCGACAGCTCAGCAGCCCTCCTGTTCCAGGCGCTCTCTGCCTGGGATGGAGCTGAGACTGTTCATTGTTCCACCTCCTGGATCTCCTGTCCCCAAGGTGCATTACTTAGTCATCTGTCACAAATGTTATGTCAGCTGGGAGAGAAATATAAAATGCAGGGGAAAGAGGTGATTTTCTGTTCCAGGGTTCCCTTCAGTGACATCATAGTGGTTATTTAAAACAAAATAGACCCATTTAAAAAAAACTGGGAAAAAATAATCCTTCCTGCCTGGAGTTCAAAAGATAGGTATTAACATATGTCTTCTGAACCCAGACCCTTCCGTGCCTCGAGTTGGAAATGTAATGTGTCTTGTCTCCTTTCTCCTCCCTGCCTTGGGCTAGATCTGCTCGGCTGCCCAGGCTGCTGATGGAAAGAACTGGGTGCTGAGGTGCCCTGTCATGAACTGCAGGCTCTTTGCCTCTCGTGGAGGGAGAGCTTACTGCAGCGTTGGGCAGAGGTGCCTCAGGGGCTGCCACGGGGGAAGAGATACCATCAGGAGACATACCCCCGTGCTCTGGTGGCCAAGCCCCGGTGTGAGCCAGGGCTTCCACCTACGGTGTCTTGTGGCGAAAAGATTCTACTGCCAAGGAAGTCAAAGCAGAAGGAGAGAAGCTGGGGAAGGAGGGTGAGCGGACCAGGAGCGGCAGAAACACAGAGAAGGAAGAGGGAGGGTACCTTCAAACCCCTGACGCGCTCAATGCGTGTGTCTCTTGCAGACATGCGGTAACATTGACCTGGGAAATGCTTCTTATGTGTTGGCACCGGGTGCTCACACTGCCCGCCTGAACTAAAGTCCTTTATTTCATTCTTCTTTATAGGGTCGTCATGTCAAAACGGGCCAGCTCGCAGCCATTAAGGTCATGGACGTCACAGGGGTAAGGTACCTTTATCTTGCTATCTCCATAGCTGTAGTCTAAGGAGTCGAGAAGAGGGTGGTGGAAACAAAGGTACATTGAAAGGCTCTGGGAAGAATGATTTTTCAGAACAATTCTCTTTCCCAACATCTAAGCTCTCTCTCTACCCATGCATAAGAAAAAGAAGCAAGCGTGTTCCCAAACTGACAGCGAAGACCATGGGTGAATCATCCTAATGAATTAGATACCTACACACTGCCTGTTGCACTTAGAATGAATAATATTTGCTGATAATTTACATAAGCACAACCACGGATATTTGCATATGAGACAGAGCAAGCATTTCAAGGTATTAACAGAATAATGTGGAGATTACATGGAAGAGATGGGTCTTAACGGTTTCCCCAAAGGTTCATCTAACACTGGAGTTGACAAGAATTTGGATAGCTCTGAAATCCTAGTGGGATAGTTAACCTAAATATTTCCCCAAATAACATAGTACTGGCCAAATTATCACAACAGTCACACACGCTGACTCTATTAGAGCAAGGGGCAGCAGAACGTTTGCCTGAGGAGCGAGAGAAACTTCACGTACGGATTTAGTGTTTCCGCTCCTTTCCACTAAGGCGAGTTAAACTACTTCAATGCGTCTCTCAAGAGTAGAGAGCAGAAATTAGACTTCAAAGGATTTACTGGACATCAAAGACATGTTAATAATTTTGAGTGTCCTGGAGATTTCTTCTGAAGTGTCTGCCTGGCGTACATGAAGCAAAAGTCCAAAGCCTTCCATTCGACCAAGAAGTGGTGGATCCAATGTAAACAGACACTGAAGGACGAGTCGCACAAAGGTGTCAGGAATCTGTATACACCCAATCTGCCTGCACGTCCAGCTCGCGTCTCGCTCCTTTCTGCCCCCGTTGGTTGTCTGTGTTAAGTACAGGGTATGTGGCGGGTCCGTTTCAGTAATTTTAATTTATGCCACACAGTGTACTAGCTTCCTTGCTTATTATTCATCTCCCACCCACAGACTTACCTGAGTCCTTCTTCCTACTAAATATATCTAACCTCTCTCTGTCACTGAGCCAATGCGGCCTCACAGCGACCCCCGATGGGGTTCCGAACTGTAACTGGTTATGGGAGTAGAAAGCCCAGTCTTTCTCCCCAGGACCTGCTGGTGGTTTCGAATTGCCGACCATGCAGACTGCAGGCCAACTTGTAACCACTACACCATCAGGGATCGTGTGTGTGTGTGTGTGTGTGTGTGTGTGTGTGTGTGTGTGTGTGTTATAAATATATCACTACTTGGATAAGGTCATTTTTCTTTCCCTTTATCCTAAATAGGAATTCTAATTTCAACCCCCCAATAACCATTTACTGGACAATTACTGAATAAGAAACTGCATGGACATGATATCCATTAGGCTTAGGTTCTACCCCTAAGCAAACAACAGCAAACCCCAAATAATGGGCCTTCAACATGACAGGGAGCCCTTGTGTGGTACAGGATGTGCTTAACTGCCAGCCAACAATTGGCAGTTGGCGTTCACTCAGAGGCCCCTCCGAGGACAAGTCCAGCGATCCCCTTCCCAAGGTCAGAGCCATGGAAGCCATAGGAGGCAATTCTCTCTTCATGTGGCATTTCCATGACTTGGCAACAACACGAAGAAGGATCGCTGAGTCCCTAGGTGGCACAAACAGCCAAGCAGTCAAAACTCAAATCCACCCAAGGTTCCTCAGAAGCAAGACCTAAATGATATGCTTCCAAAAGTGCATAGCCCTGAAAACCCAACGGAGACCCATTCTACCCCGCACACACAGGGCACTCACACACATCTGGTTCGGGTTTTTGATCATGTGTGGCATAGTGAAGAATCCTAGTACATTTTTTAATACCAGCGGCACACATTTAGGAAGGTTGATAGTTTGCAAAGCATGAGAGACGTTTCTTACTGACCGGTGTGCCCAGGAATGTACAGCAACAAAGACGTTTCTCTCTTTCTGCTGCTCGGTTCTAACGCACGGCTTCCCCACTGAAGGGCACTTCAAAGATGACGATGTTGACGATGGTTCTCTGATTCCCCTGGCAGGCAAACAACAGTCACAATAACATCAAATCCCACAGGACCACACACCATTTTCTTGGTATTCCAACTTCCATGGACTAGACTGGATGCCGGGGAAGCTAGGGAATGTCATCTAATGTGTAGTTCCCATTCAAACTGGAAAAGAAAGTGGAGCATGGATATTGGGTAGTCAGGCGAATCTGACACAAAATTCAAGACAAAATACAGTCTCCTCGTAGAAACCCATTGTACGCAGGTAAACCTTATTACCTGCTTGTTGTAAGCCATTTTACAAAATTCTAGCCAAAGACAAATCCAAATGTGTCTTGCAACTCTGTTGAGTCACGCTACTGCATTTCCCTGGGATTGGGTAGGATCGCCACACAATGACATGCTCTTGGCACTTAGACAACTGATGGTGGTGGGTGCAGTCCAAGACATTCACGCCGTTGAGAATGTTCAATTGTGTGGTTCTGTGGAACTGTGGGTACATGCCAAGGATCCTTCATCCCACGAACGACTTCGTGACTATTTTCTCATTTCTCTTGAGATAGGTACAGCTCTCCCACAATTCTAGATACACTGGGGAATCGTTTCATCGCAGACAATGCACGCCTTGTGTAGTGGCGGCATCGTTCCCTGCTGCGGTGGCTTCCCAGATTTGGTCAGCGCTGACCTTCTGTCTTCACAGGGCCTTCAGCAGGAAGCATCCGTGGGGTGTCCTGTTACCAGTAGTACCCGAGACCGCATCAAATGACTTCCATGTCACCCTCCTTCCACATCTCGTCAACATCAGATTTCTTTTGTGACACTCACGTGGCGCCCCTAGAAAACAATCTATTTCATTTTGCCTTGTCTTTTGTGTATTCGAGAATGCTGCAAAAGCTTTTTACCAATGGTTATGATCGAGCTAGTTGTAGCTGCTCTGTTATAAACGGAGATGAATTCCCCAAGGTCATCTTGTTCACTGTCAGTTAGGACCTCCTCCAAAGTTGCTGTCGTTTATTGCCATGAAATTGATGAAGCCATGAGCTTGAAATCAACTTATTAAATCGTTTTCCTAAAATTCTATCCTACTTTTTTTTTTTTCAAAAAGAGAAAACAGACACTGGATATTATACGTCCCTTTTGATGATAGAGTTGACACTTGCTGCCGTGGAGTGGAGACACGTCTAAGTTGGATACCATGTGTCTCTGAACGAATGCTGACACTCAGAGCCAGTCTGACACTCTGGTTCCTGAACGCTCCGGGTGAATCTTTCGATCTCACCTCTCCTTGGGGAGTCCCTCGGCCGGGATGTGTGATCTCCACATTTTCCTGGACCCTTTCATGACCAGCGGACCCTCGTGGGCAGTGTTTCTCCAAGAGGCTCCAAGCATCTGCACCCCGCTTCTCCAGTGCATACTGAGTTAAGATGATGAGGGAATTTAAACTTTAAAGCTATTTCTTTTTAAATAAGACTGATTTTTTTAATTAAAAAAAAGCTTACAGACTAAGCAGAAGTCACCTGATAATAAGATGGTTGCCTTTCTCCCCTTCTCTTTCACCTCACCATGGCCTGGTGAGAATGGCCCCCAGGAACCCCAGGCTCAGGCCCTCATTGCCTCATTTGCATGAATCCCAGCATGGAGTGCCCACCAGCTGTGAGAGGGCTCACTTAGGTCATCCCCCACCCCTAAGCCAGCCCCTGTTTCTCTTCAGACGTGTCCGCGTCGGGTGCCTACCCCAAGGTGGTGCGTTAGGCGGGTTGATGGCGCACAGGAAAGCCTGGGACTCTTACGCAGAAAGGAACGGAAGGATGCTGTGTTGGCAAACAATGCTCCTGTCGTGGGGACGCATTTTTTTGAAATTGATTTGCTTCTTATGTCAAGTGCCACTCTTTGGATTTTAATTTTTTTTCATTTGAAAACCTGATAGTAGTTAGCATTGATGGTCAGCACACACGATACACCAAAAGCTTGGTCTTTTCAAAGCACCCAGAACTGATAACCTCCCTTTGAAAAGGCAGTCCTTTAAAGACCGACAGAACCCGCAGGTCTCCATGAGTCGGAAACAATTGGACAGTTCCTAGGGCTTGTGCTTTGTTTGTTTGTTTGCTTTTAACACTGGTGGAGGGCTCATTAGGTGCCGGGACGCTGGAAAATACTTTCGCATATATTTCATTTTCATCCCTAAGTAACTTATAGAAGAGTGTCATTATTCGCCCCAGTTTAGAGATGATGAGATCTGATACAGTGAGGTGAAATATCTTATTCAATGTATCATAGTGATTATATGATGGAGGAAAGATTTCAATCTGAGCAGTATAACTCCATCCGTAAAACCCATTCTCTTAGTCACATTGGTGGAAGTGTTCAATTCATTGAGAGAGCCATTTTTAGTCTACTTAGTGTAGATTCTCCCCGCTGCTTAGTCAACAAACATATACTGAACACCTACTTTATGATAAACCTCCTGAAAAATCAAACACGTTGACATTGAGTAGATTCCAACTCATAGCAACCTCTTGTAAGGTTTCCGAGGCTATAAATCTTTATGGGAACAGTCTCCTCTTTCTCCTACAGAGCTGTCGTGGGTTTGAACCATTGACCTTGTGGTTAGCAGCCCAAGGCTTACCCAACAGTACCCCAGAATTCTTATTTTATGATAAATCAATACTCATTGCAATAGAGTCCATTCTGGTGCATCGCGATCCTATAGGACAAGATAGAATTGCCTCTTTGGGTTTCTGAGCCTCATCTTTCTCCCGTGGAACAGCTGCGAGGTTCAAACCATGGACCCTGTGATTTGCAGCTCCGTGCCCCAGGGATGGATGCCTTACTTTATTTTAGGCACTGGAGATTCAAAGATGCAAACAGTAATCCTTGCCCGGAGGAGAACTCATAAGAACACAACCCTGACTTAAATCTTTATAAGTGAAGGTTATAAATTTCATCATGAAGTTTTAAAATGTATAAATAGAGACACTCAGAAAGTTGATAGGACATTAAGGGGCAGTAACTAAAGTCCAAGAAGACAGTCATCAAGTGGTTGTTCCTGGCCACAGAATCATGGTGTGTGACCTGGAAACCATGTGTAGTTTAGTTTGGACATTTTGCTGATACAAAAAATCATGCAAAACACAAGCAGGAAGCAAAAACTACGACAGAAATGACTAGACAAAGCATAGAGAAACCTCCGTCAAAAAGAAGGCAGGGAATATAAAAAACTGAAACAACTTTAAAATGGGTCAAAGGGAGATCAAATGATAAAGTATTACATTTTAACCTAACTACATCTGCCGTCACCGACTTTGCAGTGCTCTGTCTGATCGCAAGCTATTCACTTCTCTGGACGATATTCAGAGGGGATTCGCTGGAGGCTTACTCCACATGGGGACCCTAAACATGGGTCTGGGGCT
This sequence comes from Echinops telfairi, assembly GCF_000313985.2. Classification (NCBI taxonomy): domain Eukaryota; kingdom Metazoa; phylum Chordata; class Mammalia; order Afrosoricida; family Tenrecidae; genus Echinops; species Echinops telfairi. The sequence continues at coordinate 18,041,154 of NW_022111320.1, read as the reverse complement.
TCCACTGTCATCCGTAGCCTTCTGCAAACTGGATGATCATAATTCAAGCTCTGAAACCATTATTCCTTCCTTTGGACTTGGGTTTTATGATTTATAATCCATGGATCACACAGGCTGGGGTACTTCTTCCATATAGATTTAGTTAGCACCTCCCATAGATGGTTGCTTGTTTTAAGGCAAGCCTTTAGTACCCCAGAGGCGATCCTTGCTATTACTTCTAGCCAGGCACCATCTGGTTCCTCAGCACTATTTGCTCTAGCACTCATCTCTTCAGTGGTCTCTTCATGAGGATGAGCACCGAACAGGGTCATGTCACTAGAACTTATTGTTCTTCCATTGAGGCTAGAATCAAGTGTAAGCTCAAAATCCATTTCTATACCCCTGGCTTATGCATATCTCTGGTTCATTTTAAAGATCTCATTATCATGTTATGAGAGAGAACATTATCAATCATTCCCGGGGGCATGAAGTAATTCTTTTAATAGTGTGATTAATTTAGCCAATGGTATAGAATTTAAAACACTGTTGAGAAAAGGAAATTATACAAGCATTGGCCGGCTTCAGAACACAATACGTGAATCGTTGACTTGTACAGATTAAATTCTTAAGTGTCTGGAAACGATTTACACAAACAGTGGGGGGCGGGCCACAGCAGCAACTCATTCACACGCATTTAGAAAGGCAGAAGTGCACTAAGCATTTCAGCCTGAAACCCAAGTCCCCCTTCCTTAAATCTGCTACAGGTGAGTTTGAAGTAAATCTCAGTTCACTTAAATGGGTTTTCACATCAAATCCTTCTGGTGTAGCGTCTGAAGGACGCTGTACATCTCAAAAGGACAAAGTCTAAAGGTGTCTATAGCAAACAGCCGGAGTCACCAAGGGCTGGGTAGAAACTGGGTCAAAAGTGTCCAATTAGGAACATATCCCGGGTGTAGTCTCCTCTTGCATTCTGTATAAGTATTATTAAGCATTTTTCCCCAAATGGGAGGTCGCTCCACCCAGGTTAGCCCCCACCAGAAATGTAACCTCCTTCTCCAAGAGATCCATGCCCCAAGGCCAAGTTTTTGTTTTTGTTTTACCATTCTCCATCTTTGGCAAGAGAGCAAGGAAGTAACTTCTGGTAAAACCACAGGAGAGAGCTTTGCCCACAGATAAAGGGCTCCAGGAATTCCGTCATACCCCTCTCCCCTTTTGGTTGTCAGGAACAGCTGAGGAGTGCACTGCTCCAAGATTAACTGATTGATTGCTGCTATCCAAGGGGTCCCGTTCAGGGAGGGTTAGGAGCCCTGCCTAGCATCTGAGTCTCAAAGAGCTTGGTTTTCATCCTCAACAAGACATGTTGGAATAAGGAGGAAATGCGTGTAAAATGGTAACAGGGCCCGCTATCCATGAGATGTAGCTGATCACTGCCACTGGTTTTAGTGAAAAGTGGTATTGCAACCTTCTGGTCGTCTCCTGATTCTCTTCCCAGAATACATACAAATCAAGGAAATTAATATGAAGCTCGAAGAGCCCTGCTGGAGCAGTGAGCTGGGCATTGCGCTGCTAACCACCAGGTGAGCAGTTCGAACCCACCAACTGCTCTGTGGGAGAAAGGTGAGGCTTTCTACTTCCACACAAAGTGACTGTCTCAGACACCCGCAGCACAGTCCTACTCCGCTGTGTGAGGTCACCATACGTCAGAATTGACTCAGTTGCAGGGAGCTGGGTCCTAAGCTACTCCACTTAAGGAGCACCAAGCTCACCTGCACACGTTTGAATGACTCCCTGACGTGGCCAGACCTGTAAAAAGACATGAGTGGCATTGTTGAGCTTTGTGGCCAGTGCTACATGTAGAACACATGAATGAGGTTCAGCAAGGACATGGGCAACTTCATTAGCTTTAGTTCCATTTTCCCACAGACTTCTTGAAGCCCTCCCATATTTCCAAGGAGAATGCCTTGAGAAATAGGATTCAGCACATTGTTTTTTATTTTTATTTTTTTAATCATTTTATTAGGGGCTCATACAACTCTTAGCACAATCCATACACACATCAATTGTGTAAAGTGCATTTGTACATTCATGGCCCTCATCATTCTCAAAACATTTTCTCTCCACTTAAGCCCCCGGCATTAGGTCCTCATTTTTCCCCTCCCTCCCTGTTCCCCCCTCCCTCATGAGCCCTTGATAATTTATAAATTGTTTATTTTGTCATATCATGTCCTGTTCAACGTCTCCCTTCACCCACTTTTCTGTTGTCCATCCCCCAAGGAGGAGGTCACATATAGTCCCTTGTAATCGGTTCCCTCTTTCCAACCCACTCTCCCTCTACCCTCCCAGTATCTCCACTCACACCACTGGTCAGTAGGGATCATCCATCCTGGATTCCCTATATTTCCAGTTCCTATCTGTACCAGTGTACATCCTCTGGTTTAGCCAGACTTGCAAGGTAGAATTCATATCATGATAGTGGGAGCGGGAAGGAAACATTTAGGAACTAGAGGAGAGTTGTATTTTTCATCGTTGCTACATCACACCCTGACTGGCTCATCTCATCCCCAAGACCCCTCTGCAAGAGGATCTCCAGTGGCCTACTAATGGGCTTTGAGTCTTCATTCCGTACCCCCACCCCCACCCCCATCATTCACTATGGTAAGATTTTTTTTGTTCTGATGATGCCTTATACCTGATCCCTTCGACACCTCGTGGTTGCATAGGCTGGTGTGCTTCTTCCATGTGGGCTTTGTTGCTTCTGAGCTTGATGGCCGCTTGATTACCTTCAAGCCTTTAAGACCCCAGACACTATACTTTTTGATAGCCGGGCACCATCAGCTTTCTTTGCCACATTTGCTTATGCACCCATTTGTCTTCAGTGATCCCTTCGACACCTCGTGATCACACAGGCTGATATGTTTTTCCATGTGGGCTTTGTTGCTTCTGAGCTAGAAGGCTGCTTGTTTACCTTAAAGCTTTTAGGACCGCAGACGCTATATCTTTTGATAGCCGGGCACCATCATCTTTCTTCACCACATTTGCTTATTCACCCGCTTTGTCTTCAGTGGTTGTGTCGGGAAGGTGAGCATCATAGAATGCCAATTTAATAAAAGTATTCTTGCTTTGAGGGAGTACTTGAGTGGAGGCCAATGTCCTTCCAGCACATTGTTTTTTAATTATTCTTCTGTTTTTCCTCTTTGGGGGGTGGGGAGTAGAAGCAGATGGAGGGGAGAACGAGTCCAGAGAAATGGAATAGTAGCCATGTAACGCATTACCGGTGGCCATAATTAGTTATGAGCTGAGGTGCAGGTCCTCACTAGCTACGACAGGCCCACAACATATGCTCCAACCAAATACTGGACCGGTGCCCTGTCACTCGGGGCTGTGACCTAAGGGTGTTTCCTTTGCCATGTCCCCTCAGAGCTAGTTTCACACATAAAAATCCTACAGTTAGGTGGGAAGGCTAGTTAGCACCTAATAATATTATCAAGAGGACGAACAGCCATGAGCAAAGTAAACTTGATGTGTCATTGATTGATTGCTTAGAATGTGCTTCATATAGGAACTCACTTAAGCCTCAAAACCACTGCCATCAGGGGCGCCTTGTTATTTTGACCGTCTTTCATATGTGAAATGGAAAGCACAGGACTCTTCTTTATCTCGCCCAAGTCCCACAGATAGCAAAGGGCAGCGTTAGAATTCAAATCCAGCCAATCAGGCTCCATCCAGACTCACCACATTTGCCGGAATGACAGGCGACCATGGCATCACAGGAACGGGGCTTCCATGTCACAGAGAGATCCTTGCAAATTGTATTCCTCTCCTTGCCAGTTGGCACCCTGGGCGCATTTCTTAACCTTTCTGCACCCAGTTTTCTTGTCTGTTATATGGGAGTGCAAACATGGCTATCTTGTTGAGAGGCTGAAACAGGCTCCCAGTGGGTCCTCCATCAGTCTTCTACCTGTCCGCCTTGGTGTGACAGAATGAACGAATGGGGGGAACCCTAGCAACACAAGTGAGGAGAGGATGTGGGGTGTTCGCTGATATGATGCCCTTGCATGAGTCTATGGGAATACATACTACATGGCACACGTGTATTGGGTAACAGGTACCATGTGTACCTAGTTTCACTACTTTAATTGCAGGGTTTTACACCTTACCTTAAAACAGTAGGCAGCTGCTGAAGTGAGCACTCTAGATTTAGGACGTTGAAAGCTGATTGCACACAATCCTTGCATTCGTTCATGCATGCCCCCAGACTCGGGTGAGAGCAGTAAACAAGATGGACATGGCATGGTCTCGTGAGGCCATGCTATTGGAAAGGCATTGGCCACACAGTTGAACCGCTATTCCATTATAGGTCTCCTAGACGTTCAAGGAGGCGTACAGGAAACTCAGAGAGAATCTGAGAAGGAATCTGACCTTCGTGGCTAGTCACTGTTTTCCAAGAAGGTCTCAGGTCCGTGGGAGCCGCAGGCTGGGCGGGCGGGGGCTAGCCAGGCGCAGGTATGGCAAAGGTCCTTTTGACTTTGTCACTTGACTTCCTCATTGTGGTTTTGGCTTTTCCTCCGCAAACACTGGAGGAGCACAGTTTGGCTTCCTTTTTTGAAAACGACCCTCCTTCGTCTGATTTCAAGAGTCCTGCCTTTAAGGCAGAAGGAGCAGGAGAAGCGCTTCACCTCTCTTTGTCCCCCACACGGAGCTTATCCCCATAAATGTGAGGTAGCCCTTGTCTATTATTATTGCAGAGGTAATTCACTCCACAGGAACACTGAGTGATAATGTACATATAAAAAGAAGAGAAACTATGAAGAGTGGAAAGTCAGACAAAGGAAAACAATATCCTAATTACAGGATACAGAGAACTTAGTAGACATTTTTTTTTTTTTTGTAGCCAGAACCAAAAAAAGAAATCATTATCAATTTGGTACTTCTTTATGCCATAGGTTCCCAAACCTATTTGGCTTACCACCTCCTTTTAAGGGAAAAACACAACTATTCCATGCTTCCACCCACCCCCATTCCTAACTATTAAAACCTTTTAAACTATAGCCCATAATATAGGTTAAAGTGTGGGTATCTACTTTTGCTCACCTGGGGGTCACCCACTTTGGGAAACACTGAACCATCAGAAAGAAAGTCTTTCCAATCCTTGTGGGCGGTTGCCTGCATTGTCAGTCTAAGACCCTGGAGACTCTAAAGCATCTAATTTATGACACACTGTAGCCAACTTGAATGACATCGCTGCTAAGGCTAAGCTTGATGGCTTCTGCCTTTCTTGAACCTGGGTCTTTTATGAAACTCATGGTTTTCTTGGGACTCAGGCCTCCGTACAGACTTGGATGTGAGAAAGATGCACAGGCTTGTGGTGTCTGCACCTACAAAGAGCACTGCTTTCTCAGAAGAGAGAGCAGGCTAGCTTCCTGGTAAAGATCACGGTACCAGTGGTCTTCGGATCGACTGTGACGCATGGCCACCCTGCATGTGACAGAGCAGAGCTGTGTTCCAGGGGATGCTCCCTGGCGAATTTTCAGAGCAGGTTTGCCAGGCCCTCCTTCCGAGACCCCTCTGGGTGCACTCAAAGTCCCAGCCATTCAACAAGCAGTTCAGCACATTAAGCCCTGAAAACTGCCGATCTCATCTCAGGTCTAACCTACTTTGGAAAAGTAATGGCTGTCCAACTCTGGCCACACTATTTGATCTTCCCTCAGCCAGTGTCTGTAAACGTGGCGAACACCAGGAGAGGCAAATCTAGTTATGTATAAGGTGTTGAGGACAATATTTAGAACAGGGTGCTTGGTGCCTGCTGTTGTTCTAATGATCACTGGTTGTCTTGCAGTCAGTGTCTCCTTTTTCT
>NW_022111320.1:18013816-18033816 GCF_000313985.2 Echinops telfairi | reverse complement strand
CTGGCAGGGGTCTCCACGTGGTTCCTTCAGCTCTGAAACTCTGACTGCTTCAGGGTAGCTTCATGTGGCTTCTCAGAAATGTCTCCCTGGATTTGTGTCTCTAGTCTACCTGAACTAACACCCTGATTATCGTCCTCAAGTGCCTCAACTCTTCCTCAATTTCAGCCAGCAAGGTTGTGTCATCTATATATTGAAAGTTGTTAATAAGCCTCCCTCCGATCTTGATGCACCTTCTTCTTCATATCACCCAATTCTCTGATGATTTGCTCAGCATACAGAATGAATAAGCACAGTGCGAGCACTCAACCCTGACGCACACCTTTCCTGATTTTAAACCCTGCGGCATTCCATTGTTCTGTTCACACAACAGCCTCTGGATCCAGGTACAGGTTCCACACGAGCAGAGTGTAATGTTCTGGGATTCCTATTCTTCTTAAGGCTCTCCATAGTTTGTTACAGTCCACACCGTCAAATGCCTTGGAATATTCAGTAAAACACATGTAAACATCTCTCTAGTCCTATTTCCTTCGAGCTATAAAAAGCATAGACCCAGGTGCAGAAATTCACCTTGATGCAATGCTTAATATTCTCTTAACGTTTAATATACTTAAACATTTAATATACTTGAACATTTAATAAACTGTGATTCTAAGACAGAAAACCCACACTGTATGTTATTTGCCGACCATGAATGCCACGTGCTAATTTGAACACATTTGTCTAGCGGGTTGACGCCTCAATTCGAAAATCCTATTGAAATGTCCAGGCAAACTCTTTAAAATAACTGCTACCACTTACAACTAATTGTCCCAGGAAATGTAGATTTTTCTCCACTCTTTGGAACCAAAACGAATGGGAAAATTAGTGAGAGATAAAAGCTGATATGTACATTTCAATTTCTTATACAAATTTTATTTTATATGCACTTAAAAAACCCATTTGTTATTGTTGCTTAACTTCACAGGTAGTTGTTACATGTTGAAACTTACAAAAATGTGTTTATTTATAAAATATGTACTTTTTAATCAGTTGTATATTGGTATATTTTCTAGTCAAGGTAGGATTTCACTACGATACTCCCTCCCCCTCCTTCAGGCCACATCTTGGATGATATCTATGATCCTTTCGAATTCTGATGTTCTCTGAGGCCTAACAATAAGTTGCCTTCCCTTTTGTCATCACCAGCCAACCATGAAGGTGAAAACGATGGCTCTGTTAACACTTTCCTGCCCTGATGCTCACAGCTGCTCTGAAGCCAGGCCCAGCGAGCAGGGGCAGGCAGGGCTCTGGCGGGTATTTGGACACCGAGGAATAGAGGCATTTATGAGTTTAAACCTTATACTCCCTCTCAAACTCAAGCTGACCGGTGCCTTGGCTTGCTGTCGGGATGACTTAGTTTATTTCTGTTCCGTGGATTGAGAGTTCAATGCCTGGCAGACTGTTAGAGAGAGACAGAGCACGATCATATTAACCGTCTGATTAATTCTGTCTTAAAATCCCAGGATATTGTAAGTACTTAAAGTGTAGTTCCTTGGTGTCATCAATATGCAACTTAAAATTCCTCCTTAGCCCCTGAAATAATTCATGACAAATACTTTTGTACGCTGAGTTCCTTTCTTGGAGGACCAAAGCCAGGTTGCTCTTCAGGCCTGGCTTAAGACGCTTCTAAACTCGTTTTTCTTTTTTGCTAGTTGTTTTGGTTTTAATCAATTACCTTGGTGCAACTGTCCTTCTCCTAGGAGTGTGTGTGTGTGTGTGTGTGTGTGTGTGTGTGTGTGTGTGTGTGTGAATTTAAGGTTCTGCCTTTGATGTCAGACAGATCTGGGCTTCAACCTCAGCTCCAATAGTTAAAATATATGTGAATCTATGGATTGTGATAAGAGTTGTATGAGCCCCTAATAAAACGATTAAAAATATATATATATGTGTGTGTGTGTGTGAATCTAGGGAAATTACATAGACTCAAGGACCCCTAGTGGTGCAGTGGTGAGGCACCGAGCTGCCAATGGAATGTTGGCAGTCTGACCTGCCAGCCACCCCTCCAGAGAAGAAGAGGCAGGCTGCCCCGGAAGCCCTGTCCACCTCCCAGAGTGTCACTGTGAGTCCGAGTTCACGCGACTGCAATGGGCTTCTTTGTGTTCTCTGACACTCCGTTTCCACACCTGTAAAATAACATGAAAACTCAATGCCGTCAAGTCAATTCCGACTCATAGTGATCGTGTAGAACAGGGTAGAATTGCCTTGGTGCGTTTCTGAGACTGGAACTCCTCCATGTAGAAAGCCTTGGCTTTCTTCCAAGGAAAGGTTGGAGGTTTCGAACAGCTGAATGTGTGGCTAACAGCTCAACACATAACTACACCGCCACAGCTCAGATGCCTGTAAAATAGGATCATTGAAAACCCTTAAGTTGTAGAGCTGTTTTGAGTGGTAACTAAGATGATGTGACAACGCACGTGGCGCAGCGTTTGGTATACAGTGAGCATTGCATTATGGTGGCCTTGATTGTACTTTAGGACCAAGGTCATGATCCTGATATCTTCATCAGAGGTAGTCTAATGGCTTAAACACATCTCCTGGAATTATTCGTTTGTTTACATTTGAAAACATCAAGATCTTCCTAAGGTTTCTGATCTTGCGTGAGGCCAGCTCTGGCCTCTCACATGGTGGGCGGGTTCCCTGCAAGTAACCAATAAGAGAGAGCAAGTGTCATTGCACAAAGACTTTTTGAGTCTCTGCATGCAAATGCTTGCCGATGTTCCACTGGCCAGAGCTCTTCACGTGTACGAGTCTGGCTTCAAGGAGGCTGCCAAATATGGTGGCCATCTTTCTCCTTCTACTACAAACACTAAGCAATAAATAAACTCCCATAATCTTGAAGAAAGGAACTAATTCTTCCCTATGTTGATATTAATGCTATGTTTAAGTACTCAATTATTTCCAAAGCCTGAGAGTTGGCTTAGATAGGTGTTCATATTCCCTTTATAGGTAAAAGTAGCTGACATGCAGAGAGTGTAAGCGATACGCCTAAGGGTACATAATCAATCAGCTTTAAGTAGATTGGCTGTCTTCAGATTGAAGTAATGGTTCTTCCTAAGTGCCAAACTCTGCTTATTGAAATTACTCTCCTTTTGTGACAATTTGGCACCATTACTTCTTTTCTTTTTATGATTCTGTGATCATTACCTTGCCAATGAGCTTGAACTCTGTTCTGTTCAATACTTAAGACACAGGAATAATTCATTTACAGAATAGCAGGCAGACATCCCTGGTACCTTGTGAGGCTCATGCTGGCCACAGGTGTTGTTCTCTGTGTCTTTTGAAAGCATCTTAATTCATCTCTCTTAATGAGCCACATTGTGAGAGGGTGGCCTGTATATGGCAGGGTTAAGTGAGTTCTTGTCGCTCAGGTAAGTGTCTCCCTTTCAGTCTCATAGAATTACTTACTGTCATCATTTCCCTGAAGGAGGCACATCGAATAAACAGCCCCAGTGACCTGATTGCATGCTCTCTCACAAGGCCGTGGAAGAGCAAGGTGAAGGTTGTCTGTTGGAGATTTATCTTTTTTACCCACAATGTGTACATAGTGGTATTGGAGGCCAGTGCCATTTAAACCCAGAATACAGGTTCCTTAGATATCAGCCCTTCTATCTTTTTTACATTTTTCCCATTGAGAAGAGTGATAAGCATGCTCATGCAAAAATCTGGGACATACAGTAATATTATTATAATATGAAGGAGCCCTGGTAGCTTTTATATTTGTAAGCATTGGACTGCCCACCTGGAGGTCGATGATTCAAACTCACCCACCGCACCTCTGGAGAAGGATGAGACTGTCTGCTCCTATAAAGATGGCATGGGACACCCACCTTGCATAGGATTACCACGAGTTGGCGTCTACGTGATGGCCGTCGGGCTGGGGTTGGGGCATGGTATATTATATATCTGTATCTCATTTTAGATAGGAAAACCTAGACCCCCAAAAAAAGGTGGCCTACTCTCCCAAGACCTTGTGGGCAAAAAGGGGTGGAGCCTAAACTCAATCTGCAGCCCACCTATGTACCCTCATCTTTCTGTTCCTAACCTCAGTGCATAATTTCCTCATTGCCTTGTTGCCTCCCTTTACCTTTGCAAGATGATGGCCAATGTGTTGACTTCTGATACTATTTATGTTGGATTTAATTATATGCTAAATTACACTGTTATTTAGCTGTTTCATGAGTCCTTATTTCCTTAATGATATGGTAAGCATTTTTTGAGTCCCCTACCCCCACCCACCAACCCCATTCTCCCACATTGTCCTGTTAACAACAGGCAAGCAGTAAGTACTTACAGCCGAAGCCGGAATTCCCACCCAGACAGGAGAGTGCCCGGCTGCCTTGGGGAGTGACCTGGGTCTGGATTGCCTGGCACATCTCTGCCTCTTTGAGCCCAGCAGCTGTGAGCCATCCTGTGCATGGAAACCCTGGTGCATGGCTTGCCCCCTTCCACTTAGGCTTCCCCAAAGTACATTCACTCCCACCCCGCAGCCATCCAGAAGTATGTGGCTCCATGCAGTGAGTTTAAAATAGCAATATGCACCATCGTGAGAGTTCTCAGGCACACGGCACGGAACCCTGAGCAAAAGTGAAGCCTCGCAGTTGTGGGTCTGTGAAGGCCTGCCGCTTCTTCGGCCTGTGGGGGGAAAGTGTGGGCAGCGTCTGATCGCTGCCTGAAAAAGAGTGGGCCTCCGTCCCCCTGCACCCCAACCAGCCACCAGCCCAGCCCCGCATCCACTGCCCCAGGGTGAGGGCCTGTGCTTTCCTGAGCTCAGCATCCCAGGCCTGGATTCTATTTTGAGACGGTTGGCTGGCCCCTCACTTTGTCAGGCCATGTGATAGAGAATGTGCTGTAGTTGCCCTAGGTTTGCAGATCTCTATTGTCTTGTTTTGGTTCACCAAGAATCCTTTCTGTGTGATCAGCAAATGTCAGTGTTTCGCCGCTTCACCTCGTGCTATTTTTAATGGTTTCCTGTAAGCATTGGGGTGCTGCTCTCGCAAGTATCCCTGCTGCCCGTCAGTTCATCCACCAGCACAGTGCTTGGTGCGGGAACAAAAGCCAGCGGGGTGCCCTTGCTATGGTTATTGTGGGCGATAGTAATAGAGACGCTCCTCGGATCATTGGGTGCCCGGGGGTTCTGATGGGTGTGACGAAGGAAGAGACACAAGACGACAGGCAGGGTCAGCACCGAGTCAGACCGAAGGGACTCTGGAACTGAGGTCAGAGGGCAGCGGAGCGCTCACGATGCCTGGAGAGACAGCTGAGAGGGCAGTGGGGACACAGCGCACACCCCTGCTTCATGCTTACCAAGGGAAGGACGCAGCAAGGAAGTGGGGGGTGGGGCAGCAGTGTTGGTGGTGGGGGGTGATTTGACATAGCCTGAGAGATCTCCTGGACAATGCCGCTCAAACTCAGCCAGGAATGAGGAGTGGCATGTGTGAAGAAGAGAGGAGAGGCCGAGGTAGGGGGCGGGTGGGTTTCAGGAAGCTCCAGAGAAGAGGCAGAGGCTGGGGTTGCTGAGAGGGACCGGTGGGCTGTCTTTCCCGTCACGGAGCCAGAGCTTCTTAGAATCCAGTATGGCCCTTGCTGTGGCTGTGCCTGTAACAGTGGCCCTGGGATAGACGCTTTTCCCACGAACCTCCAAAATAAAAGACTGGCAGTCCAACAGATGTCCCCACCTCCACCAAGACAAAAATTGGGGGCTAGGGGGAGCGCAGAGCCCTTTCAGGGCAGGGAAGCCATTCTACCTGCTACTGTGATGAGAGCATGTGACAGGAAGTAAGGGTCAGAATCCATGGAACTGTGCAACCCCAATGTACACTTTGGGTTCTCACCAGTTACCTGTGTCAGTACCAGTTCATGACCCGTCACAAATGTCCCAGGGGAATTCCAGATGTTCTCAGGAGACATGGTGGTCAGGAGGAAAAAATTATACGGGGCTCTCTGGATTTTCTGTGTCTTTCTGTACATCCAAAGTGCTTTAAAAAAATAAAGACTAAACCTAAATTTAAAATAAATAAGTAAAACCATTTAAATATCTAGAGAAGAATATACATTCTCCACCATTACTTGCCCCCTAAAATCCCCACTGCCACCAAGTCTACTCGAATTCACTGTGACCCTGCATAGGGTTCCAGGTTTGTATGTTATGAGAGCATGTAGAGTCATTCATCTCCCGTAGAGCAGACGGTGAGGTTGAACCTCGGACTTTCCATTTGGCAGTCCAATGCTTACCATGCAGCATCACCGGGGCTCTTTATAAGGCCACCAAAATGACCCATGTTGGTAAGTTCAGAATTGAAACTCAGAATGAACGCAAGCTGCAAATTAAAAAATGTTTCCTTGGTAAGAGAGTATCGCGGCATCATCTCATTTCCCCTTTCCATGTTGAATGTACTGGAAGTGAGGTCAGGGCTTGCTTTGTCAACTCCCTCAGTACATTCCCACCGTCTTCGGTCTAGTACTTCTCTACAAGTGGGCTTGAAAGATTGTGCCTGTATGGAACAATAGTTAAGTGCTGTCCTGTGAGCCAAGACATTAGCAGTTCGAACCTCTCCAGGTACCTCCATGAAAGCCAAGCCTCACAATCGGTTTCCTTGAAGATTATGGCCAAGAAAACTGTACAGGGCCGTTGTACTTTGCCGACCTGGACGGGGTCAACGTGAGGGGAAATGACTGAACAGCCACAGTTCTGAGTTTTGGAGGCCATTTTCCCCAGAGGCGGAGTGAATTTTATTTCACTGCCTGTCTACCTTGTTCTCATCTGCATGAAGAGAATTTTATCTCAGTGGCTTGTGCCCGTGGCTCTCATCCGCCCGGAAGGATGAGGTGCTTCTTTCCGGAAGGTTGCATGCTATGTCCATTTTCTGGATAAACAGAAGACCCCTTTAAACTGACATCATATTCACTTGTAAGCTTTCCCTTTCCAAGCCTATATAAGATTACGCTTATTTATAACCATGACCGAAAAAACCTTAAGGAAGAATTTAGTCTTTGTTGAAAGAGCTTGCAATGAGAAGCAGAATCCTCAAGATAATAGATTTTAATGACAAAATATTTATCATTTCAATACAGGATGAAGAGGAAGAAATCAAGCAAGAAATTAATATGTTGAAGAAATATTCTCATCACCGAAATATTGCTACATACTATGGTGCTTTTATCAAAAAGAACCCACCAGGCATGGACGACCAGCTCTGGGTATGTAGCAGTGTCCACATTGGCTTTACTGACATGAAGGACAGACCCATCCAAATGGCCCATCTCCCTGTCTCTATTGTCAAGTCTCGTTAATCGGGTACTTCCTTGAAAGCCTTAGCGCTCATCACATTGTATTTTCAAGGTTTTCTCCCATTTCCCTCACCAGTTCTCCGTCTTTTCAAGCTCTCTACATCTTTCCTCCATCCTGTGGTACGCCACTCCCAAAGCTAGTGTTTAAATTCTGTTCCTGCCCCCCATTAATTATGAACCTTGGTTGACTTCTTACTATAATCTAGGTTACCGTGGCATGCACTTTTTATAGATTATATAATTTATTCCAGCTCTTTGAGGTAGGTATTATGATCCCCAGTTCTTGGATGGCGAAATTCAGATTTATAGAGAGCATAAGTAAACACCCCTGAGGGCTATACAGTTAGAAATGGCAGAGCTAGGGTCAGCTGAGGCTCTCTCTCTCTCTCTCTCTCTCTCTCTGATTCTCCTGTTTTTCACGAATGTGCAGACGGTTCTGCAATTGAAATTCAAATTCTATGAACATAACACCTATCAGTGTTTGATACCATGCGATGTCAGTTCAGCATGACCCCATGTATGTCAGAGCCAAAGTGTGTGTCAGCCTGGAATTCTCAGTGGCTGTTCGTCTGGGGAAATAAATCACCAGGTCTTTGTTTGGAGCCACCTCTGAGGAGACAAAAGTTCACATGTAGCTCCCTGTAAAGTCTGCTGGCCTTTCCTACTTCCCTTGGTTCACGGACCTGAGTCCTCGTCCAGAATCTTTGACGGCCCAGCCCACCATACACCTCTAATTGGCTGCCCTACCCATACTGTAACCTCAGTATGCCTGACACCCAAAACGTTCTCCTGTCCGCGTCCCACCTGCCAAATGGTTCTTGTTCCTCTCCTCGTGGTTTCTGTCACTGGACTTTATGCTGCTTTATAGGTTACTGCAGCATAACCCTTCTTTGCCGTTTCCTGACCATTCAGAGCTGGGCCCTGGCTCTTGCAGTAGCTGCCCACGTGGCTGACATCTCGCTCTCTTCCGTCTTGAGGCTCCCTTTGTTCATCGAGCGGCATGTTGATGCTGGATTATGATGCGGAAAATACTCCTTAGCTACTTACCATTTTGATCATTTTCCAAGTCGATGTCCGACACAGAACTCACTGAATCGGCCAGTGTCTGCGATATGCCACACACGGTGCTCCACTTCAGACCTGGTGAGGACAGCTGGGTGGGCAATTTCTGAAAGAGCACAGACTTGGGTAGAAGTTACTCCCGTCAAATCTTGAATGCCGACCGCCCAGCTCAGGAGACAGACATCACGAGGGAACACAGTGGGAGACCAAAAGGAAATACCGTATGTACTCGAGTATAAGCCAACCCAAATAGCAGCCGAGGCACCTAATTTTACCACAAAAACTGCGTACAAAATGTGCTGAAAACCTCGGCTTATCCATGAGTATATATGGTAATGTTATCTCAGAAAAATAACCAGATCTTTATGTCGTTTGATGTCACTACTACAATCTTTGGAAAGGAAAAGAACTTCTAAGAACCCTTGCCCCCATTCAACCCTTCTGAAATATAAATAAACATGTACTTCGTGATACATAAACTCATTTTGTATCATCACATTGATTTTACTTATTTTAATATGAATTCTAAAACAGTTATAGTGAGATTTTAGCTGTGGTCTCATAAATGAATAATTGCAAAAATTAAAAGTATAAAAGTCATCGGAGAAAATAAATATGCTAATTCTAGAGATAATATGTTCTAGAGATAATGTGACAGCAGAGATAACAGAATATTGATGGATGTGACTATATAATTTAAATTTTTTATATAATTAAAAATTCAAAACTAAATAAAACTATAAATAACAAATTTACATCAAAATCGTTATTGTATGACAAATAACAAATTCAGTAGTTTCCAGAGATGGGGCGGTTTAAATATCACTAGAGAAAAAGTTACAAGTAAAATTTGTAAATTATCAAAACAATCTCAATATCACAGGCAAGTAAAATTTTTCTGAAGATCATACAACAATAGCTGTAGCAGTCCATAGTCAGGGAGCTGCCAGAAATCTCAGGGAGCTGCCAGAAATCCCAGGGATTCAGAGGAGGATTTAGCACAGAGCATCTATCATTGCTGACATCAGATGGGTCTTGTCCGGAAAAGAAGATGCCACAAAGATGTTTACTTGTATTTTATTGACGATGCAATGGCATTTGATTGTGTGGATCATAACACATTGTGAGGAACGTATGAGTAATTTTGTGGAGAATAAGGATTCCAGACCCTTCGTTGTACTTACATAGGACCTGCACATGGACCGAAAGGGTCAGAGAGAGCAAGGGATACTGCATGGCTTCAAGGCAAAGAAGATGTGTGTGAGAGATGTATCCTTTCACCGTTTCCATCTGGGTACCAAACACCAAACTCGTTGCCATCAGGCTGATGCCAAATCACAGGGACCCTATAGGACTGAGTGGAGCTACCCCTGTGGGTTTATGAGACTGGAAGAGTTTACTGAAGTAGAAAGCCCCATTTTGAACTGCTGACCTTGCATTTAGCAGCACGACGCGTAAGCACTATCGGGGAAGCTGCGTTGTATTGGAGAAGAATGAGGCACCAGCTTGGAGGAAGGCTTATCAACAGCTTGTGATAGGGAGTTCAACCAACTTTGCTTCCTAGAATTGAAGCGCCTTTGGGGGGCCTCGGTATGGATTACAGCTGGAGGTTCAGAAACCAGCAAGAGAAAACACCGACGTCGCCTGAGAAAAGACTGCAGCTAGCAAGGGTTTCGTTTCATTTGGATCCACAATCAATGCCCCTGGAAATCGCAGTCAGTAAATCAAAGGACATGTTGCCTTGTGCTTATCTGCTGCCCGAGACCGGTTTAAACTGTTGGAGAGAAAGGGTCACTTTGAGGACTGAAGTGCGTCGCCCAACCCAAGTCATGGACTATGAAAGCCGGGCCTCGCACAGGCAAGACCAGCGAGGATTTGCTGTATTTGAATTGTGAGGTTGGTGAAGAACACTGAAATGACCACAGATCGGGAGAAGCACCAAACAAATCTGTCCTGGAAGAGGCTCAGCCAGTGCTTCCTGACAGTAAATCCAGTAAGACTCTGCCTCGCGTCCTTTGGACATGGTGTCTGAAGGGACCAGTCCCTGGACAGGGCATCGTGCTTGGTCAAATGGAGGGTCCGAGAAACAGAGGAAGATGCTCAAACACATGGATTGACCCATTGACTGGGACAATGGGTTCAAACACAACGACTGGAGAATCGGCCCGGACAAGTGGTGTTTCTTTGAGTTGTACCATAGGTTGCTATGGGTCTCTGACCCTAACACCAGCAACAGCAGATACTTCATTCAGAGGACACGGTGCTGTATTTGTAGATGAACAAACATCAACAGTTACCGTTGTCTTTTTTAGTGATTACATCAAGTATATTTTCATTTCTGTGGAAAGGAAATATTATAGATGCATACAGATGTAGGCATGGGATGAATATCTAGAGTAAACACACCAAGAGTGTGGAAGGCATTTGTCTTTGGGTAATAATTTTAGTAGTTTAGTTAATATTTTAAAAATTTATTTGTCACCACTTTGTTTTCTTGTCTTCCTCTTAAGTCTCGATCCTGAACTGCACCTGTGATTCCTTCTTTTTTGTTTTGTTTTGTTTTAAAATAATTTTATTGGGGGCTCTTGCAGCTCTTATAACATTCCATATATCAGTTGAATCAAGCATATTTGTACATATGTTGCCATGATAATTTTCTAAACATTTACTTTCTATGTGATCCTTTGCTATCAGCTCCTCTTTTTTCTCTCCCATCCTTGTGACCTTTTGATAAATTATAAATTATTAGTTTTCATATCTTATATGAAGTAGTGTCTCTCTTCAACCACTTTCTGTTGTTCCACGCCCCCCTCCCCAACCTAGGTAGGGGCATTATGCACCCATCATTGTGATTAGTTCCCCCTTTCTCTTCTCCCCGCAACCTTCTCCCTACCCTCCTGGTATCGCTACTCCAAATTCTGTTCCTGAGCGGTTTATCTGACCTGGATTCTATATGTCGTGAGCTATTATCTGTACCAGTGAACATGCTCCAGTCTAGCCAGAACTGAAAGGCAGGACTGGAGTCATGATAGTGGGGGGTGAGGAAGCCTCAAAGAACCAGAGGAATATTGTGTGTTCATTGGTGATATACTGTGCCCTGGTTGACTCATCCCTTCTTTGTGACCCTTCTGTGAAGGGATGTCTTATTTTATACATATGGGTTTTGGGTCTCTGCTCCGACCCCCCTCATTCTCAACAATGTGTTTGTTTGTTTGTTTGTTTGTATGTTTGTTTGTTTTTGCTTTGGCTCTTCTGGTTCTGGTGCCTGTTACCTGATTCTCTCGACACCTCATGATCACACAGGCTGGTGTGCTTCTTCCATATGGGCTTGTTGCTTCTCTGCTAGATGCTTGCTTGTTTAATCTCAAGCCTTTGAGACCCCAGATGCTATATCTCTTGAGAGCAGGGCACCATCCGCTTTCTTCACCACATTTGCTTATGCACCCATTTTGTCTTCAGAGATTGTGCCAGGAGGGTGAGCATCAGAGTGCCAGGTTGTTAGAACAAAATGTTTTTGCATTGAGGGGGCGCTTGAGCAGAGGCCCAAAGTCTGTCCACTACTTCAGTGTATTGCTACATAACTACATGTTGACAAGTAAATTTTTTGTGAATTTGAGTGATATACTTGGTACAAGTCTGGTTGCTCCAGGCACTTGTAAGATTTCTGTTTGAGAGTTCAGGTTCGACAGGATATGAGAGGGTGAGCCAGTTTGAAATGTCTGTGTGCTGTGTGACTTGTAGAGGGTTACAGATGAGCATCTTAGTGGTGACGCCTAGACTGCTTTAAGCTGTAGCAGGTGACAAATAAAGAAGGATCAGTGCTCTGTGATCCAGTGCGATCTGTCAAAGGTTTTCATCTGAGGCCGTGGTTCCAAATTAAAAGAAAGCAATTCTTTGGCTTCGGTATCACCTCCCAGTGTATCACCTGAGATAGTAATCATTAGTTCTGTATCTTTCACAGATATAGTTACAATATCTTTTCTATCATGAGACAAAGAGCCCTAGTGATGTAGTGGTTATACATTGGGCTGCTAACCATAAGATTAGCCGTTCAAAACCACCAGCTGCTCCTTGGGCTCTCTATCCCCATAAAGAGTTACAGTCTCGGAAACTCACAGGGACAGTTTGACCCTGTCCTATAGAGGCACTGTGTGTCAGAATCTACTCATTAGCAGTGAGTTTGATTTTGGTTTTTCACAAGATAGGCCAGTTCGGGCCATTGTTTGTTGTTGTTGTTGTTGTTGTTGTTGTTGTTTTTAATTGGTGTTTTTGTTGTTAGGTTCACTGTTAAAATTTAGATACTGGTTTCCAAGTCTTGGTTGAAGTGAAAAAATGGGGTGCTCCATCAAGGGTTCCTCTGTCTCCCTTTTCTTAATCCTGAGATTGTCACAGCTGGAAGGACAATAGCTGTCATTCATTTTACTGGGTTCTATGAACCCAGTGAACTTCCTCGGGGTCTTGAAGCTCCTTCATTCGTACCTGATGCAGGCCAAGAATGCACGGGTCCTACAACCTGACCACCTAGCTTGACCTGATGTTCTGTGAACGGCACTGGAAGTTTCTCCTTGGCTGTTGTTGTTGTTGTTTGAATGAGCAGCAAAACCCAGAGTTTGTTTTCAGATCAGCACTTGGAGAAAGCAGCAAGCCTGTTCGCATCCTCAAGGTGTTAACAGGAGGTTTTGCCCTCTGGAAACGAGTTGCTACCCGTCGGGCTGCTCTCCCCATGCTGGGAACCAAGAGCCTGTTTGTGTTCATTTGTCTGTTCACTCACTCACTCACTCACTCACTCACTCACACCCTCACCAAAAAGTGTGTGCGTGTGCCGAGCGCTGTAGGTGCAAGGCACTCTTCCAGTCACAAAGGATCCACTAGTGAACAAAATTGATCCAACATTCATGCAGCTTACATTCTAGCTACCATGCACAAACAATAATCGCCATGAGAAAGTGAATTAGAGAGACTTCGAGAGCTTAGCAAGTGCTGGTAGAGTAGGAGATGGTGGTGGAGGATAGGTTGTAGCAGTAGAACGTTGGTGAGAGGGTAGGTCTCTTGTAGATAACTTGAGGAAAGACTTTGCAGACCTGGTCTTTTCCAGAAACAACCCTGAGGCCAGCGGGACTGGAACCGAGTGAAGGAAAGAGAGAGATGAGGAAGATGATGGATGCGTGACCTGGGTCCAAGTCATAGAGGGATTGACACTGCAAAGATGGCCCCTTTTACTCTTGTGAGGTGGAGGGAGAGTGGTGGATGGTTTTGAACGCCTATGTCCTTCGTTTCCATCATCAAGCATCCCTGTGGCTGAGCCGGGGATACAGGGGGTGGAGGCCCGGGGGAGCAGGCTGCCTCGGCCATCTGTCACAGAGTAGCCACAGGCGAATGTCTTTAATGGAGAGAAATGTCCTTTCCCACAGGTTCAGAGACTAGCAAGAAGCCCTGGTGGTGGACGTGTTGAGCTGATAACCTCCAGGTCAGCTGTTCAATACCACCAGCCTCTCCATGGGACCCACCAGGGCAGTGCTACTCTGTCTTACTGGGTCGCTGTGGGTCAGAATTGATGGCGGCAGTAACTTTGCGTTTGAGGACATGGCACGAATTTAGAGAGCCAGCTTCTGCATCCTCCAGCCCCGGGTGCACTTCCTTCTGTGGGCCTAATCTTCTCTTTCATATCTCAAAGGATGACATAACCCGCCCATCCCCCAGACCCACACTGATAGGATCTCAGTAGCAAAACAAAGTCATATTCCTGAACGGGATTGCATCCTGAGGTATGAAACCTGATGATTTTCAGCATATATTTTGGGGGGGACACAGTTCAATCCATAGCATCAGAAGACCAGTTAGGGGCCTACAAGTGTAAATCAATCCCCTTCCTGAGCGTGAGGAAAGGCACCTTTATGGGCTCGGCAAGCCTGAGCTTTTCCAAATGCAGGCCACATGTCTTCTTCACAGTCCGCTCGTCTACCTGCTGTTATGTGTTCTTAGCAAAGTATGGCAGTCGCTAGCCCGGCATTCGGCTCCCTTTGGAAGACAAAGGGCAAATGGGCTCTTTCTGACATGTAGTGCTCTCTGCACAGGGACAGGCCTGGCCAGCCATGCTCACGTGGGTCCTCAGCCTTCCACACCTTCCTGGCTTCTCCTCCAGGAAACCCTCCTTACATGCCAGCCCTTGTCCGAGTCGGCCGCCATAGCCATGGTCCAGGAGCATCTCTTGTCACTGGAATGAAGATACAGAGCTATTAAAAGACTGTGACACCCAGACCATCCCTCCTTTGTCTAGTTGCACTCCTACTTGATAACAAATTAAGAAGGAATTTAGGAAAGTGAAAGTAATGTGGAAACCTAATTGCCAGAAGCAATGATTGATGGGAATCGGGTTATAGAACATAACATCCCAGGCCTCCCAACTAGACCAAAAGACAACAGCATCACAAATGAAGGAAACCTGGAGGTTGTAAAAATGGAGGGGGCCACGCCTCTTTACTTGGTTCTACAACCAATGTCCATGCAAGCCACAGTCAAGAAACCTAATGACGTATTGCTTTGAGCAAATCTGCAAATGATCTTTTTAAAGTAGTGAAAAGAAGAGGTGTCACTTTCAGGACTAAGATGTGCCTGACTCAAGCCTTGGTCCTTTTCTCTCACGTCATACACATGCGAAAGCTGGACCAGGAATCAGGGAGAGCGAGAAGAATCTATGCCTTTGAATGATAGAATTGGTAAGAACATCGACTGTGGCCTGGCCTCCTACAAGAGCAAACAAATCTGTTGTTGAATCAATACAGCCAGCATGCTCCCTTAGCATTGAAAAAGGTCAGACTTTGTCGTACGCACTTGTACACGTCATTAACAGAGACAAGTCCCTGGAATAGGATGTCACCCTTGGTGAAGTCAGCAAAGGAAGAGGCAGGTGCTCAGTGAAATGAATGAGCAAAATGGCTGCCACCGGGAGCTCAGACGTACCTGTGGTTGTAGGGATGCTCAAGACCGGCTCCTGCTCTCTTCTGTCGCACAGAAAGGGTTGCTATGACCCAGAGAGAACTCACTGGTGCTTAGCAACAACACTGACATGCTCACTCACTGCAAGGCCTCTGGATTAGTAACCTTGAGCCTCGCTTTTTCAGTCACAACCATGGCTGGCAATCTTGTGGGGCCTCCTAACGTTTGAGGGGAAAATCCCATCATCGTAGAGTGGATGTTCAAAATAGGGTTGAAACCCTGTGCTCAAGCAAGTTGATTTCTGTTGCCCTTTTCCTCTTCCTTCCTCAGTGTCCCCTTTCAAACCACACAGGAAGGCCTGTTCACTAGTGCTAAGACTGTTGGGACTGCGAAGAAATACATGCTTGAAAAATGCAGTCAGCCTTTGGGGATGCTTTATCAAATAATTGTAAAGGTTACAGATGACTGAGTCTTTATGCTAATGACATCTTTATGAGAATTGCAGACATATAAAAAGATGATTCTATATCTTATAGAGACATAGCTACCAGCAGCCAGTAGCAGCCCTTTCTAATGTGGACTCCTGGAATTCAGAAGGCGTATAGTGCTTCCTAGAGATTTCTTTTGCTGTGGCTGGAGGGCAGAGACGTACACACATCCATCCCACTGGCCACTCTGGGTGCTGCTTGAGGTGTCTGATTGATTTATAATCCGTACAAAGTCTATCAGTCATATTGTAGAGATAAACACTTGTGTAGTGTCCGATCTTTGTGGAAATACAACGACTTCTAATAATGGCCAAGTACGTCTCCTTTATCAACCGCTCAGGGCTTGGTCCGGAAATCAAAAAGCGAGCTCTTTCAATAAAGATTCCGATCTCTCGGAAGCCGAGTGAGCTCCTGACGCGGCATTGCCATCTTGTTCTGCTGCAGCTCACTCCATCTTCCTGCCTGCCATTCATGGGCTGAGAAATAATGTCTCCTGAAGGGGCTCATTGCTCTAACATTAGAAAGCTAGATGGCACACACTGTGATGCCACTTTTGATGCCACCATAACACCTACAGCGCTGGAATATCTATTTCTTAAAGCAAATAAGATTCTCACGAGCATTTCAAATATTGGGTGGTCAAGTCAGGAGCGGGGCATCACACTGGGATGGCGCCAGCAGTTGTGCACCTGAAAATTGACGGTGTATGGCAGGCCTTTGACGGGCAAACACTCTAGCAGTTGGCTGAAAACCAGCCTGGGAATCCTGGTCAGGACAGGATTGCCTTGGCAAAAGGCAGTGTCGTTGGCATTTGGTTTGTTGAGCTATAAAAATTGATGACACTGGACTAGGTTGGAGTTTGCAAACTGGCAGCCAGCAGGCTAGATATGTTTCATTTGGTGCACATCATGGGTTGTGGTTTTAATTAGAGGGGGGGAACATCAAAGAGTTTCATAGGAGTCTAGATTTCTTGAAAAGTTGATAAACTAGATTGTTTAAAAATATTTGGACCGGAAACCCCAAATGGCAGCAGCACATTTGAACAGAAGACCTCCTGTTTAGAGAGGACCTGCCCACTCCAGGCGGTTCCAAGGGCCCCTCCGCTCCCTGTCGTCTTCCATGCAAGCTCAGCTTCCTTACCTGCCGGGTCCCAGAGTGGCTCATCGCTGGTTGACCTAACAAGCACCCAGGGGCCTTCCGTTCTCAGAAGCAAGTGAGACAGTAAGATGAACCAGCCCGACATCCTTCAGCTACCAATGAGTGAGCGTTTCTAAAACCTTCAGTGCTATCGACCACAGCCTCCAAACTTAAGTCTGTTTTACATTTACCTCGTTACTGTTTCTTCACGTGGCAAAAACCATGCCTACTACATTTTGGGTTGATGTAAGACAGTGGTTCTCAACCTTCCTAACGCCGCAACCCTTTCAAACAGTTCCTCATGTGGTGGTGACCCCAAACCATAAAATTATTTTTGTTGCTACTTCATCACTGTAATTTTGCTACTGTGATGAATCTGGAAGCCCCTGTGAAAGGGTCATTCAACCCCCAAAGGGGTCACGACCCACAGATTGAGAACTGCTGTTTTAAGATTTCAAAGGTAAATAAGGGGCTATAGACATACCATTATCACTTCAATCACCCATAGCCAAATCTTTTGAACATTTCATTAAATTGTTCACTAAAAGTTCTTTTTCCTTAGTTCCATGTATCAGAAATGAAGCATTTTTTCCTTTGGGTTGTCTTAATCTGTGTTTGTTGGTGTTACAAATAAAGAATGTTTTTTCTACACACATGGAAGCTAAGTCACTTGTCTAGAGAAAGTGTTGACTCTTGTTATTTGTGAGTAGTGAGTTTTGAAAAGACTGAATTCCGTATATATGGGAGTGGTGATGAGCTGATTCTCAGTCTCTGCAGCTCCACTGGGTGACAGCATCATAGAATGCAATTTACTTAGATGCAAACACGGATCGAAATCTACACCCAATTCAAGACCTTGCAACGTGGGCTTGAATTCAGCTTTACTAGGGCTGACTTTGTGAATTGATGGATGATGCTTTTGCATGAATGGGGAAATGCTTTCTTCTTTTATCCCCATGCATTTCATTTGAACTGTGCTTAAACAGCGTTTTGCTTTTCTGAAGGAAGACTGTATGTCATGTCATGAGCGATTTTACCAGTGGCCAATGTAACCCTTCTGATTCCTCATCTTGATTAATTTCAAGTCAAAGTAGATGTTCCTATTTATGTAACGCTTCTCAAAATGTTCATCTACCAAACGGCTTCATCCTAATTTCTAAAAGGTCAGAATCTTGTCTTTTCCTGTTTTTTCATATGTGTGTTAACTTGCTTCCTCATCCACACCAAATCCTTCTGTTTGGATGTGACATTCTGAGGTGTAAAATGGAAAGCTTCTTATACGCCCTAGGATAATGTCTGTGATTGGATCCAGGGGGAAATGGACATGTAATGATTTATGTTTTGCAAAAGGGGCATGGCAACACATATACATAGGTGCTTGACACAGTGGATGCATGGATTGTTATAAGAGTTGTAAAAAACCCCAATAAAATGATTAAAATAGAGAGATAGATAAATGTATAGTTACTGGAAGATTTTTCTGCCGGAAGATCTTGCATGTATGCTGTGACATTTGAGTGCCGGATACTAACGACAAGATGCAGCTAACGTCTCTGTTACTGTCATTATTCTTGTTGTTGGGTGCCGTTAAGTTGGTTCTGACTCAGAGCGAGTCGGAACAACAGAAGAAAACACTGCCCCGTCTGAAAGGCTGCATCGACTGTCTGCAGCCACACGCAGGCTGAGAGGGCTAGCTCCTTCCACAGAGAGACTCGAGCACATCTATGGGACTGTTCTCGATCGCCAGGAATAACAGATGGCTCACTAAATTCACACTGCCACTGTGGCTCTCTGGATATAAAAGTTGTTCCCTATCCAGGAGCTTTCTTGGCAAAGCCGAGGAAAGTTCTCACACCAGGGACTCAGCTTTTCATTCTGGGAGGACTTGGATTTTGTTGTTCTCGCATTCTCATTTCGGACCTAAAAATATAATTTCATAACCAAAGGGTTTTTTATCTCTCTCTCTAAATGCATGCTGGTTTGAAAATGAATGTCGAATACTATTATTTCTTTTCCAAATGTGAAATTCCCAATAGGCGCACTTTTACCATTAAGTCAGTTAACCAAAGAAATGCATGTGTACAAATGTATAGCTATAGCTTATTGTACCTAACACATGTTTTATATAGTAAGACTTAACATACTTCTGACATGCAAGGCAGCATTTGAACAAAGTTACTGAGTGTTGGCTATCTTTAGGTAGGTAGGTAGGTGGGCGGGTGGATGGGTGGATGGTTGTGGTTGCCAGCTCCTGATGACCCAATAACAACAGAGCAAAACATTATGCAGCCCTTAGTCATCCTTGCACTGACCCATCCCAGTCCATTGTTGCCCCGATGGCACGGACCCATCTCACCAAGGATCTCCTCCATTCCCGCTAGCCCTCTGCTTCAACAAGTAAGATATGCTCAAATGACTGGCTCCTCCTGATGGATCTAAAGTGCACAAGTCAGAGTATATCCTCTTGTGAAATTTAAGGTTTGTTGATAATTTTCAGAAATCAATCACCTTACCTTTCTTCCTAGTATTTCTTGGTCTGGAAGCTCTGCTGAAACCTGCCCACCACAGGCGACCCTGCTGGTCTATTAAATACCAGTGGGAGGGCTTTCCGCATCACAGCAGCATGAAAGCCACCATGGTGTGAGAAACGGACAGACTGGTGCCCGTTGTACTGACACCTTCATCAACAATGCACATGAGGCCCGTGGCTGTTTCAAGCTACATATGATGAAATGTCCTGGGCTTCACCGATGTTTCTGGGCCTTCAAGGACAATTGTCTGTCCCTTTACAGAGTTGTAAATTCTTGGAAGTGTCTCTCTCTATCCTTTCCTTAGAATGTCCCATCCTCCTCTTGGTGTAAACTCTCCTCTTGTTTTAGGCAGGTCTTTATCCTTCATATAGGAGCCCTGGTGGCATAGTGGTAACACGTGTGGTCTGCTGACTGCTAGGTCAACAGTTCGAAACCACCAGCTGCTCCAAAGGAGAAAGACGGGGCTTTCTACTCCCATCAAGAGTCACAGTCTGCCTTGTCCGATAGGGTCGCTATGAGT
>NW_022111320.1:18001759-18013716 GCF_000313985.2 Echinops telfairi | reverse complement strand
GCTATGACTCCATGGCAGGGAGTTTGGGTTCGTTTTTGTCACACTCTTGTTCCTTCCTCTTCCTCCCCCTCCCCCCCCAGTCTCTGCTTTTCCCATAAAATATGAAGGGATTTGAGGGTCATCACGTACTCTGGAATGTCTGGTACCATTTGAGCAGAATGACCGCCTCTCGGCCTATTCAGGGCTAGTGGATACAGTTTTAAAGCATCATCTTCAGACTCTGTTTCTTAGTATAGGAAATTACTACCAAGAACTAGTAAGTACTTATATACCTTCAAGCCCATGGAAACCATCCTGGATCTCATAGGCTGGCTCTGAAAAACAACCCATTTCTTAACTCTCAGCGGTTCCTTGCGTTAGAAAGGGAAAGTGAGAAGGGACCATCTAGGGACCATCTCTGGTGAATCAACACAGAAGGCATTTTGTCCCCTGTGTGCGACTCCTGGAAGCAGCTGAGGACTCCTCCTTCCATGTTGTCTGCAGACGCAGATACACTGGAGCGTATTCTAAGCAAATCCTCTTTCCTGATGTCTGAGGAAAACATCCTCCTTGGCTTTGGTGCACACGGTTCATGGACTTGACTGTCCACTGAAAAATCATTGGTTCAGTTCCACCAAGAGGCGCCTTGGAAGAAAGACTTGGTGATCCCTTTTTGAAAAGTCAGCCATTGGAAACAATTCCACTGTGGTCTACGTGGGGTTGCCCGGAGTCAGGGGCCAACTTGAAGGAAATTGGGTTTTCTCAAAAATATAAGACGACCGACAACAATATATAATAATCAACCATGAAAACCTGAAAATCTATCAGAACACTTTATATTTTAAAAGTAAGCATTTTCAGTTGGGTAGAAAATCACTAGCCATTTCCAAGTCGGAGCAGTCCCTCAGGAACTGGCTTGTATAACACTGTGCTCTCCTCTGACCACCGCCTCTGGGTGCCCCCACACCTGAGCCTATCATCCTGTGTCTTCCTGTTCAGGGTCAGTTCTGACCCACCTTCAACACAACGTCCCTCTTGCTTCCCAAATTAAGTGCACCAGTATTTTATTCGCTAACCCAGTAGTTCAGGCAACATTGCGTGAGCGTCTCATGTCCCCAACACAACACATGCACACAAAATTAAAAATTCTAATGCCTTGGAATGCGCCCTGTGTCTTCTTGCTGCGTGACACAAGCTTAGAAAAGTGAAATGTGTCCTTGGTGTTTTTCAGTAACAAAGGCTTTAGAAACACCTGTATCTCAATATACTTGGTGAGCTCCTTTCAGCCCTGTCTTCTCAGCATCCAGCTCAAGAGGCCATTGGGGAGTCATTGAGGCCATCGTCCCAACCGGAAGAGCTTCCTGTTGGCTTTGGTATAATTGCAAACAGACCAGAGAATGGACATGTAATCAGCATATGCTGAGCTTTCTCAATGCGAGGGACGTTCCACCTACAGACATAGTAACAGTCGTGTCTCATCTGTTGGGTGGGCGTTTTTATATTGTGGTTTATAGTGGTCAATAAGTCCTCATGGGGCAATGGCTGAACACTGGCTACTAATCTCAAAATTGGTGGTTCGAACCTAGCCTTGGGAGACAGACCGGATAGATGCTTCCATCACGATTGTTGGACTGTTGGTAGGCATCATCAAGTTGGCTTTGAAACACAGTGACCCTTTGTACAGCACAGTGAAACGCGACTCAGCTCGGAGCCAAACTCCCAGTCATGGTCATGTATGAACCCACTGTAGCAGTCCATCTCACCGGGGAGCTTCCTCTTTTCATTGACCCTGGGTCACCAAGCGTGAAGTCTTTCTCCAGGAATTGGCCTCTCCTGAGAACACATGCAAAGTATGGAGTCCCACTTTCTTGACTTCTAAGGAGCATTCTGACTGTATTCTTTCAAGACAGATTTGTTCATTCTTCTGGAAATCCAGGGTATATTTTTAATATTCCTCAACCACATTGCAATAGTAATTCTTCAGTCTCCCTTATTCATCATCTAGCTCTTGAATGCATATGAGGCAGTTGAAAATTTCATGGCTCAAGGCAGGCAATCTGTAGGAGGCCTTTTGCAGTAGACCTGCCCACTGCTGCGATGGATCATTTGGTTTCTTGATTGCTCCTTCCATGGGTGTAGATTATACAGCCAGGTAAAATGACGCCCTTGACAGCTTCAATGGCTCTTGTGACATTTTTTATTTCAGTTCATGAAGATTTTTGTTTGCTTATTTACACATTGAGGTGTAATCCGTATTGAAGACTGCAGTCTTTGACCTTCATCAGTGAGTACTTCAAATGGTCTTCACTTTCAGAAAGCAAGCGTGCCTCATTTGCATACCCCATAAGTAGTTAATGAGCTTTCCTTTCATCCTGATACATGCTCTTCCACCTAGAGTCTAGCTCCCCAAATGATTTGCTCACCATACAGGTTGACCTACGATTCACATTCTTGGTGAAAGGCTAGAACCCTGATGCGCACTTTTCCTGATCTTAAACCATGAGGCATCCCATAGCTGTGTGTACAGGTTCCACATGAGCACAATGAGCCCCGGCCATCAAGCCCGTTCTCATTCCGAGCAGCCCTACAGGACAGAGTAGAACTGCTCCTTAGGGTTTATGGAACTACAAATTTTAAATCTCCAGGGGAACAGACCGTGTCATCTTTATCCCATGGAGTGACGAGTGGATTTAAATTGTAATTAGCCACCCAATGTTAACCCTGTATCACTAGAGCTCCTTGAACACAATTGAGTATTCTGGAATTCCCATTTGTCACAATAGTAGCCATTGTGTGTTATGATCCACACAGTCAAATGCTTTCATATAATCAGTAAAACATAGTTACATGTCTGCTTTTGGCCACTATCCATGTGAAGTCAGCAGTGAGATCCCTCTTTCCACGTCCTTTTCTGGATCTGCCTTAAATGTCTGTATTTCATTGTTGATGTGCGGCTTGCCCCCATTTTTAAGTTATCTTCAGCAAAACTTTCCTTGTGTGCGGTGTTAGTGATATTGTGTGATAATTTCCTTGACCTGTTGGAGTCTTTCTTTGGAATCAGCATAAATATGGTTCTCCTTCAGTCAAGCTACCAAGCAGCTGGCTTCAATTTGTTGGCAGAGATGAGTGAGTACTTCCAGCATGAGTTGCATTTGCTGAAGCATCTCGGTTGGTATCCCATCAATTCCAGGAGCCCTGTTTTGCATCTAGGCTTTCAGTGCAACTTGGACGTCTTCCTTCAATATGCTCCCTCCTGAAACGGTTGAAGGACAACCCCTTATTATTTGGGGAATAATGACTCTTGTATCCGTCCCATCTTCTTTAGCTGCTTTCTGCATCGTTCAGTGTTTTGCCAGTGGAATCCTGCAGTATTACAGCTCAAGCAATTCTTCCAGCTTGAGAAATCCCCAGCGTGTTCTTCCCTTTTGATTCTCTCATTCCCAAGTCTTTGCACATTTCATTGTAACATTTGCCTTTCCACGCTGACTCTTGAAATGTCCTGTTCAGCTCTTTGACGTCATCATTTCTCCCATTCTGTTAGCTACTTGTGTTCAAGAACACGTTTCAGGATCTCTTCTAAATATCTCCTTTCATCGTTTCTTTCTTTCCTGTTTTTATATTATTATTAACCTTCATTTTCTTCTTGTACAATGCCATTGATATCATCCCATAATGCATCCCGTACTCAAACACAAGTTAGTGTGCAGTGTATCAAATTTATTCTTGAAAATGGCCTCTAAATTTGGGTGGGATATACTCAAGGTCATTCTTTGGCTCATGTGGATTTATTTCATTTTGTTCAGCTTCTATTTGAATTTGCATGTAATCAATTGATGGTCTGGCCTAGTTTGTGTCAATATTGAGCTTCATCATCATCTCTTTCCACACATACACTTATTTTTTGATACCTTTGTCCATGCAGCAGGGTCTGCCTATATAGTTGCTATTTTTCTTGTTAAAAAAAAGAGTATTTGCAATGAATATGTAGTTTGTTTTGAAAAATTCTATCATGCGATCTCTGGCAAAGTTTCTATTGCCAAGACCCTATTTTCCAACTACTAATTCTTTATTTTCAACTTTCGCATTCCAATCACCAGTAATTACTAATGCATCCTGATGGCATGGCTGATCACTTTCAGAATGCTGACATTAAAGTTTTCCCTGTCTTCTCTTGGGCATTACTAGTCTGTACATACACTGGAATACTAGCCTTATAACTGGTGTCCCTTGTAGGCATGTGGGTTTTATCCCATCACTGACAGTGTTGTACGTCAGACGAGGTCTTGGATTGTTCTTTTTGATGATGACTGCAGTACATTCTTCTTTAATTTTTCATCCCAGCATAGTGAATCATATGTGTGCTTCCCAGTAGCCCATACCAGTCCATTTTGCCTTGCTCACGACTGAGATGTTGGTTTCTATGCATTTCATTTCATTTTTGACAAAATCCAGTTGTCCTTAGATTCATATTGCGTACTAGTTCGGACTACTAGTGAATCTTCTACCGCTTACTCCTCATATGAAGTCGCGCCACCTCAGGAGATGAAGATCCCCACACTGCTCCATCCACATCGTTAGGGTTGCCTCTACTTTGAAGAAGCACCTCTGCCCCCGTTCTGTTGTGAATGTTTTCCGTTCTGAGGAGCTCCTGTCCTTGCACTCCAGCAGATAATGTCCCGCAGCAATTCCGAAGGGTTTCACGAGCCAATTTATTTAGCAGTAGATGACCAGGGTTTTCTGTGTCGTCTTATCTCAGTCTGAAAACTCCCCTGAGACCTGTCCACTATGGTTAATGCTCCTAGTATGAGAAATACTATTAGCATAGCTCCCAGCATTGCAGCAACACATAAGCTCCTTTGTAGGAAGGACCAACTAACACATGAGTGGTGGTCTGTAAAGATTGTAGCCTAAAACAAGCTATGGGCAGTATTACTCTGTCACATGGTTTGCTATGAATCTAAAGTCAACTCTATAGTGCCTGTCAACCCTAGCAAAGAGTTGTTGCTACTCAGCCTAGGGTGGTTAGAGAACAGACCCATGACTAGTAATTGGGAGAGCACCCGTTTTCAACTCTGTTCTTTTTACTTCATGAGTACATACGAAGGATGATGCCATAGACCATAACTAAGCTCAATTCCCAAATGAATAAGGAAAGGGAAATCAAGAGAAGGACGAATGGATAAAACAGCCATTGGAAACCACTGAGCCCAGTGCCGGGCACCTGGTAAATTCTCGGTAAATGTTAGCAAGTGTGACTGCCCCAATATAAACCAAGTCTTTGACAACTTTAAATTAATGATCCATTATCCCTTACTTGTGAGACGGAAAGTCATTGACTTATCACTGCTGGGCTTGGCATGTTGAGCCCTGTGTCTGTTTATTTCTGTGACGAGGTTACCTGTGGCGAGGGAAGGCCCCCGCTGCGTGGTGGCAGTAATTATCAGTGTTGCTGTGTGGCTGCAGGAACTGATTGCTAGCAAGTGCTGGCTCCTTTCTTTATGTTTCTTTCTTTCTTTTTTAAATCCCATTACATAATTTAACAATCATTTTGTTCCCTCGTGAGATGAAAAGAATTTAGCAGCCTTCAGCTGGAGCTGAATGGAGCCGCAAATTATAGAAATCACTGACATTAGTGCTAGAGTAGGACTGTTTCCTCCTGAATATTTGAAAGCCTTTGGTCCAGTCTAATTTTAAAAGTCTGGAGTCACTGGGCTTCCACTGCTTTCCTTGGGAACTGTAATTGTGGAGCCTAACAGAGCTGTGAGGAGGCCTTTTCTCTGATCTCTAGCTGATCAGAGCAGGAGATGTATTTGTAAAAGGCCTGGCCACTGCTTTGCCCTAAATCGGATTGGAAGAAGGGACAACAACATGGTTTGAACGCCCATCTTCTTGTCTTTCTGCCCAAGGATATTTCTTTTGTCCCTCCATGGTTTGCCACAGGATAGGATGCTCATGAACTTGACAAGTAGACTCCACAGCAGCGAACAGCAGACAGAGCAGTGCCGTGAGCAGATGTGCCCGACATACGCCCCAGCAACCACAAAGGGATGGCCAGCCCTGCCTCAGCTGCATTTCATCGGCTTTCCCCTGGCCAGAATGATGTTGACGTTATCTACTAACTTCTCATTTTAGTTATAAATGTCTCACTATGTTTCTCCTAAAGATAAGACCTTGGGTGGCATCATCATAATGCCATTATATATATATTTAAATATATTGACCACATTTTCTTAGTAGCAATAATACCTAGATTTTATGATGAGTTGTATTTTTTAAACAAAATAGTTCATGATTTTTCGTTAACTTACGAAAGGTAATATTGGAATGAGATGGATGCACTGTAGTTGGTTTGTAGATCTCATTGTCCCGCTCTAAGTCTGTAGGTGTCCACTCTCTCTTACCCCCTTGCATTTCAGGTATTGTAGAAACAGACTATTTGCCCTGTTGAGTTCCTCATCTGGATTTTGCTGATTTTACCTTCAGGATTTAATATGTTCCTCAGTTTTCTGAATTTCCTGTAAACTGATGGTTGAATCTAACGAATCGATTCAGTCCGGGATTTTGTTTCTGTTTTCTCTTTGGAGCCAGACTGTGTTACAGGTGCTGCTGTGTTTTGCTATCATGAAGCAAATCATATCTGGGTCTTCTTTGTTTCATGCGGTTACTGGCCATTCCAAACTGGTTACTGTCCTGGGGTTGCAAAAACGTGATATTCGAATTGTATATTCCTTGTCCACTTATTAGGGTTTTTTTGTTTCTTCCTAAGGATAAGCTTTCCCTCTGTTATTATTCAGACACCTGGGCATAATGTTTATATAAGGTAGATAAAAACACATGATTCTTTCCCTTTATTTTTCAGCTTTTGAAATAAGAGGTTGCCTCCTGTCTAGTTCTGCCAGGGGAGGGAATATCTGTATTAAATAATTTCATTAGACCCATTAAATGTTTTTCAAGACATTGGCATTGTTATTCTTACGAATGCTGAAATTGCCCGTCTTTAACCTATGGGAACGTCTTCAGTTGGCCCCTGAGCCCTCTGGTGACATGGTCTTGTGGTCTCTGATCACTTCCTTGCTGTCGTATATGGTAGTTTCACAGTTCTTATCCAGTTGGACCATAGTCTATTGTGGTCATTTTCCAAATTTCCTTAGAAAATGCCTTGTAATTCTATTTCCTTTAGCCTCCTGGAGAAGAGGGGTTCCCTTGTGAGAAGTCACAAGAAAACAAGTTATAGAAGCATTAGAAACTCATGCATTAAGCCCATTTCATGATTTTGTGGGGATTGAGTTTCTACTTTTGCCAATTATTGTATTAACTGTACTAGGTACTAGAGATGCAGGAAGAAGGAAGGCAACTTTTCCCTGAAGGTTTTGTCACCTGGGGAGGCCGTTTGGGGATCTTATGATCTGATGCTGATGTTGGGAATGTTTATTTTGCCAAAACCAACAGCATCAATGAGGTTCCATGAAGACACCATTTCAGTCTTGTCTCTACTGTCAGGTCATTGATTGGTAGGTGGTTATTCTGGATTCTCCCCAGGTAACTTAAGAGGGTCAGTAAGTGCCTAGTTAGGTGACGGTTGGCGAAGGGGAAGGAAACGTATGAAAATGGATGATCTCTTTGTAACGTAGGAAATGGACATCAGAGCTGTGACGCAGCTTTGTTTTTCCTCTTCCAGGCTCCGCGTCCCTGTTACGTAAAGCGGATATTTGTTTTCTGCCTTTTTTACGAAGCTGCTGAGCACTGTAATGAGTTTATATTTATAGAGAGCTTGGAGCTTTTTAGATGAAAGGTGCTAAATTAAGGTTTATTGTTTATTGAATTTATTTGATGTGCCCAACCTCCTGGGAACATTTGCTGAAGTTAATTAAAAACAGATAGTCCTTACTCTGACAGCTTACTGTGCCATTTACAAACTAATAACACAAACAGTGTGCACTCATGGTGCCCTGACTTGGGACTACTTAGAGAACCAGTGCTCTTCCTGGCAGGGGAGTGAGCCTATTTTTGTAGGACAGGTGAGTTCAAGTGCAAGGGAAAAACACAAGGTATTTTTAATGATGTCTAGACCATCTATCAGCATATATTTAAAAAATCACATAGGACACGAAGAGTTTCCTAAATTTCCAATGTTAATTTTTTGGTTGGAAAAATAATAATAAGTTCCTTTCCTACCATTTTGGGAAGAAACTAATTTAAAAGATTCATGTTTAACAAATTCTGGTATGACCACTTTTCTTGGCAGGAATAGCATTCCAAAGTAGCCACCGGGCATCTCTATACTTTATTAACCCAACCCAGTGAAAATTGTGAAGATGTAATCACAATGATGGCATGTTTGCTTTCGTTGCTAGTTGGTGATGGAGTTTTGTGGCGCTGGCTCTGTCACCGATCTGATCAAGAACACAAAAGGTAACACGCTGAAGGAGGAATGGATCGCCTACATCTGCAGGGAGATCTTACGGGTATGTAACGAGTGGGGCCTGGCCTCCGTCCTGATGTCTTGAGGTAACAGTGGATATTTGGGGAGATGTTGAATTTTGTTTCAAACCATTGAAATCCATAAGCATATTGGAGATCTCTTGAGTTTTAGGCTACTATTGGTGCTGATGGTGGTTGAATTGGAGAGAGGTTTTTGCTAATAGAGAGAAGAGCCATTCTGTGTGTAGGTAGAGGGACGGATTGTGGAGGCCATATGCACCTCCGTGTGAAAGGCTGACGCTGGGTGAGTTCCCTTAACAAAGATTTATTTCCAATGGTATTTTCAATGAACAATCTGATTTTTGATCATAAAAGAAGGGTTACGTTTTAGAAATGAATGCTTTAAGCTATTTGATCACTCATTTCAGTTTTATACTTTGAAAGCTATAACTAGCCTATCATAATGAATGTAGTGATGCCTTTCTACCACATAGTCTATAAAGATGGGTGACATTAGTCATTTCCACACATAAACCTAGCACACCCAGTTATATCTTTACAGGCATTCTTTGAGACTTAATCTCTTAAATCAACTAGAGCAACTGGGTAAGGTTTTGCCTGTTGACCTAGCTTTACCCACAGGCTAACACACAGACAATCTGGTCCATCATGCCATATTGATGGAGCTCAATTCTGGCCCAAGAAAATGACTGGGCATATTTGAATTCCTTGAGTTTATCTTAGTGCTAACACCAAGGCTGCTCTTCTATGTCCGCTGAGCACGCGTACTATCTGTGCCTCGTAACCATTACTTATTCGTAAGTTCTCCTTCCTTACTATGAGAACAAAAATTCAAGCTGTTAAGTGTGTGTCCATGAAATACTTTTGCAGAAATGGATTGTGTGCTGTTAATAGGAGAATGGGGAAGGCACTCTGGTGGCTTCTACATTGGGCGACTAACCACAAGGTCCGCAGTTCAAATCCACTAGCTGCTCCACAGGAGGAAGATGACGTTTCTGCTTCCGCACAGATTGCGAGCCTGAGAAGCCCACACAGGCAGTTGTCATCTACGGTCATGCTGAGAATCGAGACCCTGTAGGCTCATGCTGAGTAGGAACGGGCTCCCTGGCAGTGCTGTGTAATAGATCTGCGAGGGGGGACACACGGAATCGAGGGAAGAAGGACATAAAAACGTGATTTCTGTGCAGCAAATGCAAACGAGGTCTAGCAAAACAGAAACCAAATACAATGTGAAATTTTAAGATGATAACAAAATTAAAATCAAATATTTAGAAATAAATTTACTCAAAGATGTGAATGAATTCTACACTGAAAGCTACAAAGGGTTACTAAGATCAATTAAAGGAGATTTGATAATGTACACTATATACCACAGTTATGCTTTAGAAGACTTGATATTATAAAGATACCATTTCTCTTCAATTTGATACATCAATCATTGCATTGTACTCCCAAACAAATCCCAGTAAATTTCATGAAATTTATGAAAGTCGACAAGCCACTTTCAAAAACCGTATGGAAATACAGAAAGCCAGGAATAGCCAAGACAAGGCTGAAGAAGAATCACACAGCTGGAAGTCAGATGCCGTCAGATATCACAGTTTATTAGAAGCCTAATAAGTAATTAAGGCAGAGCTATTGTCACAAGAATAGATAAGTGTCCAGTGGAAGACCATCAAGAGACATATGTAGTGACATCTGGGCACCGCATTTTTGGCAAAGGAAACACTGACGTGCAGGAAGGTTTCTCCATTCAATAAACAGTGCTTCATCGATTGATGTAGCCTCATGATTGCATGAAACTTGGCACCTGCCATAGACCATAGTAAAAGATCAATTAGAGTAGATTATGGAAATCACTGTGCAAAGGTATAAAAGTAAAGCTTTTAAAAGAAAACACTTCTTGAGCAGAACAGAACATAAAACTCGAAGAGAAACAGAGAGGTCTGCCCGGCAATCTCCATCACAGCTGACATTATCCCCACGGCTGATGAGCATGTAGCTTACCGAATGTAATGTGGGTGTAGACATTTTGGATAGCTATATTCTCCTGCCAAATCCCTTCAACAAGAAAGTTCAGAAAATAAATTCTGGTTCTTTTGGGGACTTCACCCTTTATACCCCACCTTTACTGTGGAAAAATATTAAACAGAAAATACATAAAATGGAATGCAGCCCTGCGCACTCAATCCCTTGATTTAGTAGTGTGGTTAGCATTGTCATCCTTTGCTCTAAGACTCAGATTTTAATTGCTCTAAGTTTATGATTTCTCTGAGAACCATGCACCTCCCTCTGAGGTACATGTACGCTTGTAGAACTCAGTACCCCAATGACTCCAGACCCAGATTGGCGCACTGAGAAATGGAACTCTGTCAGGTTTGGATGTCAGAAATCACTGTCTCGTTGCACGAGCAAAGCTTCACCATATCCCTTGGCAGTGATAACTATCAATGAAGAAAATAGAAACTTTTCCTTTTTCATGTGAACCACTTTATCTAGAGCCAGTGGGACATTTCTTGACTGGTTCGGAAAATGTTTTATGGAGCTTTATTAAAACTGTTTAACGGAGGTGCTATTAATTAATTTCACATTGAACCGTTGCCCCCAAAAGGTAGGGGAAGGTGTTCGGTTAGATGAAGGTCGTTTTCTGTAGAGTCGTTACAGGTATTCCTACCTCAACCGAGACAGGGGGTCCTCACAGGGGCTTCAACAATCAGCCGGAACATAAGCACAATTTTAGAGGATGGCGAAAGACCAGGCGATGTTTTGCTCTGCTGTACATGAGGGCGCTCTGGGTCAGAATTGCCTCTGGCGCCTAACCCCAACAACACTGAGTCAGCGTTGTCAGGGGGAACTGTGTGTATCAGAACTGTATCCCTGTTTGATTCAGAGGGACCTGCCATCAGATCCTACGTGCCTGTGTCGTGCACTTCATAGGGATCAGTTGCCTTTGGTTTAGAACAGCACTCTGAACTCCAAGAAAATGCAAATAAATGTGCGCAGGTAGCTTTGTGCACGTTCCATTTCTTTGGCATTTGTTTCTTAGCTCATTAGTGTCTAAAACCTTTATTTGTGCTTTGGCTCATGCTCCTAGCAACAACGCTTCCAAACTCTCTCCCTCCACTCCAGGGGCTGAGTCACCTGCACCAACATAAAGTGATTCACCGTGATATCAAAGGGCAGAATGTGCTGCTGACGGAAAACGCAGAGGTGAAATTAGGTAAGGGAAAAAACACGTGAATCTGGGGCTTACCGGAATTGATCAGATTCTCCCAACAGCATTGTTTTGTGCTGTTTTGGTAAGGAGTGTAAATTTGTCACCCTGAAGTTAAAGATGATTGTGGAAGTGAACATGCTTCTCTGTCCATTGGACATTTCTGAAAGCATTCAGAGTGAATTGGCACGCAGTCTGGTGAACAGCACGATGTGCTTCATCAGTGTATGAAAACAATCTAAATTTATTTGCAAAGGCCGTTTAGAGGGACAGACGGAAATGGCCTCCTACTCTTTCTTGGTAGTCTTTTTTCTTTTTCTTT
>NW_022111320.1:17996128-18000903 GCF_000313985.2 Echinops telfairi | reverse complement strand
AAAGAAGGTAATCTACTACCCCTGGATCTCATCTCTACTAAGCGGCACAAACGGGATGCGGTCTTTGACTAACTCACTCCAGAAGTGAGCTCTTCACTCTTGCTAGCCATTCATTACTGTCCTCTGCCCTCTGCAAGTGGATGGCAGTAGCTACTAACTTAAAGATGGATAGTGTGAACAACGACTTCAGCCCAGAAACCCCTATTTAGCACAGGGGTGCTCTGTGACCCATTAGTCACCATGAGTTGGAATCTTCTCAGCAGCAATGGGTTTTGGTTTCAGTTGCGATCAAACTTGCCTTTTATTTATAACCTATATTTGGTTCCCATAGGTCCTTGGTCTATCGCAGAATGCTTTCCTTATCGATATATTTAGTCCATTTAGGCATGCAACTTGAAAACATACATTCATCTTACTTTTACATAAGCCCTAAGATGACAGACATATTCATGTATCGTCTTTTGAATAGTGGACTTTGGAGTCAGTGCCCAGCTCGATCGGACAGTGGGCAGAAGGAACACCTTCATCGGGACCCCCTACTGGATGGCCCCAGAAGTCATTGCTTGTGATGAAAATCCAGATGCCACCTACGACTTCAAGGTACGACTTCCTCATTGGTTTTCAAAGCCATAGCTAACATTGCACTCTGAAGTTTGAAGTAAAAGAATTCTCGTGTGCTTTGGGGTTTATGGTTTGTGTATCCCAGAGAAGAGGGGCAAAAAAACCCACTTGAATTTAAAATTGAAGGCATTCAAGTAACAATCTTTTAAACAAATCCATCCATCACATCAGATTGCTTATTTTTTTAAAATCTTTAAGCCATTGCATGCTTTTTATTGTTGGAAAATGCATTTCCATGTTGGCTTTAGTTTAGGTTTGGGGAAAATCTGTGCTTGCTGGAGATTGACGTTAAATCAGATTTATGGCAAATCTCCATCAAGCACAGATTTCGTGTTAACAGGAGCCCAGGTATAAGCTTGTGGCCTTGGGTCATCTTCTGATACTGATTTTTATATGATTCCAAGTAATTCCTTGAGTTTCTCATCCTTGAGCGAGAACCAAGTGGAATGTTGTTAACTACTCTGCAGTATTTCGATGCCATGTGACATTGTTAAAAATTTTATTTGTGGCTTATTTTATATTAGCTATTTTGACAGTACATTCATAGCCATGTTCAAGTAGAGAGGTGAGAGTTGCTCCCTTCTCATAGAAGCTCTCTCCTTTTCTGTTCTGGTAGCCAGTAAGACAGAGCATAGGTGATACGGTCTTTATTCGTATGGCTGGAAGTCAAGACATTAAAATGAAAGGCAAATAGCATCTAGGATCTGGGTAGTTGAGACACCCTTCTGTGGTGGTTGTACAGAGCACAGGGAAACCTAGAACAAGGTACTGAAGCTACTTGATTGGCCTACTAGATGCATGGCCTTCTCATTGAAGGATTGTAGGGATCATCTCTAAATACCCTCATCTTATAAATCAGGACACTGAGGCCTTCAGAAGATCACACGCAGCTAATCATCTTGTCAGAGTTGGGATTTGAACTCAGGTCTCCCACCTGTTTCATCAGAGCTCTTTTTAACATTATACCTGCTCTTCTGCTGCTTCTATATAAGCCTCCAACCCAATGGGGGTGTGGAGGGAAGCCTCTGGAACGTGTTTTTGAAGATGCCCTCATTTTGAAAAGCATTGTCATTTTCTACATGAAAAGCCAACATTAGAATAATGTGGGGTGATTATTGAAATCCGGCCACAAAGATGCAAACACTGCTCTGAGATCCAGTGTCTCCGGGCACTGAAAGAATGATTTGCAAACTTGTATGTCTGAAAACAAAAGAATCTTCTATAAATGTCCCCCTTCCTTCAAAGTTAGTCACTCTAATAACCTGACAACAATCTGTCTGAAAACTGCTGCCAAGTTAAAAATTAATCTCCTGCCAAAATAAATGTCATTTATTTAAACTGCTAATGATAAGCACATTCAAATACTTCAATTTGCAAATCCCTCCAGAGGAACTGCTGCGAAATATGGGTCCAGAGATGTGTATCTTAATTGGCTAGGGGAAATTCTTCAACCTGTAGTTAGACTTACCCAATGCTAACTAGTCTCCATAGGGGCCACAGATATGCTCAAATACTTTCTATCAGAGCAGGAGGAAGTCAGAGTACGTCAGGCATTGACATGAACTTAACCTGTTAAGTAGTGAGACCTTTTGATGGTATAGCAGTTTTGTTTTGCAGCATGACGGAACTCACTACCTTGACTGGTTTCTAGCCGAGTAACTAGAAGAGCCTTCTATCTAAGCCCAAGCTCTGAAATCACCTAATATCTTGGCCTCGGTTTCCTCGGTTGATTGGCTAAGTCATATAGCTCAGGATCATGGAAAAGATGCAGAGACTAATTAGGAAGCAGGTACCGCTGCTGCGTGCCGTTTGAGTAGCCCCAGGGGCCTCAGGCTGGACAGCAAGATCTCAGAAGGATCAGAAGGTCCATTTGACGCTCACATTTTCCTCTGGAGACATTAAAAATCGTATTAGTTCTGGAATCTTTTATGACAAATAGGACCCCTGGAGTGGGGAGGAGCCACTGATCAGGTCTGAGCATGAATGTAGTTTGCTAAGAGGGAGGAAGGAAGCTGGAGGCAGAGTGTGAGCCTCACTGCCTGTCTTTAGAGGCAAAAAGCACAATCACAAACGAGGCCCTACAGAAGGCAGGGCACAATGGAAGCTCCAGGGGTTATTTGGAGATGCATTTTACACACTTCCTAATGTGTGGACCAGATAAGACACTATTCATTAAATTACACCACCCACCCACCCATGACCTACGATATTGTATTCCTTCGGGGAGGTGGTCTGACATCAGAGGACACCTGGACAAAACCCTAACTCTGAAACGAGTTCACTCAGCCTCTTAGGGTGCATTTATTGATGAGGCCCTGGATGTGAGGAACCAGCGGCACTGCAGTTCAGGACTAGGGAGCTCGTTTGCCACCGCACACCAACAAGCACAGGGGCCTCGCTTTGCCGCCTCTGCGAGAGGCAGCCATTTGACCTGGGCCTGCCTTCAAAGTCCCCTCGTACACTGTCCCTCTTAGAGATGCTTTCAAAGAGGGCACGGTGAACATAAACGAGGGCGGGCAGGCGGGCACTGGACGATGCTGGGTTCCCTCGCACAAAAGGCCTGGCTTTAAAATGCAGAAAACTGCACAAGAAACGAGTGGAGCCTGGGTTTTATTATTTGGTTTATTATTTATTGACTGTTGCCGATTTGTTATGATTTGGTGTGCCGGAGTGTCTTTAAGAACTGCAAGCAATGATTGAAGGCTTTAAAAACTGCCACCAATTAATTAAAAAATAATGACACTACGGTAATCCAATAAA
This sequence comes from Echinops telfairi, assembly GCF_000313985.2. Classification (NCBI taxonomy): domain Eukaryota; kingdom Metazoa; phylum Chordata; class Mammalia; order Afrosoricida; family Tenrecidae; genus Echinops; species Echinops telfairi. The sequence continues at coordinate 17,997,522 of NW_022111320.1, read as the reverse complement.
GCCAGGCCTTTGTAGAAGAACGGGCTGAGAGCCCCTGGTTTGCTGTAGTCTGGTTCTGCTGCTGGCGCCTGGGTGTGGGAAGAAGCCCAGGCAGGGGGCGGAGCTCCGCGTCACATTCCCCTGTGGCTTGTTCACTTCCCCCCCTCCACCAGGCCCTTCCTTTCTTGTTTTCAGAAATTCTGTCAAAACACTTCAACCGAAAGGAAAGGTTTCATTTCCCTGATAAGTATGTGGGGCAATCACGAACGCTTTCCCATTTAATAATATGCATTTGAAAGATGTGAAATTAATAAAACAGTTAAAAATTCCGGGGCTGTTTAAATTGTTTTTTGTTTTTTTTAAACTTACTTTGAATCTCACCTCAGTTGGGTAGGATGTGTCGACTCTTTCTTTTTATTGAGGTATAATTTGAATGGAGTAAGGTTATTTTTTGTTGTTATTTTTTATTAATAAATCATTTTCTTGGAGGTTTTTACAGCTCTTATAACAATCCATACATCAATTGTATCAAACTCATTTGTACTCATGATTTTCAAAACATATTCTTTCTGCTTGAGCCCTTAGTATCAGCACCTCTTTTTTCTCCCTCCCGCACCCTCCCGTTCTAATGGAAGTCCTGATAAATTATTAATATTTTCATATCTTACACCATCCACTGTCTCCCTTCGCCCACATTTCTGTTGTTCATCCCCCTGGGGGTGGGTTATATGTTGATCATTGTAGACAGTTCCCCATTTCTCCCTTTTGTCCGCTCCCTTCCCCTCTACCCTCCTGGTATCGCTACTCCCATTACTGTTCCTGAGGGCTTTATCTGCCCTGGATTCCATGTGTCGAGAGCTCTTCCCTGTCCCAGTGTACATGCTCCGGTCTACCCAAATTTGTAAGGTAGAACTGGGGTCATGATGCTGGGGGAGAGGAAGCATTAAAGAACTAGAGGAATGTTGTGTGTTCTGTGAGTGCTGTGCTGCACCCTGGCTGACTCATCCCTTCCTTGTGACCCTTCTGTGAGGGGCTGTCCAACTGTCCAGAGATGGTTTTTGGGTCGCCTCTCCAACCATCATCTGAATTGATATATTTGTTTATTTTGGGTCCTCTGCTGCCTGCCTGACCTGATCCCGTTGAGGTATGAACTATTTTATAGTCCTGTGCGTTTATTGCCTTGACAGACCGCCCACTGAAGAAAGTTCTCCACTGAAATGGCCATCAATACGGACCTAGTTAAGGAGAAACTAAAGCCTTTGTACAATGGAATCCTCCCCAGCTATCTAAACAATGAGCAAGTGTGTATGTGTTGGATATCAACACATCCCAAGATACACTGTCTGGTGCGAGAGGCAGTTTTCAGTATGGGACAATATATATATAGTCTTTCTCTGCTCCTTCCTCCCTTCTCT
>NW_022111320.1:17989514-17996028 GCF_000313985.2 Echinops telfairi | reverse complement strand
TAATATATTAAATAATAATAACTTATATGTATAACTTTAATATATTAAATATATAATCATATTTATAAAAATGTATGTGTTTATATATAATGTTTGTATATTATATATAAATAAATATATAATTAAATATTTTCACATCTTAAAGTTTTAATTGCCATTGAATCTTCTACAATTCATAATAACCCTATGGAACTGACTAGAATTGCATCATGGGCTTCCAAGGTTGTAATCTTGATGGAAGCCGACTGCCACACCTCTCTCCCATGGAGTGGCTGGTGGTTATAACTGGAGACCCTCAGGTTAGCAGCAAATGCTTAACCACCGTGCCACCAGCATTATATATACAAAACACACACATGCACACGGCCCTCATGCCCATTCTGACAGAGTGACTTACAGGTATGGGAAATCTAAATAAACGCAACCGTTAATCTGTGAATTAGGCCAGGGCATGACCATGGGTGAAAGTTAGAATTTTTATGTCATACATTATCCTGCCCTGATTTAGTTTTTGTCATCGACCTTGCTTTTACATTAAACTAGAAATGTTAGGGAAGCACCGTCAGATGGCATATTGAGCCCCCCCCCCCCACCCCCGCCCTACCTGTGCTGGTGTATGGGATATTATTGATTGTTATAAGAGCCTGACTGTGAAGCAAGGTGTCCTCTGAGAGGAACATTTACAGATTGCAAAAAACCACCGTCTGAAACCAGCCTTGGCACGTAGCCACTGATCTTAAAACAAAGGTCCTCTTCCTTTGGGGTCAAAAGGAAAGTAGGATGCAAATACCTCTTACCACCAGTCAGAAACTAGAACTTCTACCCAGCACATTTCTCCGGGCTCTCCCTTCACATGCATCTAACACCGAATCCCCAAGTCAGCCTCAGCCAGGGCAGCCTCCGAGCCACAGCTGATTCCCAGGCAAAGAGAACACACTCTTCTGCAAACAGGATCACTTCTGTCAGATACTGACTGTAGATGGACAAAGGGCTAGTGCTTTCTCCCCAGCATTTGCTGAGTGTGTCAAATGAGACGATTACAAGCGGCCTTTGCTTGATCGCCTCAGTCACCCCTGCATGACCCCCTTAGCCCATCACTTAGCGAAGGAGAGCCAGGCCTTTGAACACAGACCGGCTGACTCACAATGCAGACTTGGCCTCCTGTGAGCTGTGTTGCCTCGGGAAGTTACGTCATCTCTCTGGGCCTGACACAGTGGTGATACTAAGTGGTATATTACAGGGTGATGATAAAGTGAGTTAATGTATATCCAGGGATTAATGGGTACCAAGATTTTATGAGTATTCCACTGATTGTAGTCTTTGTGTTTATGGCTAAAATTACTACTGTTGGTTCATTTTGGGCCCCAAAAGCCTAGCGATTTCACATGGTGCAACTTCATAGGCATTGCACACCTTGGCTTGTCTGCTTGGGTTGGGCCAGGTCCGCTTGTCTCTAACTTCTACCTCCTTGGAGACGACACACCATAAATATGATTTCCTTTGGCCACCTCAGGCCTTTCTGAGAAGCCAATCAACCCACCACAAATCTGCCAACTGGACGGAAGATGGCTTTCTGATGCGTGACCCTCGGTCGCATCTGTTATGTCACTTGCCCAGTCCGGAAGTGTTGTCTCTCAAGGGCAGACTGCCTTTCTCTCTTCCGCTCAGGGGTGAGGCGCCCGGGCTCTGTGCCTTGGGGGGCAGGCAGGATGATCTGCCTCTGAAAGGGCTCAGCCCGGACAACCCCATGGAGCGGCTGACTCTGCTCCTGTGACTGAAACTACTGCCCCAGTAGCATCACAGCCTCTGCCTTCCTGCCCGCCGCTGCCAGTAGGTGGTGCCAGAGGCAGCCTTCAGGACCAGGCTGGAAGAAGATGGACATGGCTCTTGTGAGCTTCCAGGAAACGTCTCCTTAGGCCTTCCTCATCTCCGGGGGTGTCTTTGGGCACCAAGAAGTACAATAAGCTCATGGACCCCTTCCTTGGCTCCAGTTTGCTCCTTGGACCTGACATTGAACACAACTGGCCCCAAGGAACTGCCCGCCTCTAAAGCTGGCAGAAGACTGCCTGCCCTCCCCCCTTTATCGTATTCTCTACGTGATCTGAAGGTGATGCGTAAAGCGTGTGCATCGAGTGTGCTGCATATCCTGGACAGGTAGAGAATTCACCTACACACTCTCCTTGGGTGCGAAGGCCACCCCTGCAAGCTAAGGCCTCTCCTCCCTAGTTCTAAGGGAAGCGATGGGCGGCGTGGCCGCAGGTCACTGAGCTAGTTGTGGCAAAGATGACCGTCAGATCTAGATCCGTCTGTGTGGTCACCCCGCGGGAGCACGTTCTGCCACGCTGTGCCACACACCCCGGGCCCTTCCCTGTGTCGCACGGCCTCACGGGGTTGTTCAGCCATCCGAAAGAGAGGCTTCTCTTCCATGGCAGGCAGCCCAGCTCCAGAAGGAGTACTCTCTCAGGCTGTGCAGGCGGCCCCGGTGCCAGCTGGCTCCCCCCCAGCCAGCGGCCATGTGCTCACCCAGGCCTCCGGGAGATACTCGCATTTGTCCGGTTCTGAGGGGAATGCACAGAGGCCTGAGCTATGAATCATGCCACAAGCCAGGCTGCACAGCACCTCTGGAAAAATGGATTGCCCAACTCCTGCCAAAATGAGTCACCCCAGGACCACGGAGGAGACGTATCTCTCCCCGACTCTCCTCATCTTGTTCTTCCCTTTTCCCCATCTGCGTCTCCTGTGCTCGGTCTTGCCCGTTGTAATGGGAACACTTTCTCCTGTATTTAAGTTCCGACGTGGCTTTGGGATTTGCTAATGTATCCAAAGGCTTAAACAAGGCCTGTCAAAAATGTATACTGCTCTCTGGCTTGGGCAGTTAAGGGTGGCTTACAAGCAGTTTGGGGTACCCGTGGCCAGGAATAGAAATGACCCTTTTGGAAAACAAGAGATGATCAGAATAAAAAGAAATAAAACCCCAAGGCAGATATCAAAAGAAGAGGCCATCTCTGCCCTGAACCCGTGACTTGACAAAGGACACAGAAATAGTTAGGACGGAGGGTGCGACCACTGGTTTGGAGACCCTGGTTTAGGGGCAAGCTGCCCTGGAGACGGTGTGTTGTGAAGAAAGAAGCCTCTCTCTTCCCTGACCTGCTTCCTGGAGGCTCAGCTCCGAATCCCCTCACAAGAAGTCCTTACCATTCCCCTCGCCAAAGAACTGCTGTGCACATTTCACCACCGGGGAGTACTTGTGGCTGCGTGTTCTGTCCTAATGTTCACAGGCATTTGAAGGTAGGGAGCCCACTGGTGTGGTGGCTCCTTGATCTCTTCAAAGAAACCTCAGGCTCCCTCACCTGCCTGCTCTGTCTTCCTTGCCTTGTGGTTGCAAGGTGCTCCTTGGCTCCTGGTCACAGAAGCATGCCCTGGACCTTGGAGTCTATGCACCCCGCTGGCGAGAGGCTTGCCCTGGCATCTCAGCCCGGGTGCCATCTCTCCTTCCACCCTTCTATTGGCTTTCAAACGGGCCCGGCACTTGATGGACACGGTCATCATCGGAGTTGGATCCGGCCACAAGGGAACCCGAGGAACCACACTCAGGAAGGGATTATCCGTGCACTACGGGGAATGTAGCCAGTGTCCCTGAGCAACTTTTGTGGGCTTTGTTGAATGGTCACCTAAACCGGTAGCTGTGAAGACACAATACAATGTCAGTCAAAACAAAAAATCTTGATTCCGCGGAAGCTGCAGAGAGTCCGGCTACCTGCTTCCTTCTTGCCCTGATTCACAGTTTGGAAACCCTTGATTCCTGGGCATACTGGGCTGATGACAACAGTTCTGCCAAGGCCTGGAAGTGTGGAAGTCGCATCCAAATGGCCCAGTGACCTTGGAAAGGAACCTCAGTTCCGGCCGCCTCGAGCTGGGGTTCCTTTTGCACGGCCTCTCCCGCACAGTGAGTGAGTAGGTGTTTTGGCCGTGTTCCCAAATGGGAGGCTGGTTCGTCACCCAGAAAGCGCCAGCCAGAGGGACTGTGTTTCCTCTTCACCACTGACTGCCCATAAACCCACCTGTTGTCAATGGGCTGGCTCTCCCCAGGAGCTCCGGAATGGCCTCCTAAGCCTGCAGGAAAACTCATCCCCTGAGGGACTGTCCAGACCTAGAGGGTGGGCTTTTGTTTGGGATTCTTTTCTAAAAGAAAAACAACGACAACAACATCTTGAAACCTCACAAAGAGAAATGACAATGGTTGGATGCCAAGGAGTGGGTCTGAGGAGAGTGGTGTTCTAAAGACGCCTTGGCACCTCCACTTGAACTGAGAGCCCGTAGCACGTATGGGAGCAGGTTGGGAGGCTCACAAATGAAAGAACTTCGCTTGGCTGTAGTGTGCGGTTAGTGGGTGCTCTGGCTGCCTGCTCTCAAGTAGACTGACCATTAGAAAAGGGACCACAACCCCCACCGCGGAGAACCCCCAGGCAGGCCTGGGCCTCCACCTGGACATTGAGAAAGCTCCTTCTTGGGGGTGGCTCATAGAAGACTCCCCAGCAAACCATGTTTCCTTCTCATGGGGCCTGACATATGCTCGCAAAGGATCGCAAGAAAATTTAACTTTGATCACGCTAATCTGAGTGAGCTCACACTGGAAAGAGTAAAATGGTATACAAAATGCTGGACACTTCAAAATGGGCATATGTTGGTCTGGTATCGGAACCCCCACTTAGTCCACAATTTAAAGTTTTAATAAGTCAAATGGCAGAGTGTTGAGTTTTGTCAGGACTGCAGGTCTTTGAACCAAACTTCACATTGTTTTCTTAGCATTCTGTTGGTAGCAGCAAAGCATCATCTTGGGTTTTCCCAACCTGACTTTCCTCCACTCTTGCCGGGTCCCGTCCAGATGAGGCTTTCTACTCCTGTAGAGAGTTAACAGACTCGGAGACACCCAGAGGCAGTTCCACTCTGCCCTGTGGAGTCTCCAGGAGTCCGAGGTCACTGAGGTTGGCTTGGCTGGGTAGTACAATACATGGAGCCACCAGATCGGGCAAACAGCTGAAGCATTCAGGTGCTCACTGAAGGGTTGCATGTTTGAGTTCACCCAGAGGTGCCATCGTGAAACGGCCTGGTAATCTACTTCCTGACGCTCGGCCGTCACTGGAAACACTTTGAAGCACACAGTTCTTCTCTGATACAAGTGGAGTCTCTGGGAGTTGAGTTGATGCCACAGTAACTCAATAACTGGATTTTATGCAACATTAGAAGTCCACTAAGCTGTAAGGAGTCCTGGTTGCATAGTGGTTATGCACTGGGCTGCTAACCACAAGGTCAGTGGTTTGCAACCACCAGCCGTTCTGTGGGAGAAAGACTCTCTACTCCTGTAAAGAGTTACAGTCTCGGAAAGCCACAACAGTAGTTCTGCCTTGTCCTGTAGGGTCTGATTGTGTCAGAATCAACTCAGTGGCTCTCAGTAACAATGAGAAGCTGTAACAGAAAGCCTGGAAGAAGCAGATCATTAGTGATTGGGTTGACTGGTGTGCATTAGTTTCGAGACCTCTGAACTGAGTGTAAACAGTCAGTTTGAACATAAGCAAGCACATCAGGATCTACAGATCTCGGTTCAGTCTGCTTAGATGATAGAAGATAGTTATGCATTAACTCAACAAATATATTGAACACCTGCCACTGCATTGAGCTCTGCTCCAGGCACTGAGGATAAATCAGTGATCACCATTCAAAAATAAATAAATAAAACCCCCTTCATGTTTTCAGGTGGTCGTTGCTAGGTGCTGTTGAATCCATTTCCACTCTTAGTGTCCCGATGTCCACGAGAAGAAACACTGCCCACACCCGGGCCATCCTGTGCATTGCTGTGCTTACGCCCATTGTTGCAGCCACTGTGTCAACCCGGCTCTTTGGGGGTCTTTCCTCTCCTCCTGTCCTTCTCCAGGGACTGGTCTCTCCTGGCACAAAGTAGATGTGACACAAATGAGACCTCCTTGACCCTCAGGGGCATTCTGGCTCTCCTCCTTTCCAAGACAGACGTGTCTGTTCTCCTACAGTCAATGTTCTTCTCCGGCACCATCACTCAGAGGCATTGATTCTTCTTGGGCCTCTCTTATTCGTTGTTCAACTTTCATATGCAAATGAGATGATTAAAAAATTCCTAATAACTGTGGCCTGGCTCAGTTGCACGTTGGTCTCAGCTTTGCTTTTGAACGAAGGTGGTCCACAGGGCTTCTGCAGCAGGTGTCCCCAAGGCAAGAACGCACCTTTGATTCCACAGCTGCAGGTTCCGTGAGGCTTGACTAGGGATGCGAGTAAAGTGAAGGCTTCGACAGCGTCACTCTTTTCTCCTTTCCTCAGAATATTGTTTACGGAACCGGCTGTGCGGGTGTTGTTTTCTTTACTAGGTTAAAGCACATGAACTTGCCGGGGTTTGTTTTGTTTTGTTTTTAACGGTGAAATTGAATATGAGCACAAGGCTCTATGGGGTCCCTTGCAGCCGGATCCATTCTTTTTTTTTTTTTTT
>NW_022111320.1:17960383-17988626 GCF_000313985.2 Echinops telfairi | reverse complement strand
CACTGGCCAAATGGGATCTTTGGGCACGATGGGCACATTTATTTTCCTGACTGTGGAGATATTTTCACAGGCCTGTGGAGAAGTCAAACATTAGCAAATGATCATTTAACATGTGGGCAGTTTATTGCAGGACGAGTGCCCCCTTAATAGAGGTGTTTTAAAAACCTCTCCTGGCCTTACAGCTATTTCAGGTACTCTCATCGACAGATAAACTTCCGTGACTAATTAACTAAAAACACTGTCTATTCCCCTTCCAACCATGTATTGGGAACATGCCAGGGGCCGGGCACCGGGAAGGACGTGGTCTGTGAAGAGTGAATACGGCACAGCTCTTGCTGTTCAGCTTCGGGGTGGGAGCAGGCGGGTCCCAGCAGACAACCGAATGGCTTTCCCACGGGCAGGCAGTCCTCAAGCATGGCCAGCTGGAGCCAGGTGGTTGTCCTTCTTGGAACTTATGGTGCCTGTGTGCCCTCCTTCTTTTTGCAGAGTGACCTGTGGTCTCTGGGCATCACCGCCATTGAGATGGCAGAAGGCGCTCCCCGTAAGTACCTCCCCTCCCCGGCCTCCCTTCCTCCGGGCTGCAGTGCCTGGCTGGCCTGGCCCAGCGGGCACTCGGGTTCCTGGCCAGGAGCAGCGGTAGCTTTCCTTCCGCTACACCGAGCCCTGCACGGACTCTGGCTGGCATCCTTAGAAAGCAGAGTCTCCTCGCATCCACCAGGAATCCATTCGTCTCCGAGTGCTCTTCCCTCCACGGGGAACATTACAGACGGCAGTGGAAAGCGCACTGTGGAGCGTCCTGTTGTGTTTTCCAGACGCCTTGTCCTTTCCCTTAGACGTCCTCGTATCCTGACTTCAAACCAGGACCAACCCACCCAGAAGCTCGCTCCCATTTAGGAAAATCTCCAGCCAGCGTTCCCCCAGCATTCGAGAGGGTTATAGGAACCCTTGTACTTAGAGGCAGTGGTCACTGTTGTTGGGGTTTTAAATTTCCCTGCTGATGATGCCTGGGGCGGGAAGGCAGGGAGGCCCTGCCGGGCAAGCATCTTTCTAGCTCCTTGCTCTCAGGGGTACTAGCCCTTCAGCATGCCTCCTCCTGCCCGTGTGGCTCTGAGAACATACAGCCCACATGTCTAGTCCAGGAAGCATGATGGCTGTGGGCCTCGAGGCTCAGCTGACCCTAAGATGTGGCTCCTAAGGGCCACTCCAGGCGATGGCAGTGAGGGGGCAGGGATACAAAGGCAGGACCTTTCCTGGGAGACACGTGACCCCATTGTAGGCAACTTTGACCCAAAGAATCCTCCAGGAGCTTTCTTAAACCATCTTGAGCTTTAGGACCGTGTCGAGCATTTCAGCAGCTCTCCGTCACTCAGGGATGACTGCTCTCCCCGCCTGCCCTATCAGCCCCACTTCCATGCAGGAATTGTCCCGGGGGTGGCGAATGGGCGTGCTTACATGTTATTCCCCACTGGGGTCTGTTTCTCAGAGATCCCAGATGGAAACATGCCTTGGCTTTCCTTGACACATTGTTGTACACCATGGATTTTTCTTTTTACCTTCAAGACAGCACAGGGTAGAGTTGGTAGAACTCAGCGTTATTCTCAGCGTTAGTTGGCAGAAATCTTCTCATCTCCAATGCTAATAGGCACTTGTGGCTCAGAAAAATAGGATACTACTGTGTGAAGCCCCTATTATCATCCTGGATGAGTGAGAGACTGGTTCGAAATGAAACCCTCTACCCACGGACTCCTTGGGATTTTAGGGAGAATAGCTTCTTATTCTAGGTGCAAAGCAAAAACAGTGACGGGGGTTTGAAAAGTAGACGAGTGAAATACTTTTATTTAAATAGGAATGTGTGTGCACTTTCACTATCAGCATTCATGCCATGTTACTCAGGTGAGGGTTTTTTTATAAGTTAGTTTTACCGCTGTCCTCTTTGGCTTAATCCTCTGCCCTTCCTCGTGTCCATGAGCCAAAATTCCTAGTCACAGAGCCAGCAAAGCCCCACAGCTATCCGGAAATACCGAGAGAATGGCATCCGGTCTACGGCTGTAGACTCTAAACTCCCACATGGAAGCAATGCATTTGAATGAGCCTTTCTCTGGTTAGGAGCCAGAGAAAGACGAGGCTGTCCACTCCCATGAATAGTTATCATGTTGGAGACTCACAAGAGCAGTTCTCTGTAGTCCTATAAGGTCACCGTGAGTCAGAATTGGCTCCATAACAGTGAGTTTGGGGTCGTTTGTTTGTGTATTTGTTTGTTTCTAGTCTATAAGGAATTGATCATGGGTTATCAAATATAGCTTGTTTTATGAGTCGTTGAAAAGAAGTCACTATAATTGCCATCCCACTCTTGTTTATTTTGGGTCCTAAGTGGTTACTTTAACAAGGCTAACAATGGTTCTTTTAGATTAATTCCCTTGAAGACTAAGTGGAGGCATTAGACACACACACACACACACACACACACACACAGAGCCATCAAGTCTACGCCGACTCTCAACGACCCTATAGGACCAACTGGAACTGCCCCTGCGGGTTTTCAAACCTGGAACTGTTTAAGGGAGTAGAGAGCCTCGTCTTTCTCCCGAAGGGCAGCTGGGGGGTTTGTACTGCTGACCTTGCCTATCATAGCCCAGTGCGATGCATATGCCCCTAGGGCTCTTTCCTAGGGAAGCTTAGGGGTTCCATTAAATATTAAATGAAGGCATGGTCACTGGAAATTGGAACAGCATCTGTTGGAAGCATCTGACACGTTGAGACGCCCATCGTCAGACATCAGCTCTGTTCAACAGGCGCCAATCGAAGCGTTGTGATGTTCAGGCTTTGCCCCGGGTCGTGGTTGGTCTCAAGGCAGCATCTCGCTGACCTTGTAACCCCAGCTGGCTCCTGGTTTGCTCTCTTCCAGCACTCTGTGACATGCACCCCATGAGAGCCCTCTTCCTCATCCCCCGGAACCCTGCACCTCGCCTGAAGTCTAAGAAGTGGTGAGTCCAGCCTCCAGCTGGTTTTTCCTCTGATTCCCCCTTCGACTCACTCAGCTCCTCGGGTGCTGCTCGCAGGAGTAGGCGGATCTAGACTAGAGGGCTTGGTGGATGACTCACCTTGGCTTCTCGCTCACGTTAAAGTGCCTATTGAGTCCCCATTTTCTGCACCGCAAGTCTTTGCCCTCACACCTACAAGGTAAGGAGCAGGAGGGGGAAATGTGTAAGAGGGCAAAGTGAGACCGGGAAGCTCCGTAACGTGTACTTCCCACGGATGTCTGTCCTGGCAGCCCAGAGCTTCTCCTCAGGGAGGGTGGTGGTTCGGAGAGCCAGCCTATTAGATTGGCTGAGGCCTCTTCCCTAAGGGAGATGTGCCCATGTAAGCTGGGGCACACACACGCCTGGTGGTACACAAGCAGATGGCAGCTGATAACGTGGCTGAACGTTTCTAATTTTGTTTTGACGATTACCTTCTTTTTATAGCATGTGATACAGAGGTTGTTTGTTTTTGTTTTGGGCAGTGATATAGCCTTTCCTTTTAATACACATATTTATGGAAAACTTGAATTAAAAGAAAAATACTAAATAAATACTAGTGTGGGTGGTGTGAGGCTGTAGCCAAATTGTGTTTAGAAGTATGTGAGTGGCCAAAGTTTTGGGAAACAGAACCAGGGGTTGGGCCGGATGTTTTACGTGTGTGTGTGAGTGTGTGTGTATATGTGTATCTACGAGGATCATTGAATGCTATGATTACATTAAAATATCCATTGTTCCCTCTTTCTCTATGTAGAAGGGATAAATCTTCCCTGATACAGTCTTGAACCTCTGCCCTGGACCATCTCCAGGGCCAGATGGACCATAGAGTGGCACGGTCCTTTTGATAAGTTCTTTCACGAGTGATCCCTTAACTCAGTGGTTCTCACCCTTCCTGAGGCTGCGACCCTTTAATGCAGTTCCTCATGCTGTGGTGACCCCATCTGTGGGCCTATCTGCATAAGGGCAGACCCTCCTGGCGATGGGCAGAGGAGCAGTGTCTCGGTTCCTCAGACCATTGGAAATATGGTCCTAGGTGGCCCCTGTGAAAGGGTCGTTCAACCCTCCAAAGGAGTTGCAACGCACAAGTTGAGAACTGCTGCGTTAACTGAAACCTCTGTGGCTCCCACTAATGCACTGGCTAACCCCTCCCCATAGAGGAAGTCTCTTTTAATACTAATCATCTCTATTAATACTAATACTAGAGTTATACTCTAGGCCGGGGTGCTGACGGATGGGAGACCCGGTTCAATTCCTGGCCAGTGTTCCTAATGCACAAGCCCTGCCTTCTGCCGGCGGAAGCTTGCTTGCGCATCGCTCTGGTCCAGAACAGGTTTTCCGTAGAACTTCCAGACGCAGACGGCCTAGGAAGGAAAGCTTGGAAATGTATGTCCAAAAGCCAGCCCGTGCCAGCCCTGAGGATCACAGCAGCTAAATCCTCACCCAGTCATGGGAATGATGCAAGAACAGGATTCCTTTCATGGTATGTGGGGCCCTGTGAGCCACACCGTGACCAGCCCTGTGGCAGTGAACGGCGATGACCACAGCAGTGACAGTCACAGCAACCCCCTGAGACCGCAGAGAAACGTGCTGCAGAGGGAGGGAAGGAGGAGAGAGAAGGCAGCCTTGGACTTGCCAGGCCTGGGAGGGGACAGAATGAGAGTTGCTATTGGTAACAAGGAAGGGAAAGAAGCATTCCCCACCCCTCCTTCTCTCTGCTGGAGGGTCACTGTGGGACAGGAGAAGCTCTCTCCCCAGCAACAGCCTCCCATTGGGCGTCAGGATAGCATGTGATCCAGGGAGGGTCCAAAAGCCCCACTACCTCCCTTCTCCCAGCACACACACATACCCAAGGTGGGGGAGAGGGGTGCAGCCTGGCCCTCACCCCTGGCAGTGTCGGCAGCACAAACAGCCACTGGTAGGGGACCGCTCTTCCTCTGCTGGGGCTCACCGTGGGCCCAGCTGTATACAATAGGCTTTCTGTATTCCCCCCCACCCCATCCCAGCCTGCCGTCTGCTCTCTGCACAGAGGAGGGCCCACTGGCTGTCCACCCCTGAGATTTGTTTGTGGTTATGGTGTGCCCACGGGCACGTCAAACTCTGGCAACTGGGCAATGCATTTCCACGCCTGGCTTTTGTTTATAAATGTGTAGCAACGTTGCCCTGCTGGATAGCTTCCACGTCCTTTATGTGGGCGGGGAGAGGGTCCATCTGCCACCGTCGCCACCCACCCCAACTAAGAATCAGTCTGTCCAACTTAGATATCACTCTGTCCTCCTGCCTGGCCGGCTCATCTAAACCTGGCCAGCAGGGCCTCCTGTGTGGCCCATCCTACTGGAAAAACAAAAACAGGCTGACTCTTCCGTTCCAAACCTGGGACAGCGAGAACCAAGGGGAATAATGATGGAGGGAGCTAGAAGTCCGGAAGCGAAGCGGGGGCATTTTCATCTTATCCCGGTGTCCGCTCTGCCCTGACGGGGAGGGAACCATGCAGGAGAGCCCTGTCCCCATGCCGTCAGACAGGGAACGGAAGGTGGCCAAAGCCCTGGCCCGGCGCTATTTCTCACCGGGAGGTCAGCCTTCATAAAGGTGGCCGGGAGGCCCCAGGCAACCTGACACACGCGGCTTCCCAATTTCCCAGGGAGAGGCTTTAGCACCGCAAAGCGCTGGCTCCTAAAAGCCCAGGCGCAAAGGGATTTGAAATCGGTTAGTGTTTTCTTTAACAGGCACTGACTGGTGTATAGGGAGGTGTGGGGTGCTTTTTGGGTTTATTCTCCCCTCTATTTTTAAAGGTAACCTCCACTCATGCTGAAAAGAAAAATGGGCTTGAACCTCTAAGGCAGCGGTTCTCAACCTGTGGATCACGACCCCTTTGGGGGTCAAACGACCCTTGCACAGGGATCGCCTAAGACCATCGGAAAACACATAAATATTTCACAATATAGAATGACATATTGTTTTGTTATTAATCACTATGCTTTAATTATGTTCAATTTATGACAATGAAAATACATCCTGCAGATCATCTATTTACATGATGATTCATAACAGTAACAACATTACAATGATGAAGTAGCAAGGACAATAATTGTATGGTTGGAGGTCACCACATGAGGAACTGTACGACAGGTCTCGGCTTTAGGAAGGTGGAGGACCACTATAAGGTGTGCTCTTAGGGGAAGAAGCTCTTCTCTCATAAAACAGCTTAGCAGGCCCACTGTGCTCTGGTCAAGGTATAAATGACACCCAGTGTTACCAGAGGGGCATGCACCCTCCACAGGACCTTGCGTTCGCATTATCTCCTGAGTGGGACCTGTTCTTCCATCGCACGGCCCTGTCTGCTGAACTCAGGTGAAAGAGGAAGGAGGGAGCCTAAGGCCGCTGCTGCTGAATCGTTTTGAACCCTTAGCGAATGCTATGGGACAGGCTGGCCGGCCCAGAGAGACGCCAACACTGCCGTCTTTAGGAGAGCAGACTGCCGCCTCTTTCCACCTGGGAGAGAGAGGCTGGTGGGCTCAAACCTCGTTCCTTCTGGTTAGGCAACTGAGCTCGTTAACCGCCATGTCACCAGCACTCCTTGAATGTGCCATGCCCATCTTTCAGTGTGGCCCTCTGTCGTCCTGTGTGCCTGCAGACGAGACATCACAACCCCAATCTGATTCCTGGAGGAAAATCCCCAGGGCTTATGCCAACTATCCCACGCAGTCAGAGTGGAGGCCTCCCTGGTGAAAGACGTTCACCTTGATGACTTGCTCGTCCACGGAATGGGCTATGGGAGATCCATGTGGCAGCAGTGACTCTCAGAAGCACAGAGGAGTGTAAGGACCTTGCAATTGAAGTCAAGGGGCGTAAAACTATATGGAGAGAGGCCGAGTGAACGGTGACAAGCTGCGAAGAAATAGAACCCCTGTCACTGACCTGTGCGTGTGGGAGACGCTGGATGGGTCGATGGCTTATATTCCCACCAAAAATCAGGTTTTAGAAACAATAGTAACCACGAGGTCCCTGGAAGGACGCCCCCCTCAGGTGGGCCACAGGAAGTCAAAGAATTCCGCAGCCTTCTCGCTCACCTGTGTCCAGCAAATGAAGGGCAGAGGTGCGCCTCGCAGACTGCTGGTGTTCCCCCTCCCTCTCATCTGAGGGTGGAGGAGCCATCTCTTTCATAAGATCTGCTCCCCCTTCCCAACCTGCTCAGCCCTGCCCCGCTGCCCCACAGTGCTGGGGCTGCCGTCCAGGGGCTTCTGGAGGAGGAAGGGTGGGGATGACCTCACACGTCCGCTGTGCTCCTTTCACGTGCTCCAGAGAGTTGAAGAATCTACACAAACAAGGCAGCGTGCAAACGAAACCATTACAGAAAAACCCTAGCTGCTTGTCACCACAGAGAGATGTGCAATCCTTGCCCCAGAGGAAGGCTTTGAGGCCTGAAAAGATGAGCAGCCTTGTCCAGGATCAGTGGAGATTCCTTGGTGGGGCCAGCCGAGAACCGTGACCTTCTGCTTCCACTTATAGCACCCCCACCCCCGACCCCCCGTGTTTTAGGTTCTTGTGTGGAGCATGCATTCTGATTCTTGCATGGCCAGCTAGTATTCTTTCCCCTGCTTTGCCTTTTCCACCTCAGGTTTCTCTACAGGTGCGGCTGAGTGGCATCAATTGGATTCTTCGTGTTGTGCATGAATCATCCCCGGTCCCTTTTCCAAATCATTCCACCACCGTGAACATAAACTCAGTGTCCCCTAGGCATGAAGACTCCTTCTCCCTCCCTCCCAGCCTCCTATGGGTGACACTTGGTTTATATAGGTATTTGCTTATTCCGTGTAAGTAAGACCGTATCGCTTTTGTCCTTTGGTGACCACAGTGTTGTTTCCCTCCAGTAATGCTTCCGAGGCTCGTCCAGGTTGTGTTCAGGACTTCATGCTGCCTTATAACAGAAGCATTTTTGTTTTAAGAAACGACAGAGTTCTTTTGGGGGGTTCTTAATGAAATAAGGATAGTATAGTGCAAATATCATAAAATACGCACTTAAAGCTAGACTGGATTTGCCAGCAGTAGTGTAAGTTTGGGCTGTATTGGAATTAAGACAAAGACTGCTACACAAACTCTATTTTTTAATTGACCTGTGTAGCTGTCTCCTTGGAAATAGCAGCCGTCTTAACTCTCCTGCTGCCTTTTCCAGTCCCAAGATACCGGTAGTAACTTTCTTGGAGATACTTACTCAGCTCAACAGGAGTGGGGAACACAACTTCAGATTTCTACTCTTCTGTCCTAAAGTCTGATGCTGCAAGCCTGGTAAAGGCCAGTGGCCCCTGGGCCTTTGTGCTCTTGGCAAGGACAACTACAGCAAGCACATCTATCCCATGTGTGATGTGCCAACACCAGGGGCGTTCGTGAGTGAACCCACTTGATCATCATCATTGCTTTTTGAAATAAGCCCAGTGGTATCCATCGTTCTTCCTATAAAGAAAATGACTAGACCAGTCAGCAATATGGTGAGAGACACAAGAAAGAAGAGAGCGCCAAGGATTTCATTTTACTTCGATGCACAGCCAGTGCTCAGGGGAGTCATGGTCAAGAAATGAAACCATGTATTGCATTGGGGAAAGCTGCTGCCCAAGACCTCTTTAAAGAGTTAAAGAGCAAAGAAGTCACTTGGACTTGACCCAAGCCATGGTATTTCCAGTTGCCTCCTATTCGTGGGAAAGCTGGCCAATGAATAAGCAAGACCGAAGAAGAATGATGATGGTGTCGGTCAAGAATATGACTATACCATGGAGAGTGCCCAAAGACTAGTCTACCTGTCTGGGAAGAAGTCTAGCCGGAATGCTCCTTAGACACGAGGATGGTGAGGCTCAGTCTTGCGGACTTTGGACAGGTTATCTGGAGAGACCTGTCTCTGGAGAAGGATCGTCCTGCTTAGCAAAGTAAAGGGCTGGGGGTGGGGTGGGGGGAGAAAGACTCTTGGTTAAATAGATCGACACAGTGTCTGCGACAACAGACTCAAACACAGGGATGATTGTGGAGCTGCTGCAAGGTCAGACGGTGTCTACTTCTGTTGTTCGTAAGGTCGCGGTGAGTCAGAATTAACTCGACAACACCTAATCACGCCGCAAGAATGCCCCGTTGACAGCCAAGGAAAGTAAGGCGTGGGGAAGGTAAGCAGTTTGCCCAAAGTCACACAATTCGTGATGGAACCTGAACTAGAGACGATAGCCCTGGGAGGTAGGACAGGGTAAATGCAAATGTTTAAAGGTCAGCATGGCCCAGTGGAGTACTTTTGCCCAGTGGGTGAAGCATTGCGCTAATAGCAGTTTGAATCCACCCCAGCCACTCTGCAGGATAAACTGAGGCTGCCTGCTCCTGTAAAGGTTCACTGTCTCAGAAAGCCAAGGAGCAGTTCTGTTTGGACCTCTCGGGTGGCTGAGTGAGATGGCAGTGGGTTTGTGCGGTGTTTTGTTGATTGTATGCATAGCAAAAGGAGCCCCTGTGCTACAAGCACTGAGCACTTGCCTGCCAAGGTCAAGGTCCACAGTCTGAACCCAACAGTGACTCTGAAGAAGAAAAGACTTGGAGAGATGCTCCTATGAAGACCAAGCCCATGCCCATTGCGTGGCTCCCATGCCTACTTCCCCTGTAAGACAGAGTCGAATGGCCCGATAGGGTTGCCAACACTGTCATCTTCAGGTGAACTGAACCACAACTTGGGTGGTAACGCTGTGCTTTAACGTCTGCACCACTGGGGCTCTTTCCATAAAAATCACAGCGTAGGACAGACACCCTGTCAGGGCAGTTCAACTCTGTCATATAAAGTCCCTATGATTGGAATTGACTCCACAACCCACCCCAACAACATGACTACCACTTTTATCCCAGCTGGTTGTAATGGTAGTGCTATAATTTTGTTGGCATTTTTAATTCCACTAAAACAATTTAATATCTAAACAAGATAAATCTGGGAAATGGCACTGGTAGTAGACAAGCTGGTAGTGTAAGCACCAATTATTAGCATTTGTCTCTTTATGTCAGCCCTTGGGAAATTAGTATTACTATGCTTAAGCTTTTTTTTTTTTTGAGACAGGACTAAATTACAGCGGAAAGTCAAGCAATAAAAGTATATAAACACAGTTTAAACCCATTAGACTATTCAGCAAACCATCAGGTGGTATTTAACACATGTGAGGTGTTTTGACTTTTAATTAAATGTGTGTGTCAGCATATTGATCCTTTGGTCACTTTAGATGAAATAGGAAGCGTGAGGCCATCTTCGAAGACTTGTTTTAAGTAAGCAGGCTTCTCTTCCCTCCTGGCTGTCCCGCTGGAAGAAGAGCCCAGCTCTGTAGCTCTGATGCCTCAGCTTATCCTCTGGGCCAAAGTGATGCTTTTGAACATCTCTTGAGGTTCCCGCCCACCAAGAGGGGTATTCGAAAAAGACTTGAACGCTTACCTCGGTCTAGCATTTTGCTAAGTGTTGCTGTCAAGGAATGGAATTTATAGTCTATTGAGTCTGGACCCCATTTTTAATTTGGATGTGATTTCTTCTACCGACCCTCTTCTAAGGAATCGGCGCTTTATTTAACACACACACACACGCACACGCTTTATTTTAGCTTCGAGTAAGAAAAAGCAAACTGCCATGTGTGTGCTTTATGAAGATCGAATGAATAGCTTTCGGGGGGATTTGTCTTGGGTTTGGTCTCGTACCTACAGAGACGGTGTGTGGCCTTTGTCTAATTCCTTTATGCTGGGTAGCCTACATTTCTGCCTCAGGAGATTCCACTATGCCGTTATATTTATCTTGCACTAGCCTACCATGGCTGGCATCCTGTTTGTGCCTCCACTGGTTTATTCAGCATATTTGAGAAAGAAAGCATTTTAAAATGAAATTATTTTGTCTCCAAGCCTCCTGTCCCTCAGAAGCAGATACTGAACATAGGTGTATTCCAGCTCTTCTTTAGAACGTTTACCCGGTAACCATTCATTCATCCACTTGTGCATTCAGGGCAAGGACGGGCCGTGTGTTCACAAGGCAAAGATGACCAGCACACTCCCAGCTGCCTCCAAGTTCCCAGGGTGGGAGAAACAGAGGGTGGGCTGAAGGCCTTAGCAGGGAGGTGAGGTGCCTACTGTGGCCACCCTGTAGGCCCCATGTCAGGGGCACAGTATGACTGCTCCCGATTCATTCTAGGCGAGCACCAAGCACAGTAGGAACTTTGTGTTAGCTCGCCTTGTTCGAGTCCATGTAAAATCAAATTTTACTTTTGTGAGTTTTCAATTCGCTTAAACTTTGCATTTAAGAAACAACAACAAATTTCCTCTGTAAAGTGGACTCTGTACAATTTTACTTCCATGGAAAATGTTTTTTAAAGGCATGAACATAGCTCAGAAATTTAGGAAGGGGAAAAGGCCAATAATGGAGTACTTTAGTTAATTAATGAATCAAAAAGTGGCATGAGGTTGGACTATTCCCAGACATGGACCGAAACAGAGAATGGTGTATTTCAGGGTGCTCCCCACCCCACCCCCAGCCCTCAGCCCTCGAAGAACACGCCCACCATTGTGTTCCTTGGGCTCAGGCCCCAAGTGACTATAGGGGAAAGCTTAGGAAAGGCTTGCTCCTGGGACCCAATCCTATAACACCAGGGCTCCACAAGAGGGCGACGGAGAGCACCTGGCGGATCCCGCCTGCTCTGAGCAGCCAGCAGAGGTTGAAGAGGGTGACCAGGATTGTGCACCGGACCCTGGGGTGAGGTGGTGTATTGTGCTACCACTGAAGTAGCTTGGAAAGTCTTGCCGTTGAGTCAGGGGCTTAATTATTTATGGTGCAGCGTAATTTCTTGGGACATTCATTAAGAACATGCGTGCCCAACTCATGACTCATAGCTAAAGTCCACTGTTCATTTCGACCGCTTATTTGACATGCTGCCTTAATCCCTGGTACAGTATCCCTCCTCACTGCCTGAGACGCTCTGCCACAGGGTTTATCTTTGAGCGCCCTTCTAGAGGGAAGTTCCTTTCCTTCTAGCCATGAACTTCACCCCTTAAAAATCCATTTCCAAGCCCTTGGGTGGGTGGTTAGCATACACGCGCCTCCTGCTCTTACTGATTGGAAAGTAAAGTTCACAGGTGATTCACAAAGTACTGATTAAAAACTTGGCCTCATTACAGTTCATTTTCCCATTCAAGAATCTTCCTCATTTCTACAAATGGCACCACTCACCCCCTTCCCTTTTTGACTTTAGTTTTATTTGCCCCAGCTTTGCACGTTCTGCCTCATGTAAGCAACTCACCCCCATGTCCCCTGACACGTGGGAGACTCGCTCCCAGCTGCAATCTTTCGCTGATTCCCTATCTGAACGGTGGCTGGCCCCAAGTGACTTCCTCCTAATCCTTTAAGGTCTAGCTCTGTTTCCTCATTTCCCTAACCCTGCCAGCTCAGAGGCCCAGGTTACATGATGAAGAAACCCTTTCATTTGTATATGAGTTCCTGTGTTGCCTCAACTGTGTACTGCTGGTGCATTGAGGGTGCCCTCGACACGCCCACCGTTCTGTTCCTTGGGCTGCCTTTGGACAGCGTTGTACCCACTGTCATGCTCGACCCACTTTGGGCCTGGTGGATTCATCTGTTATCGGGACAGCACTAGTTGCTGTCAAGTTCAATCTGACTTGCGGAGATACAGTGCGTGCCGAACAGAGCCGCCCCACGGGGTGTCCGAGGTGTGCCCTCTGAGGCCTCTGAGTTGATTAGAACTTCCAGCTTTTCAGCTAGTTGTCAATTGCCAATCCATTGGTACCACCCAGCAACTCACAGTGGCTTCTTAGACCATTGATCTTTCATTCCAGCAAGTCCGAAACAAGGCATTTGTCTTTTCTCAGACCGTCACTTGATCTGGGGCTTCCTCTCTTTCATTTGGCAGGTCAAAAAAATTTCAGTCTTTCATTGAGAGCTGCTTAGTAAAGAATCACAGCCAGCGGCCAGCGACCGAGCAGCTGATGAAGCATCCGTTTATACGAGACCAACCTAATGAGCGACAGGTCCGCATTCAACTCAAGGACCATATCGACAGAACCAAGAAGAAGCGAGGAGAGAAAGGTTAGAAGCCCCTTTGTATTTCAGCAGGGAAACAAAAGGCAGGATGAGTCACAGGGCCCTTGATACTGGAAGGGGCTGTGGGGATTTCAATGGGCCTGGGTCTTTCTTCTGTATGAGGGGCTCTGCCTCCGAGATCGCAGCCTGGGGCCACCAATGGAGTGGGACTGCTGGGATGGAGCCCTTTCCCAGAGGGGCAGACTGCAAGGCACGGTGCCTCTTCTGGCCACTGAGCAGTCATGTGCAGCGCTGCTCAGAAAGGACAAGTGATCCTCTGAATCCCAATGAATATCCGTGTTCACAAGACTAGAAGCGTACAGAAGACAGACAATCTTAAAAGAGAAGGGAGGGGCGAGTCATCAGCTTTTCTGCGCGGTCAGACTTCACCATGGAGTATCTGTGCAGTGAGGCTCATTTGAAGTCAGCTCTTTCGGAGGCAGGATGAAGTTTTCGTCTACCTGCAGATTTATAAAAGGTGATTAGCTTGCCAGGAGCATGGGATTTTTGAGCCACAAGCCCATTCAGTGAGAGTCTTTATTTTATAGAAACCAAACTCTAAGTCAGCGCTCCCTGTTAAGCACAAGCTTTTAGCCGCTACAGTGTTGGGGGAAACATCATCCACACGGGGGTCCTGAGGCTGTACTCGGGTTGTTTGGTGGGAGGCTTATGGTTCTCTATGCACACACAGAGAACGCACGTGTCTGGAGCCGGTTTTCGTGGGGAGTTGAAGGCAGGGTAGGGAAGGCTAAGGCGTGAGAAGGCAGAATTGGAGGAGACAAGTAAATTGGATCCCAGGAGAGTGCAGATAACAGGGGGGCGGCAGGGAGGAGACCAAATGGGGCTGGCAAGGTCGGCGTGAGAGCATGGAGAGTGAGGTGTGGAGGGACACGTCAGGATGTGATTTTCCACCCGTCCTTCCTCTCTGCCGCTTCCCTTTGCTTCACCACCCAGACGGGCAAGTGGGAGACGGTGCAGCCTGCTCCCCTTTTATTTAAACATCCCTTCTTCTTGGCCTCCGCAGTGGATATCCAGAAGGCAGCTTCCATCTCGGTGTGGACTGGGAACGAAGGGGGGGCTGGTAGGCAGTATGTGAGGCACGGACCGGGTGGAGTGGTAGTGTCCGGATTTGGGTAGGCCGAGGAGAAAGCTTGTGTGAAGACTGAAGGTGAGAGTCGTTCCTGGGACCGTGAAGGGACAGTGAGTGGAGTGCCTGGAGAGATTAGAAGGCTCAGGAGAGGGCGCTCATGGGGCAAAGACTAAAAGAGGCCCCTCTCCGGAGTCTGTGGAACAGAGGGAGGAGTCATCTGAACCCCAGGAGCGGGGAAGCCCCCCCAAGCCCCCCCGAGCTGGAGGATGTTGGCAAGAAGAGCCCGGGTCCGTATGTCCCGCCACTTAACAGTAGTTTATTGATGGTGGTCTTGGGCCTGTGACAGAACCATTCATCAGACATGCAAGTCCAAGGGCAGACTTCTCTGGGAAGGACCAGGTTCTGTTTTCAGACCAGACCTGGGTCCCAATGCCAGCTCTTACCACCATCACCCCCAACTTCTTCTTTTTAAGAAATAGGACTGGGATGTCACAGTATGATTGATTGCCCGGGATTGTGAGAAACACGCTAAGAGACCATAACATGAGACGCTCAACCCGCAGGCTGGCCTGTCGAAGCACTCGCCAAATAGTAGTTAGTCTCCGATTTGGCAAAGTAGCAGGCTGGCAACCATGAAGAACCTCGCAGGGGCACAGGGGACACAGCAGCTATAGCAGTGGCCTGAACCAGGCCAGCAGCCTTGAAGATGACAGAGGACCAGACCCTGTTACACTTAGAAAGGTCTCCAGGAGCTGGGGCCCTTGGTTCCCACTCTGGACAACAAGAAGCAACTGAGCAATTCTATCCTGAAACACGATGTAATGTTCAGTGCTACTCTCGAGGGAGGGATCCTGGAGAGGTGAGAGCTCATACAGTCCCCTCCGTCCGACCCAGGAGAGTGGGGGAGAGCCCAGGCCTTGAATTGTTGCCATCCATTGGGCTCAGACTGGGACATGTGCCTCAGAAGTCACCGTGCCACGAGGTGGACGTCTGTGTTCGTCCTCTGCCAAGCAGAAGGGGCAGAGCCGGGGAGGTTGTTCATGCTGCGTGCTGACCGAGACCTTGCAGGATGGAGTGGACCGGCCTTCGAGGGCCACACGGGGTCTTTTCTCCCCCACAGCCCCTGCAAGGTTGGAGCCCTTGACCTTTCCTTGCACCCCAGGGGTGTGTTCAAGAGTCACGTGATACCTTGACCCACCCAGTCCTGGTTAGATGTAGGGCTGCCAGGAGCAGTTTTATCTGCTGTTCCAGGAAGGGGTTCTGAGCCAATGAGGTCTCTCTCCATTGGCGACTGTTCAGTCACATGACCCGGGGCTGTCCTGTAAGGCTCCCCCACCCCACCCCACTCCTGCACACAGCTCTTTCATGTCCAACTTCAGGTCGGATCAATTGCTTTCATTTTGCATTGATTTTTTATTTTGGTTCAGCCTTTAAAAAACAACAACAACCTTATATTACCTTTTCCTTAGATTCATGCTAATTTAGCCAAGCAATATAAAAGCAATAAAACCAGATTCTGGTGAGGTATTAAAATTGAGGACCTGAACAAGTGAAGCTTTTACCCTAGAGAGTGCAAGCCATCGGATGGATCATGTGCCTCTTTCCTTGCCATAATGTCCTTTGTCACATAAATTTGCTGTTTTTGAATTGGGAGTGTGCATGCAGACCCCACCCCACCACGGTGCACCAAAACTTGAGGACAACAAAAAAAAATATTTTTTTCTGTGTTTTACCTGGAACTCCCTGTGTATGTATTTCAGGGAAGTGTTAAATATTAAACGGTCAGTATGGAATGTTAAACTAACTTTGTTTGGGCTAGTTGTATTTTTATGAGATAATACTTTTAAAATAAGTAGCCCCAAAATTTCAAACAGATCTATATGTCAAAAACATATTGATTTAAAATGCACTTGGATTCATTGAATTCTGGTTGGCCTGTCTTGCTCACGTTAGTGGCTAAAGGAGCCCCGTGGTTGGCCTGCAATCTGTATGGTTGGCGGTTTGAAACCACCCGGAGGGAGAAGAGGAACTGGGCCTTCTCCTCCCATCACTGTTACAGTCTCAGTTACAGCCCACAGGGGCTTCTATGAGCCCACTTTGACTCGAGGGCAGTGAGTTCAGTATTTCTGAATTAGTACCTCAATGGCATGGAAGGAAAGGTGTGTTTATCTAAGTTTATGATCAAGTGGCATTATTCTGAGTGTGTGAAATCTGCCTCCTGGTGGTCCATGCAATCAAACTGCAGTTCCAGTTCTTTTTTAGGAATGCCGAATCTACAAAGTTGTAATTCGCCAGCCCGCCCACAGCTTGCACAGAATGACAGCAGTGAGACATTTCCCCGGATAGACGTCCTCCAGAGGCTGCCTACAGAGTAGTGCTCACCTTGGTGGGCCTAGGATGCTCTGTTTACCCATCCTTTCCCACACCCAGACTGCTAGCCGGTGGTGACGCTGGTTCCTGAGTGCATCAGGTGCCAGCCTTACCCAGTGGCTCCCTGGCTTGGAATGCCCTTCTGCTACCTTGAGAAGGACTCCCGAGCCCGCAGACCCAGTTTGTTCCGTTTCCAAAGCCCCCACTGTTCCAAGAATGACTGCCGCTCTTTCGGATGTTCAGTTGGTCTATGTGTGCACTTCTATTTAGGACAGAGCGGGTTGTAAAATAATACCCATTTAAAAATCCTTTCAAAGGCGTGGATTCCATTCTAGATCCAAATCCCAGATTGGCATCAGTCATCTCACCTTCCCGCTTATAATCTCAGTGTCCTCATTCGAAAACCATGCCTTCCGTATCTTACAAGAAATAAAGGAGGGAACATAGGGAGTCTCTAACTGGGACCAGCCGCGGGAGAGACCCAAAAGGTTTAACGTTCTTCTCTGTGCACTCATAGGGCCTCTGATGGCTTACATTGGGTTCTCGCCTCCTTCAAAGCCAAGATGCATGCCTTTCTCATTCTTCCATCTTAATTCACTTAATATTTCACGTAATTGAAATGAACAGCCCCAGCGAGTCAAGCCAATATTTTTAACTCTATATCTTCTTAGCACGTATTGCAGCACAATATTTAGCACACACTTTATTGTGCTCAAGGCTATTTGTGGATCCATAGCAGTTGTGATGAAACTCCTACTTAAAACGTGATTAATATGGTCAATAAGTGAACAGTGAAGGGAGTCAATACCAGATTGATTTCAGAGGCCTGGTAATGCAAGTTAGCACAGACTGAAAGGTTATTTTTCACTTCCTTGTCTTCTCCTTCATATAAGAGCTAGGCAAAAATAAAAACCAAACCCACTGCCATTGAGTCAATGGTGACTCATGGTGACATCCCTCCCCTCCCACCCACCCACCTTCCCCCGTTGGATTCTGAGACCAACCGTTTATGGGAGTAGACAGCCCAGTCTTTCTCCCAGGGAGCTGCTACGGGGGGTTTCGAAGTGATGACCATGCAGATTGCAGTGCAACTTGTAACCACTACACCAACAGTGCTGCTCATGCGAGTGAGGCCCTAGGGCCAAATATGTAAGCACAACTCGGGCAGCCTTGCACATGGGAATTCCACAGACTTAATCCCACTGGCGGGGATGCTACCTTGCTCCACAGTTGGCCTTCAAGTCGGGAGACACGGAGCCTTGTCTCAGCTCACCATGAACTCCCCCTCTCTGAGCCTCCGGTTACAGGTAAAAGTAAGGGGACTGGTCCGCTGATGTGTCACGTCTTTCTGTGCTAACCTTCGGCGTCTCTCTGTAGATGAGACTGAGTACGAGTACAGCGGAAGTGAGGAGGAGGAGGAGGAGAACGACTCCGGAGAGCCCAGGTAGGAGGTGGAGAGTGGCGTCTGAGAATGCGTGCCTTTTGAAGTGGTGTTTGTGGGAAATCCGCTGCGAGCTTCCTTTTGATTTATAGGTTCACTTGTACGATCTACCAGGGCGATCTTACTGATGGTCCATGACCATACTCACTAATTGGGGAGATTTTCCCTGGGTAGACCCTTATGAAAGCGTGGACATCAGCATATCCTTTGCCTTGCCCACACCCACCCAAGATTAGTGGCTTATTGTCTTCAGCCTGGTCGCCTCACCTGTGTAGCATGTAGCACAGAGAGGAGCATTTTGATGGTGGCATCTGGGTGAGACCCACATTAAACTCCCTGCAGCTTTCGAGGGACCCGGGTGGTATGCTAGGACTTGAGTTACTCGGTTCATTACTGCAAACCTATGAGAAATCTGTTCTGGCAGCCACTGCCCTCGTCACATGTCCACTGCCCTCGTCACATCTCTTGCCATTTCAACCACAGCCTGACACAAGAGAAAATGATTTCCAGGAAATCAGTTCCCCCTTAGAGGTAAACCCCGACTAGACACGTGCATGCTGTGCCCACGGTGGACCTCAGAATCAGGGGCTGCTCCAGTGTAACCCTCGCAGGCTTTTGAATTTCACTTGACTTTGATGGAGTCTGGCTGTCTCCTAGTCTGCACTGATAAATAATTAAGGCTGGTGTGCTCACCCTCCTGAGACTTCCTCTCGGGCTAATTCACTGGCGGAAGCAGTGTTCTTGGCCCCTCGAGTCCAGGAGCTTGGCCACACCCATGGCAGCCCCCTGTTCTGTTCATGGACCATTGGGTAAACTCACAAGGAGAAGAGACACCAGAGTACATGGGTCCCTGTACTGTAGCCATCTAAGCAGTGGTTCCCTAATGCTCCAGGCAAGGGACCCCCTCCCATATGACTGATCTTCCTCACAAGGGGGAGGGCCAGCATAGCCACTGCTGCTGCTGTAATCAGCTAGAAGCATGCTTATAATGAACTCAGCCCACTATACTGGGTTCATGCTAAGAGACCAGAATAAGCTTACAAGGCCTTATGGTCCTCTCTTCTCCTGCTACAGGGTTCCCCAAGGTCACAGGCCAAAGGCCAATGCTCTTCTTGCAGCTGATGCTTACTGTGCTAATCCAGGTATATTAGAGAAACAAATCCAGGGAGGCACTCATATGTGTATATGAAAGAGCTTTATATACAAGAGCAGTTGAATATTGAGAAAACATCCCAGCCCAGTCCAGATCAAGTCCGTAAATCCGATATTAGCCCATATGTCCAATATCAATCTATAAAGTTCTCTTCAGACTCACACAATCCATGAAATGACGCTAAATTCAGGAAAGTCACAGGCCAGTGGGTAGGAAGTTTTGTGGAGCCAGTGGTGGCGGGAGCATCTCAGCGCTGGCAGGGGTCTCCACGTGGCTCCTCCAGCTCCAGGGCTCTGGCTCCATCAGTGTAGCTCCATGGGTCTTATCAGCTGGAAGATTAAGCACAGAGAAAGTGTGTGTGCCTCGCCTCTAGGGAGGAAGACGGGAGTTCCCAGAATCCTCAGGAGAAGGCCAGTACATGAAGGCCTTATTGGCTATGACCTGATTGACAGGCTAGACTCTACCCCTTCGCAAATGGACAGGAGATGATGGAACTGCCACACTGATGCTGTTGGCCCTCCCATGTTGACCTTGATGAAGACTTGGAATGTGAACTTCCAGAAAAGGCCAAAGGCCAAATGGCCTGTGTTCAACGATGCTTTCACACTGCGGGCACAATGATGCCCAGAGGGCCCTGCCCCCCTCCTGGTCCCTCGCTACAGCACGGAGATTCTTGTCTTTTGTAACGTTTGCTGAACGTTTGTTAGGAGCCACCCCCTGAACTGCCCAGTCCTGCCTGCGCACTTGGGCAATGGAGCATGCCTTTGTGTCACCCAGAAGATTGCGGGCCTAGTCCGATTTTCGGAGCTGCATCTCATTAATCTTCATAAATTCCGGAAAAGTAGAAAAGGACAGTGATTATCTCATTTTAGAAATGAGGTAGTGAGCAGCTGAGAGTGACAACTGGGTCACACGTGGAGTTAATGATTAGGTCAGCCATGCCGCTCAGAGCTCCTGACATTGATTTGACACCATTAACATGATCGGCAATGTCCCGGAGCCTGCCTGAGGCTGGGCTCACCAAATCCATCACCTCTGCACACAGCATGTGGCCTCTGGAATGGACAGGCACTGTGGTTTGGGATTTCTTGTTTGAGTTTGACACCACGGCCGAAAAGCTTTAGGGGAGGTGTAGAAGCAGGAGCCCCGGGGTGATGCAGTCTGTGAACTTGTTCGTCAAGGACCCAGACCACTGGCGAGACTAGTCCACTAGTCGGGCCCCTCCGAAGAAAGGTGTTCCCATTGACTTTCCATGGAAAGCCCTGGGGAGCGTGGTCTACGCAGCCGGAACGTATGTGAGATCCCCATGAGCTGGAGTCGACTTGGTGGCAATTGGATTCAGAGTAGAAACTAAGCTTTGCCTTTGGAACATCATAAACAAGGCCTCAAGACCCGGAGTCATTTCTTGGTGACATCGCACAGAGCACCCTAACCACTTGCCCGAACAGAGCCTAGCCCCCTCACTACCTTCCCCCGCATTCCCCACTCCTGTTCTCTCCACCCGCATCTCCCAGCTGCGCAGGGAACCCAGCAAACCAGCCCTCACTTCACACAAGGGATCCATTAGGAGCTTCCACCAACTGCACCTTCAGGGCTTTCCCCTTACCTTTCATCCCCACCACTCTCATCCGGATCCCATCCCCCAGGGCCTCTCCCCAAGCGCTGCTCCAGTAGCCAGCAGTCGGTTACCCATTCCGCCACCTCACCAAGTCCACGCAGGTTACTCTCCTGCTTAAAACCTTTCCATGGCTGCCACAGCCCAGGGCTTTCCACAGCCGGGCCTGTCTTCTGACCTCCCCTCTCTCTTACTCCCTCCCCCTCCCCCCCAGCAAGATAAGGTGGTGTTCAGTGCCTCCAAGAGACCCTTCTCCCTCCTTCCGCCTCTCTTCCCCCTCCCTGTTCCTGTTGTTGACGCTGCTTCATCATTTGCATTTCAATTCAGTTGCCACCTTCTCAGAGAGACCCTTCCAGACCTGTCCGTCTAAAAGAGGTCCCTTGATTCTCATCTCCTGCCCCCCACCCATCATACAAATTATCGCCCTGCTTTGTTTTCTGTGGCACTTCTAGGACCTGAAGTGCTTTTACTTGTGCGTCTGTTTATTTGCTTGCCATCCTCAAAAAGAAGATAAGCTTGCGGGAGAAAACTTATATCTGCTCACCACCATGACTCAGGTTGAGTGCAATACCTGCCCCACAGGAGGCACTTGGTAGTTATTTATTTAGTAATCGATTTCGTTCTAATGGAAGCTGCCAGAAAGATCAACGGCGCTGTGTCAGAATGAACAGCTACAAACCGTTTCCGGTAAAGTTACTTCCCTGTTAGGCTGCAGCGCAGAACCGAGGAACTTGTAACTTTGACCGACTCGCACGCCATTAAGGGCACACTTGGGGCGGTAGGTGGTGTTCTCTGCCCCTGTTCACTCTGATCCATGCACGTGGGCGCAGCCCCCACTGTACAGCTGAGGAAACTGAAGCCCATGCCACGTAAGCATCGACGGGCTGGGTGGAAGTACCAGATGTACCTTCCATGGTCCAAACTAAACCATGGGCCTGCTCTGTCACTGGCGGGCAGCAGACAAGCCCGGATCTCTTGGGACTTAGCAAACACAGGCTTGGTCCTCTTCTCCGGCTGATCATGGCTTCTCGGGAGCAGCGTGGTCTTTGCCTTGCGGGGTTGGAGCAGGGGAGCCAGGGTGAGAGTGATCTTTAAGCTGGAAAGCTGTGTACTCATCTACACGGGCCGATGTCCCGACTGCGGCCCACGGGCCACTTGCAGTTGGTGGCTCGGTTCTTGCCTGTCTGAAATCGGAAGTAGAACCAGTCTGCAGGTAGGGCTTGCACACCTGCCACTGCCTGTGGCTGCAGATCTTTGCCGTGTACAAGGATGAGGGTGTCAACCATTGTAGACAGAGGTGCTGACCCAGGAATGTGGGGGACCTGTAGGGGTGGGAACAGTGGTGTCCATACGGAAAGGGAGACCCAACCCCAGCCTGCTACCTTGACTCTGTGCCTTGCTGGGGTGCATGCGTTCATTCGTGGAGGACCCAGTGCCCGTGAGCATGGGCACGTGGCTTCTTCACCCCCCGGAGGGAGAGAGTGGTCTGCAGACTCCTGGTGGTGACGGCCCCTTGCTCCATCCCTGTAGATCCTGATCTCTTCCTCCTGCCCACAGCTCCATTCTGAACCTGCCAGGGGAGTCCACGCTGCGCCGGGACTTCCTGAGGCTGCAGCTGGCCAACAAGGAGCGCTCCGAGGCCCTGCGGCGGCAGCAGCTGGAGCAGCAGCAGCGGGAGAATGAGGAGCACAAGAGGCAGCTGCTGGCCGAGCGCCAGAAGCGCATCGAAGAGCAGAAGGAGCAGAGGCGGCGGCTGGAGGAGGTAAGGCACGGCAAGCTGCACCCTGCACCTCTGGGCTTACACCCACCTGTCACCGTGGGCCCAGCCCTACCCCAAGGGAGGACCCACAGCCGGCCAGGAACGTCCACGCCTGACTGCCAAGGAGCAGGAGGCCTGTCTGCTCTTCCGGGCTTTGGCGGAGGTGGGCAGGTTCCCAGACCATCACTACACATGAGCCACCCTCCCTAAGACCACATGCTGGCATGCCCTGTCCGCCTTCCCCAGTTGACTGCCTCAACCAGCACCCATTCGTGATAAGCCCTGGATGACTCGGTATTGATGGGCAGGCCCAGGTGGTGCAAATACGTAAGTGATCTCAACCAGAGGCACCTTGGAGGAAAGGCCTGGAGATCTGCTTCTGACAGGTCACAGGCTTGAAGACCCTCGGAGGTCACCAGGAGTCAGAACTGGCCCAATCGCAGCTAGCAGTTATTGCCAGAAGGATGTTCCTCCTAGGACTAATCTCTAAGAGCCTGCGCTCCTTTCACTGGTTACAATCAGCATGCATGTTGTTACTGTTTAGCGACGGGTAAGCTTGTCTTCCCACCACCCACTGTCGGGATGTTGCACCGTGGTGCTATACGCACACACACAGGCACACACAGACACCTGTCCGTGGCATTAGAAGCCCTCCCCTGGTGCTTCACATACCAGTGGGCTCACTCGGGGGATGTGTTTCATGAAGCTTCCATCCTAAAACAGTGATCTCATCCTCAAACTTAGCCAGTGAACGCTCAGTGGATAAAGACAATATTTTTCCAGTATTGTCATGGATTGAATCGTGTCTCCCCCCAAAAACGTGTGCCAGCTTGGGTAGACCCTGATTGTCTGGTAGGAGAGTTAGAGAAGGGCTTAAATGTGGCGGTTGGGCAGTGATCCCCAAGCTGTGATCTGATGTGATAAGCCAATCTGTTGTAAAAGGGTTTAGGGTGGGATGCATTGCCCTTAAATCCATCACAGCCCCATCTCCAGTGTGCGCGGCCTGCGATGCCTTTGGACTAACAAGAGATAAAGGAAAAGAGAATCGAGCAGATATCACAGGGACCTGCTGCCACCCAGGAAGAAGAGCTGGGCATGCAGTGCATCCTTTGGGCCTGGGGTCCCTGCACGGAGAAACTCCTCGACCCAGGGGAAGCTTGGTGCCAGGACACGTGAGATCTCCCAGGGATGCCAGGCCCTTCCTTCAGACGCTGAAAGGAGACCAGAACTGTCCCACAGAGCCCACAGAGAGAGAAAGTGTTCTCCTGGAGCCAGCACTCTGTCCCGGCTTCTCGCCTCCTAACCTGAAAGAGAACGATGTCTATTGGTGCAGCCGAGCACGTGTGTTGTGTCTGCTATAGCAGCACGAGGGGGCTAAGACAAGCGCGGTGCTGGACGATGAGGCTTCTAGGTTGGAGGACACGCGACATGCATGGTGGCTGCAACAATAACTGGGACATTGGACCAACGATCTAGAACTTGACCCAGGACCCGATAACGTTTTGTCCCATTATATGTAAGGTCACCAAGAGTTGGAACCAAGTTGGCTGCCAACAATGACTCTTTTAATCATATGGAGAAAGAAATATTTATTGTCAGCCAACAGAGAATGCAGTCATGCCATTCTGG
This sequence comes from Echinops telfairi, assembly GCF_000313985.2. Lineage (NCBI taxonomy): Eukaryota > Metazoa > Chordata > Mammalia > Afrosoricida > Tenrecidae > Echinops > Echinops telfairi. The sequence goes on along the minus strand of NW_022111320.1, from coordinate 17,964,477 downwards.
GAGAACCATTCATTACTGTCTCAGAAAAGCAAACGTAACCACCGTGGAGTCAATGCGATTCATAGCGACCCTGCGAGACTGGGTAGAATGGCCCCTGGGTGTTTCTGAGACTGTATCCATTTAGGGATGTGGAAAGTATCATCTTTCTCCTGTAGAACAGCTGGTGGTTTCGAACTGCTGACCCTCCGTCCAATAATCGTGTTTAAATGGCCAGTCAGCAGATCAGGGTAGAGACAGAGTGTACCAGCGCTGCAGCTAAGGGGACAGTCAGAATGTGTCTGCCTCTCACTGACTTCAGGAGCTGAGACAAGACAACGACGTCTCTCTCTCTCTCTCTCCCAGGTTTCCCATGTATAAAATGGGGTCGTAGCAGCTTCAAGAATTAGCAGAGTTACTACATCAAAGAACAGTGGCTGGCACCAAGTAAGCCCCTGGATAGGCTCGAGGAGAGCATTGTCTACGGAGGGGAAGGTTATAGTTTGCTGCTTTCTGCCTCCTTGCTGGCCTGAGTCATCTCTCCCCAGGGCAAGGACTTGCTGCTGAAAGCACCTTTGAGCGAGCTCTTGACCGAAGCCAGAAACAGGGCAGGCGTTCCACATGGCTTTTCACCAGTGCCAAGTCCCACCACCTAAGGGACCACACTCCCAGATCCCTACGCCAGAAGAAACACCCTGAGCAGGTGTAATAACCCCGTTGCAGGATCTGGTGTGTCAATGCATTGACACCGCAGAGAAATGGCCTGGAAGGCACTTAGTCACTTAACTATAGCCATCTGAATGCATCTCAGGGAGGTCCGTTGGGGCTGGGCCGAGCAGCGCACAATTCCATAACATCAACGTGACGGCTGTACACTCGCTAGCTGGGCCTTCACTCGTGTTTTTAATAACTGGACAGAAATCATGAAGCAGCTGGGAGCCCAGCCATCAGACCAAAGCTCACTGTTTGGGAGGGGGCCTGCCCCAGGCCTTCCTGGTGCTCTGCGGCCACGTGCATGTAGAGAGCCACACGTGGCGTCAAGAGGCGTGGGATCCCTCCAGAGTGCACGTTGTCAACCCTAATGCTTATTGCCTGTGGTACATTTTCACATGTGCAGTTAATTCAGTGACACCAATTATCTCAACCAGGTGCGGCCATCACCAGAAGCAGGGACTCGGCGCTTCCTAAACACTGCGTTTTCCTGCTCTCCTCTCCCACGGCCTCTTACCCCTGGGGCCACTGGAACACTTCCATCCCCAGACCTATGCCAGTTCTTGGCCATGCATCGCAGGAAGATCATACGATCTCTGTCCTTTTGTGACGGACTTATTTCACTCAAGGTGCCGCCACATTGGGGCGTGTTTTATTTTTCGTGGACTGGTCCTCAGAGAATTGGATCTGAGGGTCTTGTGTGGAAGCTTCAGAATAATGTCCGGGAAAATACGGGTACTTCCCACCGACTATTACAGTTGCCGAGAAGCCTTTGGGCCGCTCACCGAACCTGCCAGGTGCTCCACAGGAGAAGCGTGTGGTGGTCTGCATGCATGAAGATTTACAGCCTCAGAAACCCTGAAAAAGAAATAAAATCTCCATCGCTATCAAGTCAATTCCAACTCACAGGGACCCTAGAGGACTGGGTCGAACTGCCCCTGTGGTTTCTGCCCCTGTCACTCTTTACGGGAGTAGAAAGCCCTTTCTCCAAGGAGTGACTGGCAGTTTTGAATGGCTGACTTTGCAGTTAGCAGCCCAGTGTGTAACCACTATGCCGCCAGGGCTCCTCTCAGAAGCCTTGTGGGGCAGTAAAGACTGCCCTGCAGGAGGGTCAGGCAGAGTCAGATGATCGACTCAACAACATCCCGTTTACACCAACCTGCAGAGTCCTGGAGACGCAGAATGCTCAGGGGCCGCTCCTGCTTCTCTGTGGGACACCCTGGAAACCCAGGCAGCTCTCTTCCCCCTGGAGGCTCCGTGAGAAGGGGCTTCTGAGTTGTCAGGTAGATCAGTGTCGGTAGGTGAGGCTGGACCAGAATTCCTCAGGAAGCCTCCTGTGACCACATGCATTTAGAACCAACCGCCTTCCTCTCTCCCTGTGCAGCAGTGCCAGCCTGGCAGCCTGCTCTCAGCCAGCACTTAGGTGGGAGGCTGCACACGGATCAGAAGCTGCCCTGTGATCTCTGAGGAAGGCCTCAGGGTCAGTCGGCTTTTCAGGAAAGCGCTACAGGAGTAGGTTAATTAGCATGGCATGGGTGTAGAAAGAAAGGAAGGAGGCCTTTGCCGCCTGTGTAACTTTCTCAGGGTCTTCAGGACGACTTTCTGTGAAAGGAAGGTAGGTTACACACCAAAGGCGGCGGAAGGGGAACATGGTGTAGCTGGACATCTTTCGATTCGTTCGGGTAAGGTGCCTTTGGCCAGCTTTCTTCAGATTCGTGGAGGCAGCCTGGCCAGAGCCAGATTCTGCGTACAGAGCATGACTGGGCAGTCCACCAGGTCATGGTGAGCTTTGGCAGCAAGCGATGGGTCTGTCTGTCACTGGGTTTCCTCGCCTGTCAAATGGGCGAGGTAATGACAATTGAGTGAGTTGTGTGCGAATGAAATACAAAGGGCTTCAACCAGGGCCTGGCACCATTGTAAACATTCCATGAGTGCTGGCTTTGCTTATTAATGGTTATTCATCTAGTTTGCTGTGGTTGAGAGCTTTACTGTATTGTGAATTCAGAGATGCCACACAATTTGATCGTCACTCTATTGAAAATGAATACTTTTAAAGGCTTGGAGACCTAGTTTTGGGTCTGGTGAGGAACCAGACCTCGGCCATGCAGCATTTGACTTACGGCAGCCTTTCCACACAGTCACACTGAGAAAGGTGAAAGATGGACAAAGGAACACCCGGAAGCTTTCCCACCACACGTCCTGAGAGCACCTCCTCCCAGACTGCCACCAGGCAGCCCCACTGAGAGTGACGCAGCACTAGGGATACACAGTGGGTTCAAAAGGCCACCCTGGGTCCATCAGTTCTGAGTGTCTGGGCGCGAGAGCCCCTGTGTGGAACCAGGGGCTGAGGCACTGCACAAGGACCGCGTCCCTGTCCTCCAGAGGCCGGCTCCCTTCTTCCGTGGTTCTGGGCCACGACGAAAACCCAGAGGTGCTCTCCAGGGACACACCACGAAGTGTGCTTCTCCACACTGCCCGTTCTGACTGGTACCAAGGACATTCTGCTTAGATGCATCCAGCATCAAGTCTCCTCCTCGCTGAAGGTTTGGGGAACTCAAAGTCACACAGGGTTCATGTGTCCACTGATCAGATATGTATTGGCGCCCACTAGCTGGTCTGTGGCGTTTAAATCGGTGACGGAGACAGTCCAGAATCCACTTACTATTTCAGATTCAGTATTCTGTGTCTGTGCCCTGCGGGCCCATGTGCCTCCCCACCCTCACCAATGCCAGGATGGCTGGGGGTGAGGTGGGGGAGATGTCAAGTTACAGCGATTGAGTGTCAATTCCCCATTGCATATAAAGGGAAATAGGATCTATGTTTAAGACAGACCCAGAATGAAACCCTTGCATATCATGGTGGTTCCTGGGCTCGTTTTTTCCCAAATCGACTAGAATGTAAAAAAACAAAACAAAAAACCCCCACAGAATCACGTTTATCCTGAACATTTGGAGGGTAGGAAAAAAGTAGCAAAATATCTCATTGGAAAGTTCTTCAGGAAGTTGGTGAAAGTGCTGATGGCGAAAGGATAGATAACCTCCACCGGGTCTGTGCCCTGAGCTTCCCACTAGGTCTTCATCAGACAGACCTCCGCCAGAGTCTGTGAGCTGGGAGGTAGTCTGGAGCTGGACGAGCCTGGCTTCTGACCAAGCTGGGTTCTCTATGCCACCGTGTTCTTGCTGTGTGCGACATGAAACAAGCTCCCTAACGTCTCTGAGCTTTAATGTGTGTATCTGTACATGGGGAATAACCATACTAAACCCCGTAGTCGTTTGTGGGACTGTGTGGTGTATTAATCTAGGTACTTTGGAGAAACAAATCCACAGCAACTCGTGTATAAGAGAGTTTTATGTAAAGAAAGTGTGCATCACGAAAACATCCCAACCCAATGCTGCCCAAGCCCACAA
>NW_022111320.1:17939707-17959378 GCF_000313985.2 Echinops telfairi | reverse complement strand
TCGTCACAGGACTTTTGTAAGACTCTCATTAGAACGCGGCAAAGGATGTTTTCAGATAAAAATACCATGCAGGTTACAATGGTGTAGCCTTTACTAACGGATCCCACATGCTGAGAGTGCTGGGCTCACTGTACTCGTTTGCATTTGCCCCATACTCGGTAACACCTTTTAGATCCGAAAGGTAGTTGGGCTAGGTTTCCCTTTAGACCCCAGCCCGGTCCCTGTGCTACCTCAGCTTACTCCTACCAGCTGTCCCGCCAGGGTACACAGCTTGGTGAGAGCAAATTCACTTCCACTTCTGCAAAAACAACTTTGCCCACATGCCTAGGTGACCCAAAAAGAGGTGGTTTAAACCAAGAACCGAACGACACACCTGCAGCTTCTCATCTGGATTCTTCCAAAGGCGACTTGGGCGTGCAAAACAGTAGGGGTGCTTTCCCACATGTGTGCTTGTTTATTCTTGATGTCATTCCTGAAAGAGGACATGAGGTGGTTTGCAAAAGAATAACACATCATCCAAAAAGAAAGGAGTAGAAGGCAAAATGCCGGATGAGAGAAAAAGCAAGATGATTCCAGGGATCAAGTCAGCTCAGCAAACCCTTAAACAGCATGGAGCCCATGCAAGGAACCAGAAGCAGGCTGCAGGTCTGGCGCCGAGAGCCCTGGTGACTGAGCAAAGAGACAAATACTAATGGTTCGAGATCCACATTCTCTGTGTGACAAGAGTAAACCATTTCCTCGGGTGAGCTCTGTGTTAGTCCGGGTGGACTAGAGAGACAAACTCATAGACACTCATATGTGTATAAGAAAGAGCTTACAAGAGCAATTGAATATTGAGAAAACATCCCAGCCCAGTCCAGATCAACTTCATAAGTCTGATATTATCCCATAAGTCTGATACCAATCGGTAAATTCCTCTTCAGACTCACACATGCAATGATGGCAAATGCAGGAAGATCACAGGCCACTGGGTGGAAAGTCTTGTGGATCTAGTGGCAGTGGAAGCATCTCAGCACTGGCAGGGGTTGCCACATGGCTCCTTTAGCGCCAAGGCTCTAGCATAGTTCCACGAGTCTTCTCAATAGGAATGGCTCACAGGGAGTGAGCATGTGTTCCACTTCCAACGAGCTATTTATCTCCTTAGTGTCACCAAGTGAGGTCATCAATCTGTGACCTGATTGACAGGCTAAACTCCACCCCTTCACTCTTAAGTCTCAAATTGACAACAGATTCTGTAACTACCACAAGCTCTTTAAAGATGACCCAGACCTGTGCACTCATCAAGCAGAAGTTGAGTAGTACTAGGAGTAATGTCTGGGGCAATACCTTTGCCATAAGCACAGTCGTTAGCATTACTCAGTTCTTCTCAGAGCATTGCGGAGCACAAGTGTATGGCCTAGCAGGAAAGCCTGGCTCATCAGAACTGTGTCTACAGCAGCCGGAGCCCCTGGTGCAGATGCACAACTCTGCTTAGTCCATGCAGTCCATGAGGAACAATTAAGGAGCCCAAGGAATGATGAACTCGAGAGCCCTTCAGATGGGAGTCAGTTCTGACAACTGGGCCCTTAATAAGCAGCAGCTATGGAAGCGTGAGGCCATATTTTCTGGCAAGAATCCCAAGAGCAGAAATCCTGCATAGGCAACTGTATAGCGTGTATCATCTTCTCTTTTTTCTGGATTAACTTTTTGCCGTTACAATTAACCAGCTCACGTGCATGAATGTACAACTGCATAGCTCTTGCCAAGAGGTGGCAAAACCCCTGGGAAGGAACAGAACTTTCACACACACACACACACAAAACCAACAATAACCAAAATGCCCATCGATGGATGAATGGATAGACAAAATGTGGCATATCCAGGCATTGGGCTACTACTGAGCTATAGAAAACCTTGGTACGTTCTATATCCTGGATGAGCCTTGAAAACATGCTGAGTGAAATAAACCCACCACAAAGGGACAAATACTATTATGATCCCACCTCTCTGAAAGAGGCAGGCGTGTGGCAAGCACAGCTTCAGAGCGGTGACCAAGGGTGAGGCCCTTGGTGGACCATTGCTTAGGGGACATGGAACCTGTGTTAATGGTGGTGGGATCATTTGGAAATGTAGTGACAATGGTAGTGTCACATGATGAAAATAGGCATTGTTGTTGAATATACATATAAAAGTTGGCAAAGATTTATATATTTATATATATGTGTGTATATATATATATATTTACCACAATTTACAAATTTTCCCAAAACATTTCATGCTTGTTAAACACATCAGCAGAAGACTAAAGAGGGGACGAAGGCCCCAGAAATGCACCCCACAGAGGAAGACAATGGTGACGTTAGCCTGGAGAACATTCAGAGGAGGTATTCTCAATCCTCCACTAGTGAGGGGGAGAGAATTAGGAATCGATCATGGTTCTCTGTCTGCCTACTTTTAAGCAGCAGCCCTGATTGGCCACACCTCCAAGAAGGTCTGGATGGAAATGTGTGCGCAGGTACAGCGGAAGCATCTGCCGGGAGTCTGAGTTCTTGGTTTAAGCCTTTTTTTGACAGGACCCCTATTACCATTAGGGCATGATTTGAGTAAAATTTACAAGACTGTTTATGATCCCCTCCTCCACACCTTCCAGCTGATTGTATGCTTACTCCCTTACTTTATTTCTTGCCATTCTTTAAGATGGCAAATCACTAGCAAGCCAATGCCAGATGTAGAAGCTAATATTGTCCTGGTGGTAGAGTGGGTTACTCCTTGGGCTGCTAACTGCCACGTCAGCGGTTCAAAACCACCAGCCTCTCAGCTGGAGAAAGATGCGGCTTTCTACTCCCCTAAAGATCTAACGTTCTGGAAACCCACAGGGTCAGTTCTACTCTGTGCTGTAGGTTGCTATGAGCTGGAATCGACTCGTGGCGGGGAGTCTGACTTGAGTTGTCAGGGACTACTTTCCGAAGGTGTGATAGGACACAGGAGGATGTCAAAGGCCTAAGCTATACAAGGCTGTCTTCCCTTCTCTTCCCATCCAACTTGCAGTGTTGGACACAACAGATATTGACGGTGCTGGGGGGCAGTGTGAGACACACACTGGAGAATGTGCGCACCGGGGATATACAGTGGAGAATGAAAACTGCAGCGGATCAGAGACCCTGCCCACCAAAAACCTTCAAAGGAGATTTCAGAGTAGCCAAGACAGTCTAGTAACTGTTAACATCCAGTGTCTGTTGCCGTCGGTTTGAAGCTGACTCCGGGTAACCCCGCGCATGCGTGTCAGAGGAGAGGTGGGCTCCAGAGGCCTCGGGCTGCTCTCTAGGTCCTTCTGCGGAGGCGTCTCTGGGTCGGCTTGAACTTTCAGCCTTCCCTTTGGCAGCCCCATGCTTAATTCTGTGTACCACCCAGGGAGTCCTCGGGTACAGTGTGATGTAAGCTGTTCAGTATTGAGAGGAGGGAGACTGTGCCCATTGTCATTTAAGACGATGCTGGGTTGTCTTATTTTGCCCCAAGGTCCTTTCTTGGTTCATTTCCTCCAGCGCTTCTCCCTGCCTACCCAGTGCCAGGCCCCGAGGGAAGGGCAGGTGACCAGTCATGAAGCCCTGGTCCCGCTCTCAGCGGCCGCCTCTAGAGCAAGAACCCTCAGCGCCTGGTCCAGGTGCCTCCCTGAGGCTCAAGCCTGGGACTGCCTTTGACAGATTCCGCCCTGTCCGCTCACGCAGCTGCGCACAGGAGGAAAGAGCAAACATTTTTCCAGGGAAGGCCTTCCCATCGAGGCCCGGCAGCTGGAAATTGGCGGGGTGCGCTCGGAAGGTTGGGGGGGCGATTTATTTTTCCAGCCTCACCGCAGGAGCCGAAGCCCTGACAGATGCCTCCGTGCTCCGGCGGCAGCTGATCGGGTGAGATCATTATTAATTATGAATCACTTTCCAGTGTCTTTCTCTGAAGCTGCAGAGGACTTGCGAAGCCCAGCTCCTCCTGGGCTGCAGTCAGTACTGTACACAGGGAGGCTGAGTGGCATGTAATTATACAACAGTATTGATTCCTGGCTAAGGGATTGGGAATGTACAAATCGTCCACCTAAAAATCAGCTATACCTTCAAAAGACTTGTTTGGGGTTATTTTTTCCCCCTCAAGAAAGAGATGAATGGTTAGAGTTTTAAAAAAAAGAAAGAAAGAAAAGAAAAGTTAGCTAAATTAGGGCTATTTCCTGCCAGGAGCCCGATGTGTACACATAATTATTTTATTCTCTGGCTGGCACTGACTCACTTGGGTTGAGTGTTAGAAATATCTCTGTTTTGAGTCTGTCGTCCAAATTATTCACTCGGTTCCTATGCGGATGTTTTCTGCTCATAATTCCTGTATGATTATTCTGCAAAACAAATGACATGTGTGGAACTTAACGCATCCCAGGAACCCAGCACGCTCCTCTCTCCCATCCCCAAACTTGCTTTTCTTTGTCGTTTGCACCATCTGCCAGCTCCCTTCCCCGGGAAGCCTCAAGCCCCTCCCCCTCTCCCACCACCCATCTGTGGGCCCACGCAGACAGTCCGCAGTCACCGAACTCTGCCTATTTGCCAAGGACTCATTCCTGCTTCCACGTGGATGTCTGCTCCGGCCCTGCTAGCTGGATGAGTGGAGGGAATGGTAATGAGCCTTTCTTCCATTCGGTTGCCTCTCCATCCTCAGCAGAGACTAGGAGCGAGCCCGAACCCGCAGGCTGCCTTTCGAGGCCCGATGTGCCATGTCTGTATCAGTAGAATGCCCTCTCACTGCACTTGAGCTTCTGGTCTTGCCACTTCCCACGACTAGAGAAGACCATTTGAAAATGCAACTCTGGTCGTGATATGGGGCTATAAGAAGTCCTTCCCTGGCTCCCCATTGCCTGCCATCTAGGGGGCACAAATAATTATTGATCTGGAAGTGATAGGCTCTGAATCTCAAAAGATTCCGCTTCTCTTTCAAGCCCCCGAGGCAGTTGGAAGACAGCAGGTGGGGAGGTGACAACAAGAGCTGTGTCAGAGGCCTTGTGATGGGCTTCTCTGGGGTTTGAACATCAGTGGTGATGTCGCCCGGGCTCTTGACAAAGAACTGTTGTCCTGGAGAACCATCTCCTGGGTCGTCCCCAGGAGCTAGCTGGTCAGGGTGATGCAGCCACAGGCCATGATCATCCGGTTCCTACTGTTCCCTCAGCCGCATACTGAAGTGTGGTTGAGAATATTCCAAGGGAAGGGATGACCCCTCTGGGCTGTCCCCTCTGAGCCTCCTATTTGAGGAATATGACCCCCCAAGCTTTAACATAAAGGACACAAAAGGGGTGCTGGTGACATGCTGGATGGGAAAGCGCTTTATAATGCATGACTGTCCTGCCCATTGGCATGAGATCCTTGGTCTCTCATGCCAAACATCTGCCATGCCCCCAGTTTTTCAGATAACTAGAAAAAGCTCTAGCTAGAAAACCAGAAAAATCCTGGGCTCACACCGTCACCAATGTTGCAGGGAAGGGAGTCCCACCCCTAGTTGAGAGCCGTTTACCTGTGTAATTGCTTAGCCTCATTCTGACTCCTATGCCTTAGATACTCTCCTTTCCTGAGCGTATAATGACAGCTGGGAAACTGATGATCTTCCCGTCACTTCGGCTGCCTCTTCATCTTCCATAATGATTGCATTCAGACGACGCAGTCACACTGCCTGGTTTTTAAATCAAGCTCTACCACTTGCTGGGCCTCTGACCTTGAACAATTATGTAATCATGCTGTGCTTCAGCTTTCTTTTTTTTTTTTTTTTTGCTTCAGCTTTCTTGTATGAAGTCAGAATCGCAGTAATATTTATCTGGGAAGATTTTTGTGAAGAGTTAGTACGTTGAAGCAGGGAGGGTGTTGACCACACTATCCAGGGCCAGGTAACTGTTGAGTGATGGTGAAATGGCCATGATGTCAAAGGTAACGGTGGTGATGATGGCTCCTGGATATAAGGGTGTCAATTGAGTGGGAACTAGAAGTCGACACTGCAAAGTGAATTTGCCAGAAAATGCAGAGGGACATCCAGGTGCAAAAGAGTAGTCGGCTGGATGGGAGTCGGTAAACGCTATTGTGGCCTCAGTCACCAATCATCTGTTTTCACTTTCTCTATCTCTGGAGGTTTGCCTTACACGGCTTGTGTAAGTCCAGGTGGACCAGAGAAACAAATCCAGAGACACTCATATATGTGTAAGAGAGAGCTTTATATCAAAGAGCAATTGTATACTGAGAAAACACCCCACCCAGTCCAGATCAGGTCTGTAAGTCTGATATTAGCCCATATGCCTGATACTGGTCCATAAATTCCTCTTCAGACTCACACAGCATATGTAATGATGCCCAATGCAGGAAGATCACAGGAGTCTTCAGAGATACTGGTGGGTGGAAAGTCTTGCGGATTCAATGCTGGTGCAAGCATCTCAGCTGAGGCTCCTCCAGCGAAGCAGAGAGAGAAAGAGAGTAGCCTGCCTCCAGAGAGCCATTTATCTTGGTGGCACTTCCAAATGAGATCCTCAAGCTGTGACCTGATTGACAGGCTAAACTCCACCCCTTCACTCTAATACCCTCAAGCTGACACCAGTCTATGTAACTGCCACAGCGTTCGAGGAAATGAATGTCAGTAACACGATGATGATGCTTTGAAAACCCACATAATGCCATAAACCACCTGATGAAAGTTAATAAGGTACCTAGTCTACATTAGAGCTTGCGACCCAGCTTGAAAACTCCCATCAGCTAATTGGAAACATGACAGACATGCTTAACGGAAACTTGTGGGTCCTTGTATAAACCTGGAACGTCTCTGTCCACAGCCAACCGCGGGGTGTTCTCCGTCACCACCCTCCTGCCAATGGGTGCCCCAGTAGAGGGAAAAGAGGACGAGACGTAGAGCATTCAGAATCTCTCTTCTGGAGTCCATGTCTTTGTTCTGCAATTCTCCGGACTGGTTTCCCCACAACCCCACTCCCAGAGCCTATTCCCCTCAGGCTTGTCCTCTCATTTCCCTCCTGTTGTCCCCTAGCAACAAAGGAGAGAGAAGGAGCTGCGGAAGCAGCAGGAGAGGGAACAACGCCGGCACTTTGAGGAGCAGATACGCCGGGAGGAGGAGCGGAGGCGCGCGGAGCACGAGCAGGTACAGCAGGTACACCAAGACCTCACCCGTGGCTCGGATGGACTCTCTCGCCAGGTGTAGCTGGGTGGAGGGTCACTTTCTCCGAGCACTGCTCGGTTTAAGTGGGTTTGTATTGTTCTGCAAACAACTGTTCTCAACTGTTCAAGCAGTCAAAAGCACAACCTTGGCAAGCAAGACCCATTCACTCCACTCGCTCCCTACCCAGGCCAGAGTTCCTTGACCTTGTGGTTCTCCTACCCCCGAGGGTCTGCTTTGAAGGCAGTCTCGAACACGAAACCTCCCCAAGTCCTACTTTTTCATTGCTTCAGAAGGTCTTTACTCCTCGTGCAATCTCTGGTCTCCATGACTTGAGTCATTGATGTAGACCCCTCTCTTGGCTCCCTGTTAGAATCAGATGCTCAGGGCACAGAGGAAGTCTGCAGGAGGGCTCCGTCACAAAGCCGGCCCGTGATGGCACTCAACAAGTGTCTTATCCCTGCTGGCTGCACAGGAGCCTCTGAAATGTATGGCACTGTTAATGCCAGGCAGCCCATAAAGAGCAGGACCTGGAATGAAAAGCTGTCAAATACAGTCCGGCTTATGAAAATCTAGTGGAAGCAGTGGTGCTCTGAGCAGCTGTCCAGGAAGAAGGCTTGTGCTTTTGACTACATTGAAATGCTTTTGCTTCGGTGAGGAGGTGGCTGGGTATTTATTTCCCTTCTTCCTTCTACACCTTACTTGGCAGCTCTTGTCCCCTTGGAATTACCGGTTCTTTTTCTCTCCTCTTTCTCTTTCTCTCTGCGTCCCTCTCAACTCGCTGCTGCCACCGCTCCAGGAGTACATCAGGCGACAGTTAGAGGAGGAGCAGAGGCAGTTAGAAATCTTGCAGCAGCAGCTACTGCATGAACAAGCTCTACTTCTGGTAATGGGAAAGCCAAGCGCCAGCTCACCTGCTCTGTATTCATGCTGTTCCTATCGGTCTGTCTGTCTGTCAGTGGCCCCCTTTCCAAAGAGGGCGTCCTCCAAGTCCCCTCTACCTCCCGAATCCCACAGAAACAGAATACATTCCCTGACCTAATTTACCAATGCGCAGTGCATTTCCTAGACTCATTATGCATTCTTTATTAACTCCATCCATCTCGGAAGCATTAACAGGAATCCAGCCCTATTATAAGTTCAGGCTGTTCGCAAGGCCCACTGTGTTTATGGCAGAGGGATTTGTAAGGCCATTTACAACATGCTGGAACACAATCACAACAAAAGGCCCCTCTTCCATAAAAACCCGCTCTGCTTGACAGTCATATTTCATTTGCAGACTATTCGTTTTCCCCTTGCGATGGGAACATTTTGTGTCTCTTGCTCATGCAGCTTCCCCTGGAAGCACTTTCTTATTATGATTGCCCTGCTCTACAAATGGACTCCTTTGTGTATGTGTAGATGTATTTTAAATTGGACTTTTCTGCAGTGGCCTTCTGATGATTTTTTTTAAGCCTGTGCATAGGCTGTGAATGGCTTTTGTGGGGCCCAAGTCTTATAAAACAAAAGGTGACTTAGCCAATACCTTTCAACCTTTATTTGGGTTTATAACTCATTATACATGTGTTGGTGGTTTGATGACTAAACCAGGTAACAGAGGGCTCCTTATTGGGCTCAAGTACCGACCCACCAAATACCCTTAGGATTGCCTTTTTTGGGGGGACTAGGCCCTGAAAGTGGCGGCCCTCAGCGGGGATTTAAATGAAAGCAATCGTGTCCTCACTAAATGCCCACACCTTTGTGCTGATACCCCACCGGAAGGTTTAGCTTACATCCACGGCTCACCCCTGGCCCCATCCTGTAGTTCTATTAAAGACCAGGGGTTGGCGAGTCTGTGGGAAATTCCCATGACCTTTTCATTCCATGTTTTCCCCGCCCCCTTTTGGATGGCCCCTCCTATTTAGGACTTTCGTTATATATCATCCCTTTGGCCTCCATGACACACTTACCTGCTTCTGGTCAGTGGTTCCTATGTGGTGATTTGGCCTCTCCTTTCCACCTCTTTCCTGATCTGCTCAGGAATATAAGCGCAAACAATTGGAAGAACAGAGGCAAGCCGAAAGACTGCAACGGCAGCTCAAGCAAGAAAGGGACTACTTGGTGTCCCTTCAGCATCAGCGGCAGGAACAGAGGCCAGTGGAGAAGAAGCCGCTGTATCACTACAAAGAAGGCATGAGTCCTAGTGAGAAGCCAGCTTGGGCCAAGGAGGTAAGGAAGAAAGGACTGCCAAGCCGTGCCGGGCAGGCCTCTGGCCTTGAGTTCCTCCCACAGACACAGTCAGATACACTAGTGCTGCTACATCGGAAGACAATGGATTATAAGACACAGGCTTTACTTTCAAAGAAACCGAACTACTGTCTATAGAAATAATGATGGCTGTAGAGAAAAATCATATACCTTGTGCCCTCTGTGGTTCTTGGGAATACAGTAGATTTTTTAAGGCAGCCACCAGAAATAGCATCATCATTTACTTTGTGGGAGACCCACTACATTTGTGGCATCATGATTTTGGTGGGGGTCATTCTATGGAAAAATAGGATTGAGAACTCTGGAATTCTAGGTAGCGTGAGGACCAGCCCATACTGGGGGGCCTGTTGCTTCTTGTTGGTGTCATTGCAAAAGACTGGCACACGGTTGACCTCAGGCTTGGTGGTTTTAGGGATCACTTCTGATCAGAGGTCCTTAATATTTCCTTTGCAAATTCTTCTCAAGTAACGGCCCTTCATTTGCTCAGCTTCCCAAACAAAGAAGGATTTGGGGGGAACCTGGCTCTGTATTTAGCTCTTTAAACATCTCATTTAAAATTGTTTGGATAGGAGGGCCGTGGGTAGGGAGGTGTGATAGGCAAACAGGTAAAGCAAAGTAGCAAAGTAATAATTCTAACCGAGAGCAGCAACCACACCCCAACCCCCGACCCCGGCCATCCTAGTTAGCCATGGCAGTTAGCATTCTGTTTTCCACGTCTGTCAGCACTCCTGGGGGCCTTCATTTATGGTGATTTGCTTTCGTTTCATGAGCTCAGCCAGTCACTTTGGGTTTGGGGTTTTACATTCTTAGGTATTCATCAAAACTTATCTAGGCTACAGCATTACCGGAACCAAATTGGTATCACCGGGTCCAATTAAAGCAAAAACATTTTCATCTCTTTCACTTTTCTGTTCGTTCTCACGTATATAGGAAATGCTTGAAATGATGTCCTAAAGAGATAGAATTTGTAAACTTTTTGTACCTTGTGTAAGTCATTTATAATGGCGATGTCGTGTTTTTACCAAAAGTGATTTTTAAAACTTTTCTTGAAAACTTAAAAGAGCAAAGTTGATCTGTAGAGAAACACTTTTGTATCAAAGGGGAGAGTTGTTTTAATCACTTTTTTCCCTAGCGTGTAAATGATCCATAGTTGCCTTGTCTAACTGCTGCCTCTTTCTCTCAGATCAATAATTCGATTCTGTGATCCTACTCCCAGGTACTGCACCGACCCCTTAATAATCCACCTGTTCTTCCAGCTAAGCAGAATCACTGTGCTGCTAAACAGCAGCTCCCATGCTTCCTGGCTGGCAGAGAGGCGCCACCACCATCCACCACTAACCTCCTTTCTAAGCCAGACCCAAAGCACGTGACCTTGGCAGGTGCCCAGAAAGCTGGAAAACGCGTCTTTGCTAAGCCAAGCCCAGTAGTACCTGCAGGGATTAGTGATTCCCGATCAAGACTCCTGTTTGCGCATCACCCACAGAACAGCAGTGGACCAACCTATCCTGTCAGGCTTGATTCTGAAGAACAACTGAAGCCCCAAGAAGCCTCAAGGACCTTCGTGAGATCTTCAAAGAGACCGTGCTCCCAAGGATGTAGCTCAGTGCCAGGGTTGGGGTCTAAGGTCATGTGTGTGTCCTCTCCAAACATCTCCAAGGTGACCAGCCCCCAGTTGACCATAACTGGAATTAGGAAGGACCTTAGAGACTCACGTGGATGCTGGGGCCGGAGGGGCATGAATTCACACATCTTCGCAAGCAGCTCACCCCCTCTACGAAGCACTGCATCCCTGAGTGACCTCTCCTTGATGCCTGACCACCTGGCCTTCGGGGTTCCCAGTCCCAAGCATGAGCTTAGGAAAGAGAGACCACCAGACCCCACTGGAGATGACCATCCTTCCCTGCAAAGCATCCAAGAATTCCTTCTTTCGCCGCCGCCGCCGCCATTCCCCCGTGCAAGAATGTACCAGAAGAGGGAGAAAAGCTTGGGGCAGTTTCCAATTCCTTCCTTCAGCCTCCACCCAGCACACTCTGACTTGAATTTGTCCTCTTTGACGTCTTTGTTTTCTAGTTGCTATTTGTCCTCATCACTCAACTTCCTAGCCTATCCTCTTGGTCCAGAACTAGTTCGCAGTCCCCCCCCTTTCCGAAGCAGCAGCGTTCCTGGAGGCAAGTCCTTTCAGATGGCATCAAGGCAGCTCTCTAGACCTGCTCTTCCCCGTAGGCTTCCTGGCCAAGCTCCTAGCTGTAAGAGACACAGAGCGCTTGGGCGTGCGGACAACGTCGAGGTGTCTTCAAGCACTCCTGATGTGAGGTTCCCCGGCCACCATCAGTCGGGGCCACCTCTGGTGGGTGACATCTTCCCAGACATCCTAGCAGCTGCCGCTCTTCCTTTGGGCTTCCTGCACGTCCAGGCATGCATGGGAACATTCTATGGGGATTTCCTATTTAGTCCTCTCCTCCTGGGTGTGGTTAACATCATCTCTCTTCCGACTAACCACCAGTCTATTCCTGAAACAGTTCCCAAGCCTTAGAGTGGGTGTCCATATTTCAGAAGAAAGGTGAGATGTTAAGATGATAAAATGAGGGACCGTGCTAAATTGGGGATTGGGACAGCTGCTGTACAAACGAGAGCAAATGAGTGTCGCCTTGGTTTGAGCCATCATTTTCTAAACTCTGCTGCTTATTGAAGCTGGTAAGGCAGGGACTGAAAATGAGTGTGAAGATCTTTATCTGCTTGATATGGTCATGCTTCTCATGGGCAATCTGTAAACTTTCTTCTGAAGCCTTACTTACAGACCTCTTTTCTTATACTGGGAAGGTCAATGAGGCTCAAAGTAGCCAAACAGTAACACGTGTTCTAAGACTTTGGATGTGACCAGAATTTAAGACTTTTATCAGCATCTTTATTATCAACTGGTGAAACAGTTAAGCTCTCTTTTTGGAGATAGAATGGGGAGAAAAAAATGGATGATTTTGTTTTTTCAAATGTATCATTTGCTGGGATATACATTTGAAACTGGCCTCACCAGGGCTGCGTGGGTAGCTATGGCCACACCACTCCTGCGATATAGGGCTTGGACTTTTTTTTTTTTTTTGCCATTGACAACACCGCCCAGCCACCAGTCACCCAACTCAGCCTCTTCTGAAATCTCCTCTAGCATTGGTCTTCTCACCCAACTCTGGACCTATTTTTCACCCACGTGGCGTTCTCCTTATCTGAGTATTTTTGCATCCTCTTACCTCTCCCTCTTCGTTCAGATCAACAATGATTCATCAGCAGTGCCATGTTGTTCTAATGCTTCATGCTCTGTGCTTTTGTTTCTTCACTTTGGAAATAGAAGCGATCATTGCATTTCTCATTACCTTTCCGATTAATTTGTCGGATGCGGTAAAAACAAATGAAAACACTCAGTCATTTTCAAATCTTAATGAGTTCTTTTCTCCCTCCTTTGACTGAGAATTCTATCTGTCTTGAATGTCACATTGGCTTGGCTTTTCAGATTTCAGCCAGAAAAGAACATTAGTATCTCCGTGTTAAAGGAGGAGAGGGATCCTCTCCCCTTACGCATTCTGTCTGAACTCAGTTGCTGGGCTGCTAACACCTGGTCTAAACCGACCTGCCCCTTCTGGATCAGGGTGGGCATCAGATTTGTTTGGTGAAAGCACCCAAAGGGGTCCTAGATCACGTTCTAGGTTGAGATGCCTTTGTTTTCCTTCTCATCCTTAAAATTCCACGTGATTGTCTCGATCTAGTAGCAAGAATGGGCCCCTTCCATACTGGACACACACACGCAGAATCACTTGTCTTGCATCAGCTGCGGCAGTGAAAGCTGCATGAGTGGTGCCCGAGATTGCACTCGGCTCATTGGGCCTCAGCTGTGTTTGACAAGTGATGACCAAGATGTCTCCATTTTCCACCAGCCCATTGGGCCTTGAAGTTCCAATTAAAAAAACAAAAACAAAAAAAGCCAACCACTTTTCTGTCCTAATATATTTTCCTCTTTATAGGATTTACTTTATGTGTGAAGTTCCCAGATTATCATCGCAGAGGGTTTACACCTCTATTCCCCTCTTTCCGTCAAACTCACTCACGGCCATGGAGTCTAGTTCAACTCATAGTGGCCCTAGAGGACCAGAGAGCAGAACTATGCCTGTGGGTTTTCAAGATTGTCGATCTTTATGACGCTAGAAAGCCCCATCTTTCTCGTGAGGAGTAGCTGGCAGCCCACTTCCTTAGCTTCTGCCTATTTCTCTTAAGATATCAGGTAAGAGGGAACCAGGACAGAGGAGTCCAAATAATGGTTGAGTTCAAGTTCTTATGCTATCTCGCTGTCTAACAGGGCAAGTCTATGTTTGATTTCAAGTTCGTATGCTGTCTCGCTGTCTAACAGGGGCGAGTCTGTGTTTGAGTTCAAGTTCGTATGCTGTCTAGCTGTCTAACAGGGCAAGTCTCCTTAGCTGCTGCTTCTGCACTCATTCCTGTCTCACGGGTGGGAGAATCATGGGCAGTAATGTGTGTGAGTGTGCTGTTATCACTGCAGGCATTGTACAAATGCAGATGGAATATGGGTCATCACCAATTTACAGTGGATTCCAGTTAGGCCCAGCTGCACTTAGGACAAGTGTGGTTTTATTATACATATTATCATTGGTACTATGTACTGCACGCAGTGTTGCAGCATGTAATTTGCAGATGTTGTCACTCTCAGATGTTCACCTGCAGACATTCAAAAACAATAATTTTTAAAGATGCCGATCACGAAAGTTGATAATCGAAAACCAAACAAAGAGATTCTGCTTTAGTCAGAGCCAACTGAAGATGGAGTTATTGGAATGGAAGCCTTTCGTAATTCAGGGACGCCGTGTCTACTTTTCAGCACATGTGGCCTTGGATCTCCAGGCCGTCAGGGTCCACATGGAGTGAGAGGTGTGTGTCTATTGTCTGTGGTTTAGATTTCACATGGCCAGATCACAGCCACCTCCTATCATCTGCGGCCACCTCTTCCCAGTGGCAGATCTGCCTCGTTCACTCCCCATCTTACGAAGGGTTTACTTCATTGTTTTTAAGTGATAGACACCATTCATGGAGGGATCTGTACTTTCCCCTGGCATCTTTGCCCAGACATGGAGCTTGGAAGCTTAGTCCAGGCCCTGCATCTTGAGGCAAGCTTGACTTTTAAACATGCCAGATGAATGACAGCATCCCTTACCCTTAGGATGCCCCAAAGCAGGGGCATGCCCGAGTAGTGTTGCCAAAGGGCTTTATGACTAAGTTATTCATGTGACCAGCGAGCACAGGGTCACAGCATCCAATGAGCACGTAAGCTATTTGTTGACTTCCCCCTGTATAATTTACAGTTCACACTAATAACTGTAAACATTCCTCACTGCCTGAATCTGTCTGGTTCTTGATTTTCGAATAACAAGTCAAGCACGTATCTGAGAAAGTCTCTGGGTCTCATGTTCCTAAGCTCAGACAGTGGTGGTTTGGGTAACAGATGTTCAGTTCGTGAGTGGGGAGGAAGGGGCGTTTGTGTAGGTTATTTCTCTGTGAGCAGTCTTCCCAGGACATAGGGAAATGGCTAATATTTGACCCATTCTGGTGGCCGAGAAAAACTTCCCTTCTTCCCAAAGAGTCTGGCATTTGGAAAAGTGATACCGTGCATGCCTTGGCCTCAGTTTATCTTTTGCTGACTTTGGGGGATTCCTCGTACTCTGTGGTCTTCTCTCTCGGCTACCTTTCTTCTTTTGCTCAATGCAATAGTTAAATAATTATTGCTGGTGCAATACTTTGCGTGCATACACACTCAAGTATACATGTTCTGGTTTATATTCCTGGCTTTTTGCAGCTCATCTTATTTGGTCTGGAATAAGCTTCCGGGGTGCAGAATTTTAGAACCAAAGTCACCTGTATAAACAACGAGATGTATGTCCCCTGCACAGCCACGGGGGGTGGGTGGGGGTGGGGTGGGGGGGCTGCTCAAATTGTCCTCTGTTGTGAGGCAGAATGTTAAGGATAATATGACAATTTAAGAGACAGACTTATGCTGTCCCTGAGTCTGAGAAAGATTCAAAATGGGGCAAAAGAGCAGAACACAATGTTCTTTGGAACTTTTATTTCAAATGAACTAGGTAGTGAAAAGTAAATAAGTAACGACCAGAGAGCCGTGAATACGGAACATGGACTTGTGGGCTCCCTGCTGGCCCCTGCAAAGCTCAGAAGCTGTGTCAGCAGCAGAGAACCCAGTGGCAGGGTCAGCTAGGTGCAGGCAGCCTGCACTGTCCTGGGAGAGTTGGAAAGTAAACAGTCCAGGTGGCCCTGACAGGAACAGAGGACAGGACAAGATGGGCCAGGAAGAATCGTCCTCTGGCCTCTGGCCGTTGTGGGGGACCTCCCATCACGCTGCCCGGTGGTCACCCTGTTGATGTTCATCTCCCTTTCTGTGACTGTGTGCCACTGTCAGCCTGGTCCCGGGCTAAGTCGGACCTGTCCCAGGGTCAGCACTGCCTATCAGTGTGGGGCTCAGAGGGCCTGTGGAATAGAAGGGAACTGACAGGAGATGAAAGGGCGGAGGGGAGGGGAGAAGGGAAGGAGCTGCGCTCCATGTAGGAAAGCAGAAAGGGGAGAGCGAGACAGCAGAGTCTGCATTGGAGATGGCAAGAGTGAGGAGGTGCAGTGTGTTTCCGGAGGAGGGAGAGACAAGTGGAGGGAAAGAGGCCTAGAGAGACAACGAGAAAATGATACAGGAAGCGCGGTCTAAGACGGGCCACACTCATTAAGAGGCTGCCAGCAATGCCCACCTGCCTGTCAGGGGGCAGGGGGAGAAAGGGAGGGTTAGTGCATCAAGCAAGCCGCCTCCTCAGTTGCTCTTCCCCTCCCTATCCCGTGAGTCAGGGAGCACACCAACCCCAAACCATCTTGGACGTGTGTTCCCTAAGCAAGTTCAATGCCTACCACAGCCTCCTGCTTCTGTCCAGTGCAGTCTGTCTCCCTCACTGACCCCATTGGCTTTGGAACCAATCCGCAAGACAATATCCCAGTCCATGAAAGTTAAAACCCTCATGCTGACCCTAAATTCTCAGCTGTCTGAAATGACTAACATCTGAGAGACAGGTGATAGTGGGACCATTGTCCTATCGGGTTGTTAGTGTTAGGGTTGGCTCTGGCAGGAACTTTTTTTTTTTCAAATTATAGGTGTGAAACAGAAAGAAGACTTGGGGGGGGGAGGCTTCTTAAAAGGAATTGCTCATACGGGGACGAAAATGGCTGTGCAGGGGACGATAGGCAGTCTGTGCTGGACACGAATCAACTTCTCTTCACTGGGGTACACTCTTCGTTGCTCCTAGGTCGAAGAACGTTCGAGGCTCAACCGGCAGAGTTCACCTGCCATGCCTCACAAGGTTGCCAACCGGATATCTGACCCCAACCTGCCTCCTAGATCAGAGTCCTTCAGCATTAGTGGGGTTCAGCCTGCACGGACACCTCCTATGCTCAGACCCGTGGATCCCCAGGTACGTTCTCCCCTTCATCCTGTCGGGCATTGCCATTGGATGGAGAGTAAAAGCTATTAAAAAGCCAGGAAATCGCAACATGTATTTAGAATGAGGCCAATCCCACGCCAGTCGTAAATTAGCATGCCCAGTTGACCCTTGGACAGCACAGGGCTGGAGCGCGTGAGCCCACCGCTACACGGAGTTTTCTCTTCCCGTTGCAATTGCAAGGAGTGCAAGCGTTGGGGGCATCGTTCACGACGCTGTGTGGTGCCAATCATCTCCCCACGAGCAGTGCATCTCCCCTCACCCTTCCATCCCTCCAAGTGGGGAGACGCTCGGGCAGAGATGAATACCACCACGCTGCGTGGTAAGTGGGTGCTCACTCCACGTGAGCTGCCTGCCACAGCACCGGGAGAAGCAAACCCACCTCTAGTGGACCCAGGCAGTTCAAACCCAAGTTAGTCTAGGGTCAACTACAAATATGCAGATGTGTGACTGGGGAGGAGGTCCCTACCCGCCGCCTGCTTTTGGAAAGACCCCACTGTGTTCACAAGGAGGCCTGGTCGTGCGGCGGCTAAGCACTCCCTTGCTAGCTGGAGGGGTGCTGTGTGAACCAAGGGGTGGGGAGGGCTGAGGACTATGACACCATCTTTGCCAAGGGCCAGTGACCTGTTGGCCTCTCTGGAGCCCAAAGGAGTTTTTACAAAGTGGAAACAAACAACTTTTTTTAACGACTAAAACTAAAATTCACATGTACCCAGTTATGGTGGGAGGAGCCCTAGTGGTGTAGTGGGGTAAGCATTGGGCTACTAGCTACAGGGTCAGCAGTTTGAAACCATCAGCCTCTCTCAGAAGAAAAAATGAGGCTTTCTACTCCCATAATGCGTTACGGTGTGGGGAACTCACAGGGGCAATTCCACCCTGTCCTTTAGGATCGCTGTGAGTCAGGATCAACTCGACTGGCGATGGGTGAATCCATTAGGTGTTAACTCTTAGATTTTATAGTCGTGCTTTGCAGAAACATTGAACTCAATCTGTTTCCTAAGCCAGTGGTCCTACAGTGTGATTGTTGGGCCAGCAGTGTCAGCATCACCCAGGGACTTGATAGACATGCAGATGACCAGGCCCCCCCAGCCCTATCGATGAGACCCTCTGAGATGGGACTCAGCCGTCTGTGGCCTAACCAATCCCCAAGTGCTTCTGGTGCATGTTAGAACGTGAGAGCCACTGTGCTGTTTGTTTGTTTGTTTTGTTTTCATTTGGAATGGAAAATATTACTAAGAAGCTTCTGGAAGTGCTACAGGGCTTCTAAAATGAAATACAAAGCCAAATCAAGGGTGGAATTCCATGTGAAATGAGGGTGGTGTGACTGCCTTTAAATGTCTTCCAGAGTTCCACCGTGTTTTCAGACCTCCACAAAACATGTTGAGGTCACCTCCGAAAATGCAATGCTGGTTCAGCTGGAGTTAAAAAGAGGGATGACAATAGCAAGTGTTCCCATTCACATTAATCACTGAGATCCAAGCTTTGAGTTCCAAGCCTTTGCAGCATCAGTCGACTTAGCATCTCTTCCCCTTGGTTGTTTTGATTTGTTTGTAAATCTTTCATGCCTGACCTTCAATGGGACACATTTTTGGGAGGACATCGCTCTCTTTTTTTCCCTCCAAGTGTTGGAGGAGACCATCATTCTAACTTTTTAAATGTATAGTTGCATAACTGAATATGAGACAGAATTATAGGTGATCTTATTTCTAGATGTTTCTGTACATGTCTTTCCAAGACTCAAATTCTGCACACATTTCGTTGAAATAATCTTGCTAGATTTTAATAACTTGTATTATGAACAATTTGTGTTCACCATAAAAGATACAGAAGATACACAATCATAAGGCAGAAATGATCCTGACTTCAAATAGATTATTGAAAACTGCTTTTAATCATTTGATATACATTCTTCCAGCCATTTATTGGTAACTTTTATGGTTTAAGTGCCACTGCACAAACATGAGGAGCCCTAATGGCATTGGGGTTACCTGTTGGGCTGCTCAGCCCAAGGTCAGGAGTTCAAGCTCACCAGCCGGAGGGACATTCTTTAAGCATCCAGGCTATGTCTTTAAATTGCCTCACTTTGACTTTAGAGAGTAATTGAAAGAATAAAAAACTCATTGACCTGGGGTCTATTCCGACCATAGCAACCTTAGAGGGCAGGGTAGCAGTGCCCCTGTGGGTTCCTGAGATGGCAAATCTTTATGGGAGTAGAAAGCCTCATCTTTCTCCTGAGGGGTAGCTGGTAGTTTTGTACTGCTGACCCTGCGGTTAGTGGCCCAACATGGAGCCCATGATGCCACCAGTGCTCCTAGAGAGTAGTCAAGCACTGCAAAAAGAGAACGTAGGGAAGGATGTGAGACCCTAGGAAAAAGAAAAGGTAGATGCCCCATTGTAACTTAATTAGGATCCTCATCTTAACCACCGTTTCCCTTTTAAAGAGAGTTTGTGTTCCAGGTCTTTTTAATGTGCATTGACTCAATACTAACATTTAACATAGTTAATGATATGTATGGGTTACCATTCCGTTCAAGCTAACATTCCACGGGGCTGTAGATGCGGTAGGATTTTCTCAGAACTATAATTAATAACATCCTAACCCTGATATTTCTGACCAGAGGAGGATCTTCCAGGTCCCTTCTATTTGGCAGATACTAAATGAACCTTTGTTAAATTAGCAATTCAATTTAGAAACCGTGCTAGCTGGTTGTCTAGTTAGGATTTATGGAACACC
>NW_022111320.1:17936949-17939173 GCF_000313985.2 Echinops telfairi | reverse complement strand
TCTTAGGATTCACAAACCCTTCCACTTTGTACCAGGAGCCCTGGGTCAGCCCTACACCTAGCTCTTGAGTGAAAATTTGGGAGAGCTTTTTAAAAAAGGCATGCCATAAGTTGCTGTGCTAGACTCTGTAGAGCCCCATTCTCGTACCCTAAAACTTGATAAGCCCTTCAATTGATCGAGAGTGCTGGCTGATTTGATTTCTCAGCTGATACCGCGGCTCGCTTTTTCTGTTGCTCCTCAGATCCCGCATCTGGTGGCCGTCAAATCCCAGGGCCCGGCCCTGACCGCCTCCCAGTCAGTGCACGAGCAGCCCACCAAGGGCCTCTCTGGGTTTCAGGAGGCCCTGAGCGTGACTTCGCACCGCGTGGAGATGCCGCGCCAGAACTCGGATCCCACCTCCGAAAACCCTCCGCTCCCCACACGCATCGAGAAGTTTGACCGGAGCTCTTGGTTACGGCGGGAAGAAGACATTCCACCAAAGGTAAAATCACTGACGGCGGCTTGGCCATCGCCATCGGCTTCGTCATCACTCCCCCAAAGGCCACGTGAGGACAGTTGTGATAACACAAGAGCACTTTCCCATCTGTCCACCCCGCCTCGTCCCCAGGCTACAGTTTTCGATTGTCAGTTTCCCCAAAGAAATGGAGGAAATGTCCCTGAAATCCACAGTCAGGAAGACTAAATGACTTGGAAGCATCTATCTGTGTTCAGAACTGGAAGCCTTATCCCCACACTTCCCAAACCATTCTTTCCCGACCTGTGTTAAGAAAGAGAGGAAGTGTTCATTGCTGACTCAAAGTCTGTCTAAACGATTTGAAACTTCCCAGATAAAAAGAAAACTCAATGATTCCAACTTTTACCAACACAAAGTGAAACCGTTGACACTCGGGTTGGCTCAATGAGCACTACTGCTCTTAGGATATTGTATTCGGCCCCGTTTAAGGAAGGCTTCTTGTACACCCGGTCATAACTTATTTCCAACCTTAATGAATGATCCAGGATAAAGTATAGGGTGAAATAACCAACCATCCCACTGGACAGAATGGCCCCAGGTCATTTATTTAATTGCCTACATCTAATCAGCAGGCATTCGAGGACTGTCTATATGGCTACAGACAATCTTGCAAAATACCAGATAAAAATGTTTTTCATTTATACATATTTGAAAGTTGTGTACATTTCGATGTAGAACTTCAACGGTTTCTACATAACTCAGTGTCTCTGGTTGCAGTTTTCAAGTTGTGCCAAGACTCTCCCTGCCCAGGGGGTCTCTACCACCATCCTGGTACCCTCACTGCCCCAAAGCCTTCATCTGACCTTTCCAGTTCCTGCCATCAACGGGTCCCGCCCAGAGAGATTCATTCCTTAAATGAGCTCAGTGCTCCACACAGACATACTTTACTTACTAAAATCAATTAATCATTGGCTTAAAGAAGGCTTCAATGGTATCATTTTGATTGAAAGCTTAAAGGTTAAAGATTATCTCCAGACAATAGTTTCCGGAGTTCAACTAGTTTCAGTGGTTCCAGAAGGTATGGATTCCATTGAGAATCTGAAATTTGTTAAACACTGGATCAGGTTTCGCCAGTAGCTTCTTCTTGATTCAGAAATTACCTTTTTCCTGAGCTCAGCCTCCAGGCTGTGGCAAATGAAAATTCTCACCAGCCCTAGAAAACAATGCCTTGTTGATTGCAGAAAAGAATCCTTCTCACTCAATGGGCTTCAAATGTCTTTCCTTGTTGTCCTCTCTCAAAAGCACAGTATAACAAGATTTTACCAGCACAGGTCAGGTGGGGAGCAAGGTTCAATCTGAAAAAAAGGTGGAGAAAGAGGTGGGCACTCTGCGAAAACACACACACACATTTATAAAATAAGAAAAGAACCTCAGATCGTGCCTAAGATTTCCAGTTTTAATAATTCATTAAGCTTGTTCTTTTGTACAACTATTTAAGTTCATCAAAAGCAAAAAAATAATAGTAGTGACATTTAATTTGAGGGGGTAACTGCACTGATTAGGCTAATTTGTTTCATTTCATTGACTCATCTTTTTAGGATTTCATCTTAAAATGGATTATCATAAAAGCTCATTTTATACAATAGATAAACGATGTTGCTTTACGTTGAAAGTCATTTTTAAAAATTATTTTATTGGGGACGCGTACAACTCATCACAATCCATACATACATACATTGTGTCAAGGACATTTGTACATTTGTTGCCCTC
>NW_022111320.1:17933978-17936667 GCF_000313985.2 Echinops telfairi | reverse complement strand
CTCTTGGTATCGCCACTCTCACCACTGGTCCTGAAGGGATCATCCGCCCTGGATTCCCTGTGTTTCCAGTTCCTATCTGTACCAGTGTACAGCCTCTGGTCTAGCTGGATTTGTAAGGTAGAATTGGGGTCATGATAGTGGGGTGGGGGAGAAGCATTAAAGAACTAGAGGAAAATTGTGTTTCATGTTGCTACACCACACCCTGACTGGGTCGTCTCCTCCCCGCAGCCCTTCTGTAAGGGGGTGTCCAGTTGCCTACCGATGGGAAAGTCATTTTTAAACTAAGATTCATAATTCGATTCTTTCAAAGAACAGACTCACTTGATCCACTTATACTTTATTTTAAAACTATTTGTACACTTGGATTCTGCCTTAGGCCCTTGCCAGATACACTAATCATACACTTGCCTACAAACCTCGTAGTCTGAGCAATACTCACACAGCCTTATGGAAAGATAAATATTTAGTGTTTTCAGCATTAACACTGTTTTGGATTATATTTGTTCATTGGCCTTCCAAACCACAACATTTTTAAAAAATTAGTAATTGCAAGCTCATGTCTAAGTGGAAATGTTCAGGATCCATTGCATTCGATCCTCTGAGCTCCCTGGCCCATGGCTTCTGTCCCAGATTCTAGCTTGTACCCGTAAGATCTCGGAATTTCCATATCTGTTTATCAGTTTAAAGTGAGTTAAAATGGAGCTTGGCTGTATGGGGATGGCTCTCGTGTGTTGTGACTTTAAGGCTGATCTGAGTTAATGGTACCCCAGAGAGATTCCTGGTACTCACGACTAGATTCAAGGTAGGTCCATTACTTTAAGCCCCGTGAAGCAAATGATTTAAGCTAATAGTTTTGATCCTCCTGTATCTGTCTGTAAAACTGAGGGTGGCCCTTCTAAAATGATTGCTGGATGTGCCGCATTTTCTTGTGGCTGTGGACCCTGGTTTAATTTTTTTTTTTTTTTAGGGAAATAAATGTTTCATTGAGGAATTAACTATCTTCCCCTCCCCCTTGTTTTAAATAAGTTCTGTAACTCTGAGCAGATCTGGAAAAGGAGTAGGCTTTTCAGGCAGTCGCCTGGGAATGCTATTTGGTGGAAACACCTTTCTAAATGCTGGTTTTCTTCCAGGTGCCTCAAAGAACAACTTCTATCTCCCCAGCATTAGCCAGAAAGAATTCTCCTGGGAATGGTAGTGCTCTGGGACCCAGACTAGGATCTCAACCTATCCGAGCAAGGTAAGGGAAGGGAAATCCCTTACTAACCTTATCATTCATTTGCCACCTGGTCTTTGGTGGGCCAAGACACATGCTTTTTATTGTGTGGTGTGTGTGTGTGTGTGTGTGTGTGTATTAATCTGATATTGTGGGTGATCTTGGGTAGGTGAGTGGATGGATGGATGGATAGGTAGGTAAGTGGTTAGGACAATGAGGAAGCCAACCAGGTGTGCCTTAACTGACAGTTTTAAAATTGGGGGGAGGAAAATAATAAATGCAGCTCTGGTTATAGTTACCCCAAGCCATCACTTCAGAGATTACGTCCTAGGGCCAAAAAACAAAATGGCTGTTTGGAGGTAATTTCTAGCACCAGGTAAAGCAATGTGCCCTGAGAAGCAGTGAGACAATACAACGTAATCGCCAGAACAAGGCCGTGGTGCCCTGACCGACCGCAGCGCGTCCCGTGCTTGGACCGTAACAAGGGAACGAGCGATTCTGAGGCAGTCATCTCCTTGGCCTTGTGGAGGGTAACTGAAATACAGTTAGGCTTCCACTGTTGCTCTGTGCTCTCCTTCCAGAGTTTTCTCTCAACAGCGTATATGCCTGCAGTCAGGAAGCAGCACCAGCCGCCTGGTTGGTGCAGAGGTCTCAGGAGAAGCCAGGGAGTCAGCAGTTAGTTCCCTTAAGAGACGTAAGCTTATGTAAGCCGCGGTTGATCAGGCTTCCCTCGGACGGTTCGCAGTAAACGCAGCCCGTTTTGGGATCAACTGCAAGAGCAAATGGCCAGAGACGAGACGATTAAGAAGGACGCGCTCAGACAGGCTAGCCTCTCCTTGTCTGTGTTCAGAGTCAAGAAGAGACCTTCCCTTGCTAGAAAGAGTGATTGACAGGGAAGGCTGAAATTCTTTGTACCTATCTTTACAATGTGGAATACTTTTGATCGTAATGTTGTAATTTTTCTCTTCCCATGAAGCGGTCAGTCCATGAGATGAAACTATACTCAAAACCATTACCCCTTTCCGGCAGAAGACACGAGCCCATCCTGAATGGCATTGCCTGTTGCAGCAGACTCTAAACCAGCCATTTCGCAGCGCTTGTCAGACTCCCAGCAGAGCTGGCATTGCTAAGCTGCACCGAGGAGGACTGGGGGGCGCTGTGACCAGAGAGCCACTGGGCATCTCTGCTTGAGATGGCCAGTCGGGCTATCAGTCCCCCTCTCCGGGCAGTTGTCAGCCTCTAAGTAGCAGTGCTTCTTGCTCCTTTGAACTCCGCCCTCGATGCTCTGTTCACTGGATCAGTTGCTTAGAATTTCAGTAGCCCTCGATCAACTATCATGTCAACTTAAAGTTTTTCTCCCTCCACCAAGAAAAACCAAAGAAAGAGAACTATTGTTAGATAGTCAAATAAAAAGCAGCTTTAAGAAAAAAATCCCATGTCAAATGTTACTATAATGGCATTAGGGCTCCAGGTGGT
>NW_022111320.1:17920684-17932693 GCF_000313985.2 Echinops telfairi | reverse complement strand
CAGTTCAGGATGTTTGGTTTTCATCATTGTTCATGCATTTGCCAAATTCATTTGCCAATTCCAAATAGAAGAAAGAGCCATTGAGCGCATAGCTGCCTGGGGCCCTGGGGTCTGGTGACTCCTGCCACGGAGGCCCAACTTCACCACCCTCAAAGGAGGCACCGCACGTGCTGCTCTTTGGGGCCACAATATTAGTTGGAAAAACTCGTTTGTCTTTTTTTGGCCTTGGTTTCTTATTTAGATTTGGTGTAAATATGAGAATTGACTTATTTAAAGAAAGCCAAAAGCAGTTAGCATTTAATCAATCCCCAGTCATGGCGCCTTCATGGATGTCCATGTAGAACCGGGGTGTACCAGACAGCTGATTGTTCACAAGTAGATCACCCACGACTAGGCTTTTCTTCCAAGGAGCTTGTGGGTGGACGCGAACTGCCAACTTTACAGTTTTCAGGTTAACCATTGGCTCCGCCAAAAAGGCAGACCCCTAATAATTAAGAAGTTCGCTTTGTTTTGGGGGGTGGGGGTGCTTTCTGCATTAAGTACTATTGAACTCCAGTTACAAGGTGCGTGTCATTCCACTGTAATTGCAGCAGGCATGGTTGTGGGTGGATTTGTGTATGTTTGTAATATGCGAAGCAATGTGCTTAAACCAAGAAACTAAGTACTTTCTTCTCTTAATGGAAGATGCTCCATGTGCCAACCTGTGGCTGCACCGTGGGATGCACAGCCCACCTCGCCCACAGCCTCGCTTCCCCCAGGCTCTCCTCTCGCGCGCGCGCTCCCTCCTCTACGCCCCACACACACAGAACCAAATCAAAGAGAACCCTTTGGAGAACATGCCCATAGATGGTGCAGCCTGGTGCCACTTGGCCAAGAAAATATGACTGGGCACCCCTCATGCCCCTCAGAGATCCCTGGCTTCTGCATGCTACAGGGCAATTTGTCTTTTATTAATACCCACTTCTGGAGCACTTACTTACACGAGGGACCACTTGAAGTGTGTTTCAGATGTTAACTAACCTAGGTCTCATAACAACTATGTAAGGTAGTGCCTGTAATGATCCCCATTTTATAGATGGGGGACTGAGACAGAGTATAGTTAAGCAAATTGCCCGAGGGGACAAATTCGGAAGCACTAAGGACACCTAAGATGTGAACCCTGTATCATCCTGACACCAACGTCCTCTCTCTTCAGCACCCAAACCAAACCAAATGCACTGATAGTCAATTCTGACTCACAGCGACTCTGTAGATAAAACAGGGCAGAGCTGTCCGTGTGAGTTTCCAAGACTCTTAACTCTCACGGGAGTAGAAAGCCTCCTCGTTCTCCCTCTGAGCAGCTGGTGGTTTCGAACTGCTGACCCAGGTGGTCAGCAGCCCCAAGTGTAACGGCTACACCGCCAGGGCTTCTCCTGGCATAGTCTGTAGCACCGGCAGCTCGTCTTGCTGCCTCATTTTACATCCATGTTGCTCATCACGTGATGACACGAGTCTGTTAACAGCTCCTCTTAAAAAAACAGACTCGTTATCAAAGTGACTGTGATTCAGGGGCACCCCATGCATTGTCAGAGCAGAACTGGTGCCTGGTGTGTTTTTGTTAGTATGGTTGTTGTTTCTGTGGAGTTGTTTTTGTTTTTCTTTGCAGGGTAGGTTGCCAAGTCTTTCCTCCCAGGTGCCTCTGCTGGACTGCACCCGCTAGCTCTCCCTTAGCAGGCTATCACAGTACTCCGACACCACCCGGGGCTTCCACCAGCTCCTCTCTACCTTTCGATCCTTACCTGTCATTAAGGTTCACTACCTTTTAAGCCTTTTTCTTTTCTGATGACAACTCTTTAAGCCCAAAGCACATCCCTACTCAAGCTAG
This sequence comes from Echinops telfairi, assembly GCF_000313985.2. Taxonomy (NCBI): domain Eukaryota; kingdom Metazoa; phylum Chordata; class Mammalia; order Afrosoricida; family Tenrecidae; genus Echinops; species Echinops telfairi. The sequence continues at coordinate 17,930,829 of NW_022111320.1, read as the reverse complement.
AACTAGCATTCCTTGCTTTTGATGTGCTTTTTTCTCAGGTGGCCCACATGGGGGTGATAACAGTCCCTGTGGCCCTGAGTGGCAGCCCCCTGCCCTCCCTTCTCACATGCACATGCAGCTGGCCTAACTCAGGCTGCCAGAACCCAGGCTGCAGGCCTCCCTCTACAGCTCAGGCTTCCAAAGACCATGAGATCCATTGGCATTAAAACATGATTTGATTTTTTGCATTTTAAAAAATAGGACTTTCAAGAATTCCAGGCGCTTTAATATTTAACTTTGATTCATGTGGTCTTTTATAGCAAATTAAAATTTGATCAGACAACTAATCTGGACTATGAAGAGATGTAAGTGAAGCCGCCAATCATAACCCAGTGACTAAGTGTTTAATATAAAAAACAAATTCGCAGGCCCACCCCAAAGTTGTCTTCCTGTGGCTCATTTGTTCTCATTGGCTGCATCATCAAAGCACAAAGTCAAGCTAATGTTGGCAGTCAGCCGGCTAATTAAAGACATGGTCCTTGTAGGGGGCCAAGAAATCACTTTATTATCCTAATTTCCTGTTATGACTTTGCATATGATTCAAGTGAATAGCACACCATTGCCACATTTCCACTTTGCTGTGTGTTGTACAGATAAAGCAGTGGTGTCTACATGGACAGCAGATGTCTGCATTAAAAGTTAACATTTACGGAAATGTAGCTGGCTGTGTCCACGTTGTTACATGCGTAGATCAGGTGAGGCTTGGCTAACGTGTGAACATGGTAAATCGATTATTTCTTGGACTTCTTCTCACATTCATCTTTTCAAAGAAGACTGACCTCAGGGTTCTCTGCTCCAAGGCTAGTCTGCCCTACTACCTACTACAGAAGAGGAAAAGGTGAACAATGTGGCGTTTTCTCAAAATACTCTGACTTTATAAAACCAGTCCTAAGAATAAGGTAGAAAAGCCATTGTAAAGTATCACCTGTTTCCATGTGCGGCTCTATCGAAACAAAGTACAGTACTTCATTCAATCTCCAGCATCAAAAATAGCAACCTATTAAAATGAGCGCCCACGCTGGTTAGCTCCAATGCGGAGGACATGTGCTAATCAGATGCAGGTCAGGGATTTAATGCCCATGGGATCCAATTAGCCTCATGCTTAAAGAGCCTCCCAGCCTGGGCAGAAATGTGTGCTCAGCCCAGCTGGTCTTGATAACGGCTCTGCTCCTCTTTTAGGGAAGGGAGTACTGGGCCAGGCTTCATCACCTACCATGGCAGTGGCCTTCCAATTGGTCTGCCTACCCTCCAAACCTGGCCAGCCACCCAGCGCCCACCACCGAAGCAACACGTGTGTCTCCCTGGCTTGAATGGCTTTGCTGTGTCACCCAGCTCTTTCCTTCGGTTGGAGTCCCTGGTGGTGCAAACAGTTAATGTGCTTGGATGCTTTCCAAAGGCTTAGGGGTCCAAGTCCACCTAGAATCATCTGAGACGAAAAAGGCCAGTGGTCTACTTCCAGAATATCAGCCATCAAAACCCCCTAGGGACCCTAGGCCGACTCGGGCGCCCCTGGGGTTGCCCTGAGCAAGCGCCAGCTCCACAACCACTGTTTGTTTTGTCTTCTTCTGTTCTCTCCGTTATTTCCTAACTTAGACCAGGCACACCCACCGGTTCTCTTTCCACCCCAACACACCCCAGGGAACCCTCAGCCCCTGTTATCTTTGCTCAGAACTCTCTCCAGCCATCCACGGGCACCTTCTACAGCCAAAATCAAGTCATCGCTGCTTCAGACCCAGATCTTGACCTCGCCACGTGGCATGAGCATTAAAATCGTAGCACCCAAGAGCCCTGAGAGCACAGTAGTAAAGTGCTCGGCTACCAACCAAACAGTGACGCGCACCCACCCAGTGACTGCGGGAGCGAATAGACCTGATGATCCGCCCCCTGAGATCACAGCCAAGAAACCCTACAGGGCAGTCCTACCGGGGGACGCACGACGTCAAAGCCCCCGACTGCAGTAGCATGGTGGAGATTCCAACCAAGATGTGGGACTGATTCTCTTTCAAGAAGCAGACTTTGGGACACACCGAGGGAGCCAACACTGGATCAATGTCTTCCCTCAGCTGCCGGCTGGCATTCGATGTGGGCTTTGAGTCTCAGGTCTCATTGAATTTTCTGTCCCAACCCACTGAGCTCATTGCTGATTTGAACTCATAACAGCCTGATAGGACAGAGTAGAACTCCTCCCTAGTTTCTAGAAGACTATAACCTTTATGGAAATAGAAAGCTGCATCTTCTTCCTACAGAGTGTAATTGTGTAAACCTATATACAATGATAAACATCTATGAATTGTAATTGTGACACGGGCTTTTTAGGAGCCCTGAGAATGCGTCCCTCACCCCCCAATGAAATCATAAAAATCTCAGAAATTCCTTCCACCACCATTCCCGTTTGCCCAACTCACCATCCCAATCTTGGATTAGCTGTCATCTCCTCTGGTACAGCATCCACCTAAAGTGGCCCAAATGACCCTGCACCTTATTACCACACTGCCTCGTGCTCACTGCAAGCAAAGCATGTATGAAAGTGGCTCTGGATGTCTGTCTGAGCTTCTGGGGACAGAAGCTGTGGCCTGGTAACCATTGTCCCCCAAATGCCTGGACTGGAACAACTGATTGAATGAGTGAACACTGCTGTTGGGCAGGAAGGAAAGCTACTAAGACACAGGAAGGTCTTATAAAAAGTAGGGACGACTAGCCTCTAAGTTACCACTTAGAAATAGCCATCAGAATCACACTTCCCTTTGGTGTGCATATAAGCCTAAGTATGTATACGATTCCTGCAAGAAAGTAACAAAGTATGCAGAATATCTACTGGTGGACGGGCAAAGAGCAGTGACTAAGCAATTGACAGAAGACTATAAATGGCCCATGTGAACCAAAAATAGCCTACATCAATAGTGATTTTTAACTTCATTAAAATAAGATACAATGTGTACAGATTAGCAAAGTGTCCATAAAAAAGGGAGAATTCAGTGAAATGTACCATTTCCTGCATTTCAGTGAAAACTAGTAATTCCTTTAAACACACACACACACACACACATACCACATCCAAGTCCAGGAACCGATCTTCATGAAATAGAGAAGGGATAGAGTGTTGCTGTGGCTGTAGATGGTTGTCTAAGTCTTGTGTGTCAGAGAAATGTATTGGAAACACCATGATGTCTATCCATAGAAGAATGTCTATCCATAGACTAGATAGTTGATTGTTATGTATGCATCGTTGTCTTTAGAAGCATAAGAAAGTGCTCACAATGCAATGTTAAGGGAGGGAAAGCAAGATGCAAAACCGAATATACAGTTTGATTCCATCTGTTGAAAACAAAATCAGATAAATAATAATACGCCAAATAATAAAAAACGGTTACCTCTTGGTTCAGAAATGATGGTTGTCATTCCCTTATTTTCACCTGTCATATTGTTCACATTTTCTCACAATGAGACCAGGAAGGAAGAGAAAGGTTTTAAAGAAGGCTTCCCTCCGGCAATTCACCCTTTCGTTAATACTTGCCATGGGATGGTGCAAGGACTGAGTCATGAGGGTATCCTACCCAGATCCAGGAGCTCCGTGTAGAAAGACTCGATTCTCTGACTGACCCCTTCAGTCCTGGGTCATCTACCTGCCGTCGGTCTGGCTTTGCACTGGAGTGGGCACGGGATGAAACTTGGTCTGCCAGTGGGAAGGTCTTGGGCGTGTAACCGTGTCCTGTGCCGTCCGTGCAGCAACCCTGACCTCCGGAGAACAGAGCCCGTCCTGGAGAGTCCCCTGCAGAGGACCAGCAGCGGCAGCTCCTCTAGTTCAAGCACCCCCAGCTCCCAGCCCAGTTCCCAAGGAGGCTCTCAGCCTGGATCACAAGCAGGTTCCAGCGAACGGACCAGAGTTCGAGGTAAAACTTTCTCTTACCTTCTAATTGATCATGTTTCTTGGGTAGGACAGCCGAGGGCCAGGATCCTAATGCCTGGCCCTGACATGACATGGCCACCGACAGTGATACTGAAAAGCCATTTAAGTCTCAGTCCTCTTATGGAAGTGACCTATCACCCCCAATTGTGGGTGATGTCAGAGGCACACCAAATCCTTCCTCCCCTCGGAACCCATTGGTTTCCAAAGAGATAAAGGGCTCCCAGAATATGCATCTAATTTGTAGATATCACTTATCCAACACTTTTAACTCCATCCCCATCAAAATGATTCCAACTCCTGACAGCCCTACAGGACAGTGCACCTGCCCCCTGTGGTCTCAAAGAAGCAGACTGTCACTCCCCCACCCCTGGGGAGGGGGTGGCAGAGTCAAACCACAGGCCTGCTGGTTAGCAGCTCAGTTCTTTGCCACTGTGTCTGTCAACTCCATTTCCGCTTCCATTTGATTGCCTTGCTAGCGTTTGCTAAGCCCCTAGTCCCCTGTTACCAATGCACCCATAGCATTCCAAGCGTAGAAACAAACCCACGTTGATTCAGACGCATGACAACCCTGCATAGGGTGTCTGAGACGGTCAGTCCTTATGGAACCACCAGCTTGTCGTTCAAGTCCAACACTCCGCTGGACAGCGCCACCAGGGCTCCTTATTGTGAGCCCGGTGCTAGGTGTTTCTGAATGTGACATTCCATAGAGTCTACGGGAGAACACATGCACTTGAAGGAAGACATCAAATCTTTGGCTTTAAAAAGATATTCATTTTCGTCTTCAGATGATGCCTATTTAGAGAGGTACAAATTAGCATCTCCGGACATTGCATTGAAGTCCTCTTCATCATCACTCAGTTTTCAATTAATGAAGATACCTATGAAAAGCCTTAATATTGTCCAGCTAATTATACATGAAAATGCACTGTTGCTAGTTCATCAAAATTCACTCTTTCTGAATGGGTTTCTTCAACAGACACTTTGGTTTCCAAGCAATAAAGACCAGTAACTTTTTCAAAGTGCCATTTGAGAAATATTCATTTACTTACAATTGTTCTGCCAGAGGAAAACCAGCCAGTCCTTGCTCTTGCTTAGGGATTCTTGCCTGGTTCTGCCCTAATGCCCTTAAAGGGTTTGTAGACGTGAAAACACATTGAACGGACAGTTTGAAAGAAGTTGATGTCTGGCTTCTGTTGCTCCCATCTCTGACTCAGGCTATAACTGCCTTCATATATGCATTCTTCTCTCAGAAATACAGCCCACAGCTAATGTATTCAAGGGGCCTTAAGCAGTTCGTGGAAAAACACCATTATCTTTCCATTCCATTCTTCCACAAACTTTAAAAAATCATCATATTCCTTTGTTGCCTTGACACCAATGTACATATTTTAATTTAGAGACCCTGCTCATTTCCTTACCTTCTTTCATTTTCTTAAGAGCTAATGAATATCCCATGGAGTAAACTTTAAAGAAAAATGAACTCACACCGGTAATTTTGATTTGGGGATCTGTGAGTTAGTTCTGGTTTAGTTACTCTTACGTTTGGAACTAAATGACTTCTCATCTCTCCGGCATATCCAGAAAGACCACTTTGAGATAAAGCAAGAAATCTCCCTGGCTTCTTCTCTGCCTATAGCTTTTTTTTAAACCAAACCAGTTGCCATTGGGTAGATGCCCACTCACGGGTCAGAGTAAAATGTGCTCTAAGGGTTTTTGAATGGCTGGCTTTGAGAAGTAGAGTACTAACTAGGCTTTTCTTCTGAGAGAACTCAAATATTTAGCAATTAGGATAGCAACCAAGTACATTAATTGTTTGAACTTCTTAGGGACTCCTTAAGTAAAGGGTACACTACAGCCGTGAAGGAGCTCCCATCCTTGCTCTGCACCTCAATTTTACCACCTCTCCCCTTGATCATCAACACCCTCCCTCCTGTCCCCACCGTGTTTGAAAATGGTCCTGCCAAATGGAATAGGCCTCAGTGCTTCCACTGAACGTCATCTCAACCGCCTCTCTTGGTGAGGAGGTAGTAAAGAGAGAGACCCTAACTTGCACGCTGATGTCACCTAACGGTAGAGAATGGGCTTTGAGATACCAGACAGAACCTCAGCTCTGCCTGTTATTTTTATCAAGACCTTAGGTCGGCCGCATCATCTCTCTCAGCCTGGGTTGGACAGTGGAATAAAAAGAGAGTCCGCCGCGCAGGACTGGAGTGCGGCCTGCACGAGGCAGTGGGCGTAGAAAGCTTCACCTAGCAGACGTTCGACTAGTGGTCACGGCGGTGGTAGCAGTTGTGGCTATTTTTCATATCATCATTAGTGGCCTCCAGGTTACAAGCCTACCTGTATTTGCCTGGTCTCTTTGAGCATTTATGGTTATTCCACGGATGTGCCTGGGAATTTGCCTCAGTGAGTGGGCTGTGCCCACTGAGTCATCCTGGAGAGATTCTGCCTCACAGAGCTCAGGAGCTTGTGCCTGCACTTCTTTGACATTCTTTTTCTTGGCCTCCTGTTTGTTTGTTTGTTTTCACTAGCCAACAGTAAGTCAGAAGGCTCTCCTGTGCTCCCCCACGAACCTTCCAAAGCGAAGCCAGAAGAATCCAGGGACATTACCCGGCCCAGTCGGCCAGCTGTGAGTGCTTTCTCTCTTAAGGGTTTTCAACGCCTCTAACTTACCAGAGAGTCTACAGGACACAAATGTTGGGTGATACACTCATGGTTATGGGGAGGTGGATCCTGCAGTTTAATGAACAATCACAGGTGCTAGACACCTCCAGAGGGAGGGTGGACCTGGTTAGGAAAGAACTGAGCAGGTGCTGGATGGCCCTTCCTCCCGTTACCTGCTTGTTGATGTTTTGCTAGCCATTAGCCCTGCTGTAGAGAAGAAACAGGATGCAGGATAATCCATAGCATTTCATAATTTCTACTCACGAGCCTGGGCAAAAAGGGAGACTTGAGTACTTTATATAAGTGTCTCTTATGTTTCCCTACACTCTCCCCCATCTTATTTCTAGATGAAATAATAATTGCAATGTTTCTGCCCCTTTTCATGCAGATAGGATTATTTCCTGGGGGGTCTAAACTTAATAAGCAAGATGTGTCCAGGAGCCAGGAGATGTGAATTCTGAGTACAACTCCCTCACTGCCCTTGAGTTGATTCACACACACAGTGACTCGAGACAGGGCCGCCAGGAGTGTAAATCTCCAGGGGGGCCAAACGACCTTGCCTTTCTCCCATATGAGTGGCTGATGGGTTTGAATAACTGATCTTGCTGGTAGTAGCCCAATGCCTAACACAAAGCCCCCCCAAAACCAAAGCTACCTGCTATTGAGTTGATTCTAACTCATAAAGACCGTCTAGGACAGAGCAGAACTTCCCCTTTGGGTTGCCAAGACTGTCGACCTTTATAGTAGGCAGCCTCATCTTTCTCCCACAGAGCACCTGGTGGGTTTGAACGGATGACCTTGTGGTTAGCAGCTCTGTGCACTCCCCACTGTGCCATCAGGGATCCTAATGCACATCACAGACCCCCAAATAGTCTTTTGTACATAGTATAAAAGCTGAAAGTATAGTTACTGCACATTTATTTAAGGCTCAAACCTAAGAACAATTGTGAGTATGTATGGATGTATGGATTATGATAAGAGTTGTACAAGCCCCCAGTAAAGTGTTTAAAAACAAACAAACAATTGTGAGGCTGGCACTGGACCACACAGTGTTTCATTCTGTCGTGCGAGGGTCACTATAAGTTGGTACTGACTCAACTGCCTCTAACAGCAGCAATATACACTTATTTAACATGATCTGAGAATCTTCTGTATGCAAAGAATGGAAGGCTTTTATATACTCTTATTTCAATTTAAAATTATTTTTTAACATTTTAGAATAAGAAATATACACCGAAAGGGATAGGAAAGAGAATTTATCATTTGGGGTTGAATTTATCTTTGCTCCTTTGTATTTTGTATATCACCTTTATACTAACCACTCCAGTTTTGTGTCTAACCTGCTTGCCTTTCTTCTGGTTTTCTTCCTTCTCTGGATTCCTCTGGACTGGGCTCCTCTTGTCTCAGAGCTATAAGAAAGCTATAGATGAGGTTAGTACGACCTTTTCTTGCTCATGCGTTCATAAGATGTAAATATAACACTGAATCTTGACATTCAAAATGGCGGCCAGTGGGATCACAGCTTAGCATTCACTTGTTTAGAATTATCTACATAGATGGGAGGATCTTCGATAGAAACCAGCCCAAGATCTCAGACACCCTTATGACCTTTAAAAACCTTCCATCTAAGACAAAGTTCCACTCTTCCATTGCCCCAGCCTGGCTAACAACCAGCATGAGGTGCCTTATTAATGGCACCATTTCTCAGACCTGTATCTTCCGACAGCCAAGCCTGAGCTCTTAGCCTGTGTGCACCAGCCTTGCTGGGAGATGGCTCTGCGAGGCTTTACTAGCAAAGAAAAGAGACATCATTCTGGGCACTCCAAATTTATCGTGTGTGATTTGCGAACAAGGAGTTCCTGGGTATTGTTAGATTCATTTTGTGGGACATTAACAACAGCATCAGCAGCAACATCGACTTTAGTTAATGAATCCCAGCGAGCTAAGTGACTCTATTTCCTTAGCCGTGGAGACATTTTTCCATTAGGAAAATGTATGACTTTGTCAATTGTAGATAGTTGGCTAAGAGAGATGACTGCCTTCCCACTGTTTGTCAGACCTGTATGAATCCAGCAAAGGGTTCTTTCTTTGTTTGTTTCCTTTTTAAGAGTCAGACCTTGCAAAGAAGCCCAGTGCGTGCAGTCCGGAGATCACCATTATGGCTGTAAGGCTGACGCTCTGCTGAGCACCCTTTTAATGGGATGAGATGCTAAAGCACTGACTCTGAGATCAACAGGCCGTATCCAAAGACGGGAGCCCCTAGTAAACCACTGATTGACAAGCCATGCCATGCACAGAGCTCCCAATCTGTGCAATGGGGAGGAAAGCCCCTGACTGACTCACTCACAGAATCATTCGGGATCTCTCAAGGCTTGCGTGTGGACGTCTGTTATCAAATATGAACTGCTGCATAAACCCAAGAGGTTGTGGTCATGGCTAAGGGTTGGGCCTGAGGCATGGAGCTATGGTGGCAGGAGGGAGAAACGTGCTCCTATGCATCTCATCTTCCCCAAAGAACATCACTTTATGAGAATTAGGAACACCTCACCCATGAGAGTCAGAGAGCGCACGGAAACCATCAACCCCCTTAGTGCATTGATTCCAACTCATAGCAGTGTGATAGGACAGTGTAGACCTGCCCCAGTGGGTTTCTGAGGCTGTAATTCTTTCCAAGCATAGAGAGCCTCCTCTGTCTCTCTCAGAGCAGTGGGTGGTTTCCAACCACTGACCTCACAATGAGCAGCCCAACATGTAACCTATGCCACCAGGTCTCTTGATTACAATCCTAGGTGGTAGATTATTGCTTATAAAAACAAAGAACAAGACCCTACGTGTGTGCATTTTGTGGATGGCATTAATATAAAAGGAGAAAGGTGGTTTTTTAATTGCTCTGTGCCACGCCTTGCCCATCCTCCCCATCATAGTGAGAAGTGTGAGAGTTGTCACAATTTCCATCAATTTCCTCCCCCAAAAAAGAGTAGAAAAAAAGCCAATGGTCTGGTGCTCTGGTTGCTCACCAAAGGGCTCTCTATGTGTGTGCAGAGAACCCCCCTTCACCCCACGCCACCCCCAGTGCCCTGGAGATGCCACACTAGGAGGGAAAAGAGCTCGAGACGATCCTGTATAAAAATCTATAGAGGGTTTTTTAAGGTTTTTGAGAAGCGCTTTACCGGTGTGCTTTGGAGTACTCCAGCACCCTGGACAGAGATGGGAAGACTCACAGGATGGACGGGAGTGAGTGTGTTAGTGGCACACCAACTCCTTGGGGCATATGCCCATAGAAAGGGACTCCAGGTGATTCTGATAACCCTGATCTGATAACGCAGTACCCCCACCACACACATCCAAAATTCATTGACATGAGTCAATTCTGATTCATAGCAACACTATAGGATGGAGTAGAACTGCCCTTTGTTTCTGAATCTGTAACTCTTTACGGGAGTAGAGAGCCTCAGCTTTTTCCTGCTGAGCCACTGAAAATATAAGATTATTTGGCTCTACCTAACACAGTGGTTCTCAACTGGATGACCACCAC
>NW_022111320.1:17918314-17920172 GCF_000313985.2 Echinops telfairi | reverse complement strand
TTGTAAGCATCTCAGTGCTGGCAGGGGTCTCTCTGTGGCTTCTCAGGCTTCCGAGGTCTGGTTGCATCCATGTGGCTTGCCTTCTGAAATGTCTCCCAGGGAGTAGCAGAGAGAGAGAAGTGTTTCTCGCCTCCAAGGAGGAAGGCCCAGATCTCCCAGAATTCTCAGGAGAAGGCCAGGCCTACACAGAGTCTCATTGGCTATCTCCAGATTGACAGCCTAGACTCCACCCCTACACTCTGCATCCTTAGATTGACACCGGATTAGGTGACGACCACAGGTTGGCATCTTTCCAATCACTGTTTGGCCGTTAGTTAGCCCAGGAGAGAAATGGCAAGCCTAAAGACTAGTTTTTGAAACCGTGCTATCTGTTCTTGCTAATTTAACGGTTTCCTTTTTCATGAAAAATCACCTGGGAGGATCCCCATTCATTTAGCCTTCCTAATGGAAAAGAAGAGATTGTGCAGTACAGCCTATGCTTATTTAAGCCCCTTCATTTGTTTGTCTGACTTTAGCACAGTTGCATGTGTGACGTGTGAAGATTGCCTCCATACACACACACCGGCTTCCCAAACACTGTTCTTCTTTCCATAACCAGAATTCTGGAACATCCCAGAGCACACCCATAGACTGTCGGGAACGTCAACAGTAACTAATGGTGCAAACATTTTTCTCGGAGGGCGATGCTAACATTTGGTGACTGGCACAATGATACCTTTAGATTTTCTAAAGGGGAACAGCCATGTGTTTAGTGCACACAGAAAAGACAGACTTTAAAATTTTAAGTAAAACCTAACTATATTGCTTCTAAAAAGAGAACTTTTAAAAGCACCCTCTTTAGACACCTCCCCGCAAAGTGTCAGCTATGCAATAAGCTTTTTTGACTGAGAAACAGTGTCAAGTTGATTCTAAAGTATTGCCTCAGAGTTGCCTTTCTACAAGGACCTCAAGACTGCCCTCCCGTTTGCTCTGTAGCTGAAACATCTCACCGAGTGGCTGTTGCCTTTTTGATCACAGGAAAGCTCCTCAGCAAGCTCACGGGCACGGTCCACCATCACCTCTTTCTAGTTTCCACAAACTTAGGGAAGCACCCTGGACCCCTCCAAGATTTTCATGCTTAAATCACACTTTCACTCTTCCTTTTCCATACTTGTTCGGGTGAGGTTTGACACAGTCAAGCAATTAACTACCTCAAAGACAGGAGATGAAGGAAATTGCCGTCATCAGAGAATTGGATATATGAAAATTGTGTCCATTTAGACCATGCCTGTTTCCTATAACTTTGTCCTTATCAACGAATCCAAAGTGAGTGGGGAAGAAAGGAAACATTGGCCAAACACCAGGCTACGGCAGTGAAGCTTCCACGTCTCGATCACTCGTTATTAGTACTCTCGGGTTTGCATACAGGGCTCACCCTGCAGGTGATTAACAATTAAACTTAAAAGGAATTTGCAATTATTTCTAATGTTTCAGTAAAAGTAGCTTTTTTTAGTAGCATGGAAACAAAGGGGGAAGTTCTAATTAGAAGTGAAATCATAAAGTAGGTCAAAACTTTCTAGGACTCCTAAATACAGTGTTAAGAAAATTTTAGACCATTTTAATAAGTCAGCATGTCTTAAAATCAATGAACTTTAAACAAGTTAAATATTTCTAAATAGCTTTGTGGTGACGTTTTTATTGTTGTTGTTTAGTTTTTGTTTAGTTTTGTTTTCCTTTATAAGCACCTTTTTTCTTGTCATGAAATGCCAGAGATGAGGAAAACCAAGCCATCAGGGAAAATGTGTCATGAATTTAAATAAATCCTTGCTAGTCTTTTATATTTGACTCTCGAGAGTATTGACATTGAAAATAAGCTTTT
>NW_022111320.1:17916659-17917630 GCF_000313985.2 Echinops telfairi | reverse complement strand
CTGCTGATTTCATCCAATTTAATGAAATTAGAAAGCAATGACTCCCTCATTTAACACTTGGAGCTTCGTAAAATGTCTAGACCAAGTGTTTCCTCTCCTCCTCTTAGCAAAATCAGATTGCCTGGTATGTAGGTGCCACTAAGGAAACGATTCGATTTGTTGCCTTCTCAACATAAAATTATAGTTAAAAATTGATTTATTTACACCGCAGGTTAGGTTTTTTGTGTTGTTTTTTATTTTCCCCCCAGCCAGTTAGTATAATTGAGCACGCACCATTTAGATCACCTGCATTGTTGTCACCCTGCCTGAGACGAATTGGCCAAATACCTTTCTGGATTGAAGGAAATAAAGAGAGAATATGGCTGTAAGAAAATGATGGGATGTAGTGTTTTGCATTAAGTGTCTTTCTCCCTGATCCCGTCTCTGACTGAATGCTCTGATTCCCACATGGGTCACTAATGTAGGGAGAAGTGGTAAGACTGACGTCCACTTGCTTCTTCCTCATTTTGCCTGCTGTGCCCATGGGCAGCGTAACCCATGGGAACTGGAGTGACCATGCTTTTGCAGAACCACTTCCCTCTGCTTTGCTCGGAAAGCATGTCAGACATGCAGCCCCGGCCTGCGCCCTGCCTGGCGAGGACAGTGCACATATCACATCGCCTGAGGCCAGCGGGGTCATCCTGCTCGTGGGAAACTAGACCATTAGCGCTTCCTTTTGGCGTTTGCACATTTCTTTCAGTCTTCTTAGCGCAGGGTTCCGGCCAGGTGACTGGAATGGTAAAAGAAAATGACATGGCCATCGTGGTGGAAGAGAACTTGCGGTGTTGTGATTGTGTTGTTCCTCTTGAGTCACGCAGCGCGGTGGCTATACATTCCAGTGGCGCCGGCCTTTGGGGTGGGCCATCACTGGGTGCAGTGCCTTTGCTCTCCAGGCAGTGATGCCACGCCAAAGGAGCCATTGTCGTAGCTGG
>NW_022111320.1:17896347-17912982 GCF_000313985.2 Echinops telfairi | reverse complement strand
TTTGAGGGAGATTATTTCAACACAATGCTTTAGAAAAGACAAGACTAGAGGCTGGTAAAAGACATTATGAGGAGTTACCATTATAATCCAGGTGAGAATAAGCCAGTGCCATCATGGAATATTTCTATGGGAGGCAGTATTTGAGTGACTCTCGAATATTTAGCAAAATTCAGATGAAAAATTGATCCATTAAAGAATATTTACACATAGAAGATACGCCCAAACAAAAAGACATCCTTTGCTGTCAAGTCAATTATGATTCATAGCTACCTGTAGGACAGGGTAGAGCTGCTGCTTAGGGTTTTAAAGACTGTGAATTAAAGAAAAAGTTTTATTGACATATAATCCACATACCATACAATTCAATAACTCAGTCATATCACAAAGAGTGGTACAATCATCACCGCAATCAAATTTAGAGCGTTTTCTTCTGTCTTGTACTCCTGGTTATTAACTCCCCATTTTCCCCTAACCTCCCCTGCCCGCCCCCCAAAAAAACTATTAATGCAGTTAGTCTCTCTATAGATTTACCTATCCTGGATTTCATATAGAGAAAATGTAGAAAAGACAACAACAACCAAAATAGCAAAGTATAACAGAGAAAAACTTCAATCAAAAAGAAAGCAGAATATATTAAAAGCCAGAAGGCATTTAAATGGGCCAAAGGAGAGCGCAAATGATAAGGTCTTGATGCTAACCTGACTGCATCTACAGCAACCCTCTTTACAACACATTCTGCATGATAGCCAGGCTGCTCACACCCCTGGTCTGTGGTCAGAGGGGGTTGATTCACCAGAGGCTTAATCCACATGTATTTCACCTTCACTTTTTTTTTTAACTGAAACTAAACGGTCAACAGAGAGATCAAATGATAAGATATTACATTTTAACCTAACTCTATGTGCCGTAATTGCCTTTACAATGCTCCATGTCTGCTAACAAGGCTATTCACATCCCTCGACTTTGGTCAGAAGGGATTGACCAGAGGCTTAATCCATGTGTGGACTCCCCAAATGCATTTTGTCCCTCCACTGTTACCGACACCTTTCTGCAAACCAGGGGCTCCCAATTTAGCTCTGATACCATTCCCTCCTTCAGATGGGACTGTATTATTTGCAGAGCTTGGCTCACACACGATGGTGTGCTTCTCCGTGCTATTTAGTTGGTGCTTTGCTTAGATGGCTGCTTAATTGAAGGCAAGCCTCTTTTTTTTTAACAGTTTTATTACTACTTCTTCCACATGTCCTAACAATTCAATGGTTCTACCATACCAAGAAGAGTTGTACAATCTTTACCACAATCAATTTTAGAATATCTTCTTTTCCCCGTACTCGTGATTTATGTAATTGTTTTTCAAGTTTGTCCCCCAAAAAAACCAAAACACACCAAACATTCTCCAGTTCAGCACCGTCTACACGTGTAACTCCGCTCCATTGATCATGCTCTGGGTGTTGCTCAGGCACAACTGCTGTTCCTCACCAAACTGTTCTACGGCCCTGAGAATGAACTCAATGCCCTCAAGCAAAACTCCCCCCCCTCACACACACGAGACCACACCCCCGCGCGGGGTCTCTGCTCTTCTCTTTAGAAGAGTTCTCGAGATAAAATACACACACACCACACACCCACATATAAAAAACACCTAAAAAAAGAGCCCTACACATACCCACAAAAACAGCTAAAACACACCCCCCACACCCCCACACACACAGAACACCCACAGAGAGACCCACACACACACACTTTCCTGCAAAGCACTGCAGCAGTTATTGTCTCTCGGTATCCACTCCTTCTGTGCTTCCTAAACGGGAGACCTAACAGAAACAGTAAACAATTAAACAGAAAGAAACTAATAATAATAAAAATAAAGAGTAAGAAAGAAAAGACCACCAACAATACTGTAAAAGTCAGAGAAGAAATTTCTGTCTTGGAACAATTGAGAAATATTTGAACATAGAGCAAGAGAGTGGTCAACTGACCAGGTTATCCTATTACACCATGGTTCGATCCACTATAGTCAAGTTTACTATCATCTCTGTTGATAGTAAAGCTGGTTGAGGGCCTCACCTGTGACCAGAGGGCATCTGCCAGAGGCTCAATCCAACCAGACACTGCAGATGGATTGGGGGTTTCCACCATCCTAGATAGCCTTCTACAGATTGAGTGGCCACAATCTAAGCTCTGGTACTTCCCCCTTATCATACTTGGATTTTGCTATCATCTTTGTGCTTCTTCCGTGTGGTCTTAGTTGACACCTCACTTGGATGGCTGCTTGCTTGAATGCAAGCCTTTCAGACCCCAGGCACTACACCACTTGATTGGCGAGTCCCATCTGCTTTGTTCACCACACTTTGCTGTAGCATCCTTGTCATCAGTGATCTTTTCATGAAGGCGAGCATTGAGCAGGGCCATGCCAGAAGAACTAACTTTTTAGATTCGAGCTAGAATTATGTGGGAGCCTGAAATCCGACTGCTTGTCCCCAGGTTAAAACCAACTCTGGTTTACTTTGGCGGTCATATTATGACAAAAACAAAAGCAAAAACCAGAACCAACAAGATCAACAACAACAAAGTTAACCAACAAAACAAAAAGTCCAAAAAGAAATTAAAAAGGAAAAGCATTGTCAATCAGGGGTTAGGATATAAGGCAATTGCATTGATAATATCAGTAATTTATCCAGTGGCATAGAATTGAAAGTACTAATGGTGAGCTGCAATCCATGAGGTGTTGCTTTATACAGATTGATTTCTTCATTGCACTTGGCTCACATCGAACATGGGGTTTGGTGCTAGGGGGAAAGTTCCTGCATCATCTCTTGCAAGGGCAGACCCTTGCCTCTCAGACCCAAACCTGTCATAGTCATGCAAGGGGAGCATTGAGGCACGAAACACATGGTGGCTCTGGGTCTCCTTTCGTTGGACACCCACTACGCCACACATCCCACCCAAGGTCCAACAATTGCCATTTCCACAGTATAGACCTGTCCATCCCTTGCATTCTCTCCCCTCAGGGTATTTCAGTCCTAAGGCCAAGGGTATAGAGAAGACAAGTATTTAAGACCTCAGTTATTCTTTCTCTTATCTGGTCACCATCTAGTTTCTTCACTATACTTTGCGATATAGCACCCTTATCTTCAGTGATCGCTTCCTAAGGCCCAGCATCTAACAGGGCCATGTCATAAGAATTAATTTTTCTTAGACTGGGGTTAGAATTCAGTGCAAATCCAAAACCCATTCATCTATCTAAGGCATATAAGTCTCTGGTTCACCTTAGAAACATGATTGCTAATTCTATTCATCTTTACCAGAGCAGACAACCGCATTTTCTCCCACAGAGAGAACCCCCAGTTTGGTGGGTTCAAACTGCCAGTCACTCATTTAGCAGCTGAATGCTAAACTACTGTCTTAGCAAGGCTCCTATAAAGGAAATGCACTAAGAGCAAAGGAAGACTGTGTGTGTGTGTTCCACACTGTCTATTTAAATTTGTAAAAATATAGACTATCCATAAAAATATATTTCATATGTTCAACTTGTATGTGATAGCTATTTGTCTAAGAAACTTCACACTATGAAAAAGATATTTTATAAAACAGTACCCTCTTTAGGAATGAGGGTTTCAGGGCTAGCATGCTTCTGATGTACATTCTTATCACCTTTTCAATTGGCAAGTAAACCTTTATGCTTTGTGCTACGTAGTCTTAGAGCAGAAAATCAGCATCTACTGCAGCACAGTTCAAGATCATGATATGGACACAAAAAGCTCATCAGAATCGAGTGCAAGCCATCAGACCAGCAGCTGTGGGTCCCGCTGTGGGTCCCGCTGTGGGACCAGCATTGTCTGCATATGTGCTGGTTTGATATGCCACGTGTAAGGCGTAACCTACAATAGTGCATAAAGCACCAGATGTCATGGGGCCCATCTTGATTCATCGACTCACTGCCACTGAGTTGATGCCGACTCCCAGGGACCTGAGAGGACACGGTAGAACTGCCCCTGTGGGTCTCCGAGCCTTTAACTCTTCTCAGGAGTAGAAAAGCTCGTCTTTCTCACACAGAGAAGCTGGTGGTTTTGAACTGCTGACCGTGCAGTTGGCAGCCCCATGTGTAACCACTATGCCACCAACCCTAATTGATCAAATGCACCCTTTCCAAAGACTTCAGGCGTAGACATAAGTATACAATATGGAGAAATAGACCAGATGGTCAACATTCTTACTGTAAATGATTGAGCTCTCAGAGAACGTTATTTCAGAGGTATCTCCATTTTATGTGGCGCATGTATGACAATGAGGGTGCAGGGCAGACTAGCAAGCTTCCTGGAACAGGAAGAAGGGAAGGAAAGCCTGTTTGTTGATTTACCTCCTATCAGGTAAGCCAAAGAGGCTTCCTTTGGGAGTAGCATCTTCCGCCAAGTTCCCGTGTGTGATGTGCTTCGTAATTACGCACGTGGGGCCCAGTGCGACCACCTCTGCTGGTGTCGTCAAACCAGGGAGCATCTCCGTGTTCCCTTCCTCACTTAGAACCATGCGGCTGATGCCCTGCCCCTGTCCGGGCTGCTGCAGTGCCTTCCTGCCTCCAGTTCTCTCTCACCCTTGCTCGGGCTCTCACCTGATGAATCTTCCAGAAGCTCGACTCAGGTCATGCCGCATCCTTGGCCCCCCAGGGTCTGCCTAAAAGACGACTGTGACCCTTTTCCTCTCTGGAGACCATGACTATACAACGCATGCATCCG
Source organism: Echinops telfairi (assembly GCF_000313985.2). Taxonomy (NCBI): domain Eukaryota; kingdom Metazoa; phylum Chordata; class Mammalia; order Afrosoricida; family Tenrecidae; genus Echinops; species Echinops telfairi. Next base: position 17,908,249 of record NW_022111320.1, on the reverse strand, counting down.
CACGAGCTCCTCATGGGCTCCTTAAAATGCCGTGCCTGTGCTCCGTGCTGCGCCTTCCAGACATCAGCACGGCCCTCTTCTGTCACTCCTGCTTAGCGCCTTCCAGCCTGGCTTTTGTGGCTTTGTGTTTCACGTGTTTAGGCTCCTCTGCACGCTAACTTGTTGAGGTTCAGGAACCGTGGATCTTTCCACTTGTATATTCACCGGTGCCAAGCCAAGGGCCTTTTGTATAGCAGGTGCTCAATAAATGCGTACTGAATCGAATTAAATCAATACCTCTAGGAACATCTTGACAAATCTAATTAGAGGGAATTATAGTTCTAAACCTGCTGCCTAATTACAGTAAATTTCCGGTAATTTTCCTCTAATCAATGGAGGGTTTTTGCCTTTTGGTTTTTGTTTTGCTTTGTTTCCATTTTTATTGGATTTTGAACTAATTTTTCTTACTCGGTCTCTGTGTTGGAAAAATAGCAAAGGACTATTTTCACTGTAAAACACTGTGGGGCCCTGGTGGGATAGTGGTTAAACGTGTGACTGCTAACTGAAAGGTCGGCAGTTCAAACTCACCAGCTGCTTTGTAGGAGAAAGATGTGGCAGTTTGCTTTCTAAAAGACTGCAGCCTTGAAATCCCTACGGGCCAGCCCTCCTCTGTCCATGAGGGTCACTGTGAGTTACAAGGGGCTTGGTGGTAATAGCTTTGGTTTCGAGGCTTTGTTGATGTTTAATCATTTTAATCATTGCCTGTCTTTATTGTTCTATGATGAGCAGATTTAATATCTGAGAACAGCTTTAGATTTTTAGAAAAATTGAGTAGGTCATATAGATATAACCATGCACCTTATCTGTTTTGAACATCTTACATTATTGTGGTCCATTCATTGTAATGAATGAACTAATAGGATTATGTTATTGATTTGGTTTGGTTTTATTAATCATTTTCTTTGGGAGCAGGCTCTTACAAATCTTATAACGATCCATCATTCAATTGTATTAAGCACACTTGTACAAATGTTGCCATCAATATTTCCGAAACATTTTCTTTCTACTTGAGCCCTTGGTGTCAGCTCCTGAGTACGTTATTGTTCACCTGGGTCCATAACTTACTCACATTTTCTGATTTTTTAACCTAGTGGCCTCTTTGGGTCCAGATTTCCATCTAGGAAACCACATGGCATGTTGGTGCCATATCTTCCTAGGTTTCCGTAGTTGCTCCACTGTTGTGGCATCCAGAATTATAATGCGCCACATAAGGCTGGAAGGGTCATATTAATTGCATATAAATCAAACAAACCATCACAATGTACTTCCAAAGCCTTGCCTTCACCTCCAACATATACTCTGCTGTACTCCTCTCTTCTCATCAGCCCCTGGCAACCGCTGCTCCGTTTTCTGTCTCTGTGTGTGGGCCTGATATAGATATTCCATAGAAGTGGAATCAGATAACACTTCTTCTTTTGTGTCTGACTTATTGCATTTGACATGATGTCTTCAAGGTCCATCCACACTGTGGCGAGTATCAGCATTTCACTGTTTTATGGCTGAATCATACCTGCATTGCATGTGTATTTCACATTGTGTTAGTCCATGCATCTGTGGGTGCTCTTGTGGTCCGTTCACCTTTGAACTCTTGTAAATAATGGTATGTGCATGCATCTGCTGGTTGCAGCTTGCATTCCTTTTAGCTGTCTGCCTAGGAGTGAGATTCCTGGGTTCCATAGTAATTCTGTGCTGAACTTTTGGAAGAATTTCCAACTGTTTGTCATAACAAATAATACACCATTTTACATTCTCGCGGCAATACCCGAGGTTCCCGTTATATCTTAAATACGAGGGCAAAAAAACAAACAAACTGGAAGTAAACAGCCCACAGGGTGGGGGCATTGATAGACAGCTGCTCTTTAGTCAACTGCAGCGCAGGGTGACCCTCCCTCTAATGGAACGGGCACGTAGCCCTGTCCTGCATCAGCCTCAGGACGGCAGGCCCCTGTGCCGCCGTTCTTGTGGGCATGGTGCCGGTTCTCCTACTGAAGGTCTCCTCGCCTCGCTGGCCCTCTGCTTCACCAAACACGATGGCCTCCTCCAGCAATCTGTCCCTTACTGGAAGCCCAGAGCGAGCAAGTCAGACAGGGTTCTGTTGTGATCCATAAAGTGTCTCACTGGCCAGTTTTTGGAAATAGGTCCCCAGGCCTTTCTTCCTAGTTTTTTTAGGGGGGGCCGGTCTGAAACCAAAGCCTCACTGCCATCAAGTCAATGCCAACTCCTAGCGACCCTTTAGGACAGAGTAGAACAGCCCTGTAAGTTCCCGAGACGGGTGGCTTCAAATTGCTGACCTTTTGGATCGCAGCCCCACGCATAACCACCACGCTGCCAGGGCTGCTTTTGCTAGTCTGCAAGCTTCTCTAACACTAGTTCCCCAAGGGTGACCCCGCTATTGTTTGAAATGCCAGTGGCATAGCTTTTGACACCACAGCAACACTCCATCCACCATTGGGGCCCCTGCCCAACCCAAATCCACTCCATCCATCAAGACAGCAGAGTACCTAGACTCACAAGAGCCTCCTGTGCAGCACAGCAAAACAGCAGCCAGCCCCGTGTCATCCCCACCACTGAGTCCGGCGGGTCGGCAATTGGGCCCGTCTACCTATCCTCGGGAACCGTTGCTCAGGGGGAGTTGTGCCTGTGCTGCTGGTCGTGGAATCACCTGGAAACACAGAGTGATGACATTGCCCAGCATGGTGACTATTACGAACATTATCAACATCTGTGAATTGCACATATGAAAAATGTTGAACTGGCAAATGTTTTGTTCTGTATGTTTTTACCAATACACACAATTACTATGCACAGGAGATTGGTATTTCTGGAAGGTACATCACCAAGAATATTCTTTCTTCTGATCTCAGACCCACAGGAGCCCCTGGGAGCAATGAGCAGTACAGTGTGGGGATGGTGGGGACGCACGGGCTGGAGGCCACCCACACCGACTCCTTCAGCAGCAGCATTTCCAGAGAGGGAACCCTGATGATCAGAGAGGTGAGTCGCTCTAAAATCTGTGCAGAGGAAGAGCGTTGCTTCAGCGGCTTTTACTGAGCACCTGCCCAGAGGATGCTTGTGGCTTGTATTGTGAGCCTGGGGAAGGAGGAGAGGAAGCTGTGCCTCCACATGGAGGTGTGGCTTTCATCATGAGCCTTCTTTCCAGCCTCCTTCTTAAGCTTTTGCAGAGTGACTTTATTCTACTAGTGTCAATTCTTCCTTCTGGGGTATGCAATTCGGAACGCAGAGTCTGGGCCTGAGGCTGTACACTGGCAAGCCCAGATGTTAACTGCAACAGGAAAGGCAAAATGAGTGGTCTCTGGATAGCGCCCGTGGCCTCGTTCCGCCTCCTCCCCACTCCACCCCCATGGTTTTATCGCTCGGTAGTTTATTTAGAAAATGCCCGGTAGTTCCAAGATGTGGTCATATCATGTAATGAAATCATTCAACCCTTTGGGGTAGAAGGACAAAGAAATCTACAGATCTGCTTTAAAATGTACTCTAGTCCATCAGAGGATTCTGCTTACGAGTGCTTGGGAACATCACTTGGTTGGAAGGACCACGTGCTCCCTTCCACCTGCTCCTTTGGGTGGTACCTCCCCACTGTACCTGCTAAACAGGGTGGCCCCAACACATTACAGGCTTAGCTTTTCTCCTTTCTCATGTCTCCGGCTCTGGGCAGCTCTTCACGTGTGAGGAAAGTCATGACCCAATGCTGCCTGCCTCTGCCTTGCATCGTTTTCTCAGCTCTAGAATTTCATGAGTAACAATGTATAAGACATGGGCTGGTTGGGAGGGATAAATGGAACCATGGTGACTGTTTTTCTTTATCCCCCCCCCCTCTCTCCAAAGAGTTGATTTCTCCTTTGACTAGTATTCCCTCTGAAGCACACATCACCTGCCGCTCTCGTTCCGCAGCCGGGGCAGGGGGTCGGAAACCCGGCAGGCCTTGCCATCCCAGGGGAGGGCCGGGGACACCTCACTTTTGTTAAGGAAGAAAGGAACGCAGTTTGGAAATGAATAAAGCCTTTTATAATAGGCTGTGGGGCTCGGACGGGAAGACGGGTTGGCAGAGCCCCTCACTAGATGTTAATTTGTGTCCTTACAGAATCTTTCAAGTACACTGTAAGGAGGCCATTCAGGGATGCTCCCATGAAAAATGCACTTGGCTGTAGACGCTGACAATGCACAGCACCGGTGTCTAATGCTCCCACTGTGGTGGATGGACCGTTTCAAAGCCAAGTGTGGAGGGCTACTCTCACTACCGCCTGCCACCTGGGGAAACAGGAGGGAGAGGCTTTTGGAGAGAGTTGCTTTCTGGCTCCAAATAAAAGGCTTCCAGGGGCCTGTGGGATTTAACATTTCCTTGAGCTTTTGTAACGTGGAGTCAGTCGCTGGAGGCAGATTTGGATCCACATGTTCGGTCCTCGTGCTTGCCATCTCTCAATGGCACAGAGGATATAAAACGCTCAAATAATGTGTGACCACTCCAGTCACACTGGAAGTTGCATTCACCAGTGTCTCAGATGAATTTGATTGGTTGAAGGACCAAAAACAAGCCACAAATTCTGTTTCTTTTGTCCTCTTGAGTTCCAAATTCTGCCTTCCCAAATGTGGGCTTAAAAAAAAAAATCTTCAGTTGAAATCCGTGAACACCACATGCTTCTATAAAGAGAAATGTAAGATAAAGTATCTTCCTAAAAAACCTCAAACCCGCTGCCTTCAAGTCCATCTGACCCATAGCAACCCTACAGGATAGGGTGGAGCTGCCCCTGTGAGTTTCTGAGACTGTAACTCATTGCAGAAGTAGACAGCCTCGTCTTTCTCCCTCTGAACAACCAGTGGTTTCAAACTGCTATCCCTGCGGTTATCAGCCCAGACCATAACCCACTGTGTAACCCGGGCTCCTGAGTAACAAAGACTTGTAACAGGGCAGTTCTCCAAGGTGACCGTCAAGGAGGACTCTCTGGACTGGTTGTTCTTGTGTGCATAAAACAGTCAGTTCTATCAGCACCGACCGGGTCTATTTATGACCCATGATCTTGTACATGGTACTTACTGCTGCCAAGGCGCTTCCAACTCACAGTGACCCCAAATGTTGTTGTGAGCTTTCAGAAACCGATTGCCAGGCCAGTCTCCAAGGTGCTTCTGGGTGGGTTCGAACCACTGCTCTTTGGGCTAGTAGTCGAGTACTTACCTGGTTGCACCACCCAGGGAATTTGTGGTGGGTGCATGGTAGCCACTCAAATGTGCCCTTGGAGTGCGTCCCCTCTGCACCTGTGCTTCCCCACAGGGACCCTTCCTTGCTGTCGTTTCAGAACACCACACCAGCTCTCATCTGCCACTGTGTGCATGGAACCTGTCGGCTAGAAGAGATATCTTCCCTTCCCTACTACCTGCCCATTCTTCACCTAGCAGACCCATGTGGGTCCAGCTCAGCCTTCTCTTCATTCCGGAAGGCTTCACTGGGACTCCACCAGTCTTTGTCCTTAGCACCCTCCTCCCAGACGATCCGGCATCTATGCAGTGTCTGACCCCCTGAGCCTGAGCCAGAGTTCTAACCGTCATCATGCAGCCCTGTGGGTTATAGATAATGAGTGGGAGGAGGAGAAAGGGACATTTAATTATTTTTGTCTTTTTTAAGTTAAGAGGGAAGGGCATGGAAGTTAAGGCTTGGAAATGTTTCATGGCAGGAACTCAGTGAATCGGGCCCCCTGCAGGACTGGAACAAGCTGAAGCGTGACCGGTGCTCACGCAGCTTCTCTGGATGTGTAGCTGCCGTTCCCTGCCTTCCTCCGAGTTTCTCCTTTGTTCTTCCCTCTTTCTGAGGACAAGCTTTCTCTTCCTGTGCACGCACGTGCTCTTGGGCCCCGCAGTAGTGGCTGAAGCATCAGCAGCCCAAGGCGGACTGCTCTGAGGCAGGGGTCAGACGTCCCTCTGCCTCCCAACCTTTCGGCCAATTCTGACACCATCTGTCCCTCCCAGGGCACTCTCGACATCCCTGCTGGGGCCAGTCATTCATGGCAGTGGCCCCAGAGAAGACACAGACCGTACTCACAGCCGTGGGGTTTATGAGCGAAATAACAGAGACAATTCAGGTTTACGAAGGCTCAGAATACGGTTGTCCAATCAGGACCGTTTCTTCTCAGCCACGCCCATTGAGCCTGGCCCCTGGTCTGAGCCCACCCTGCTTAGGCACCTGTTACAAAGCTCTTTTAACTCTGCTGATAGAGCCTCTGAGGCACCCCACTCCACCAGCAAGCCTCCTGGCCAAAGGAACTCTGTTTTTTTGCCATGTGAGCCAAGAGCTCACCTAACTGTCTCTATGTTGGCCTTCTGGCTATGCTGCCCCCGTTTCTCTACCGCTCCTTCCCCCTGGCTCCGAGGCCACTACCCTCTCTCTTCTGGGTCAGGGGGGTTCTACGTAGGGATCTCGGGTCCATAGGATGTGCTCGACTCCCGCTTCTTCTTTCTTAATGATAATGCGATGCTGTTTTCTGCCTCCGGAAAGGATCATTAGAAGCCAAGTAGGATGGCAAGATTAATCAATCAACTTATTAAGGTTCCCTACACTTTATTTGTGTGATATCACCCCCACAAGGATGCCATGTGCCTTATTTACATAATTAGCAAGCTACCAAGTTCTCTCAGAGGACCACAGGCACCTCAGATTTTGCACAGTGCGACACAGTCATTCGGTGGGAGTTACAGAAACTATGGCTAGAAGGGCTGTTCCCAGTCATTCACTGCACCACAGGTGCCCTCCTCTCATCCCTGTCCATCTGCTTGGCACCAGCAGACTGGGTGCGCTTAGTCCCATGCAGTTCCAGTGGGAATCTGATGCCCCGTGCCTCAGAGAGTCCAGTCAACTGTGGCTAGAGAAGTAAAAGTACCCATGGTAAACAGGGCAGCCCAGAGCCCCTGGGACCGGATGCCCAACAGTCTAGGCTCCAATCCTGACGCCCAAGAAATTCCTCCAAGTTAGATTCTTTGGCTGGCTGATTTTTCATCTGTCGGATGGACACCTTGGAGCTCTTCCGTGGTGAGATGGTGAGGATTCGACGAGGTGACATCTATAAGGTGCTGAGAAGAGTGTTGAAATGCTTTTAGTGCCCATTCCAGGAGGATGTTGAAGAATCTGAAGATTACAGAAATTCTTGGAGGTCTTTTTTTTTTTTGGTCAAGATCTTTTATTTCCTGATTTTATTTATTTACCTATATACTTGAGTATAAGCTGACCCAAATATCAGCCGAGACACCTAATTTTACCACAAAAAGAGCATTTTAAAAATGTGCTGATAAACTTGGCTTCTACACGGGTCTATGTGGTATTTATTTTTATTTCCTGATTGTCAAAATTGCCACCATCGTGGACCTCCCCCTGTCTTCTGGTGCCTTTGTCCCAGTGGCTCGTGGCAGTAGCTCCACTGAGCTCCTGTCTTTCTTAACCTTGCTGGCCCTTTTTGTGCCCACCCTGCAGCATGAGTTTGACAAGTGTGTTAGTCCTGGTAGACTAGAGAAACAAATTCATAGACACTCACATGTGTATAAGAAAGAGCTTTATATACAAGAACAATTGAATACTGAGAAAACATACCAAGCCAGTCCAAATCAAGTCCATAAGTCCAATATTAGCCCTTATGCCCAATACCAATCTATAAATTCCTCGTCAGACTCATGCAACACAGACAATGATGCTTAATGCAGAAAGATCACAGGCCAGTGGGTGGGAAGTCTTGTGGATCCAGTGGTGTAGAGGCATCTCAAATTTGGCAGGGGTCTTCATGTGGCTCCTCCAGCTCCAGGGCTCTAGCATAGCTCCATGTGTTTGGTCAACGGAAATGTCTCACAGGGAGTGAGCTTATATCTCACCTCCAGCCAGCTATTTACCTATCTCTTTAGCACCTCCAAATGAGGTCATCAAGCTGTGACCTGATGGACAGACTAAACTCCACCCTTTCACTCAAATCTCAAATTGACAACAGATTATGTAACTACCACAGCAAGTTAGTTAGCTTTGTCCCTCTAACCCGTGGGAGCAGATAGTCGACTCTTCTGGCAGGTGATGAGTTCTTCATTAGCCAGTGTAAGAAACCCAGCCCACCACTCACTAGTTCAGCTTGCTCTTGACTTTTGTGGTCTTGGCATCCAGTCTGCTCTGGCTGTAAATGAGATGCTTCCCAGAATCGAGCACAAGGACACTGGGCAACACCAGCCACAGGGCATTCCTGAGAATAAAAGTAAAACCAGCAGTTAAGTGGGTGACCTGGCTCCCCATGCTGGAACCCGCCGCGGTGCTCTGACAGGAAATACAGTCCATCCCAGTATATCTGGCCCACAGGAATCACAAGCTGGAGGATCAAGCGGATGGGTGACTGGCGGAGAAAGGCAATTACCACCCACAGGCTGAGTGGTCCCCACATCCATGCTACAATGGTTTCCATGCATGCTATGAAGTTGTCACCCAGAATATACTGACTGTCCCCTTCGACATACTCTTTCCAGAGTTGGGATAAGAAGGCTTGGTCTCCAAGGAGGACCAGCCCTCCATCACCATGGGAACGAGCCGGCACACTGCAAACCAGCACAGGGACAGCCAGCTCCAAGTCCTCTTTGGGAGGACTGCTGATCCACTGGACAACAGCCACGTGGTCGCGACCAAGACCGCAGATGCTAAGATCAGGCCAGCCAGGAGAGACCAAGTAGAATGGTCATTGGGCACCAAGTTGTCCAGCGTAGGTGTCGAGGCCAGCACGGGTGCATGCGGCTGACAGTGGTCATGGCCGTGTGGAGTGCAATAGAGAGAGGAAAAACAGGAACAGAAAAACCTGGCAGCACTGTTTGGGGCTTTTTCTCCCTCGGGCACCTGGGTCTCGGAGGTCTTTTAAGGAGTGTCCTACAGAGCCTGGGGCTCCTGTTTCTTTATCTCTGGTTCTTAGCAGAATGCCTTCACCACCGAACCAAACAAGAAACAGAACAACACCCACTGCTGGTCATGGATTCTGGCGCCCAGAGGTCCTGTAGGACAGAGTAGAGCGACTGCATCGCGTTCCCATGGATTGGCTGAGGGTTTTCACCACTAGCCCTCCGGCTAGTGGCTCAAGAGTTAAGCCTGGCACACAGAAGGTGGCTAGTCAGAAGGCATGGGTTGAATGAACAAAAGCGGGTAGACGGAGGGTCATTGCAGGCTTCCTTCCGGCTTCCTCTAGCTGGGTCCTCACCCCTCATCAGCCTCTTCATCATCCTCCTTTATAAGCTCTGCCTTCGGGGATCCGTGCTGGGCATGCAGCAGTCTGCTACCGATACAAGAGGATCACCTTGCCAAATCTTAAAGAGGCGATGTGTGATTTATGCTGCTGGGAAGCTGAGGGGCAATCTAAAAGCCTTTTCAGTATTTGAACACAAGTTGGAAGAAAGGAGACGCTGCCAGTACACATACAATGGGGGCTAGCAAGGTAAATTAACCCTGAGTCCCTCCACGTGAATTTAGAGGATAAAATGTCAGACTCGGAGAGTGGGCACCGATGAGCAAGGCGCCCCCACAGAGGACACCAAGGCTGTGCTGTTCTTTCTCAAGTCATGTCAATTACCCCCACCCCACCCCAAAAAAACCCACCCTCAGAAGTATGAGAGCCCGTTAGCTCTCTCAAGACCCTCCACTCACTTCCGGCCCAAGACAGGTACATGGCTGGCATAGCAAAGTCACAACAGGCTCCAAAAGGCAGAAGCCGGGCTGTGAGGTGGGCAAAGAGACGGCATGGTCCCCAGCCCCTGCCAGTGCCCATGAAGGCAGGGGAGCATCTGCTTGCCCCCCAACCCCCAACTCGTTAACTCCATGTTCAGCAAAGTGGCCCACACTTTGTACCCACTCAGAAATGCCGGGTGAAAGAATGAGAGACCGTGGCAGAGAGCAGAACCAGACCGGCCCTAAGAAACCTTGAAGAGCCAGGCGCGTAAATGTCGTTGAGAGAGGGCACCGGTGCCAGGAGGGCTGCAATGGGCACCTTAGCTCCAGGGATCAGACTTGCCCTGTGATCCAATCTTCCCCTGGGTTTTGGGGCTGAGAGCGTGTTCTGCAGAGCAGCCGTTTCCAAAACAGATAAAAGATAAGGGAATTTCTCCATGAGCTTTTTGAAGCTCCCTCATGTTTATTTACTTACAAATCAGACATCTTATCTGCCCTATTGTGCTGACATATTCCGTACATGATCAGAGTTTAAAACCAGTCACCAGGAAGTTGGTTGACTTTGACTCATGGGGGCCCCTGTGTCGCACCTTGGGGTTCTCATAGCTGTGACCGTTTTTTTTTTTAATAAATCCTTTTACTGGGGGCTCTTACAACTCTTCTAATAACCCATGTAGCCACTGTATCGAGTACATTTGTATATATATTGCCAGCATCCTTTTCAAAACATTTTCTTTCTACTTGAGTCCTTGGTATTAGCTCCTCTTTTTTCCCTCCCTCCCCCACACTCCCACCCTCGTGACCCCTTGAAATATTATAAATTATTCTTAGTTTCATATCTTACACCATCCGCTGTCTCCCTTTCACCAACATTTCTGTTGTTCGTCCCCCTGGGGGGGGCGGGGGCGGATGTCATACGTCCACCGTTGCGTCCGGTTCCCCCTTTCTGATCAGTTGGTCATGGTTTTGACCTCGAGACTGAAGGAAGTCCTACGAGTGTTGGGTATGTGCCATCTCCGCTGTTTTCTCATTTTATTCGTGTGCTTGGGTTATTAGTGTTCACGCCCCACTGTTGCTTTCTGGCAATATCTAGAGTCACAAATACTTGTGGTGGGTTTATTTCACTGAAACCTGGCGAGCTGATCAGCACATCCAATTCTCGGGTGCACGCACAGCCCGAGAGGAACTCACAGACTGAGCGTCCACTTGGGCCCTCCCTCCACCTTGTGGCCTTTCCATTTCCCCAGAGGGGGCCCCATGACATTGGGGATCCCTGAATGTCCTAGATTCCCAGACAGAAACCCTCGGGATCCATCTGTATGCTAAAGATTGGCAAACATGTTGTTGCTCTCTTATTTTCTGAGGTAAACTCTAAATCTGATGGTTTCTTCCCACTCCCCAGCGAATCCACTTGGACACCATGGTGCCCGCTCTGTGTGAGGGGGCATGGCCCTGTGGCCCTTGCCCCCTCACCACTGTAACCCTCCCCCTGTGCTGTGGCCCCTCAGACATCTGGAGACAAGAAGCGATCCGGTCACAGTGACAGCAACGGCTTTGCCGGCCATGTCAACCTCCCCGACCTGGTACAGCAGAGCCATTCTCCAGCTGGAACCCCGACCGAGGGCATGGGGCGTGTGTCCACCCACTCCCAGGAGATGGACGCCGGGACTGAAGTAAGTGCTGGCCAGCAGGTGTGAGAGTCCTGTCCTGCTCCTGGGGTTCAGAAGCCCCGCTCTGGGCAAGAAAGAGTGGGGCTTGGCCAAGCTCCAGGAAGAGTTGGTCTGATTTCTACTTGCTAGGTATTAATACAGATCCCCCAGATGGAGGAAATCGTCGAAGCCAAGCGCTGACACGCTCTCAGATAGCATCTGGGCCAATTCCTGTTTTTAGAAGCAAGAACAGTTTGGTGATTCAAGCCCAAGGCCCAGAGGGACTTGGTGGCAAAGCTAGAACCTGAATTGGGACCTCCTGTCTGCCAGGCTAGTGAGCAGAACATCAGCCTGTAGAGAGTCAAGACCAAAGTTGAAAATCTGCACTGTCTTCAAAGCTAGTGTTTCATGGGGCTCACACACGTGGCATGTACACATGAGTAATTTTCTGAGGGAATTATTATAGGAAGGAAGGATTTTGAGAGCCAACACCGACCCACCCACCTCTCCAGGCCAGAGTGGAAGGTCCTGGAGG
>NW_022111320.1:17884333-17895257 GCF_000313985.2 Echinops telfairi | reverse complement strand
GCTTGGATGACAGGAAATGGGGATGGTGTGTGTTGAATGTTAGCTTAATATCATTTTTCTAAACGTCTTGAGTCATGTCTATAAGCCTGATTTTCCTAACGGATAAAATACGGCTCCTATGTGAATAACTTAACATTTTATTCTACTGGAAAAAGGGGCATAAGGTATAGACACTCTCCCAGTTTGGTTGCCTTCACCAAACGCACACTACACGAGAGAAGCCCCCAGTGTTCTGAGGCCCCGTCTCCACCCCTCCATCGGTCATCTTTGAAGAGGCCACTGACTTCTCTGATTCTCTTTCTCAAAGCCCTGTTTACTAGCGAACTTCTTAGGCAAGAGCAGGCCAAACTCAACGAAGCAAGAAAGATCTCAGTGGTCAACGTAAACCCAACCAACATCCGGCCCCACAGCGACACACCGGAAATCAGAAAATACAAGAAACGATTCAACTCAGAAATCCTTTGTGCAGCTCTGTGGGGTAAGTCCTGCTCTTCACCCTTCCTACTGGCCTGCCCCTCTAACCGAAAAGCCTGTGTGGGGCACCATCAGAAGAGCACTGGCTGATTTATGGGTGTGAGATTCCTACTGGGGGCCCTGTGGCCTCAGGAGAGACCCCGAGCGGGGTTACATGTAGAAAGAGTCCTGCCCGGGGTGCTAGGAGCCCTGGTGGTGTCGTGGATATGCCTTGGGCTGTGATCTAAGTGGTCTGCAATTCCAAACCACCAGCAGCTCCTCAAGAGAAAGACGGGAATTTCTACTCTCGTAAAGAGTTACATTTTCGGAAACCCACAGTGGGGGCAGCAGGAGTCAGCCCTGACTTGATGGCAGTGAGTGGTGGTGTTGTCTTTGCCCAGGGTGACAGGATCCGATTCAGAACACTGTCGGGTGGCAGTGATGAGCTAAAGCCGACAGCACAACTAGTCACCACTTACCTCTCACCCACTGCATGCCAACACTGTGCATGCGATGTGCCCACACACTGCCTCTGCGACCCACTCTATGCCCTACAAGGGGAGCAGTGGCCTCCCCTCCACTGCATAGCGGAAAAACCAGCTGAGCATATTTATGTGACTTACCCAAGGCTGAGCAGCTGACAGGAGCCCGGCAAACTTGGGAAGCATCAGAGATGCTAAGCCTACGCTGAGTTCTAAACATCAGTAACATCTGCAGTTCGGATGAAAAAGATCCGCAGGTTTTCACTGACCCCAGCTCGGCATCGCTATGAAGGGATGCTATCAAAGACAGGGCCGCTGTGACTGCACACATCATGTACAGATCAGGGACGGCCAGGCCCTCTGTGCCATCGAACATGCTGTAGAAGGCCGCTGAGTGGAGAACGCTGCAGTCTTACAAGGGCAAGAGCCTTTGAGAGGTGAGCAAGACAGTTGGAAATAAGACAGGATGGCCGTCTTTAAATATCTAAAGAGTCAACGAGTGGCAAAGGGAGTTGACCGGTTCACATGACACAGAAGGCCGAGGTCCAGCAAGCACTACTCCCCTTGTCGGGAGCTGAGTGGGTGCCCGAGGCAGAGCGTGCGCACATCACGCAAGTAAGAAGTGGGAGAGTCTACATTCATTAGACAGACTATTGTACAGTGTGCCATTCGACATGGGTGTGTGTGAGAGAGACAGAGATTTCCCTAGGCGTGAACTTTTTAGGATTATAGCTATCCAGACAGGACCACGATTGCCATAGCTTTAATAATGGGGATTCTTGCATTAGAGAGGTTAGATTAAAGTGCCTGTAAGTCCCTTACAGTCACTGTTTATGTGGTTCTCAGGCCAGTAGGCCTTTGTTTGAGTTGGTTTTTTAGCTCTTTGACAGAGAACACGAGCTTGAGAGTTTAGGACATCCGAGAGTTACGTCGGGGTGTGAAGAGGACGGGCTATGCCATTGGAGAATGCTAGTCTAGGTCGAAGGAGAATTGACTAGAGCCACAGCATGAAGCAGGCTGGGAGTGAGCCTGGTGGGAGGAGAAGGATGACATTTCCAGGGAGAGACGAGAAAGAGGAGGCTGCTACTGGACAGGAATAAAGGCACATTGTGCTAGCGCCAACATGGTGCCCAAGACTCCTCTTGAAGGACTCTTTATCCTTGGTAATAAATGACTGCTTATAAACCGACCCTGGAAATTTTCATTACCAGAGGGACAGTCATGGAATTACTGTGTCAGAACCTCTTCATCTCTACCCACCTGCTGTAGCACCTATTTGCTCATTGATTTATGTCTACAAGGTAGTTCTCCACATTGCACAGGGGCCCACGATGCAGCCGAGTGAGGCAGCCGAGTGAGGCCCGTAGGAAGACATTGTCCCAGTGCTTTTTAAATGTGCAGGTGTCAACCTCTTGGTGGGAACGGAAAATGGCCTGATGCTTTTGGACCGGAGTGGACAAGGCAAAGTCTACAACCTGATCAACCGGAGGCGATTTCAGCAGATGGATGTGCTAGAGGGACTGAACGTCCTCGTGACAATATCAGGTGTGTGTCTCAGAGGTCTGAGTACTCCAGGTCTGCACAGGTAGGAAGGCGGTCTCCTTACTCCCGAAAAAGCAGGGAACTCGGCCCTGCCCAGCTAACAAGTCCTGTGCCCAAGGGCAGAGCTGTAGCTAGAGCAAGGTCACCCACAGTTTCTAACATCACCTCTGACCTCTGGTGGGAAGGGTCTCTCCTCTGCACTAAATATGAATTGCACGGAGACGTAGCACAAAGGCAGTATCTTTATGTCCATCTCTGCCAGGACTAGGCAAGGACCGCTTGAAGGGGTCTGCGCTCTCCTCTCCAATGGAGAAGTAAAGATAGAGGCCTTGGGGAGTGGCAGATTTGAGAAACAGAAATTGCTCTGTTCCGCACAAGAAGGGCTCTGGCTGATCCTTTGGCAAGTGCAGCCGGTGAGCGTGTCTGGTAGAGAGATGGCCAGTGGGAGAATCATTGCTGCTAAACTCTGTAGCTTTCTGGGCCCCCAAAGAAGGGTTTAAAAAAAAAGAAAAGAGATGGATATGAGAGGAAAGGCCTGAGTAGTGTCCAGTTAAGCGCCTTGAAAAGCCAGTGAGTATTCAAAGGAAAGATGGGTTTGAAGGAGTTTGATGACCAGGGTTTCCCTCTGCCCCATGCATCTCATCCAGCGGGAAAACAACTACCCATTAGACCCACCTATCCGCCTGTTGTCCACCCTTAAGAGCTGGGTGACCTCACCCACAGCGGGACAAAAAGCCTCCTGGTCTCCCTGCTGGCGGTGGATCAGCTCGTTGTGATCCACGGAATCTTCTTCGGCTGCTTTTCAGAAATAGACCATCAGGCCTTTCTTCCTACCTTGTGGAGGTGTGGACATCCAGGCTGTACCGCAGAACCATGGGTCCCACTCCTGAGTGGGAGCCAGGCATCATAGATTTGAGAGTTACCAAGAGGCTTCCAGTGTGCAGCCAAAACTGAGATCCACAACAGCACAGTCAGCCCTCGCTTGGCAAGAGACAATACGGGGCCGCAGCACTAGACTTGAAAGTTCAGCTTTCCAGCTCTCCAGCTGCTTGGGGAAGATGCCTTCCTTTATGCCCTCCGCTGAATGCTCAGAGCTGCACCACTTTTTAGGCTCCCCAAGTGAGGGTCCACCAAGTAAATTCTTGTTGCATTACCGTTTGAATTCAATTCTGCCTCATCCTTTGCTCTGGTGAATTTCCTTCTTGATTGCTAGGCTCCCAACTCAGAATGGGAGCTGGGCTCCCAACTCAGAATGCAGCAGCCAGGCCCCTCCCAGACATGGAAATGCACCTAAAAGTCACGTGCGGGCTTCATGTCCCTGTTCATCAACATGCAGCCATTCCTCTTACATGGAAGGCAGGTGGGAACGGGGAAAATAAAAATGGGAGCAATGTCCCTGAGGTTGGGGTCACGGCATAGTCTAGGCTTTGGTTACAAAAGGAAATAGTAACTCCCCAGTGGTTCCCTCCGTTTACGTGATCAATGAACTCTGGTCAAATGTGGTGTGCAGTGTTCTTTGACTTTTCTTGTCATACATATCTGACCTAGAAAAGACGAAGCATCTTTTGGAGCACAGGAGAAATTAAAGAGAAATACAGCACACAGCCTTAAATACTTAGGAAGTATTTAGCAGTGCTTAGGAAGAGCCACCTCAATAGAAAACCGCATTCGTTACTTATCTCAGTCTTAGATCATGTAATGCCCTACGTGAGAATGCTGCTTCTTGTGTACTCGTCACTATTTTCTAGATGTTTCTTAGTCCGATGGATTCCTTACTGCAGAACCACTTTACAAACGGATCACGTAAGCCTTCTTCAATTTTTACCCAGTATTCACATCTTCTTACCCGTTTTTGTGTGGCCTTTCTTTCAATAGAACTCAACACTAAATTTGTCTAGTGTTTTCTGAACCCCGATCACCTACTTGGATTTTATTTTTCTTGCCTCGTTTTTAAATTCCCTTTTTCTGGGTAAGTGAAATAAAACCATTACAACTGCTATCTTGAAAGTCATAGATGGGGGGAAACAGTGACTCCCTGTTAGTGTCTGCTATTGGGTTTCAGGGCGAGAAAAAGACCCTCACCTGTCCTATGCTAAAATCGTCTGTTGTGGATGCACGCAATTGGATTTCTAATATCCAGAAACTCTGGTCAGCTGCACTGTTGCAGAAAGGGCTTCCCTTTGTCCTGGGAAGAGACAGTAAGACCACCGGACTCAAATGCAAAGGAGCCCTGGTGGCACTTTAGGTAAGCACTAGGCTTAGGTTAGTGGTTCGAACCCACCGCAGAATAGTCCTGGTGATCTGCTCCCACAGAGATCACCACGTTGGAACCCCTCTGGGACAGTGGTACAGAAAGGAGTCATTCTGTAGTGTTGCTGGGAGTCAGCATACACTCACCGGCACAAAATAGCAGCACTCTCAAATAAGAAGCCACCTGAAAATAAAGAGCAAACAGGGAAGTGATGATTTGTCAAGAGACTTCACCATCTCGGCCATTCCTCCAGGCCCACATGGGAACCTGGTTGATCATGCAAACATGCTGGAGGGCAGTGGGCTATTATGCTTTCACACTGAGGGGGAAAAAAATCAGTTCATTAATTAACATGGAGATGATGGAAAGATTAGGCTTTCCCAACAAGCTCCGATGAAAAAAAATTTTTTTTCAAACAGGAAAGAAGAATAAGCTGCGAGTTTACTATCTTTCCTGGCTGAGAAACAGAATATTACACAATGACCCAGAAGTGGAAAAGAAACAAGGCTGGATCACGGTTGGGGACTTGGAAGGCTGTATCCATTACAAAGTCGGTGAGTCTACCTGAGAGGTGGCAAGTTTGGTTTGTTCGTGCAATCAACATTATTCAAGTTTCAACTCCCCCCCCCTTTTTTCCCTATCAGGTATTGACGGTATATTTGTGACCCAGGTAAAGTATTGCAGGGCATTTAGTATGTCTGCACTCTTCCCAAACGAATCGGATCGAAATACAAAGAGTGCACTCAGGACGAAGTTCAAGATCCAGTCTGATGTTTAGATCAGACATCAAAGGGGACATCAAAATGTGGGTGGATAATAATTGGGGTCACAAGAGTTGGGGGGAGGGGTAAAAAGAGGAGCTGATACCAAAGGTTCAATAGAAAATAAATGTCTGGAAAAGAATGGTGGCAACATATGTACAAATATGCTTGATAGAATTAATGTGTGAATTGTTCTAAGAGCTATAAGATCCCCCAATAAAAAAGGATATTTTAATTTAAGACAATGTGAATAGTAAAACAAAGGGTATGTCTCAACAGAAGCTCCAGCAAGTTTCAGAAATTTCTGTCAGCAATGATGCAAACCATTTTGTTCATACCAAAAGTGCTGAGGGCTAAATTCTGTGGAACTTTAGCCCTGGCAATACAGGTTTTTTTTTATACTGTTAACTGAAGAAAAAATTAGTGCACCTTAAAGATTTTTATTTTAAGGTCAAGACAAAAATGAGTTGGGAGGAATCAAATGAGGACGATAAGGTAGATGCCTCTTGGTTTCCCATCCCAACTCTCCTGTGCTGCTAAGCTGTGGCTAACTCTCTAAAGCAGCACTCTCACAACGAGCTGATGTTTGTCCCTCCAGAAAGTCAACAAGCAAAATACCTCGGACGTCCCCAAAAGCCCTTCCCTTGACCTTTGCTCATGCTCGGCCCACTTTTGTTTTAACTGGACCTCTTCCACCCCTGGTCCATGGCTTTGATTGCATTGTGTTTTCAAGATCGTACTGGTAAAGCCATAGTTCATCCGCTGTTATGGTTCTTCCAAGAAATGCTTCGGGATCTTGATCCTACATGTTTAAAATTTCCATGGAAAACTCTACTCTGCTTTGCAGCTTTTCTGGGCACAGCGGTTTGGGCACCCGTTTAGCAGAAAATTCACTCCACTGCCGTGCTCGGTCAGACGTGCTTTAGCTCTACTGGTTGAGATGTCTAAGGTGCGGGCTGTTCTTCCTTCTGTTAATGATCGGTCCCCATCACGTAGAGCGTTATTTCCTGCACATTGATGTGGATAGGCTGCTTCTGCGGTTCTCATCTTCAACCTAGTCCCCTCTTTGCTTGAAACGATCTAATTGTGAACTACTGATTTCTTTGAGAGATTGTCCCTACAGTTTCCGTGAAGCAGCAGTGATTTCATCAGCGTCACCACCCAGGTGTTTGCTCTTGCTTCGATTTTGGCAGGAGTTTTATTGTGATGACTGCGGCTCTTCTTTTTATTATTAACTTTTTATTGTGAGTGAGTGAAGGTTAATAGAACATACCGGTTTTCTACTCAACAGTTCGTCTACATGTTGTTCTGTCTCGCTGATTGCAGTCCACTCGAGGGACCATTATTGACCCCAGCTTCTCCCTGGGTTTATGGTTTCTGCTCTTCCTTCTTCCCGGACCCTTCTGAGGGATGTTCTTGGTCACGACTGCCTTTTGATCTCAAATAGGTTATTATTCTCAAGCATGCATCCCTCTGGAGTTCTTGTACCTCATAGGAGAGTGAGATAGTTTCCAAACTCCAGATGTGAAGAGAGACTAAGAACGTTTTTCTCAAAGGTTCCACCAAGCTCTGTCCAACCAGTAAGCCTGGAGCAGCAGAGAAGGGGAGCGTGTACAGCACTTTCCATACCAGGAAGTCAGTAAAAAATGTCTGAAACTGAAAAACAATCAAGACAGAGTATTATAATCTTGATATTTAGAAACAGTGGGGAAAGTTGTGAGTGACTGTCCTTAGGGAGCAGAGAACAAGAGTGAAGCTAGGACTGCAGATTGTCAGCTTATGGCTCATGGGACTATTTGCCTTTTTGAATATGTACATATGTAATAGGAAAAAACCCAAAGTTTATTATTGTCAAAGAAGCGCCACTGTGGGCATTTTAATAGGTACACTGGGTAAAGGTACATCTTTTGGCAAGAGGAGTAGAAAAATCACAATGTGACTGAACACGTTAGCAGTGCTCTGTGTCCATGGTGTGCTGTGGGGAAAGCCTGGTGCACATTTGTAATGGCAACCAGTTGAGTTGGTCCAATCGTATGTTAAGCACAACAGAAACTGAAACCTGGTCAAGTATATTTTAAGAGAGAATGTGTAAATCGAAGGGGCACATGCTGTTCTCGCAAAACCAAACTGACTTCCCATGGAGTCAATTTTGGCTCAAAGCAAACTGACTAGGACAGAGAAGAACTGCCCCCATGGGTTTCTGAGACTGTAACTCTTTACAGGACTAGAAAGCCTCCTCTTTCTTCCAGGGAGTGGCTGGTGGTTTCAAACTGCTGACCTTGTGGTTAACAGCCCAAGGAGTAACCCACCACAACACGCAGCTCTCTTCCTGTGCTGTCCTATGAAGAATTCAGAGACAGTGAATTTGGCTGGTCTTCCTGGGTTGGCCTGGCGAGGTCCTGAGTGCCGTAGTCTGCTGGGCACACCAGGGACTCTTCAGAAACAGGCTCTCCATCTCCCTTTCCTCCGTTGTCATGTCCAACAATCTTCCCAGGTGCCTGAATCCTAGGAAGAGTGCTGGGTAGTGATTTTGAAGATTCTGGTCCCTGAAAGGATATGTCTCCCTTTGTATAGTAAGTGCATATCATTTGGAGTGTTACACTAAAACGGGAAAAAAAATACCTGTCCTTACTGTACAGTCAATGGAAATCAAAATGGATTGAAAGAAATCTTTGGACTAAATAAACAGTTAATGTCTGCAAGTGTCCATACCCACCACTCCTCTGTTAGTTTTCCCTACGATGCTGTCTGTGTGTTAGCACAGAGCTGGAAGCTGTGCCACCAGTATGCCCACACACGGGGCGCAGGCTTCAGCCGAACTGGCAAATTAAAGAAAAATCTAGGAAGAAAGGCTTGATGATGTATTTCCAATGGGAAAACTATATGGATCTCAAGAGAATACTGTCCAATACAGTACTGAAAGATGAAGACCCTTCAAGAGAGTCGCAACAATGGACCGAGGTGGATCAGTAACATGAAGGGGTCGCAGGACCTGGTGCTGTTTCACTCTGTTTACACGCAGGTGGCTCTGCGTCAGAGCTGGCTACCAGCAACAACAGCACTAGCATGTATACTGGCCACGGTTATTTCTGTAACATTCCCCGTGCCCTCGCACAGTGCCAGGCAGTAGAAAGAGGTAGCAAGCATTTGTTAAAGTAATGGATGTGCAAGCGGCACATTATTCAAAAGCCAGATCACCTCGGGAGCTGTTTCTCCATAGTCCCCTGGTGAGACATAAACTAGTGTATGTTCCACGTTGCTAGGGCATTTCTGTTTGGCTCTTGGAATTATTTAGGACTTTCTAATGAAATGCCCCGGAATAATGAAATTAGATGTTTCTGTGCAATCTCATTGGGCAGCCAGGTAGAACATGTGCGTCCCCCTGATTCTCAAGCCAAATGGAATTCAAACTCACCCCCACAGGTGGCCTGCTTTTGGAGAAAGTGGACAGCTCTCCTGGAGGATAAGCCTTTTTCTCACGGAAGTGCGGTGACAGGAATCATTTTAACACTGCTTCTAAATGTTTCGTTTGATGAACCTTTTTGAATTTCACTTGAGTATTTGGCCTTCATTAATTACTTAGCATTAGTAAGTCCAGAGCTGTCTAATGCTCACATTTCATATACATGAACTAGTAAGATATGATTACAGAGCGTTCAAATTCATCACAGGAATGAATGTCAAATTCCTGAGTGCTCTCGCTTGCATCTGCCCAGCCACTAGTCTTCCAGAACGACATGTTGCAGGCATCCAAACTGTCCATTGCTGGCCCTTCCTTCTCAACACTGCTGTCCATTTTCATTGTCTCCACCTCGGTCAGCTGACCCCTGTCCACACATGAAAAATGAAATGGAACTCCACAGAGCAGTGGCTAATAAACGTCCACCAGAGCATTGAAACCAGCGAGATTTCAGAAATAGCTTTTGGCTCAATACCTAAGTAGCCATTAGCCGTCTCCATTTTGCTTTCCTTGGGGGATTCAGCCAAGATGGGCTGGATCGATCCTCGTGGCACAGGACTAAATCCCCGAGATCCCTGTCGCACTTTAAAAATACAAAATGAGAGCAAAACAGAAAAGCAGAGTGTATCTCCAGAGCCAGTTAGGATATAGGCTGTTTCTTTATTTAAGATATTTCTTTATTTCTCTTAGCCCAAATACACTTGGATAGTTTGGGGGGATTTTTTTGATTGGTTGGTTGGGGATTGATTGATTGGTTTTGTTTTGCCTTGTTTCAAGGATATTGTAAGGTTTATTTTATTTTTTTAATCATTTTATTGGGAGCTCTTACAGATACAATTGCTGCCACCATCAGTTTCAAAATTTTTCTTTCTTCTTAAACTCTTTGATATCAGCTCCCCTTTATCCCACCCTCTCTCACCCTATCCCCCAGGAACCCTTATTATTATATTATTGTTGTTGTTGTTGTTGTTTTTATGGTATGTTACACCATCCAATGTATCTACTGACCTACAATTCTGTTGTTTGTTCCCCTCTAATGGTGTTATACAGTTATCATTGCTATCAGCTCCCATCCCACCTTGCCCCACCCCACCTCTTTTCCCATACCCTCAGGGAAGCATTACTCCCTTTACTGTTTCTGCTGGGTTATCTATCTTGGGTTTCTTGCATCTAACTAAATTTCACAAATGGGCTTATGCAGGTCTAACAAGATTAATGCAGTAAAACAAAGACCATCCTGGTAAGGGGAGGAAATATTAAACTAGAGGATAATTTTGTATTTCTTCAGTGCTATACCACCCCCTAGATCTATTTTAAATTTTAACCGCGAATCTTTTTCTACAGATCAAATGAGATCACTTCATCTAAGTATATTAAAGTCTTTGTTGCCCAGTTTCTTCAGGACCTAGAGCTTTCTAACTGCTCAGATAGTTTCTGAAGACAATAACTATCGCCTGTACCATATGTGGATTGGAAATGTCTAAGAACTAGCATCTGTGACTTCATACTGGGAGACCCAGGAGACGCATAACAGACTCTGTAGTCTTCCAACGTCATCATTGTAAATATTGATCAGGATCATATCAGAGAGACACAGCCATAACAAGGTCTAGCCTCTGTTGAGTACATCTTTGTATGAGGCAAAGCTATAGTAAGTTCTCAGTCATTACACTGTTTCTGTCTTTAAGATGCCTAGTGATCTATCTTCCTATAGAATGCAAGAATTTGTCAACAAAGTGGAAGGCACTCTGGTGGTCCAGGTGGTTAAACATTGGGCTGCTAACCAGAAGGTTGTTGGTTCTAACCCACCCGCTTCTCCAAAAGATAAAAAGGAGGCTACCTGCTCCTGTAAAGCTGTAGTCTCAGAAACCCCGGAGCAGTTCCACTCCACCTGACAGGCTCGCTCCACAGAATCCACTGTGCAGTAGTGAGGTGGGGTTTTAGTGTAAGCTTCCATCTTTTTTTTTTTTTTTTT
>NW_022111320.1:17859229-17879295 GCF_000313985.2 Echinops telfairi | reverse complement strand
TTCTATGCTCTGGAAGAGTTTGTGTAGGATTGGTGTTAGTTCTTCCCTAAATGCTTGGTAGAATTCTCCAGTGAAGCCATCTGGTCCAGGGGATTTTTTTGTTGGTAGTCCCTTGATAACCTTGTCTATTTCTTCTATTGATATGGGTCTATTGAGATTCTTGACATCCACCAAGGATAGTCTAGGAAGCTTCCATCTTTTATAGAATAAAAGAATGGGTGTAAGTATATGGAGCCCTAAAAATTAGGCCATCAACCAAACTCAGGACTTCTCACACTACATCCTGCATTGGAAACGTAAACCAGTAATTCTCTCACTTAGTAACTGGAATTCAAATCTGAATAATAAGCAAGTGGCCATCTGTATAACTACCCATTGGCTAATTTTTCCACCATCCTGCAGACCGGCTCTCAGCGACTTAGCACACATCGAGATCTAGTGGTTCAGCAGTTACATCTGTGGGTGTGGAAAAAAGGCGGCCTTCCCTATAAAGTAGGGGGCCCCACATATGCTGCAGACCAGACACACCGAAGGAGTGAAGTCTGTGTCCATGAGAAAAGGCGCCACCCGGAGCCTCACCCTTTTGGGAGCCCCTTCTGTATACATACATGCTGTTCTAGCTTGCACAGCCTCAGCCAGGAAAACAAACCTCAGTGCATTGGTGCACTTTTTAAATGTATGGCTTTTCCTCTTACAGTTAAATACGAAAGGATCAAGTTCTTGGTGATCGCCTTAAAGAATGCGGTGGAGATATATGCGTGGGCTCCTAAACCATACCATAAGTTCATGGCATTTAAGGTAAGCATTGCTTTTTATTTTGGTTTTTGGGGTGTTTTCCCCAGTTGTCTCTACAGAACAAAGTGGTCTATCTGTATGACACATAAACCAGTCCCCATTTTCCTGTTTTCAAAATGTAGATATGCCTGGCTCTATTATTCCTAAAGACAAGACTAACGATGTTAGCTGTGACCTCCTGCATCTCGGGGCTAGTGACAGATTGGACAGAATGGCCTCTGGGTAAAGCACTGAGACTCCGTGTGAAGTCCTCTAACGGGGGCACGTTCTGATCATTCCTCTGGGAAAGGTAGACCCACAGCAGCACTGTAGCTCTAAGTCTAGTAATCCGCCCAAGCCTTTCTGAGTGAAGGTCCTGAAGCTCAGGTGATACTCAGACCCCCCCAATCGCAAGGATTGGACTTCTCTGAAATGGATCCTGAATGCAGGGACTTGATGGGCATGACCTTGTTTCTTGACATTCTTCCATTCTTGTTACCTTTTTATTATGATTTTTAGGTAAGGCTCATCCATTATGCCATGCAACAGGATGCAGATAGGCAAGTCCGCTTCCCCAGCTCACCCACGGGGACCCCAGAGTGCCCGGAGGAGTGCTCCTGCAGGCCCATCAATGTGCACAGACCCCCAGAGCATTCCCATGCCCGATGTGAATGTACATTCTGTTCTCGATTTCTCTCTCTGCATTGCATCCACCTTTACTTGTTTCCTTCCACCTTGGTGACTGGTCCCACCCTTTCATTGCCTGCTGCCTGCCACATAGGCCACGTGGAGGGCAGAAACGGCCTCAGGAGCAGAGACGTCAGCTCTCAACTGGACGGCGTTGCTCCACTCTGACCTCACTTTTCAAGTGTGCCCTCCAGGCCAGGGGTGTGCTCCAGAAACTAGACTGACTGGTGGAAACAGGCTTCCCGCCCTGCGCTGCTCCCCCGTCCTGCTTTTCTGGAGAGGCATTTGGGGAATTCAGTAGGTTTGTAATAACCAAGAACACGTCAGAGATGACTCCTCAAAAGCTGAAGAAAGTGGCGCTGCCCTTCTGCCAAAAAGCTCTCTGTGAAAAAGCGGATCAATCGAGGCCCCGTTCCCAGTCTGGTTGTGGAATCGCTGCCATCATCATGGTCGCCAGAGTGAATGGGAGGGTGCCGAAGGCTCTGTGCAGCAGAGCAGAGCCAGCCGGGCGAGCGAAGAGCAGAAGCAAGGGCGTGGACAGACCACGCTGGTGCTGCCAGGGCGCCACGCTCTCCTTTAGGACGAGAGCAGGAGAGGAGGGTTTGTCAGGGGGGCAGTAACATGACCAAAGCATCGATATTTTCTCGGCCTGCAAGACCCGTTGAAGGTAGCTCATGACTGATTAATGGTACAATTGACAGCTAACTGGGATTTAGGACCCAGAGTCTAATGCTTAGGGCCTTACTAAGATTGGCTGGAGCTTCTTTGGACTCATCTCGTTAAACCCAGGAAGCCAACGTAAGTTTGAGACTTGTGGTGTTCCACCTCGGCCTTCCTTCTCGGTCACCCAAAACCTAACTCTCAGCTTCAGCATCAAGTTTAGGGAAAGCACCAATCTGACCTACTGCCACTTGTTGAAGGAAAACCTTAACCAGACCATGCCCATTATTTTTGAACAGGCTTAGCACAGGGCCAGCCTCAGCTGCCCCCAGAATGTTCCGAAAGGGCAGCAACCACGGAGGGTCCTGGCTGCCACATGGAGGTTTCTGTGGCCAGGCCAAAAGGGAAAGGCTGGCCACAAGCAGGAAAGAGCAATGGTGCCCGGGCTCTAGCAAGTTCTTTGTTTTGGCTTTGTTTTACCTTTCCGTTGTAAATTAGATGAAGATTTACAGAGCAGATAATACAGTTTAAAAACTCAGTGCTTCATACACATTCTTTCATTGCAGCCCCTCAGTGTAACCTTATCCATCCGACCTGCTCCCTATGTTTCCTTTCTCCACTCGTTCTGAGCCCTTTGGAACTTTGTCGTTGGGTAAATGCTGCCCCTCTTGACCCCACATGGCCAATTATTCGAAGATGTGCCCGCATTGATAATGCTATTGTTCTCCTTGTAGACCTGTCCACTGCTGGGCCACAGGGCTGAGTTCCATTCCAGTCACAAAGGGTAACCAAGGGCCATAGTCCTGGGGACCAGACACCAGCTTTTTTTTAATATACAGTGAATGGTGCCACCCACTTAATTAGAATCCACAACTCAAGCCCACATCTCCACCCTGGAGGTAAAGAGGTAAAGAAAGAAACACGGAGTGTGCTCGGTCTTTCCTCTGAAGGCCAGAATGAAGCACCCTCACAAGAAAAGAGAGCTCTAGCTCTTTCATTTAAGAAAGGGGTGCCTTTCCACCAGACAGTGGCCGATGGAAGATCACCGGTTAACCTCTTGGGGTCGTGTGACTACTCATGGGGTGAATGTTTCAGTCTTTTGCAGACCTCCAGCACAAGCCTCTGCTGGTGGATCTCACGGTAGAAGAAGGTCAAAGATTAAAGGTCATTTTTGGTTCGCACACTGGTTTCCATGTGATTGATGTCGATTCAGGAAACTCTTATGATATCTACATACCATCTCATGTAAGTGCCTAGAAGCAGAATGTCAAGGGCCCTGTGTACAACCAGCCTGCATGCAGAAAGATTGGTTTCCCTACAGTTGTAGTAGAACGCATGCTTTTACCAGCAGCCAAGCAGGAGGACTTTGGGCCTTCACTACGTAGAAAGAAAGGGGCCCTGGTAGTGCGGTGGTCAAGCACTGGACTCCTAATCCCCCAAGGTCAGTGCTTGGGTCCCACCAGCCACTCTACGGGAGAAAACGCGGCGTTCTCCTGGCATAAGCAGTACAGCCTCAGAACCCACAGGAACAGTTCTACTCTGTCCTACGGGGTCACTGCGAGTCACGGTCAACTTGATGGCGTGGATTTCGTTTAATTTTATGGGGTTTTTTTCTAAGTTGATAGAATGCTTTTATTCCATAATACTTGTAGATTTAACTCATTTTATCACAGCCTCAAACTTAGCAACACATGGCAGTATAAATTACTTGATATTTTTCTCTCCATATTTTTTGGACGTTCTGTTGAAATGCATAAGATGTTGCTTCCTGAAGGGCATACATTTTGTGGTTTCAGCGGGCATATGATAGATGGCTGACTTTCAATATTTGAAGCAAGATTGTTTTTCTTTTGTAGGTAAAGGCCAATAGTCAGGTACTAATTTCCTGGAGAAATCTGCTTTCTTCTATCTAGTTCTCTTCAACTCGAGTGTCACGTGAGCTTGTGCTTTCTCATACACAGGAGCCCGCATCCGGGACCCACGTGTAGCAGCCTGGCAATTTAGATGCGTTTAATTTCAGCATTCCCATCTTTCAGGAGCTAGTTCATGGGGGTCATTGTTAGAATGAAACAAGATGAGGATCCAAAGTGCTTAACACAGAGCCTTGCAAATTGGATTTCTCCTCAATAGTAGTCTATCAATAGTATTACTATTACTGTATCGACTCACTGACTAACTCGTGGCTTTCAAAGAAAACACTGTGCATGAATTCACCTAGTAGGCTTTTGCAATGGCAGATTTGTGTTGTAACCCCACAACTGGCATACAGTAGCAATTATTACCAGAAAAACCTGAAACCTAGTCTGTTTCAAGGGCTTAAAACCCCAAGATTAACAATAAGTTTAATTTCACAAGTTCCTTTCGTTTACATCAAACATACATGCACACATACAATTGTCATTCGATGACCATCTGGTAAGTTTGCATCACGGCCCCATGGGCATTGAGGCTGTCTCCGTCAGATTCAGCTGGCTTGTAGTCCACTCTGTTTGCAAACCCCAAACCAAGCTCACTGCCATCAAGTCCAAGGTGACTCAGAGGGACCCTATAGAACCCCTGTAGAACTGCCTTTATCTCTCTCCAGCAGAGTGGCTGGTGTTTTCAAACTGCTGACTGAGAGGTTAGTAACCAAACACTGCTTTGCCACAAGGTTCCATGGGAAAGCACCTGACATTCAATGCCAGTGAGATACAGGTTCAAATCCCAGATCGGCTGCCAAATATGAGCACGGCTTTAACTTTCCTCATCAGTAAATGAAAATATCTATGTGGGAGTCGGAGAGCCCTCGGAAGGACTAGATATGTGTTAGCTTGGTGATGGGCACATAGTAGGTGCTCTGTGTTTGGTTTTTTTCGGGGGGAGGCGACAGGGAGGGTGGGTAAACTGCATTCTCACCCTAGTGGCAGGTTGGTATTTACATAGTCTTTGACAGATCAGTGGCTAAATTAGACAGAGCAGATTTCAGTCTCTAGAGTAAATTTGAAACAAGAAAACAAAACAAACGAAAACTGAGAAATGCCCTTTTTTTGCAGTACTTAGAGGCAAAAATATTGAAGGTGTGGTTTTGTCTGGAAAAGAAGAAGACTAACACTTGGCCTTTTGTTTGTCTTCTAGATTCAGGGCAATATCACTCCCCATGCTATCGTCATCCTGCCTAAAACCGATGGGATGGAGATGCTCGTGTGCTATGAGGATGAGGGGGTGTATGTAAACACCTATGGCCGGATCACAAAAGATGTGGTGCTCCAATGGGGAGAAATGCCCACGTCTGTGGGTAGGTTAACCATTCCTTATCTCCTTCAGCAGTTACAGCCCCCAAATGAAACGAAAGTCAAGAAATGTGAAACGACCATTTGATTCCACCAAAAAAAAAAAAAAAATGTCTGTGACTATCACGTGTGAGACTTGCTTTGTCCGTTTATCTCAAACCCTGTGTCATGTTTGTGGTTAAGATGTGAACAGATGCTGTGAACTGTTGCCCATCTAATGTTTTTAATGCCGTTTTGGAAATTCCTTTTGACAGCCTACATTCATTCCAATCAGATAATGGGCTGGGGCGAGAAAGCTATTGAGATCCGGTCAGTGGAAACGGGACATTTGGATGGCGTATTTATGCATAAGCGAGCTCAAAGGTTAAAGTTTCTATGTGAAAGAAATGATAAGGTAAATCCGTTTCAACATTTGCTTTAGTGTTTGCATTTTAAGAGACCACCAGGTACCTGTGAAACCTTCATTTTCCTGTATGCTGATTTGAATCACATCCATGTGAAGCAATCTAAATTACCTTGAAATGGCATTATTTGGTTTGATTCATGTCAAAAACAAACAAACAAAAAGACATAAGAGCGTCTTAAAATTCCTTGTAAATGCTGAGTAACTCGTGTGACCTGTGGGCCTTCTGGTGACTCAGCAGACACCCCAAATTCTCCTCAGCACTTTAGAGGGTTGGCTCATCATTAATCACCTCACCATGGGCCGACTTCACACCCTCCCTTTTAAGGCTTTTCACAACGTTACAGTCAGGACCTAACCCGTCACCCTTAAAGGTCGAACATTTGACGTGTAGTCATCGTAACGTTTAAGCAATGCCACCTCTTCTGTGAGGAATGCAGAATCACAAACTCAACTAGTGCCATGCCCGTGTCATCCCAGCCGTGTTTCTTCTGAACTGTCATAGGGGGACTCTGTGTCCCCGTGAAATGGGCCCTGTCCTCTGTCCGTCTGTCATGAGGAGCTACTGCACAAGAGTCTTCTGCTGCTGAAGGGTCTTCTGCAGCAGTTCCCCCTCCACCTGGCCCTCCCTGTGAATAACCCAAGGTTTCCAGCAGCTTAGCTGTTCTGCATATGTGAACCCGTCCATGGTAGCTGTGACCCACTTAGCAATGCTTTCCCAAACCGGCCAGAACAGCCATCCCCATCGACTCGCCCACCCTGGTTCCCCAGAGGCCAATCTGGTCTTACTCCAGCCCTGGAAAGGGTAGGTCTAGACCAGATTCTCTGCTGGCCAACAACTCTTGGCTTGATGTGGTTTAGGGGTGCCAAGGATGGCTTCAAAGACCATACCAGACTATGCCAGGAAAAACCGTGATCCCTAGTAGCATTCTGGCATCCACCTAGTCTCTTTGGATATCCTAAAACTAAGATTGATCTGGCCTGGAACCACACGCAGGTTCACGGAGGAGCCCCCCGTACACACACACACACACACACACAGCAGGCTGTGTGCCCACACTTTTGGGAGTAGGTTGGGACACAGCAGTGACAGGGGCCGAGGTTAAGAGCCCAGAGCCCACAAGCTGGAGCGAAGCCGCAGCCCTTCCCGCGCTTGTCTTGGGTTTCCATGGCCCTCTCTTGGTGCCTCTCCATGTGGAGTCACGGACCCTCCGGGGGGTCGCTGACTTTCATATGTAGCCTTAGGGAACCGGCAAGCAGGCCCACAGAACTTCCCAAGGAGTTGGTGTGGTTGACATCGCTCTTCTGAAGAAGTCGTGGACATGAAGTAGCAGAGACGTTATTCTAGTGACAAAAGCAAATGCCTTGGACCAACGTTAGAAGTTGGCCGACTCGAGGGCTAGGCCAACCCTCAGAGTGTTATTTTCCTGGGACTGTCGTCCCTGGACCTTTAGCTCAAACAGGCCATTGCTGGAAGTGTCGTCCCTTCTCTCAACTCTCATAAAACGATTGAACGGACTCAGACCTAAGGGACTGCGGTTTCCCTTAAGATTGGCGTCATCACAGTTGGCCGATGACAAGCCAGGGTCAGCAGAGACGCCAAGCATTAACTCTTAAAATGCCAGCGTGAATCGGCACTAACCCCCTTACCCTGTTTGACCACAAACACATTACTGTTTTGTTTTTATTTTAAAAGTTAGAAACTAAAGTCTGAGCGTAGTAGACACCCTGCCGTCGCCCCCACCCCGAATGCCCCTCTGTGACTTCAGGAATGTGAAAGTATTCTCGCCAGTCCCAAAGGCTCTCCTCTTGTCATCACGGGGAGAGAAGTGGAACCTCTGTGCCTTTCCAGACCGTACCTAAGGGCTTCTGATACCCCAAGCCACCAACCTAGCGCACGACCCTAGGACACAGCACAGCACCCTGCTCCGATGTGAGCAGCCAAAGGGATGCTATGAGTCAAGTACGAGCCCTTCAGTGTCTTTGGAGGCCAGTCCCACCATCAGTCATGATAACCGTAGTCATCTACAACAGATGTGCTCACCCAGGATGCACTGTAGCCAAAGGCACTTTATTAAACACCAGCCGTTGTGTCCTCAGAGCAGACCCGTGGCAAGGTTAGTTCATGGGAGAGAAAAATGGATGGACGGTTGAAGAAGGAAAGAGGAAGAGAGAAAGAGAGAGAGAGAGGGGAAAAAAGCAAGGCAAAACCATGCAGTTGAACTAATTTCTTTTTAATTTCAAACAGGTATTTTTTGCATCCGTGCGATCTGGAGGAAGTAGCCAAGTGTTTTTCATGACCCTCAACAGAAATTCCATGATGAACTGGTAACAGAAGAGCACTTGGCACTTAGCTTCATGGCGTTCTTTCTAATGTAAAAGAACCTAACTCGTGTGGACTGATGCCAGTCTAGAGGCAGAACCTGAAGGCTTGGTTGAACAGACCACATCCCCTTGTCCTCTCCCCGCGCCCGTCCCAGTACAGTCCCGCTTCCAATGTTGCAGCCTGGTTGAGAAAGAGAGAGGTGGCAGGAGTTTCCAGGAGAGCCCCAAGAACGCTGCCTTGTCTGTGGACAAAGATGGACACGTGCCCTTCGGCGTTAGGGATAGAAACAAATATTGTGTGCTCCTATGATTAAGTTGTGTGTGGGTGGGCTTTGAGTTTTTGTTTGGGGGTTGTTTGTTTTTAACCTTGTTCTTTATTCCCCCACCCCCACCCCTCATCCTTTTGAAGACTGGGGAGAGAATGCCTACTGAGAAAATGAGTCGGTTTTTAATTCTGTCTGCCTGCTAGCATTAAGTATATGGTATGTTGTAACATCTCCAATTTCGAATGGTGAGAGACAGCACAATAAATGTACCTTCTCTCCTCACACTGAAGGCCATAACTGCATAGTGGGGTACTTTTAGAATTCTTTTGCCTTCACCAACCCCCACCCCACCCCAAAGAGTTGCTTTTTGATAGCAACTGGCTAATGAATTTTTAAAAGAGAAGAAAAATACTAGTTTTCCCCTCTTTCGGGAAGTAGATGTTAAATGGCTAAGCTACTAGCCTTAGACTAATCAAATCAACTACCACTTTTGAGAGCCTGGCAGGTGATCGTCTTCTATGGCCCTCTGCAGGATGGAATGTGTGGACCGGGACAGTAGAGCCACGGAGTTGAGGTGGCTCCAGGGATGGAGGGAGTCCTTAGCGCAGCTTTCCCTCAGCTGTTTGGCAGCAGCGCGGGGCAAAAAAACGGATGGCAGGGAGGGTCCGGCAGAAAGAGCTAGGAAACAAGCTAATATATATACTTTTTTTTTTTAATGCACAAAGCCTCTGTGGCCACCAGGTCATGTGGCTTTGGCTTCCTTAGGAGGGAGCCTTTGTGGGGTGGCCGCTGGGAACTGAGGAGTGGATGACAACCAGGCTCTGGCCGTTCCCAGCTCTCTCCTGAGAGTACCACTCTCAAGACGAAAACTGGGACTGAAAAGGAATTCACCCTCAGTGTCTCTGAGTGGCGGCCTGTGTTCTCTCTGGGTTGGTGACAGAAGGGACTAGACTACTAGGCCCGGCTGTGACACAGACAGGCATTACTGGTTCAGATTTTATAGAACTTGAAAGCCAGGCTTTGGCCCAAATGCTGAGACCCTAGTCATTTTACCTTCCTCCAAATGACCCAACATGCGGTAAACAACATTTGTGCAGAATTATGTATGTATTTAGTTCAGGTTGACTTGTGTCCTATAAACTCTTCCTCAGATGATTTGAACTTCTCTGTGACTGTCTGGGATTTTTTTTTTCTTTTTCCCAAAGCTACAAGCATGGCCACCTGTGGTATCAAGGTGTTGCAAAACAAAACAAAACAAAACAAAAAAAAACGGTCTCTGTGTTGCGCTTCCTGTGTTAACCTACCTCGTTTTCTTCATTTGCGTTTTACCGTTCATCACAGCAGTGTTATCTCCAGGAGATATATAGAGAGCTCACCTGGCAATCTCAGGTGTACTTAAGATGTGTAAAATGAAACAGTAGTTGACCAAATTGTTCTTATAAATAAAAAAGAAAGAAAATGAATAAATACCAACAACAAATGCCAAATGTGGCTCCTTTGTGGAGAACCATATGATGGCTATCAACTGATCTAATCAGCCACCACAGGAAAAATCTAAATGTATACGATCCCCCGGTTTGGCCTGACCACATGAGCAGCTGATGTACTATTAATGAGAACAAAATACACACGGAGCCGTTTCCTTCTGGTGAGTTGGGTGCCGGGGGAAGGCAGGAGGAAATCTGGTTTCGGGGTCGGATCCTCTGCCCTTCTTCTGAAAGGGGCTGGCCTTTGCACTGACTGGAAGCAGGGAGCCTGACAGGAATGGGATGGAGGACGGTCTTCAGGCAGTCCCCAAGATATCCTCGTCACAGCCCCTTGAGCGCTCAAAAGCAGTGAAGCCCTCCGGTTCTCGTTTGTACTGCTCGGTTGCCCTGCTGAACGGTGTGATCTTGACCAATTCAGCAATAACTTTCGGACTGAACTTTAACAACTACTGTAATCGGACGCTGGCACAAACAAACTAGGTTGTTCTGGGTCGCATCCCCTGAAATGTGATTGCCACCAGCTCTTTATATTGCTGCTGTGGTATTGGAAACCAGAAGCTTCTTTAAGTTATGTTGCGAACTGATCTTTTGTTGTTTGTGTGTGTGTGTGTGTGCGTGTGTGTGTTCTGTTTTTATTTCTAAATGATATGTTTGAAACACACAGCTTTAACTGATTTTTTTATTGTGGGGTTTTTTGGGGGGTTACAGTTAAGAAATAAAAGGGAATCATGGTGTTCAAACATAAGGTAGTTTGTGAATGTATTTTTTAAAACCTAGATTCATTGAAGCAAAGATCATAAGAACAATATTAACGAAGTCTTGTTTACAGTATGTACAGTGACAACATAGAACACAAGCTTTTCTGGTGCCAACAACAATAAAACACTGACGTGAAACAGCAAGCCATGCCTTTTATATTTTTGTACATGCACTGCACACTGAGGGGAAGGCCAGGCGGCATTGGAAGGTGCCCTTCCCCCAGGGTCTGCGCTCCTTAAAGAACACCTGGAGAAGTCCTGGAAGCTTTCATTTCAAAACTGCATCTCCCTTCAGCAGGGCAGGCCCCAGCTCTGACACACTGATGCCTTCTTCCTGCTGAGGGTTCCAACAGGCGGGCCTGCAGCTCACACCCTCCCCAACTTACTTTGCTTTCAGTTTCCCTGAAGGGGAGAGGGGGGAGAGGAGGAGGCTCGTCCTCCTCATCTGCCCTATAAACACTTACAATTCCTTGTGTTTCCATCTTCCCATAGGGGATTTCCCTTCCAAACTGGCTCATTTTGTTATTAATTTCCCTACAAAGAGAGGGACTGAGCTCCTGTCCAAAGGGTCTCTCCTGGGATCTTCCGGACCTCGCTGATTGAAACTGATAGTCATCAATCCGTAAGAGGCACTGAGCCTGTCCACTCAGTAGTGCTGCTCCAGCTTCTGCGAGGCAACCACTATTCCTGGGTGAGAGTCAGGGACATTGTCGTCTGGCTGCCTGCATCAAGTGGATGGTGGAAATAGATGACTTTCATTTGAAGGTCCCTTACTGGCAGGGACCATGCCAGTCACTGTCAAGTGGAAAGGAACCATGTTTCACCTGAAATCTAAACCTAAGCTCCATCTGTAGTCAGATGACTCTTTAGGTAGATCTCATTCTTTTTCTTGAAGATGTGTACACGATGCTTCAAGAAGATGTGTAGCTACTAATACAGTCAGTGGAGAGGAAGGAGTGGGTGAAATCCCACCCAACCATTGGCCAGGGGCTCCCTTTTCTCCTCCGGCATCACTTTCTCAGATGCCCCCCTCACCTACTTTGCACCAAGCACACACATTTTCAAGAAGCATCCTTATTCTTCGTTGTCAAGGCCTACCAACAATTTTCGGTCTACTCGTGTCACCCAATGGTAACTGTTGCTGGTCCCTCTCGTGCAGGAGGTTAGAGAGATGTGAAATTCAGACCTGAGCCCTTTTGCTCTGGTCTGTTCCCAGACAAGGAGATGCGGCTGCAGTCTGACCTCACATTCCCAGGGGTTAGAAGCCAATGTTTTCCCCACTGAGGTGTGTACCCCTCCCTGCCGTCGTCATCGTCGTCGTCCCAAAGCACAGAAGTGCTTGGTCTAGCGGTGTGTCTGCTGTCTTTGGAAGTCTGTGTGGACAGGTGTCACTTACATTTGTGCTGATGGTTTTCCATGATAAGGTGTGCTATATTCTTATTTCAAAAAAAAAAAAAAAGATAGACTTCTTGATCAAACGTAAACCCAATTTCCAACGAGTTTATCCCAACTCATGGGGACCCCATTGTGTATCAAACCTACTGGGGGAAAGAGGAAACCACTCACCTCAGGGTATAGCCCTCCTGAGTGACCTCCATGCTCGCTGTGTTCTGAAAGCCTTTCGGAAACTGTCTTCTGACCATCTCAACAGTGTCCTCTCGTGTCGTGCCTCAGAAATTTAAATCTAGCCATAGCAAATAACACAAAAAAAGCAAACCAAACACCGACCTCCCCGAACCACCTTACAACGTAAAATTGAGTAGTCTACATTGGACCTCGCTTACCAGTAAACATTTCTCCCAAGCACACCTCGACATTCCGGGTGGGCGCTTGGTCTCAGTAGCAACATCTGGAATTTGAACGTGAACTGACCTTTTAAACTGGTACTGCTTCAAGAGCAAGAAGAAAACTTCTTGAGAAGGTGGAAGTTCAAAGCTGACAAAGTGCACATTTCTTCCGGACATTTTTGAGAGGTTTTTTTTTGGTTTGGTTTTTCAACTTAGATAATGCACTATTGTTCTGGGGATGTTCCATAGACAATTAGAATATGCAACAGACTGCATAGCATTAGACAGTCTTAAATCATGACTGCTTTAAACTTTATTCTTCTAGACCTGCCATTCCAGAAAGTACCAGAATGCACCAAAATAAAAATTGCTGTAAAAGCAGTGTTTAGACACACACACACATAGTGGATAAAGTTTTAGCTACTTTTAAATCCAGTACAAGGTCACAACTATTCATCCATGATGCCAAATGTTTGGATGAAACGAGAAGATTCCATCCCAATGATAACATGGAGAAGTTCGCAGGTTTGGGGCTTGGGTGCACGTCTTCCTGGGTGGGGCTGGTTGTGGCTGCTGAGCTACAGAGGCGCAGAGCTGACTTGTGCTGCAGGAGAGGCTGAGGTGGCATGGGGAGTGGGCTTCTCCCCAGCAAGGGATCCTTGTTTGTGTGTAGCAAATATCTAGGCCCAGGTTGATCCTCTTTTACCCTCTTCCCATGGTCTGGGGGGTGTGAAGAAATAGAAATGCCATATTATGGTTTGTTTAACAACCGGAATCAGAATTTCAAATGTCAAGGGGCAGGCAGCCTCAAAGAGAGTCACTATCAAGGGGGGGGGGGCGCGTGTGATAGCTCAGCTGAGTCATAGACTTGAAGCTGCTATGCAACTTCCTTTGTGCATTTTAGTCGTCTTTACTATGTTACCATGTTGAGATGCTGAGCATATAGCCTTGGAAGGGAAAGCTGTCATTTCCGTGGTGCCTACAGTTGTTTACATGTTTAAATTCCCAGGCTCCTGAGTGTTTTAAATTGTCAAGAAGTTGTGGAAGCTGGAGAGCATCTCACCTGAGAGGTGAAATGAGCAGAGGCTCCCTGGCCCGCTGCCGAGTCTGAGTGTGCAGGTTCGGGTGCGTCCTCATCCTTGCGAAAGGCTTCAGAAAGAATTGTCTATAAATGGCTTTGGTTGGTTGTAAGTGGAGGTTCTCCCAGACCGGCAGGGGTGCACCCTGGGATATAGATAGTCTTTTATGTTATCACTGTCACAATGTGAATCGTGGATAATAAAACATTAATAACAGCAGGGTGCCTGCTTGTTCTCATTGCCACCTACAGGCTGGCCCTCTCCCTCCTCTAACCCCCACCCCTCTGAAGCCCTCCTGTCACCTTCGGCTACGCCCCCTTGTTGCTAAAATAGCTAAACTCTTGGCTCGCTGTCACTCTCCAACTCCATCCTTTCTTAGTTCTTGAGGCAATCCACCAATGCCCTGGCTTCTGAACCCCCTGATCTTGTCGTTCCCAGTCAGGGCTCCTTAAGTGATAGCGGGAACTCTTCTCGTTTGCTGGAATGGAGCTGTCCTGTGTGCCCATGATGCCCCTCTCTTCTGCATCACCCATGTTTCCTTATCTAATGGAGCATCCCACTACATTCATCCTGGCTTATAAGTGCCCTCCTTTATGCCACTCCGGGGTCCCTAGCTGGTAAAAAGTGTTACGCGTTCAAAAGTTCAGGGCTCAAAACCCACCTCAAGGCCGCTCAGAGAAGACCTGAAGATCTCCTCCCCGCTGTGAACACCCCAGGAAGCACACTGCCGCTCTGCATACACGGGGCCATTGGGAGCCAGGGACCAACTATCACTGGGTTGGTTGGTTGGTTGGTTTGTTTGTTTGTTTGTTTGTTTGTTTGTTTGTTTGTTTTCCCTTACTGCCCTGTCTAAGGAAGAGCCCTGGGGGTGTAGTGAGCTGTGTGTTGGGCTGCTAACCATAAGGTCAGCAGTTCAAAACCACCAGCCGCTCCATGGGAGAAAGATGAGCCTTTCTACTCCCTTAAAGAGTGACAGTCGCAGAAACCCAGCGGAGCCGTTCTGCTCTGTCTGTAGGGTCGCCGTGAGTCCGAATGGGCTCAATGGCAGTGTCTGTCCCCTTCCCAGATTCCCCATGAGAAACTGCGCCCAGCCTTCTCCAGGGTCTCTATTCCTTTGGTCTCATGAGCCAATTCCAATGAGGCTCTCCTCCTCACCAGAGGGGCCCTTGCCAAGGACACACAGGATCTCACTGTCAGATGCCATCCATGGTCGTATCACTTGACTGATCTGCAGTCTTTGTCACGATTGATAATTAGCTCCTTTGTTAAGTACTTGCTGGGCTCTGTGATCTCCCTCTCCCACTATTCCTTGGTCACTCCTTCAAAGTCTCCTTTGCTGAGTCCCCCAAGTGTCCCAACACTGGACATCACCTTCTCTGGGGGTCATCCCCTCCAGTCTTGGTTTAAATACCATTTCTAACAAGACCACGCCCACGTTCTCTGTCTCCAGCTTCTACCTCTGTACTCAAAGCCCGACTTCGACAGCTAGCTTCCTCCTTGGCCTCGATCTTCCTTTGGATGTGCAGTGGAGTTCTCAAACTTGGTATGTAGTGAAGCTAAACTGAATTTGCACCCCATCCACCAATACACCAGTCCTTCCTGTGTTGGTAGATGTTAGCTCCGTTCTTTGAGACCAGGAATTCTTGTAGTTGCCCATCATATATTCTTCCATGTACTGCATCCAATTCATTTTTAAGATCCAGTTTTCTTGAGGTTCAAACTGGACCCAAGCCATTTCTTACCTGCGATCAGAAATGTCTATGTGTAAGGCATATGTCAGCTTATGTTCCTTTTGTGCTACATCTCAATTTTTTCCCATCCAACTTTGATTATTAAAGTCTTTACAATAGCGTAGGAGACCCTTTCTATCTGTACTGCACCCCCAAGTCCTTCCATCACTTTTAGACCTCAGTTTCAATCTGCCCCAGCCACCCTTAACCTCCTTGGCCAGACTCCCTGCACCATGCTCCTCTCTCAGGGCCTCTGCCCTTGCTCTTTCCTCTCTTACCTTGCTGTTTGCCCTTGCATGGCTCACCCTCTCCATTGCTTTAGGTTTCCATTCCCTTCTGTATCACTTGTGACTGTCCATGCAGTGCATTGGCCTATCTCAGTACTGAATAGAGTGCTGGTAACTAGTATCCACATAGTAAGTATTTGGTGGATAAATAAATGAAAATAAGAAAGATTAGTGAGGGGGGAAAAAGTAGAATTCATATAGCTATTTTCACATAAATATCAGCGATGAGGCTCTCTGCAACCTCTTCAGCATGAAAGCCTGGGCTTGCTTTCATGTACGAAAATAGCAAGCCTGATTGATTTTCTCTCCTGGCAGCGATGTGTGTGGCAGATCCCCAGCTCTGACTCTGGCTATCCCTTGCTCCCCGGAGTGTCTACACAGGCCCAGTTACAGGGTTGGAGGGGAGGCACTCATGCAGCCCCTTGGGGAAAGCAGCATTTCAAACCTATTTGTGCAGATACTGATCCATGGTAAGCTACCAGCATTACTGTCATGTGCAGAGTTATTGGACGTGAGGAGGAGGGGGATTCTGAAGTTTGTTTTCTGACCAAATGTTTAACAAGACAACAAATACATTCCCCCCACCCCACCCCATAAAACAAGAAGCACCACTTATCAAATGCATGAACGTCAAGAAAGCCTGGTGCCATTTGAGTCTAACCCATCTTCCAAGTGACAGTGGTTCTAAGGCCCTGCCCCCCCACCCGGCAGCCTCTCACATCTGTAGATACTCAACTCCACGGAATGGGATGGCATGACATTTCATTGTCAAAAATGGACACATGCCTTCTGATGAATTTATTGTCCCCCTAGTCTTGGGAGGGGCACACCTTGTGGTTTTACTTTGTCCGCTCACATATTTTCCTGCTCACTTAATAAAATAAATATTTTTTAAAATAAAGACAACCATGAAATGCTATAATAGGAAGCAATGTAACTGTGAACGCATTTTGCCCCTCTCTGTTATTTTCCACATCTTTCCACAAATGTGTTGGGATACAGAATAATGTATAATTCATGCTGAATAGCAAGGGTCAATGTCTTAATCAACCATTTCCAAAGCTTCAGTTATTTAAGGATCCCAGAGTTGGAAGCTCTTTACACGAGGGGTGGGACATTGGTACCAGGTACAGGTGGAGAGTGTGGCAGATGTGCCCAAGGTGTCACCGTTAGTCACTGAGACCAAGCTAGATACCCCAGATGCCACTTGTTAGGACACAAGACACAGTTTCTGACTGAGCACTCAGTATTTTTTGTGGAAAAGGAAAGAGGACATTTCAGAGTGTTGCTTTTCTGTTTAATTGTGTTTCCCAGGTGGCGGGTACGTTTGGTTCTCTTAAGCAACGAAGTCCATATTCTGTGATGAAAGCAATGTGGCATAGGGTCAACCCCTCTTTCCACCCCCCAGACGGAGTCATCTCAGTTTCCAAAGTGGAACGTTGATTTGTGAAATCACCGAGGGAAGTTACGAGGACCTGGATTTAGCAGTGCTGTGATCAGCGCTGCAGCCGGGCTGGAGGTCTGGGTTATCGCGTGGGATTCAGGTGGCTGCAGACTGAGGATTGAGAGCTTGAAGACACCGCTAGAGCAGGAAACAAATAAACAAACACACCTGGAAGCTGTAGCTCAGCCTGATGCTCCTTCCCAGCACATCCACCTTTCTCACCAGGATGGCAATTCCTACTGGGTGTCCAAGGCAGGCCAAGGTCACCATGGATCCAAAGCAAAATGACCCCATCGGACAAA
This sequence comes from Echinops telfairi, assembly GCF_000313985.2. Lineage (NCBI taxonomy): Eukaryota > Metazoa > Chordata > Mammalia > Afrosoricida > Tenrecidae > Echinops > Echinops telfairi. The sequence continues at coordinate 17,862,037 of NW_022111320.1, read as the reverse complement.
AAAGTGGGTTTTGCAGAATTCTCATGTAAAGATGGCCTTTATCTGAAGACCCTGTTCCTTTCTTCACTGGTGTTTGGATGTCTTCAAGGGCTGCTCCCTGTTGTCTAGGGCAGTTCATTTAATGGCACGTGCTGATTTGGCAAAATTAAAAGTGAGCAGCCTTTTGGATAGTTCTCCTAAGGTTGGGGTTTGGAGAGGGGCTGCTGGGGTGTTTGCTTTGCTTTATTGCTTTTCTGATTAGAGAAGTTCAGAAGGTGCCAGAATAACTGCTAGAGCACTTGCAAGAATCCAGACCTCACCTAGCATAGACATGGACCGTCCATCTCAAGAAGTGATGGGACAAATGTAGTAAGATATAACAAAATAATAATTTACAAATTATCAAGGGTTCATGGGGAGGGAGGAGGGAGGGGAAAAAATGAGGACCTAATGCCAGGGGCTTAGGTGGAGAGGAAATGTTTTGAGAATGATGAGGGCAATGAATGTACAAATGTGCTTTACACAATTGATGTGTGGATGGACTGTGATAAGAGTTATGTGACCCTAATAAAATGATATGTTTTTCAAAAAGAAAGAAAAAGCAGCAGGAACCCTGCATCCAGAACAAAGCGGGCACCCCACCTTGTAGCCAAGATTTGTACTTGGATTTTTAACCTCATCAAGGCACATGGTGGTTTAACTCACATGCAATTCCAGAAACTTCCACAGACTGCAGTGCCAGTTTGGAGCAGAATGTCAAGAGATGTCAGTTCACATTGCTTAATAAAAGACATCAAGAAATGGAAGTATTCAGCTGAGTGTCTCTGATCCCCTCAGCTGTGCTTCCCAGTCTTCTCAGGCATAAACACTTCCCACAACCCCCGCCAAGAAAATTTAAAACACAGAAGGTGAATAGTACTTTTTAAATAGAACAGTATTATATAAACCACATGCATTTGAAAAACCAAAATCCCTAAGTCTGATCTGTAATCTGTGGACGATGTGTCATGTACACCCGGATGATTGATCCTCTTGCTAAGTAACTTCACAACCCCCAGCCCTGTTGAGGTCCCCAGGCCCGAGTGTGGAAATCAGAAAAGTAACAACTCCCCCTGTCGGTGTGTCTTAGGTGCCATCCACTCCGTTCCACTCGTGTGGCAGAACAGGTGCCCCTGGCACTTCTCTAAGTGGTCTTCTTCACAGGAGCAGTTAGTTGGCCAAGTCTTTCTCCCAAGGAACCACTGGGTGGATCTGAACGGCCAACCTTCTGGTTATCAGCCAACCTTTTAACCTTCATGCCACTAGGGGTCCTTAAAGATGTACGCTAAGAGCCTCTCTTTGTATCTTGATTGTGTTTTCTGGTGGAGCTTCGATCTGAGTGATATGTTCATTGTCATTGGTTCATTCATTTTAATATGGCCATCCTTAGGACATCAAGAAGGCCCTGTGGCTCTGTCTGGTAAGCATTGAACTGCTAACTGAAAGGTTGGCAGTTCAAAACCACTAGCTGCTCCACAAAGAGGGTGGGTAGATGATCTGCTCCCATACAGAGCACAGCTTCAACCACCTGATACAGGCTTGCTGTGAGTGAGTTGACTCAATCGTAATAGATTTGGTCCTTAGGACTGCAGATGTCCGAGAACTCGAAAAAGATTACCATAATGTTTGTGCCTGTGTGCAGGCGATCTTGTTTTCAGCAGTCGTTGAAGCAGCCATGACTGTTAACCAGCCACAGACAAAGTCCACGCATTTGGGCTATGTAACGGCAAATGAAGGCGCCATTTATTGATCAGCTGCCTCTTACAGAGCAGGTCCCAGGGTTGGTCCTGAGGCAGAAACAGCTGAGGAAGAAACAATCCCTGCCATTTCCTTAGGCTGCAGGGAAGGAAGGTGGGAGAGGTGAGGGTGGGACATTGCATGGAGACCAGGATAAAATGAGCCAGGAGTGCGACTGGGTTTGAAGACAACACTGTGGTGTAACAGAGAAATGAAGAGACGGCTGTGGGACCAACAACAAAACAAGACAAAACTCACTGCCATCGAGTCTACCTCAACTCATAGTGACCCGGTAGGGCAGAGTAGAAATGCCCCTGGGAGTTTCTGAGACTGTACTCTTATAGGGGCGGGCTCTTGGTTTCGAACTGCTGACCTTGTGGATCGCATGATCACGACACCATCGAGGCTTGCAGGGAAACAAAATCAAGCCCACTGCCTTCGAGACAATCCCAACTCTTATGGGCTGCTGAGTCTGTAAAGAGTTATCTTCTCAGAAATCCACAAGAACTGTTCAACCCTGTCCTATAAGGTTGCTATGATGGTGGGAACACAGAGCAGGGGAGCCATCTTCCTGGGAGAGTTACGGGAGGCTTCCTGGAGGAAGAAGCCTTTTTTGGATGAAGGGAGCTGGAAAGGGGAGCATAGCAGCAACAGAAAGCAGAAGCAGAAGAGCCTGGCAGATGTAGAAATGGCAATTCATTCAATATGATGAAAGAGAAAGTACTGGTGAAGAGAAAGATCTGACTGCCAATGCACAGCACCCTCTCTGCCTGACATCTACCTTCTTCCTTTCCTTACAAGCACCTCCAAGTCCTGCCTGCCTCCCCAAATAATGTCCTTTCTGGGCTGGTAGCACCGGGTGACTTTCCTTACAAGCACCTCCAAGTCCTGCCTGCCTCCCCAAATAATGTCCTTTCTGGGCTGGTAGCACCGGGTGACATGCCTCAGGGCAGAGGACCATTCTAAGGACACAGGGCACCTACCTGTTTGGGTAAATGGCTCATTTTCCTGGAGTTGACTTATAATACACAATGTTTTTACTTTAAAAAAAAC
>NW_022111320.1:17847750-17856867 GCF_000313985.2 Echinops telfairi | reverse complement strand
AAAGGGAACCATCAAAGTGAAAATCAACAGTATGCTGGCGCACTGTGGAAGATGCCCAGAGCAGTCTGTGTAGAAGTGGGCAAACGGGAACCTGATTTGCTGAGTACCCTTTCATTGAAGGCACAGTAAAGCTTGTGGTGATAATTGCTTGGCTCTTCTTAATACGATTGAGTGATTAAATGGTTTGATATGTGAATTGTATGTCAATACAACTATTGGTTTCAACCCTCCTGAACCTGGCTTGCTGGTCGGATAGAGATTGGTGGAACCCTCAAGACCAGCCATTCTCACAGGGGCCCCCCAATTCATCACAGTAAGTAGCAAAATGACTCATGAAATAGCAACAAAAACAATTTTATGGTTGGGGGTCACCACCACATGAGGAACTGTATGAAAGGGTCACGTCATGAGAAAGGTAGAGAACCACTGCTCTAGACCATGGTTCTTGGTCACTTTTTGGGCCTTAAACGGAACGATCTCTTATGGTTCAATTTTCTTTTTTCTGTTTTTTAATCACTTTATTTGGGGTTCGCACAGTTCTTATCACAATCCATACATACATCCATTATGTCAAACACATTTGTACATATGTTGCCATTATCATTTTCAAAACATTTCTTTCTACTTGAGACGTTGGTATCAGCTCCTCATTTTTCCCCTCCCTCCTCCACCCTTCCTTCCTCATGAACCCTTGATCATTTATAAATTATTATTATTTGTTCACATCTTACACTGACCATTATCTCCCTTCACCCACCTTTCTGCTATCCATCCTCCTGGGAGGGGGTTATATGTAGATCATTGTGATAGGTTCCCCCTTTCTCTCCCCACCTTACCCTGCTCCTCCTGGTATTGCTACTCTCAATATGCATCCTGAGGGATTTATCTGTCCCGATTCCCTGTGTTTCCAGCTCTTAGCTGTACCCGTGTACATGCTCTGGTCTAACCAGATTTGTAAGGTAGAATTAGAGCCATGATATTGGGGAGGGGGAGGCATTAAAGAACTAGAGGGAAGTTGTATGTTTCATTAGTGTTATACTGCACCCTGACTGCTCCTTTCTTCCTTGTGACCCTTCTGTAAGGGGATGTCCAATTGTCTGCAGATGGGCTTTGGGTCTCCACTCTGCACTCCCCCTCATTCACATTGATAGGATTTTTTTGTTCTGGGTTTTTGATGCCTGGTACCTGACCCCATCAACACCTCATGAACACACAGATGGTTCCATTTTCAGCTAAACAATAGACAGACTTTTAAGAGAAGTAATAACACTAGTGATTTGTGCACATTTGGGATCAAGAAGGCACCACTGATGCAAGGACAAAGTTGAGGGGATCCACAAAGAAAGGGGGATGGAGAAGGGACCTATGAGGAGCAGGTAAGATGAATGATATTATGCTGAGGGGGTTGTAATGAATGAGATGAAGCAGAATGTGCATTAATTGCTGAATATAAAACTGACGATTTGCTCAAAATGCCTTTGCCCAATTCACTATTCAAAATAAAAAATCTCTCCCCAAAATATCTCTTAAATGAACCTTTTAGGTTACAAGGAAGGGATGATTCAACCAGGGTGCAGTATAGCATCAACGAAACAACACACTTCGTTCCTCTAGCTTCTGAATGCCTCCTCACCCCCACTACCATGACCCAGTTCTACCTTACAAATCTGGAGAGTACAGAGACACACATTGATACAAAAAAGAGCTCTCGACCCATGGAATTCAGGACAGATAAACCCCTCAGAACAGTAGTGGGAGTAGCAATATCATGAAGGTAGGGGGTGGGGGGGAGAGAGAGGGGACCCATCACAAGGTTGGATATATAGCCCCTCCCCCCAAGGAGGTCTAGTAACAGAAATGTGGGTAAGGGAGACAACGGACAGTGTATCACATGAAATAACAACAATAATATATACGTGATCAAGGATTCATGGGGGCTGGAGGGTGGGGTGGGGAGAGAAGCTGATTCCAAGGGCTCAAGTAGAAAGAAAATGTTTTGGAAATGTTGATGGCAACATATGTACAAGTGTGCTTAATACAATTGCATGATGGATTGTCATAAGATTTGGAAGAGCCGCCCAATAAAATGATTAATAAAAAAAAAGGACCTTTTAAGTGTTACTCTTTTCGCCTTATTTTCACCTGCGACTCTCTGCTGCACCTTGTCCTCACTGCTTCTTTCCTGTGCTGCTTCTGCTCCAGCTCCAGGTTTCAAATCTCCACTTCCTCCTGTCTTCTTCTGTGTCTCTTCGTTTTGGGAATAAAAGTGTTTTTAATTTTTAATTTTTTAATTTTAATCATTTTCTTACTATTGCTCTTTACTGGTTTGGGGGTTGTTTTTGTTTTATTTTTCATTTGTTTGTTTTTGCTTTTTTCCTCTTCCCCTTCAATTTAGTAACTGCCTTTTTGTTGTCTTTCGATTAAATAGGGTTGATTGATTTGACTACGACAGTAGTCTATGAGATACATTTTCGTTGTGATTTGGGTGAGTTGACAGAGCATGTTCATTTTCCTTTCAATGATCCGTCCACCTTTTGTTTTGTGTCATTGACTACAGTCCCTCCAATGAACTAGCACTCTTCCCACCTTCTCCCTCGTTCCATTTCCATCCCTTCCCACCTTCTGGGCTTTACCCCTGGGCAAAGGCCACTCTTTAGGTCTCAGTGTGTACCTCCTGAGCGTCACTGCTCCCCCGGAGTGCCTGTCTGTCATTTGGCTGATGTTTAAAGGGCCAGGCTCTCAGGGATTCCGCCAGTCCCTATGAGACCAGTAAGCCTAGTCTGGTCTTTGATTTTCAGTTTCGTCCCACATGTTCCTATTGCTCTGTCTAGCACCTCCATTGTGATGCCTTTCAGAGTGGTCAAGGGCCGTAGCCGCGGACCATCTAATTCTTCCAGTCTCAAGATCCAGGAGGCTGAGTTCACAAGGTCCTCTAGGCCTTTGCACAATTGGTTTCCTTGTGTCTCTGACTTTTCTCACCCTTCTTTGCTCCAGACAGAGAAGAACCAAGTTGCAGCTTCTGCGGCCCCGCTGAAACTTTTTAAGGTCCTAGCACCTTTGGCAACTGCCGTCTTGCTGTTTACTTCTTGGTGAATTTAAACACGTACTTCGCCTTTTCCTTCTCTACAACATTATCTTAGGCTGACTCTCCATGTCTGCCCTGTAGCGGACATGTTTTTAACGCCTGTGTCTTTCCAGGTAGATTTTTATCTTGATGCTTTAAGCTGGTATGTTTCTACATTGTCCTCCGAATGGCTTGGTCTCTTGATTGGTTTTATTGGTTTCATCTGTTTTTCTGTGTTCTAATTACTTTTGTGGTGATGTGTTCAAATAACTTTTCCATAGGTTTTTAAATGTCCCAGCCCTAATTTCAGTTTAGAGCTCAGCTGTGATCTAGAGGCTTAGATGTTACTTGTTCAACATCTTAGCAGGGGCTGTAGGAGAGCCAAACAAGGAGCCGGAGCTTTACATCACCAGATTGGGTCTACCTACCAAACCACTCCATTAGCAAAGAGGGTGTATTAGTCTGGGTACTTTAGAGAAACAAATGCACAGAAACTCACGTATAAGAGAGAGTTTTATACAAAGGGTAAGTGTACATCAAGAAAACATCCCAACCCAGTGCTGCCCAAGCTCACAAGTCCAACATTAACCCATATGTCCAACACCAATCCACAAAGTCTTCCTCCATCTCACAAAACACACACTATGATGCCGACTGCAGGAGAAAAGCTGAGTCAGTGAATGTGTAAGCATCTCAGCGCTGGCAGGGGTCTCCACATGGCTGCGCCAGCACACAGGGCTGCATCGGGGTAGGTCCATATGGCTTCTCCTCAGGGATGTCTTGTAGGAAGTGAGCCCTGCCAGCTGAAGCAGGGAATTGGCCAAGGCAGCTATACCCTGGTGCGACTATCCCAAAGTAAGAGACCCGAGAACTGGAAAGGCGAGGTTCACTGAGCCATTTATCTCTCCGCCCTTCAATTAACCTCACATGTGTTTATTGGCCAGGTTGGCATAATTAACGAACTCAATCCACCCCTTGCCAACTTGGCACCTGTACATCATTCTTTAGCCTCACACTTGCAATTAAATAGCACCTACACCTTAATCTTACAATCCTGATATCAAGGGCTCAAGTAGAAAGCAAATGTTTTGAGGATGATGGCTACAAATGTACAAATGTGCTTGACACAATGGATTATGTCTGGACTGTGATAAGAATTGTATGAGCCCCCAATAAAACGATTTAATAAAACATTTTTTAAAGATGTGTAACCTTGGAAACACTACACAGGGTTACTATGTATCAGAACCCACTGGATGGCAGTGGGTTGGGTTTTGGTATGCCACTACCAATAGCCAAACCCATATTTTTCATTGTTTGAAATTACTTTCTACCAACTCTCTGCAGTTTCATGCACTTTCCATCTGGTGCGTTGGGGTTTGTATGTCTGTGTTAGAGGCATACACAGACCTTCTCCATTCCTTACACTTTGATGGTTGAAAAGAATAAACCTGTGCTCTTTCAATGAAGGATTCTTTATAAGAATGTTCATCCGAAGCCTCACATTTGGTCTTGCCCATCCATCATGGCAGCGGTGGTGCTCCCATGGGCTCTTCTCGGATCCATCCCCGATCCCTCCATTCTTTCTGACATTGGAGCATGTGGTAGAAGTTAGCAATTACAAAAACCATTACCTTGTGCATCTGCTATTTGAATTTTTTTTTCATTGCCCAATAAACTACTCACAAGCTATCTCTCAGCGCATCAGCATCTGGAGCAGCTATCTCCTGACTGAGCTGCCTTTGAACATCAACCTAATTAGTGGATAAAAACACCAAGTGAATTCTCTCTGGCAAGAAATAGGTGAGGAAGGACAGTAGATGAGTCCGGCCCGGTGCTGTGTGACCGGACAAAGAATCAGGGCTCACTGAGTGAGAGCTGCCACTAGGTTGGGGTTATAATCTCCTGAAATAAAGTAGACTAGAACGTGTCATTCAGGACATTTTCCATGGGGAAAATTTCTCTTTGTCCTTCAATGTGAAACCCATGAGCCCAAGGCTCGCCTTTTATCAGCACCCTGTTCTTCCACATCCTGAACGCATTGGGAGAACTCAGAGCCTGACCCCTCAGTGACCATGGCCCCAAGTCATTGGCTCAGAATGGCATGCCTTGACAATGCCCCACTGGAATAAGGAGGCTCATCTCCAGACTCCAAGAGGAACACTCCACAGCCCACTAGGTCACACACCTGAAGCACCTCCACCTTCAGACACCCACTTGGTTGTTGGAGTCTCTCTCTACGCTCTCCTGGGGCAAAGGGAAGGTAGGGGCCTTTGTATGGAACCTTCTGGGATCTTGCTGAAACAAAACAAAGCAACTCTTCCTTTAGTTCAAAAGAGACCTGGGAGGGGAGTGCCTCTTCTGTGCCCGTGGAGAGAGTTTGGCAAAGAAAAAGAAAAAGAAATGAGTGGAGACAGAAAGCAAATGATAGGAAAGGCAAGGGTGGGGCCATAGTATAAATGCCCTGCTGTTCATCAGCCACTGTGCTGGGCACCACTCTGCAGCGGCCCTGGATATCCCTAGAGCAGTGGTTCTCAGCCTTCCCAATGCCACCACCCTTCCAGACAGTTCTTCATGGTGTGGTGACCCCCAACCATACAATTATTTTCGTTGCTACTTCATCACTGTAATTTTGCTACTGTTATGAGTCATAATGTAAATATCTGATATGCAGATGTATTTTCATTGTTGCAAATTGAACATAATTAAAGCATAATGATTCATCACAAAACAATATGTAATTATATATTGTGAAATATTTCGTTCTTTTTTTTCTGTTAGCTGAGCTTTTTATTTTATTTTATTTTTAATCATTTTATTGGTGCTCATAAAACTCTTATCACAATCCACACATACGTCAATTGTGAAAGCACACTTAAACATTCGTTGCCCTCATCATTCTCCAAACACTCACTTTCTGCTTGGGCTCCTGGAATCAGCTCCTCATTTTTCTTTCCAGTCCCCTACCTCCCCGCTCCCCACTCCCTCATGAACCCTTGATAATTTATCAATTATGAATCATATCTTGTACTGCTTGGCGTCTCCCTTCACCCACTTTCCTGCTGCCCATCCCCCAGGGAGGAGGTTATATGTAGATCCTTGTAATCGGTTCCCCCTTTCTATCCTACCTTCCCTCCACCCTCCGGGTATCGCTACTCTCACCACTGGTCCTGAGGGGCTCATCCGCCCTGGATTCCCTGTGTGTCCAGTTCCCATCTGCACCACTGTGCATCCTCTGGTCTAACCAGGTTTGCAAGGTAGATTTATTTCTAAGGACAAATAAATGAAATTTTGTCTTGAAGCATGGTGTAGCATGGGTAACAGTCGTCATGCCGGGTACTCTCATGTGGGCGTATCTGCATGAAGACCCGCCTGGAGACAGATAGCGGAGGGGTGTCTCGGTTCCTAAGACGATCGGAAATATGTGTTTTTCGAGGGTCTTAGGCAACCCCTATGAAAGGGTCATTGACCCCCAAAGGGGTAACAACCCACAGGTTGAAGAACCGCTGTCCTAGATGCTCATAGACCTGCTCCCAAACGTTGGAAAGTGCATCATCTACGGCATGGAGGCACGGCCTTCCATGTCTGATATGATCGTTTCAGCAACAGAAGGAAACAAAGAAACAGTGCTTCTTCTCTCCAGCCCCAAGCCCCCCAAAGGGTGTGGCGAGTGCTAGCTTGGAGGGTCAGAGAAAGGGAACTTCTATTGGGGACTATGTTTAGCACTCCGAATAGCCCTGCAGGCCGTCCTGAGGCCTGCACCAGGAGTCTGTGCGCCCTTGGGCTGCCCGAGGAGAGCTGGGGTGGGGGTGCTCGCAGAGACCTGCGACAAAAGATCTGGGTCAGCGACTTGTCCACTGCTGAGTTGCACCATCTGCTCGTGACAGTACATTCCTGGAACTTTCTGCGCAGGGTAAGCACCTGGCAGAAGGGTCGTTTCTCCCTGACACGGCTCCTTTTATAGGTGACCTATTGGTCAACAACATCAAGGCACATTGTTTGTTAAACCGAAACAGTGAGCTCATGATCTTTGCTCCGACTTTATCTTTTTGGCTTTTTCTGCCACAACCTCATAAGCCTCCCTCAGCAACCCGATGTGAGCAGCAAATGGTGCTGAAGACGTGGTAACGAATTGCACAAACACGGTCTGAAAATGATTAACCCGCAGACGTGAAAGAGATGCAAACGCCTCCCAGAGAGAGACCCTGCCAAGCGCTGGGGCCATTCAGAGGCGCTGGACGGAAAAACGGGGTTGTAATCGACTTCATTGTAAACGGAGACGACTAGACAATGGCAAACGAACGATTGAGCAGCACCATTCCATTTAGATTGAATTGCTCCGGGATTAATTAATTTGGGACAGTGCTCACTGAAATAGTGCCATAGATCAACATGTGTCAAAAAGAAGTCGCCACAGGGCGTCAAACCTCGACGCCAGCGTGGATGGCACGAATCCAAGGGACTGCCCACTCAGGAAGTGGCCCCTCATTCTTTGCATGAGGACCACTAAGAACCCAGGGGTGAAAAGATTTAAGGGCCTAACTGCAAACCAAAGGTTCAAATCCATCAGCGAGTGGTTCTACGGGAGTCAAGACCTGGTGATGTGAGCTACTCCCCTAAGATTACAACCTAGAAAACTCTATGGGCTAGTTCTGCTCCCTCTGAAGACATCACTATGAGCTAGAGTCAGTTGGATGACAGACAACAACACAATACCCCCCTCCTCCCGGAACCCTCATTCTCATTGTTGAACCCTCATTCTAATTGTTGTCTCTCAAGGTTCATCAGTCCTGGGTTTCATATTCCAAAAAACAGAAATACAAATAACAAAGATTCAGGAAGGCTACCCACAATGACAAAATACAACCGAGGTCAACCCCCAATGTGGAAAGAGAGAAAGAAAAAAAAAAACCCGCAGAAAATATTCAAAACCAGACCAAGCACAAAGCCTATCAGAGGGGAAATCAAGTGACAAGGTTTGAGCATCAAGTCAGGTTTATCATCTGAATCCTCTCCAGTCGTCTCTCTGATACCCTGTGTTTGGTAACCAGATTATTCCCATCTCCCAATCATGGTAACAGGGGGGAGCTCTTGATCACGCTCCACCCAGAGTGAAAAAGACAATCAAAGAGGCAAGGAAACAATTAACTCAAAGTACTAATAGATGTAGTGGAAGCACAGCCTCTACTACCACGAAACGACAATTAAGTTGTGGCCAACTAACACTACCTACCACTCTGGCTGGGACCAGAGAAGGTTCTGAACAGGCTACAAGACTCAGACAATACAAGATAACAAACCCAGATGCACAGAGAGGTCAGGGGGACCTGACCTTAGTCATGGTTTTCTAGAGAAACAGGCCAGTGAGGAATCTCTATCTCTATACAGACGTAAGTGGGAAAAAGAATTTCACTATACTTGGATCCACCATTAATGCTGATGTAAGCAGTAGTCAAGAAATCAAAAGGTATGTTGCACTGGGCATATCTGATGCAAAAGATCTCATTAAAGTGTTAAAAAGCAAAGAAGTCATTTTGAAAACTAAAGTGCCCTGTCACTAGTCTTAGGATTTTTAACCACCTTGTCTGTGAACACTGGGCTGCAAGTAGGGAAGAGCGAAGAAGAATTAGATTATGGTCTTTGAATTATGGTGTTAGCAAAAAAAAAAATCAAATAAACCAGACATGACCAGACCAACAAGCAAATCCATCTTAGAATGCACAGCCAGAAATGCGGACGGCAAGGCTCCAGCTCGTGTCCTTGGGCCAAGGCAGGGCCAGTCCCTGGAGAAGGACCTTGTGTCTGTGAAGGGGAGGGTCAGCAGCAAAGAGGAAGACTCTCCGGGAGATGGCTGGACACAGTGGCTACAACAGTGGGTTCAAATGTAGGAACCCTTTGAGAAGGGCACCGAACCAGGCAGTCTTTTTGTTTTGTTTTTTGTTTGTTTTTGTTTTGTTTTTGTTTTTAAACATTTTATTAGGGGCTCATACAACTGTTATCCCAATCCATACACACATCAATTGTGTAAAGCGCATTTGTACATTCATTGCCCT
>NW_022111320.1:17843719-17846058 GCF_000313985.2 Echinops telfairi | reverse complement strand
CCAGGGGGACGAACAACAGAAACCATGGGGGAAGGGAGACATCGGTCAGTGTAAGATATGAAAATAATCATTTATACTTTATCAAGGGGTTATGAGGCTGGGAGTTGGGGAGGGAGGGGAAAAAGAGGATCTGATACCAAGAGCTCAAATAGAAAGTAGATGTTTAGAAAATAATACTGGCAACATACGTACAAATATGCTTGAAACAATTGATGTACGGATTGTTACAAGAGCTGTGATTTCCCCCAATAAATCGTTTAGCAATATGTATGACCGCAAGAAAAGTGACATGTTTTTTACTTCACTGAAAATGTCTTCCATTACTGAAAACAGATGATGGCAACAAAACATTCAAGGCAGAAAATAACTCAGCTTTCTTCACCACATTTGCTTATTCACCCACTTTGTCTTCAGCGGTTGTGTCGGGAAGGTGATCATCATAGAATGCCAATTTAATAGAAGAAAGTATTCTTACGTTGAAGGAGTACTTGAGTGGAGGCCCAATGTCCTTCTGCTACCTTAATAGTAAAGCTATAAATGTAGGTTCATAGATCTATTTCCCCATCATCATATAAATATATTTGCATATGTACATGTCTTTATCTAGACCTCTATAAATGCCCTATAAAGCTCTTTCTTATAGATATAAAAGTGTCACGAGGTATGTCCATTTGTATATGTAAGATTGATTGGTACATGAAAGTCAAGATACGAGGGGATACCCCCTCAAAACCGGATGTGATGTGAGGGTGATGGCGCATTTGGAGTTCATTCCACCAGATCAGACTGCTAATCAAGTTTTCTATTTAGAAGTTCTGAAAAGATTGTATAACTGTGTGTGACCAAAAAGACCTGATTTGTGGCAGACGGGGGATGGTTTTGCCACCACAACAATGCACCTGCTCACGCAGCCATCTCGGTGTGCCAGTTTGGGGCAAAAAGCAGCATGCCTCTCTTCCCCACACACCTTACTCACCTGACCCTGCTCCGTGAGACTTTTTGTTTCCATGAATGCAGAGGGACATGAAAGGACAGCGATTTGATGACATAGAAGAGGTGAAGGAAAAAACAAGGGAGGTGTTGTCAGCCATCCAAACAGAGGAGTTTGAAAAATGTTTCCAAGAATAGAATCACAGATTTGACAAATGTATGAAGTGCAATGGAGAGTACTCTGAAGGTGATAAGGTTGTTTTATTAGAAAAAATTAAATACATAGCTTTGGGGGGGAAATTCTGTTTTATTTTGGGTACCCCTTCATAGATAATCCTGCAGAAACAGTAACAGGAGTAATGGTTTCCTAAGGGTACAGGAAGAGAGAGGGTGGGGGGCAGAGGGGGACAGAGGAGCTGTTAGCATTGATGATTGCATTGCTCCACTCGATGGGATTGAACTGCAGAATTGTATGTGACTGGATGTATTGGGTTGTGTAAGATATGTCAATAAAACTATTGTATATTTTTAAGGTGTCACTGGATTTGTTTCTCTAGACAACTTGTGTTGGTTTGACTCAAGTTCCAAAGTCTGGTATGCATTCAGTGGTGTAGAAAGCAGAGGTAGGATTTGTGTTCTTGATAACATTTCTATTCCTACTTTCTTTTTTTTAAATCATTTTATTAGGGACTCAATACAACTCTTATCACCATCCATCCATCCATACATTGTGTCTCCCCCTGTGGATTCCTGAGGCTGTAAACCTTTACGGGAATAGAAACTTCATCTTTCTCCCAAGGACCAGCTGGTGCTTTTGAACTGCTGACTTTGTGGTTAGCCACCCAACCCGTAACCCACTATGTTACTGGGGTTACTTAGAGAAGCAGATAGCCTCGTCTCTTTCCCTGGAAGCAGCTGGTGGGTTTGAACCACCAGCCGTGTAATTGGCAGTTAGTTAGCTTATCCCACGGTGCAACAGTAATATGGTAGCATCCTAAGGACAATAAGAAGGGCATTGGAGATAGGAGACAGTCTTTCCCTGAAGGAGAAATAAAAAATAAACATGTAAGCAAATGAGTCCAGTGGTTTTATATATTAATAGGTTCATTTAAAACATTATAATACAGTGAAACTAAGGCAGTAAGTGGCTGAGGAAAGGCCTGCTTCAACTATAGTGGTCAAGGCAGGCCTCTGTAAAGAGACAATATCCAAATGGAGACCAAAGTCACATAAGGGGGCCTCCATCCCGAGGAAGAAGGTTCTAGACCAAGTGTTGCTTAAGCAACAGGGTGATTGTGGCAAAACCGAAAAGCACTCTGGGAGACCAAATAGAATATCAGTTCTCCAAGGGCTAATTCAATCAATGCAACTGATGTTACTGAATCCCCACCCTGCACCCCCACCTGTTA
>NW_022111320.1:17829866-17843289 GCF_000313985.2 Echinops telfairi | reverse complement strand
CACTCAGGAGATCAAGGTTTACCTGAAGTCTCCCTCCAAGGGCCTGCACTAAACCCCGCCCGCACACCTGGGCCTGCCCTGAGTTAAAGACTCACCATTCTTAGAGGAAAGTTCAAACAGCTAAGGTTGCGGACAGCTGTGTTTCTGGCTGCGTTCCAAAGACCCTCTCCCGCAGCGGGTCAGGTCTCTGGAAACCGCCTGCTAAGGGATCGCGGCTGCTGGAGGCCGGCCGCTCTGCCAAACGCAGGGCCGGTCGCCCGCGGACGCAGAGCGGAGCGGAACGAAGCGCAGAGACCGCGGAGCGGGCGAGCGAGTGCGGCCACCGAGCGCCGGGCGCGCCACGGACTGTTCCCACGCTGCTGCCCACGGAGCTGCGCGCCTGCGCTGACCACTGAAGCTACGCAGAGGGCAGAGAGCCAGCCCCAGCCAGCCGGGAGCCGCCATAAAGCTTAGCCCTCCTTCCCTCCCTCCTGATGTCCAGGGGGAACGTCTGCGCTGCAGGTAGCGTTGCGGAGCCTGGGTGACAGAATGGTTGAGCACTGGCTGCCCAGGGAAAGGTCTGCGTTGGGACACCACCCCACCCACGCCGCAGAAAAAGGAGGCTGCCTGCCCACCTGGGACACCACACCTGGGGAGCGGTCCTGCTGTGCCCCGGGGGGTTGCCACCACTGGGTGGCAATGAGTTTGAATGTATTGGTTTTGTGCGTAGTGGTTCCACATCTCCCTGTGCCTAGTGTGAGCCTGCTGGCGAGGGGGCGCCGCGTTTCTTCATCGCACGCACCCCACAGCGTGGGGTTTGGGTGGGCTCTCTAAAATCCTGGAGGCTGGAACGGAATCATTTACTGGTTTATATCGAGCAACCTAGGCTTGTCAGGTCTCAATGTGGCGTTGATAACAATGTGGGGGGGGGACCTCAAAAACCAGACTCACTGCCTATATAGCGTCTCCAACACTGTCGCTCTTCGAGGAAGCAGACCAAACCAAGCTCAAAACCTAATTCATTGCCTTTGAGTGTATTCTGACACATGGCGGCCCTATAGGGCATAGCAGACTGTCCCTGTGGGTTTCGGAAACTCTACCTCGATATGGGAGCAGATGTCTCATCGTTCTCCTTAGGAGTGGCAACTGGTTTCCAACAAGCCTCCTCTGGGGGAATGAACAGAAGAGGTGAAAGCACAGACAAATAAATCCGAGTCTCTCCTGCCCCTGCACGGCTCTCTCTTCAAAGAACCTCCCTTTGCTGCTGTGCTTAGATGTCCTCCTCTGGGATCAGTTCCACTGAAGACTTAGTGGCCCCTCTCATGACTTTCTACTGCCTGGGACCCCATGGTAACTGTCTATCACAGAGGAGTAAGACAGGGCACAGACTTAAGCTGTAGGAACAGCTTCACCTCAAGCAATGACCTCAACACCCTGAGCCAACAAGAATCATCATCACCACCACCCTTTGCTGATCTGTGTGTGTGTGTGTGTGTGTGTGTGTGAATCAGGCTAAGCACACCATATATTAGCTTACTTAATGCTCTCAATAAAACAGCCTATGTTCTGTTATTTCCATTTTTATCAGGTAAGGAGGTGGGGGGGAGACACAGAAAAGTAACACATTGAAATTCAAAGCCAAGCCCATCACACCCCAAAGCTCATGCGCTCACGCCTACAGCAGTCTCTTGCCCCAGAGCCCAGCTCTACAGGACCCACGCCTCTGTGCATCTCTCCCTGGAGCAAAGAGCAGCAGGTCCCCCAAGCCCACCCTTGATCTGTCTTCCCCCACCGCATATCCTCCACCAAAGGCCCCAGAGAGTTCTCTTCACCTGGCCAGTGACTGCCACACTCCACGCACACCTTCACGTGTGACAGCCTCGGGTCTGTAACTTACGCCTGAAGGACCTGCTCCTGTGTTCTTTCCTGGTGGAACAAAGGCATTGACGACCCAGGTCGCTGAGGCAAGGTGTTTATTGATTAGCTTCCTATAAATATGCAGCCGCTCTGCAAAGTAGACTTCAACTCTTAGGTATGCGGTGGGCCAACTCCTCCCTCCCTTTGCCCCTCCTCCTCCAATGTATAACTAGGTTTGGGCAGAGCAGGGATTAGACTGGCAGGGCTGACCAGCTGCATGTGCCACATGCTCTTCAGGGTCTGGATTTAGGAGGAGGACTCCCACCCACTCAAATGGCAGGCGATAAGGTAAAGCAGCATTGTGCTGGTTTTGAATCTGCTTTTGAGGCAATTAATAGAAAAATGTGCTTAAGTCAATCAGCAAATCCAGGCTTCATGGGATGTTGGCTCCCACCGATCAACGCTAGTTCTCTTTACCTAGCCAATGAGTAATTCCCTTGGCAGCGAAAAATAAAAACCCTGTAATTTATTCATTAATGATGGGGTTTTTAAGTTATTTGCCATATTTTCTGACTAATCTGCCTAACTTTTTCTCGTCATTCTGTATAACCATATTACTACGGCTATGTACAAAAGAAAAAGAAGACAGTGTAACCTGAATGTAACTAATGCTTACAACTGAAGTGGACTCTCCAAAGATACCACTCTGTGGAGAATGGAAGGACTGTTGTAAAGTAAACTGAGATCTGACAGCCGAGTGCAGTAGGAGAGCTGGCATTGACTTCGAGAAAGGGAGAACACAGTCACAAGGGACATTATGGAAGCATCTGAGAAACTATCATGTGCTGACCTATGAGTGAACGCTGCGGCAGTCTGCCCCCTCCTCTGGAAACCCTATGGAGCAGTTCTATCCTGTCCTATAGGATTGCTCTGAGTTGTAATCAAGTCTACAGCAATAGATTGGGGGTGTTTTGCTTGTTTGTATTATGTCATCTTAGTGTACTGGTGTTATATTCTTGGGTGTATTGGCTATAATGCCATTATGTAGAAAAAATGTCTTTGTTCTCAATAAGTACTGACAGAAGTATTTTGGAGTGAGATGGCACAACATCTGCTATTTATTTTCAATTGGTTCAGCCAACATGACACATACAGCAAGAGTTCAGCACATGTGTTAACCACTGGTGAATGTGGGGGAAGGGTATGCATGATTGCACTCAACTTCTCTGTAGATTTGATATTCCTCAAAATAGAAATATAAAATACAAAAGGGCTCAGTATTGTTGTTCCCTTAAAAGTTTCCTCTAACCGCACTCTAGCACCCATATCTATGTCACAATATTCGTTTGGAGCGGGGGTGGGGGGTGGGGTGGGGTTTGTGCCCCTGACAGAGTAGGAACTGTATGTTATTATCTGGCGAATTTTACTGACAAAGCAGGGTATCCCCCACGTCAGAAAGTGACTTGGTTAAGCGCATAGGCTTGGGTGTCAGTCAGACTTGAACTTGGGTTCTGGAGCACTTGGAGATGCTCAGACTTAACCTGGGCTAAGCTGTAGAGCCAACACTGGTTTCCTATATGGTGACAAGGTAAGGCCGTATTGGACTAGAACACCGACAGCCATCGCATCAATTCTGACTTAGAGGGTTTCTGAGCCGTTGTAAATCTTTATGGGAACAGAGTCTCATCTTTCTCCTGTATTGGACAATAGTGAAAGGACATGATACAGGCAATTCAGGATTTTTGTAGTATGTGAGTACTTGGAGGTAATTAAATTAGATACTACGAGAAGTCTGTCGTTACTGGTTGCTGAATGTGTTCTGATTCACAGTGACTCTATGTCTGACAAAACAACCCCACCGATCCCATACCCGCTTCCCAACCATTGTTGTGTTTGAAAGGTGGCGTTTTGATGTTAGTAATGCATTTGGATGATGTGTATATTTAAAAGTAACTGCACATCCTGGCCTCATAGGTATTACAGCTTGCGACAAAGCTAAAGGACACAGTACTTTAAAGATAGTGTCCAGGCAAATATTAAGTTAATAACTATACAGATTTAGGTATGTAGATTTGAGAAAATTATGAAGGCCATGCTCATAGAACTGAAGTTTGGAAGACACTGCAAAAAATATAGCTAACATAATTAACATATTAGCATCTGGGCAGCTAGCAGATGTTCAAGCTTCATTTAGAATCATCATTTAATTCCTTTCAGGGGCTTTGGTACATGTGTTGTAGAACTTTCTATAGAACAAGGGGATTGTCTAATAATGAAACCCAAAAAAGAAGAACTGACATCAAGCTCAGTGTTTTTGAGCTTTTGAATCTACCTGGACTTTGAAAGAATTGGGATTAGCGTAGGACTGAGGGTCCGGTGAACCTGCATGTCCCTGCTAAGACCTTAGCAGGGACCCTAGTTTCTTCAACTGAAAAATGTACCAGAGTCACAATAAGTGAAATGATGGCATGATCCCTGCCTGCAGGGTTATGGGATCTGGCATAATCTGCAGGTGGAACTAATTTTCCAAGCAGATTCTGGTTTCACCCTATCCAGGTTCAGGTTCAAAACCATTAAGAGTAAAGTCCACCTCTCGTTCTCACTAGCTATTCTCACCTGAAATCCTAGATTGTGCAAACAGTTCACATGCTCAGCTGCTGACCACAAGATTAGAGTTTCAAGTCCACCCAGAGGTGCCCCTGAAGAAAGGCCTGGTGTTCTAACTCTGAAAAACAAGCCATTAAAAAAATTGTACAGAACCCCATTGTACTCTGACACACACGAGGGTGCCATGAGTTGGACTCTACTTGATGGTGATTGATTTTATTGCATGCCTGGTTAATCGTCTAAAGAGAAAGTGTATTAAGGTTTAAACTGAACAAGGAAAAGATAACTACAAAGTCATATCATCCAAATGATGGAGACCATTAGCCTGGGATCATAATGATGTCCATGGGTTTACTGAGATACAGAGCTTTAGAGAGCACAAGAGAGGTCAAAGAAAACTATCACAAAAATATGGTTGGTGGCAGACTGATAGAATGTCCTAAGTTCAGGGAACCAGGGCAAGGATTTGGTACACCAGGTTAGTCAAGGGGCCTGACAATATTGGTCCAGGGGCTTCCCTGAAGTGACCCCCCAGGACAGTGATCTCCATAAAAGATACACTCAGGTCAATATGCACCTATTTTGATGCTAACCACTGAAGATGTTAGATGGAATAGTGAGGGCGAATGGAGTTTATTTCAACTTCATAATTTCAGAAAATTCCCCTCTCATGAGCAAAGCATTGTCTGGCCAAACTAGTCACATAGGCAGTGAGTTAGTTAATTGTGCCAGCCTGGCCAATAATCACATGTGGGTCTGGTTGAAAGGCGGAGGGATAAATGGGTGGTGAAGCCTCGCCTTTCTAGTTCTCAGGTCTCTTGTTTTGTGATGGTTGCATCGGGTGCAGCTGCCTTAGCAGTTCCCTGCTTCAGCTTGCAAGATTGACTTCCTACAAGACATCCCCAAGGAGAAGCCACATGGATCTATCCTGATGCAGCCCTGGGTGCTGGAACAGCCATGTGGAGACCCCTGCCAGTGCTGAGATGCTTACACGTTCACTGACTCAGCTTTCCTCCTGCAGTCGGCATTATTGCCTCTGTTTTGTGAGGTGGAGGACTTTGTGGACTGGTGTTGGGTTAATGGGTTAATGTTGGACTTATGAGCTTGGGCAGCATTGGGTTGGGATGTTTTCGTGATGCACCTTTTCTTTACATAAAACTCTCTCTTATACGTGAGTCGCCGTGGATTTGTTTCTCCAAAGTACAAAACTAATACAGGCAGTTCACTGTAATTGTCGCTTCTCTTCATTTACAATGTCAGAGAAAGAAACGGCAGCAAAGAGCCAATGTAGCATGAAGCCCAGAGAGGAAGATTAACTCTGAAAAGGAGGATAAGTGACAAAGCAAATGAGATGAAATCAAATAGACGTAGGTATTTGGAAAGTCTCAGAAATTCAAGCGAACTGCTTAAAATCGATGAGTATCTATTACTTCTTGCCTGGATACCTGGGTGAAGTTTCTTTCTTGGAGAGTCACAAGTGGAGAATTCCAGGAACAGGGCAGAAGAAGTGGGAGAGGAGATATATGTGATAACTCTAAAAATGCAGCCAGGAAGACCAGACCAGGGCAATGACTTTAAGAACATTCTAAGATTTCCAAAAGAGTCTTGGCGGCATAGTGGGTTACAAGTTGAGCCACTAGCCCTAAGGTCAGCCATTTGAAACCACCAGCCACTCCACAGAAGAAAGAGGAGGCTTTCGACTCCTATGAAGATTCACCGTCTCAGAAACCCAGAGTTTCTGTCCTATAGAATCACTATGAGTCCGCATCAACCCGAGGACAGTGAGATTTCCAAAATGTTCACAGCCTTCATATATTATTTATAGTTCTAATTTTTCTTGTTTTTATAAAATGAGCAGTTGATTTTGGGAATAGCTACAGCATGGACTTATAAGGAACAATCTGGGAAGGGAATAGGCACAACAAAGAGAGGCCTTCTATCTTTGAAAAATGACCTTTTAAAAAATAAAACTAATACAGGAATGGTGGGAGAAAGACGGACCTGTCTACTCCCATAACGAGTTACAGTCTTGGAAACTCACAGGAGCAGTTTTATCCTGTCCTATAGGGAAGCTATGACCTGGCACCAACTCAACGGCAGTGAGTTTTTGAGTACAGGAACAGGTAACAGTATTGTGACTTAGATTGGGTATTTGGTATTTGGGGTGTAGATTGGGTATTTGGGGTGACAAAGAAAGCTGATGGAGAGGATGGGGAGCCAAATCCACAACAGTCATCACCTTCACCCTGCTTCTGTGGCTCCTCTGCTCACCATTGCCATGGTCACTGGTTGGACTATTACAATGAGAAGAAAAACTAAATGCTGTGTTTGTGATTGTGGGGGAGCAAGAAGAGAGAGTCAGCAATGAGAGAAGAGAGCAGAAGTCCAGGGATGAAGTGGGGCTTTCAGTGACCAAGTGTTTGTAGACTCTACCTCGAGAAAGAAAAAAATATGCAGGAAATTGACTAGCATATGTTGACCTTGGGATTGGCTTTGGGGAGACCTGGGCTTTCTTCTGCAGCTCCTCCATAGATGAATCGCTGAGCAGCCTTTACTGCTTCGTGACTAGCTGCTTTACTGCTTCGTGACTAGTTTTCTGTGATAGCTGACGAAAGGGAACTGTGTGATAGATGGTTAAAAAAAAAACGCCACTTGAAAATGGTGGCTGCTTGGTGGTTTGGTTTTGAGATCAAAATCACAGATGGATGTGTAAGGATTTCTCCCCCACCCACCCACCCCCACCATTTAGAAATATTATAACCCTACATTTTTCAGATATGTTTGACTTCGTATGTGTGTTTCTGCCTCGTCAGGAATGAAAACTAACAAAGTATTCAAAAGCATAGCCTCTGGGTCAAAATACTTACTCTACAATTTACTGTGTGTGACACCAGAACTAGCTGCAGCCTAGTCATCTGTAAAGTAGCGACGTTAATGGTGCCGTCACAAGGAGTGTGATAAGCAGAACAGAGCCCTCCAAATACACCCATAGTCTATTTTCACAAACGTATGAATATGTTACCTGCCATGGGTTTAGATGTTGAAATGAGAACGTTATTCAAGATTATCAGGATGAGCCCAACTAATGGCATGAGTCTTTAAGAGTAGAGAGTTTTAACCTAGTGTGGTGGGGGTTGAGAGATGTCACTTGAGAAGATGGGACAAGTCCATTGCTGGCTGTGAAAATGAAGAAAAGGTGTCACTAGCCTTCAAGTACTGACGCTGTCCCTCAGTTTGCAATCAGGAAGGGAATGGACACAGTGTCCTTCAGCCACAAGGAATTGAATTCTGCCATCAAGCCAAATTTTCCTCTAGAAGGTTCAGGAAGGAATGCCGCTGGCTGATGTCTGGTTTTTGGTCTAGACTTCTGGCCTACAGACCTATAAGCTGATAAATTTCAGTTGCTTAAACAACTATATTTGTGGTTATTTGTTACAGTGACAATAGAAGATTAACTCAAGGAGTAAATGAGATGGTTCATATAAAGCCTTGGATGAGTTGCTTTGCAGATAGTAACTATAAATGTTCAGTATTAAGTCTTCAGGCTGTGCTTTCATTGTATGTAAATTCAGACTGCCCACTTTAAATAATTGGGGGAAGAGGTGTGGCTAATGAGGAGTATGAGCAAGGTTAAAGAAAAGTGCATTCTGGGTAGGCCTTGGTTCCCCTCACTGCTGAAAGGGCTGCTGTCTGTAAAGTAGATGAACATCTAGGGGCCAGGAAATGGAATAAGAGGAAAAGGGATATGAGGAGAAGCCCCTAGATAAGCAACTGGAACCTTATCTTGGCTTTCTTTCTTTGGCTGTTAAAGCCAATGCCATTTAGATGTTTAATTCAATTGGGAGAATAATTCTAAACATCTGGTATACCACAGACCAAAGTGAGTGTGTATAGTATACACACTGTGGTAGCATCCCATACATCAGCTCTAAAATCCATTGTTGTAGGGAAGGAACTTGCTGAGAGGGAAGTCTGCGTAGGCACTACCGGTAGTTCTGGGGTAAAGTCCAAGATCCTGCATGTGGAACAATGTCTCCAATAAGATTCTAGTTTTAGAGTCGCTAGACTATATATCTTAAAGGGTTCTTTCAGGGTGCTTCTGTGCTAAGACTTTGTTGATGACCACACTGTAAGCTTCCTGAACCAACAACATTTCATGCTGGGAGAAAAGGAAACTACAGTCATCCTTCATTTAAAGAAAAAGTGTAGCTCCTCCAGGTGAAGTGGCCCAGGTCATATACCCACCAAGTACAAGAGCAGGAACTGAAATTCATGTTGATATGACCCATTTATTCATTCACTCAGCAAAATGCTCACTATATCCCTTTTGTTTCATTTTTAAAATTAAATACACATTACATTTGAGGGTACCTGAAATGTTTTTCTTATGAAATAATAATATAAAGGAAAAATACCCCTTTCTACTCCTTCTCAAAGTTCACATTTCTTCCCAAAGGACATTGTGGAAGTTACATAATCTGTTGTCATTTTGAGACTTAAGGGTGAAGGAGTGGAGTTTAGCCTGTCAACCAGGTTGCAGCCTAATAACCTCATATGGAGGCACTCCGGAGATAAATAGCTTGCTGGAGGTGGGACACAAACTCACTCACGCCCTGTGAGACATTTCTATTGACAAGACACACATGGAGTTACACTAGAGCTCTGGAGCCAGAGCAGCCACATGGAGACCCCTGCCAGTGGCTTTCCACCCACTGGTCTGTGATCTTCCTGCATTCAGTGTCATTGCATGTGTTTTGTGAGTCTGAAGAGGATTTCATTGATTGGTATTGGACATATGGGCTAATGTTGGACTTACAGACTTGAACTAGACTGGGCTGGAATGTTTTATCAATATTCAACTGCTCTTGTATATAAAGCTCTTCCTTATACACATATGAGCCTCCCTGGATTTGTTTCTCTAGTCTACCCAGACTAACACAGGCATCATCTTGTCATTGTTGTCAAAAATATTTTCTCTGAATTATACACACCCACATTTAACTATAGCACTGGGAATGGCCAAAAATGAAAGCCATAATGACCGATACCCTAGGTGTTAGTGATTTGAAATGGACTGGTACTGACCATTGTAAATCAGAAAATCATGGTTTACTACATCAAGAATGACACTATCAAGAGGAATGGCATTGCATTTCTCATCAAAAAGGATATTTCAAGGTCTATCTTGATTTGTAATGCTATTTGTGATAGGATTATATCTATCTGCCTTAAAGGAAATACAGACAGTACAACTATTATTCAAATTTATGCACCAACCACCAAAGCTAACTGATGAAGAAGTTGTGTTTCGTTGACTATGCCAAGGCATTTCGACTGAGTGGATCACGACAAACTTTGGATAGCCTTGAGAACAGGAAATTCCAGAATACTTCATTGTGCTCATGTGAAACTCATACATGGATCAAGGGGCAATTGAGAAACAGAACAAAGTAATACTCTATAATTTAAAATCAGGAAAGGGGAGGCTTGGCAAGATGGCAACCAGGTAGGCAGCTCATGCTGGGAGCTCCATGGATATTGGTGAGTTGAGAGATCTAGGGGCCGAGTGGGGGTTCCAAAGTTGTTGCTTAATTACCACAACAGTTGTTTAAGTCTCCTGTACAAGCCTGGGGAGCACCGTGTCTCAGCCAGACACAACATCCTGAGTCCAGCCCCCAGCAGAGGCTGCTGTAGTCACAGTTTGATATTCCAAATAAAACAGACACTCCCACTGCCTGTTAGCAGATTCTTCCCCCAAGATCAGCACTTTCTTTCCTTCCTTTTCCCTGCCCTGCCCAGCATTCTTTGCCACTCTAACAGACTTGGCTGGCTGCCTCTAGCCAGGAGCAAGGGCCCCACCCCCGCTACATCCCAACTCCCTGAGATGTGTGCTCCCACACCCGGGCCAGCACTTTCCTTCAGACCACAGCACACACAGCTGAAAATGGCCACTATGGAGGCCTAAGGGTTACTGGAGCATGACACAAGCTGACCTCAGAGCCTGAATACAGAGAGGGCCACCCAAACTGCCCTCCAAACCACAAACTCCTGATAGGCTAGGGTGAGAGGGAAACCCCAGTGGGACAAAGGTGAAACACAAACCCCCAGGGCAGTTGACTACAGGCAGCCTGCAGAAGCATCAATACCCCAGGGCTCTTTGACTCCTGGGAAAATGGCACCTAGTTCCAATAAATCAACACAGAAGCATCAAGCTGCCTCAACAGCTTCAACAAGAAGACAAGAGAAACA
The DNA here is from genome assembly GCF_000313985.2 of Echinops telfairi. Lineage (NCBI taxonomy): Eukaryota > Metazoa > Chordata > Mammalia > Afrosoricida > Tenrecidae > Echinops > Echinops telfairi. The sequence continues at coordinate 17,832,597 of NW_022111320.1, read as the reverse complement.
AAATCTAATGTCAGAGGATGAGCTAGCACTAATTACAGTCTTAGAAAAGGCAAACTTTGACCTCCCACAGAAAGCACAAAATGCTGCTTAGAGTAATACAGGATATGAGAGAAGCAATACATAAAAAGGATGAAATGATAGAGAAGAAAAAGGTCATGCACCAAAGGTAAAAACAAGAGCTAAAAGATGAGATAACAAAACCAGTAGCAAATTCACAGACGTCACCAACCAACTGGAGGAGACAGAGAATCACACTAGTGACCTAGATAACAACCAAGCAGACTTCACCACACAGGAAAAAAAAGTCAAATAAGAGAATCAGAGAAGCTGAAGAAAATCTGAGAGCTATGTTTGATGCTATGAAGAGGAAGACCATCAGAATAATTGGTTACCGGAACAAGACACAATGTAGAAGTCAACGGCAAAAATTGTGATGGAATTCTTAAAGGAAAACTTCCCCAGCTTACTGAATGAGAACCAGGCAAGCCTTCAGGAGGTCACCTCCATTTCAGGAGGCCAAAAGAACACCAGCTAAACTGAATCCCAAGAAGTCAATAAAGCATATAATAGTTAAACTATCCAACTTTGAGGGAACGGAGAAAATCATAAGAGCAACTAGGGAAAAAAAACACAGTCACCTACAAAGGCAATCAATTAAGAATATGCTCAGTCCTATCAGCAGACACTATGAAGAAGAGGAGAGAGTGGAGTAACATATTCCAAAAATTGGAGGAAAATAACACAAACCCAAGAATATCCAGTCAAATTATCTACCAAGATTGATGGAGAAGTAAGAGTCTTCCCAGACAAGGAAAAACTAAAAGAAAATGTTAAAAGAAACCCAGCTTGCAAAAGATCCTTGCCGATCCAGTATGGGCAGAACAACACTCACCAAGCACAAATAAGAGAACGCCACATAGAACAACTACACCCTGTGATCAACAAAGAGAAAACAGCCCCCAAGATAGCATCGGCTCAATGGTGGAAAGAAGGCAAGAATAAAACACACACACGCACACACACACACACACACACATGTGCACAACCCACCAATAAGAATGGAGGTAGGAAAACATCCAACACAAAAGGTACAAGATGACATCACAGAGTCCACAGGTGGATTTAATAACCCTGAATATCAATGGACTGAACTCAGGCCTCAAAAGGCAAAAGCTAGCAGACTGGTGGAGCTCTACTGCCTAGAGGAGACACATCTCAAGATTACAGACATAAATAGGCTGAGAACCAAAGGCTGGAGAAAAACATACCAAAAAAATAGCAATTCAAAAAGAGCAGGGGTAGCAATCCTAATCTCAGATATAATTGATCTCAAAGTGCCAGCCATAGCAAGAGATAATGCTCAAGGGAACAGTAGACCGAGAACCAGTGAGCATAATAAATATATACGCACTCAATGAGAAGACCATGGAATTCATCAATCAAATGCTCCAAAAGATGAAAAAAGAAATCACATGCTCAATAATTATAGTAGATGACTTTATTACACTGCTCTCTGAGAAAGACAGAGCACAGGGAAAGAAATTTAACAAGAAGGCTACATATCTAAACATTACAATTACACGATTTGACCTGATACATATGTACAGAGCTCTCCACCCAAATACAAAAACCTTCACATTCTTTACAAGCCAACATGGCACGTACTCAAAGATAGACCACATTCTGGGACGCAAGTCAAATCTGTGTAAATTCAAGCACATTAAGGTCACACAGACCTCTCTCTCTGACCATGAGGCTGTAAATCAACAAAAGGAAGATGAAGAAAACCAGGGCAAACAATTGGTGGATGAATAACTCTCTGTTGCAAAAGGAGTGGGTACTGGCCCAGATCAGAGATGAAATTGGGAAATTTCTAGAAACCAAAGAGAATGAGAATATGACATACCAAAACCTTTGGGACACAGGAAAGGCAGTTCAGAGGAAGTTTGATAGCAATACATGCACACATGAAAAAGGAAGAGAGACTTACTGATATGCTGACACAAATTTTACAGCAATTGCAGCAGAGTCAAAAGGACAATCCTAATAATAGCAAAAGAAAGAATAAAAATCAGGGCTGAGATTCATGAGAGTGAAAATAAGAAAATTATGGAAAAAATAATGCTCCTAAAAGTTGGTTCTTGGAAACAATAACTGAATCGACAGACTGCTGGCAAACCTAACCAAAGAAAGAAAGGAACAAATTTCAATAGCAAGCATGAGGGATGAAACAGGGGACATTACAATGGGCACTAATGAAATCAAAAGGATAATTACACAGTACTATGAAGAACTGTACTCCAATGAATTTAACGACTTGGAAGACATGGACAAATACTTGGAACAACAATTCTTCCCTGGACTATTCCAAATGGATGTCAAGAATCTCAACAAACCCATAGCAGTAGAAGAAATGGACAAGGCTATCAAGGGATTACCAACAAAAAACTCCCCCGGGTCAAATGGCTTCACAGGAGAACTCTACCAAGCATTCAGGGAAGAATTGACACCAATCCTACGCAAACTTTTCCAAAGCATAGAAAAAGACAGCAAACTCCTGAACTCTTTCTATGAAGCTAGTAAAACTCTGATACCAAAACCAGGCAAGGATCCCACAAGAATCAAGAACTACAGACCAATATCCCTAATGAACATCGATGCAAAAATCCTTATCAAAATACTGGCCAATTGAGTTAGTTTACTGTGCCAACCTGGCCGATAAATACATGGG
>NW_022111320.1:17826953-17828294 GCF_000313985.2 Echinops telfairi | reverse complement strand
TTTGATAATAGCCCCAAAAATATCAAATGGGAAGCATATGTACTCAACAAGTGGTGCTGGAAAATAAATGGATATCTATCTACAGAAAAATGAAGCAAGACCCTTACCTCACTCCATTCACAAGAATAAACTCAAGGTGGATCACAGACCTTGAGGTAAAACCCAAATTATTAGTGCGATCAATGAGGGAGTTGGGATAAACATGAGAACTCTGGCGCAGGCAATACATAGGCTATCAGAAATAGAAAGGGACACAAACACAGAGGAGGCACAAATTGACAAGTGGGATATACTGAAGATAAAATACCTGTGTACATAAAAGTAATAAAAGAGCCCACCAACTGGGAAAATATCTTTAACAATGACACATCAGACAAAGGCCTTATTACTAAATTATATAATACTCTGCTAACTTACAATAAGAAAAGAAAAAAAATGCCCACTGAGAAAGTGGGCAAAGGAACTGAACAGAAGTTTCACAAGGGTAGAAATCCAAATGGCCAATGAACAGATGAGAAAATGTTCCCAATCATTAGTCATAAGAGAAATGCAAATTAAAAAAATATGAGATACTACCTAACACCCACAAAGATAGCCCAATTCAAAAAACTCAGAACATAACAAGTGTTGGAGGGGTTGTGGTGAGATAGGATCTCTCATCCACTGCTGGTGGACCTGTAGAGCAGCCACAATGGAAATCAATTTGGCGATATTTAAAACAGATGAAAATTGAGCTACCATACAACCCAGCAATCCCCCTATTGGGCATATACCCAGAAAAGACAAGAAACAAACCATGGCCAGATGTCTGTGCTCCAATGTTTATTGTGATGCAGTTCACAATCACAAGGAGTTGGAAACAACCCAAATTTCCATCAATGGACGAATGGATTAAAAAACTGGTACATACATACAATGGAGTACTACGCATCCCTGTGATGGATACATGAAGCACATTGCTGCATGGGAAGAACTGGAGAAAATTGTGCTAAGCAAAGTAAGCCAAGCACAAAGGAACAAGTACAACATGAGTCCACTGAGGTAAGCTTTAAAAATGCAAAAGTTGCATAGGGGAAAGCTGCGATATCCATACATTCCTGGGAGGAAGTCCAGGTCCTATGGCAGGGGCCAAACCCAACCCAGGGATACATATAGCCGCCAAATAAGAGGAGGGGTTGGAGAAAGACAGGGGTAGCAGGAAACACTAGGTGGGGAGTATTGTTTATATCTCCACAGAAGAGGGAGAGAGCGACCAGACTTCAAAGCGGTGTGCCAAGATGTGAATGCAGCATACCGGCATGAGGCAGGAAACCAACAGAGAGGTCTGCGGGGCCACCCCCC
>NW_022111320.1:17821415-17823389 GCF_000313985.2 Echinops telfairi | reverse complement strand
AACAAGCTTTCAGCTGCAGGGTGGGGAAGGGATAAATGACCCTCCTGTTCTCCAGTGCACAGAGCAGACTGTGGGTAGCCAGGGGAAGGAACCAGACTGTAACAATCTGCGCTGTGGACAGCCAGGTGACAGCTGAGTGAAGTTACCTACTCATTTTCCTGCCCTGCGTTTCTCTCTCCCCAGGTCACCGGGACCTTGGTTTTCACCATCTTCACCACCGTCCTGGCCTCCTTCCAGTTTGGATATGACATTGGTGTAATCAATGCACCTCAGCAGGCAAGTGGAACATGCACAAGTTCTCTTCCTTGGCAATCTGTCGGTGACAGAGAGCTATCACATGTTCCTGACACGTGGAGATAGTGTGCCCACGTGGGGACACCAGGTAATCCCAGCCTTTGGTCAGGTGTCATGCACATGGCTCCAAAGCTGATAAACTTGCCTTTGACTCCTCAGTCGGTAATCCTCAAAGAAAAAAAGAAAGTCATAAATAATTCTTGATTGCTGAGCACCGTTTGCTGAAATCACAGAAAACTTTAGCCAGATGTCACATGCTCAACCCTGTTGAGAGTGAGGAAGCTCAGCACAGCATTTATTCAGAGCTCTAAGAATGTGTCAGTAAAAAACTCCAAGTAATAACAGAAACTGATAAATATTTTCCCTTGGACAGACATTATTGAGCACCTACTTAATGTGTATCAGGCATTTTAACATAATGTTTTTTCTAATTCAGTCCACCCAACAACCTGATTTTTCAGGTCTCCAATCAGATTAAAACCTTTAGGAGCCCAGAACTTGGAAATGATGGGAGTCCTTCACCCCATTCTTGTTTCTTAGCATGCTTTCAGAGTAACATTCAAAAGTTTTAAACTAATAGTCAAGAGTCCAGCAAAGTCTTCACATACTCCATGATAACTATTAGAATGTTCTTATTTTGTTTTACTATCAAATACTTTCCAAAATTTTGTCATGTATTTTATGAAACTCTACCCTGGTGTCCAGTTCATAGACAGGCAAGAGAGATGGTTTTTTGTACCCCCTAAAGAAGCAACCAGGAGTCCCCCTAAGCTCTAACTCAGCTGATTAATGTGCTGGGGCAGGACAACACGCGCCCCTCTTTCTATCACCAGTGCCAAACACAATATTGGTGCACAGAAGGTGCTCTGGGACCTGAATCATATAAATTCATCATTGTTCTGCCTTCGTCTCTGCCATTACACTCTAAGGAAGACTGAAGATCCTGCAGGGTGTGATGTGTATAGCATACATTGGCCAGAGCCCATCACCTCAAAAAAGCTGCTCCTTGGCCCAAAGATATGCTTTTATTGTCACACATCATCCTGAGTGCAGTGGGGCCTTTCTGTGGGTGAAAGATCTAAGGCAACAGTTCTCAACCTGTGGGTCTTGACCCCTTTGGGGGTCGAACAACCCTTTCACAGGGGTCACCTGATTCATAACAGTAGCAAAATGACAGTCATGAAATAGAAACGAAAATAATTTTATGGTTGGGGGGGTCACCACAACATGAGGACCTGTATGAAAGGGTGGTGGCATGAGGAAGGCTGAGAACCACAGGGAATGTTTTGTGGAGCTGGGAAATGTAGTTCGTTTGTTTTTCAATGAGTGGTCACAATATTTGCCATATTGATGGCTGTCTTCTCTTTTCATGGAAGACTTGTCCCTATCCTAGTTCAACCACACTGGCCAATTTTAGAGAGGCCACTAGACAATGGTCTCCCATCTTTTGATTTTATGAGTCAGAGCTGAAAGCAGGGATTGATCTGCTCACGGGCCTCCCTTTTTGCCCTCTTGATAACCCACCTTTTTTGTGTGGTTAGAAAGTTGCTTAAACACAAGTATGTAAGAATGGTCATTCCATCCCATATCTGTATATTTTCAGCTGAATGACGTTTAGGATCCCTGGCAGCTTATATGTTGAGCTGCTAACTGCAAGGCCAGCAGTTTGAAACCACCAGC
>NW_022111320.1:17818905-17820967 GCF_000313985.2 Echinops telfairi | reverse complement strand
GCCACCAGTCCAGTGAGTTTTGGTGAGTTGGGTATTGTCCGGATAGGGCGACTTTCTGCTGAGGGAAATGTCTTCCTCAGACTTCTTCGGCCACAAAGGAGTATCAGTTCCCCTCCCTGTGCCCCGCTGACTTGGGCACATAGGAGTTTGCACCCAGGGAGCACAGCTGCCTTCCAGCCCTGTTAAAGAGCGCCATCACAGCTCGCTGCCTCTGAGAAGATGACCGAGAGGATTTGCTTTGACTCAATCGCACTTTGGTAGGATTTGCCTCTATAGAAGCACGTTAGGGGGAGTCTTGGTGGCATAGGGGTTACACATAGCACTTCGAACTTCGAGGTCAGTGGTTGAAAAGAAGCCACCAGTTGCTCTAAGGAGAGAGACGGAGCTTTCTACTCCCGTAGAGTTACAGCCTCGGGAACTCACAGGGGCAGGGCTACTTTCTCATACAGGGTTACCGTGAGTCACCATCAACTCGATGGCAGTGAGATTGTTTCTGTTTTTCATTTTGGAAGCACGTTATACACTATGGCTCTTTCAATCAGCATTCTCGGCACTGCTCAGCTGGTTGCACACGGAAGCCTCTGAGGACCAGTAGGAGGAACTTCCTTTTTGTCTCAATCGCTTCCCCGGCTCCATGATTTCTTCTGTATCTTTGGAACTCATCAGTCATCTAGCGGATTGTCCTCTCCTCTTGACACTGGCTCCAGGGAGGTGGATGCTAACTTTACAGCTTACTTCCAGCTAGGACCCAGTATGCAGTATTCAAATTTTTTATAAACGTTTTCTTTCTGAGCCTTATATTTCCCCATCTCCTTTCTTATATAGACTTGATGCTTCTATTGACACACTTAGGTAAACAATTGAAATCCTGCTGTGCAAAGGTCCCATTGGACAGGAACACGCGGGTCCTGTCAGCATGCAGACTCTTTTCCATTTAGATGGTTACTAACTTTTAAACACTGGACAACTTTCCATAAAAATCCAGATTTCTGGCTTCTGTTTAAAATTTTTCTTGCAATGCTAACCTCCCCTTTGCCATTACCTCCTTGAGGTGGAGGGATGTTCCTATGTGCCACCACCCCAAGCAGAATGGTCATTCTCCATGACCGCCCACATGGTGGAGGATGAACGAGCTTTAGACTTCTATTCATCAAGGTACTTGCCTCCACTCATGTGTCCCTGCTGGGAATCTGTTGTCAATGCACATTATGACCACGTACTCTTTTATGGGACATGGTCAGTGGTACATAAATCTATCCACACTTGTATGTGTCACCGATGAGCGGGAGGATACTGTTTTAAAAGAAAATCAAGAATGATATTTTCGAATGTTCGTGATACGGGTGCTATTTTCCTTTATTTTATTTCCTCAGATTATAGTTTCCCATTATAGATATGTGTTGGGTGCTCCACTGGAAGACCGAAAAGCTATCGACAGCTATGCTAACAACAGTACAGATGAGATGCCCGAAGACCTGTACCCAGGGACCCCAACACCCACCCCTGGGACTGAGGAAGAGAATGTGGCATCGGCCGGCCTGATCACCATGCTCTGGTCCCTGTCTGTGTCCAGCTTTGCAGTCGGTGGAATGATAGCATCATTCTTTGGGGGGTGGCTTGGAGACAAACTTGGAAGGTAAGCAGATCATAGATCAGCATTAGTCACAGGAAAGTTTAATATTTTGACTTTGTTAGGATTTGTTTAGGAAGATATCGCCTTTCTGTCTATAAGTAATGTTAGCGTTGATTCTCCAACCCATGCCCAAGGTCAATGTGAGTTAAATCCTGTCAATGGAGAAAGCAATTGCAACTGGTTCATTGTGGAGGCATTTGCAGCAACAGGAAATAGAGAGTGTGGTTCTTGGTAATCACTTTGATTATCTGACTTCCTAGTCTACAAAATGTATTAAGGAACAACTGCACAAATGATAACAAGCTCAGGAACTCAGAAGAAAAGCCAATATTGGAATTCTTTTAAACACAAATGAGTCCATTGTTAAATGAGTAGCTTACTTCTACCAATAATCCAGCATGTTGTGTTCAAGCCTTTATATATGTTTTA
>NW_022111320.1:17813984-17817955 GCF_000313985.2 Echinops telfairi | reverse complement strand
AGAATATATCTTACAGCCTTACTATGTGAAAGCTTCAGGTTAAAAGGGAAAAGTTATTTGAATTTTAATAACCGGAGAAGTTAAGGGTATAATTTTGCATCTGGAATTGGAAAAACTAAATGTAAATTGTTGCCTATATTATTATTTACAGGTTTAAAGGATTTTTCACTTTTATTAAAGTTTAAATTTTTTCTTATAAAGTTTTAATAAAATAATCAACTTAAACTTTTCATAAAATTTGCAAATCTTTATGAATGTATAAAATTTTATGTTGTCTGTTAAAAAAACTTCTCTTGGCCCCATCTTATCTTTCCTCATCTTCCTTCTTATATATATTTAATGGTTCAATTGAAACACTTAAGTAAATAATTCAAATCCCAATTTGAACTCAACTGAAATCCTAAGAGATTTGGGATTTGCTTCACCAAACCTCTCCATTTCTCAAACACCCAATTTTTCGTGTTTAAAACAGAACTTAGCCTTTAGATCCAGTCAAATCCAAAGGTCAAGTCAATGTCCCTGACTCCCAGTTGCCCAGTGTACTTGGCAGTGACTGCTAGTCCTAGCTGATGCTGCTTTCTCAAAAGCCCCATCCCGTGGTAAAGCCAGGGGTGTCTCGGTTTCTCAGCTCCAGCTTTTATTGTGTGTTTTGGATTTAAAATTTCAGTGGAGCTCCTTTACCCTCAAATTTCACTTAGCTCTGAGTAACATCCTGCCACATATATGAAGACATGAAATTAGATAAGCAAATGGTTATTTATTTCTTTAGACTTATTTCCCACTCTTTGTGCCTAGCTTTTTTATATCAATGGCTCTTTTACTCATTAGAAAAAAATATACGCCAAATAGATAAAATGTATAAAATGCAAACATTTTTAAACATGTAAATAACAATACAGACAGCTAGCTCAATAATTCCCACTCAGTTTTTCCAATTCCAGATACAAAGTTATGCTTTTAACATCTTTGGTTATTAAACTTCTGAATACTTTTCCCTCTTGTTCCGGAGTTTTGTACATCGTCAGGCGGTAAGAAGTTTTCCTGACTAAAGGGCTTCATGACTCAAGTGTTATGCTTGTCCTGAATTGAAAAAGACTTTATTAGGAAAGAAAATGGCCAGCCTCTTCTTCCTAATCAACTTACTGTGTGTAGTTGAGCTTTGAACCTCAATCTCTAATAACAGAGTTCTGATCATTTTAAGTTTTTATTATGGATCAGGTGAAGGTTTACAGGGAAGATGATCAGTTTACATTCATACACATTTTGTGTCAACAGCTTGTTGGCGAGCTCCTCAGGGTACCATCACCACCATCCCATTTCCACTCTGTGTTTCCTCTTTCTTTTCCTCCTCTTTCTAACCATCTGAGCTTTGTCCTTGGGTAAATGGTGCTGCCCCTTTTGATCTTAACTGGTTGACCATTCTACCACAGGAGTAAATTCGGTTCTGGTCATGAAGGCTAAAGGCCAGAGTGCCAAGGGTCCCACCAATCTCTAGCCAACAAGGAAGCCTGGTCTCTTATGATTTTCAGTTTTGTCCCGCATTTTTCTGACCACTCTAGCCAGGACCTTCTAGGGTGACCCTTGTCAGAGCATTTGGTGGTGACAGCCAGGCACTATCTAGTCTTCTTATCTCGCGGTGGTGAAGATTTGATGCTTTCGCGGTCCATTGGTCCACTGGACTAATTTCCATGTCTTTTGATTGCCATCATTCTTCTCTCCTCAGGACTGGGAGAGACCAAGGGTGGCAGCCTTAGATGGCTGCTCACTAGCATATAAGACCCCTATTCACCAAAGTAGGATGAGAACATTGTCTTTGTGAACTATGTTCTGCCAGCAGACCTGGAGGACCAGTTTTTAAACTTACTTCCATCATTTAAAAATGATTTTAATTTTCATCCAAAGTGCTTAAATCATGAGTGGAGAGTAACCTGGATTGGTTTTAAAGTAAGTGAAATTAAACACCATAAAAATGTTAAATATACGTCTCCTCTTCCCTAAAGGAAAAAACAAATGAACAGTGAATTCCTTGTTATCCCTCATTTAGAAACAAGATTCTGATAAGCTTCCCCTAAAGACTTCTCCTAAAACAGTTCCCTACCGTCCTGGTGTCGGAAAGAGGACTCGTGTTCTCTTAAACCTCAGGACTGCACATCAACAGTGTGATCACTGTGCATCCTAGGGTCTGTGGTCAATGAAAAATGAGTGAGGCTTCTCACATTTCTCAAGAGAAAAGTGAATCTTCTTGAACAGCCACAAAATTGATCACTTCAAGTTCAAAATTAAGACAAACGCGCTTAATATCTTCCATAAACCTATGTTGTCCAGGAAGACAAATTGGAAAATGCCATGATTTATTACTAAGAGTACATATCTGCAGCCATCCACTAATTACAAAGACATGGTTTCTTGGGAATAAATCCATACACATTTAAGCTGCAGCCCGTGTAGCAAAACATTTATATTTATATATGTATATATATATGTAGAATTTGATTTATTTCTCCCAATTCAACTATCTCAATTATTTAAAGATTATTTGACTCTTTGGTTAAACATTCTAGTACTAACCTTGCGGGAGCAATCCATCCACGGTTTTCTAGAAACCTACTGTTGAACGGTTACAATCCTTGAAAACCCTACAGAGCGCAGCTCTGCTCAGAACACGTAAGGATAGAAATCAGAACCAACTTGACAGCAATTGGCATTTTCCCAGTATGGATTATTCCTTCTCAACCATTTCCTACATCCGAGCAGAAGATAACAGCCCTTTGACGTTGTAGGAAGTGCTTCAGCATCCACTATTTGTTGGGAGAATGAGGGACTTTAGAACAAACTGGTTTCATAAATTCTATAAGGTTACTTCTTATATGATTTTTATTTCCCCATCCTCTACCCCAACCAATAGAATATTGCCTAGCTGGTAGCAACTTCTTAGGTAAATTACAGAATGTGCTTGCCCTCTACCCTTGAGTAGAGGGGGAATATATATATGAAGATAGATAGATATATATATGATATAGATATATATTTATTCATCCACAGCTCTGCTTGCTGGCGAGTTCCTAAATCATCACTCTATTTCTCTATTTGGGCAGTTGATAATAATGTACCATCCACTTCTAACCAATGGTTTGTATTCCTTTGTTTTTTTTTACAGTTCTTTTACAAATTGCCACAAATTTAGTGGCTTGAAACAATGGTCTTAGTTATCTATAACAGAAATACCACAAACGGGTAGCTTTAACAAACAGAAATTTATTCTCTCCCAATTTAGGAGTCTCTAAGTCCAAATTCAGGAAGCTAGCTCTAATGGTAGGTAGCCTTTCTCTGTGTTGGCTCACGGTTCAGGGGGCAGGTCTGTTTCCTTTCGGCAACCCTTGGACATCCCCATGCTGTGTCTTGGCATCAATCATGCCCCGAGTCTATCAAGCGAGGAGGTCTGCCAGCCAGGCACTTTGAGTCCAAGGACATACTCCACTCCCAACTCGCCTATCTTTGGGGGTAATAGATCCCTTTGATCTCTGCTCACTTGTCTAATCTCTTTCATCTCTCAAGAGATATGAGCTACTCCTGTAGATGGTATATATTAACTCTGTGGCCTAAGCGTGGCTGTTCACCAAAGATGTGTGTCAGGGTTATAGCCTCTCACCGTGTTAGGTAGCAGGATAGGGATAGAAGGGGGTTGTGTCCCTCCCATGCCTGCAAAGGAGGTTGGGAAGGAAGCAGGTGAGCATTAAACACCTATGAGGACCCTTTCACTGGGCATGCTCCAATTCAGTCGTGTCCCTCCCCCCCCTGCTTTCCCATACACACACACCAGCCCACAGCCATGTGGGCTTGATTTAGCCAATAGGGTCAACTAATACCTTTGACCACACCTCCTCAGCCAGAGGTTTAAAATACCTTGGCAGCATCTAGCTCAGAAGCAACAAAGCCCACATGGAACAACATATCAACCTGTGTGATCACGG
>NW_022111320.1:17807984-17813104 GCF_000313985.2 Echinops telfairi | reverse complement strand
TGGAAGTTAAGTAATGACATCCCATGCGATGATCATACGGATGAAGTGTTAATAAAATTGCTAAAAAAAAAAATACCTCGGCAGCAGGGTGGCCTTCTGTGCTCTCGATGACCCTGCTCCTGTGCCCGCTCCCACCGTGCCTCGGTCTCTCTGAGCTCAGGCCACCACGTGCGGGTGCGTGGTTCCACGAAGTTGCCCGTGTTCAGTTGTGAGCCTCAGTGCGGCTTTCGCGCAGTTTGGCACTCTTCCTGAAATAGCGTGTGCTCTTTTGAGACTGTAAAACCTGAAACTTATTCCATCCTTTATTAAAAAAACTTGGATCACAAACCAGGCTTAGGCATGAATTCTTTCTCTTGCGAAGCCAAGAACCAAGGTATTACCCACCAGAGAAACCTAAGACCCATATTTACTCAATCTGTATGCTGAGCAAATAATCTGAGAAGCTGGATTATATGGAGAAGAATGATGCTAGATCTACAGGATCGGGAGTGGAGGAAGGCTTGTTAACCACCTGTGTTATGTAGACAACAAACCTTGGTTGCTGAAAGTGAGGAGGACTTGCAGCACTTGCTGATGAAGACCCAGGATTGCAGACTTCAGGATGGATTACAACCCAATGTAAAGAGGACCGGAATCCTCCCAACTGGACCAACAGGTCACATCATGATAATGAAGAAAAGATTGAAGTTGTCAAGGATTTCACCTTGCTGGATTCACAACCAGTGCTCATGGAAGCAGCAGTCAAGAGGTAAAGCAGCACACTGCATTGGTGAATCTGCTGCACAAGATTTCTTCAACATGCTGAAAAACAAGGATGTGACTTGGAAGATGAAGGTCGCGTATTGCCACGGTTTGAGAGAAGGAAATGAACATCTTGTGGATCCTTTATTCAGTGGACAGTTATTGCAGTATGAGATGATATCATTTTGCTCTCCGGGAAAAAAGTTAGTTGGTGTTAAAGATTCTTGTTTAGAAAAGGCCTACCTATCAAAGTTCAATACATCGAGATAGAACGCGAACAGTGTTTTCATTTCTTCTTGGCACAAACATTTCTGCACCCAGCCCCTCAGACTTTTTTTGCCCCATAAATTTTTTTTACTGGCTTTCTAAGCCACGCCGAAGAAGAGTTTTATGTATTTTAATCGTCTGTTTAATATTTCTTTTTTTTAATGAGTAATGCATTTTATTTATTTATTTTTGTTTTGTTATTTTTAAAGTCATTTTATTGGGGGCTCGTACAACTCTTATCACAATCCATACATCCATGGTGTCACGCACATTTGTACATTTGTTGCCATCATCGTTCTCAAAACATTTCCTTTCTACTTGGGCTCCTCATTTTTCCCCTCCCTGCATTTAATATTTCTGAAAGTATTAGCGATAGTACATTTTGTCAATTTTCATGGTACTCATTTTGAAGATGATGCTTTTATTGCCATTGTCCGCTTGATTATATAGTCCACATTGTTTGACATTAATTCCTAGTTCTGGAACTATCCTGGCATACGACTAGAGAATTGGATTTAGCTGTCACCGATTTGCTTGACGACCATCGCAGATCATAAAATCACTCATCTGGTTAAAACCCAACTCTGTGCTCACCTCACTGCTGTCGAGTTGATTCTCACTCATAGTGACCCTCACGGAGACAGGGGACTTTCTGAGACTGTTCACTCTTGGCAGAGTAGAGAGCTTCTCCTTCTCCCACAGAGGGGCTGGTGGTTCTGAACAGCTGACCCTGCAGTGAGCAGCTCAGTGCTACACCAATATGCCACCGGGGCTCCAGAGTAATATTTAGTGTTAATCTTCAGTTCCTAAAGAAATCTGCTATTGAGTCCATTCTGGATCATATCAATCCTACAAGACCCGGTAGAACCCCCACTGTGGGTTTCTGAGTGTAAATCTTGTTGGGAGCAGAGAGCCTCATCTTTCTCCCACGGATTGACCCGGGGTTCCCAACTGCTGGCCGTGGAGTTGGAAGCCCCAGGTCTAATCACTACACCACCACAGCTCCTGCTTTGGTAAGAATCTCTAGCTAGCTTTTACAGCAAAATGAAAATGAATGCTCATGGATGGAGGGTGGGGTGGGGTGGGAAGGAAACCTCAGCATGCTCTGAAAGCAAATTGTTGTATCAAATTTTGATGTTGAATTTATAAACCTTGCTTTTTAAATTTCAGAATCAAAGCTATGATGGCAGCAAACATTCTCTCACTACTTGGAGCACTACTGATGGGGTTTTCAAAACTGGGACCTACTCATATCCTTATAATTTCAGGAAGAAGTATATCAGGACTCTACTGTGGTAAGTCTTACACACACTCACACTCCCCTCCCATATACCTATAACACACACACACACACACACACACACACACACACACATGCTTTTCTGAAAATCATTCTAAAGGCAAATGTGGTAACATACAGGGATTTTTTTTTTGAGCCTAAAATAGTTTCATAAAAAGTAAGCACACAAAATAATAAAGTAAAAAATTAACACGGTAGCATAAAGTCAAATTCCTGAGTCAGGGAAGTTTGGGACCAATTAGTGGGACCTGTGAGGCTATGTTCTTGTTGATGATAGCCTTCTATTATGATCACCTCAAATTATTTAACCTTGACTCTCGGTTTCTTCATCTGTTGTTGTGGATTGAATTGTGCTCGCCCCCGCACTCGCCACAATTATGTGTGGATTTGGCTGAACCAGGATTCTCAGTGGAAGTTAAGTAATGACATCCCATGCGATGATCTGACGATATCAGGCAATCAGTTGTAAGATTATAGTAATTTTTGATACTCTGATCAAGTCATAGCCCTGATCCTTATTAGGGGAATTTTTCTAGGGTGTGGTATGACACACCTTTTTTAAAAAAACAAAATTATTTATTTTATCATTGAGAATTAATGCACATATCATTCCAGAGTTCGATCATGTCAAGCGCTATTGTACAATTGCTACCGCGATCAGTTTCCAAACATTCGTTTCCTGCCTGGACTCCTTGGCATCAGCTCCTTTTTACCCTCACCACAGTACCTAGCCCCCTGAAACCCTTATCCTACATGCTGTCCCTATAGGTCCATCAATCCTGGGTTTCATATACCAAAAAACATAGAATACAACCTGTGTGAGACACCATTTATCTTCCAAGAGATAAAAGGAGAAAGAGGCAGCCAAGGAAGCTCCTCAAGGAAGAAGTAGGAGAGGAGTGCGTCCCTTAGTCCTGGGCGTCTTGAAAATTTTCCATTTACTAGGTGCCTTAGCCATCTAGCGCTGCTGGAGCAGAACAAATAGAGATTTCGTCTGTCCCAGCCTGGAAGGCTAGCAGTTTGAAGTCCGAGTGCCAGCTCCAGGAAGGCTTTCTCTGGTGGCCTTGAAAGAATGTCTTTCTCATCACTCTTCCTCTGGCTACAGGAAGAGGGCTCTCTCCACCCTCCCGACGTGTCCTCTGCTCAGAATGGCCAAAACAAACGTGACTCCTGCTTCTGTGTCTTGTATGTGGGGTTTGGCATAGAGGAGGAGGGAGATGCTGGCACAAAATTATGCATAAGATAGCTGTCAAACATTTTTGTCCGCAGACGAGAAAACAAGACTCCTATTCCACGTGTGTTCAATGATCAGTTGAAGTAAAAGTCTAACCTAGCCACAAGTTAATAACTTCATTCAGCATCTCTTTTCATTATTTTCAATGCCAGTACAAATAACTGAAGGTCAGGGTAGCTTTATCAAGGTGAAGAGTCAATACGCATGCTGGGAAGAGCTTAAGATTCAGGGTGGATAATTTCTGGTACTTTCTTTCTGGCCTGAGATATAGTAACTTGGAGCCTCAATTTCCTCTTCTGTAAAGTGCACTTATATATAGCACTTCTCAGAGAGGCCCACATCATTCTTCTTCTTTCTTTCCACTTTTTAAATATGATATTTGAAATACCCTGTTTCCCCAAAAATAAGACAGTGTCATGTTAATTTTTGCTCCCAAAGATGTGCTAGGTCTTATTTTCAGGGGATATCTTATTTTTCCATGAAGAAGAATACGGTACACACACACAAAAGGAAATTTATTACCTGTATACGGTACGTTAGTAGTTGTCATCACAAACCAGCATAACCAGACAAACTGTGAATCCTACAGTATCAAGAATTTCTTGTTACTATGATTATTTCCATGTACAACAATCTATGATACATTTACTCATAATCTATGATACATTTACTCGCACTGCCTGTCTGCTCCAGCTGTGCTGTGGCCAACATGAGCTACACGGCAGTGCCCGCTGCTACAGTCCAGAGTCCAGAGTTACGGTAACTTCAGGGGGCCTTATTATCAGGGAGGCCTTATGTTCTGGGAGGTCTTATTTTTAGGGGGATTCCTTATATTTCAGCGAGAGGCAAAACTGTAAGTAGGTCTTATTTTCGGGGGATGTCTCCCTTTCAGGGAACATGGTATATTTTTGGCTAAATTTTAAATGTTGAATATTGTGTAGCAACTGATCTTAACATATGCAAGTTGCCCTGTGTAGCAACTGAGCAAGACATATCCAAGTTGTTTGTACTCTCCCATCATCTGTTAACATGGTGCCTGGTTCTGTTATTAAAATTAAAATTGCTCACTGTGATAGTGAGCTTGGTTTCAGATCCCCAGAATTTCAGATCTGTGTATCCACACTATCCTCTTCATGAGACATAATAATGGATTTTACACAAAGATAATACAGGCTAGAGTAGAGACCAATAAATGTGTTTTTTTCTTCTTTAGATCCTCATGCTAGACATTGGAGTTATATGTGAAGTTCAGCAGAAATGCAGATGCTAATGGTATAAATGTTCATGTGAAATATCAAGAACAAGTGGAAAGATTTAAAAAAAATTGAAGAAAGTTTCCAAAGAATCTTTTACACAGACGTGATCCATTTCATTTGGAGATGCAATCTTTTCCTCTAAGAAAAAACTGTTATAAATCTTATTTTTAAAATTTAAAGCAAATGTCAAATCTTAAATCCAATCTTACTTTACTGGTCACCTTGGACCTTTTTTAATCAATCAGCAAATAGTTGAGTACTCCACCATCTCTAAGTGATTACCATCAGCTGCATTTAAACAAGCTACCAACACCCCCCCCCC
>NW_022111320.1:17803248-17806782 GCF_000313985.2 Echinops telfairi | reverse complement strand
AGAGAGAGAGACAGAGAGAGATACATAGATATATATAGCATTGGGAGGTTTATCCGGGTAACAGGCCCTCTATAGCATTGGGAGGTTTATCCGGGTGACAGGCCCTCTGTGGGCTCTCCAGTCTCTCAGGAAGGCACGAGGGAGGCCCCTTTCTCTGTGGACAGCCAGCCTCCAGAGGCAAGGAGGGAGTTGTGTGTGTGCTTACCAAGCACACCCCCAGCTGTGTGAGTGCCATTGGAATAATAAATTCAGTATGGTAATGAAAAAAAAGAAAGAAAAGACCAGGTTTGGGTCAGGTGCAGCTTAGTCCCCAGAGTAACATCCTTGCTTTTCAACACTTTAAAGAGGTCGTGTGCAGCAGAGTTGCCCAGTGCAACGCATCATTTGACCTCTCGGCTGCTGCTTCCATGAGCATTGTTGGTGGATCCAAGCCAGACAAAATCCTTGACAACTTCAATCTTTTCTCTGTTAAGCGCCATGTTAACTATTGGTCCAGTTGTGAGGATTTTGTTTTCTGTCACATTAAGTGACAGTAAAGTGACAGTATTGTAATCAATACTGAAGGCTATAATCTTTGATCTTCATCTAAAACGATAGTAACATATAATTTCAACTAAGCAAAACAATGTTATGAGGACCTGCCAAAGACATGCCTAACGATTCGTATTTCCAACTTCAACTTCATTTGGGTTCACATCCACCATTATTCTGTGCATACTTGTGTCTGTGGCTAAAGACAAAGACTTCTTCTAGCCAAGCCCCTGACGGTGTGGACACCAGAGTATCACTGCTGAGCCAGTCCTTGCTGCGTCTAACTCCCATGTCTGTGTTTCATGCAGGACTCATTTCAGGCCTGGTTCCAATGTACATTGGAGAGATTGCTCCAACCACGCTCAGGGGTGCTCTGGGCGCGCTTCACCAGCTGGCCATTGTCACTGGGATTCTGGTTAGCCAGGTAACAACTGCCCATCCTCAACTTCACCTACCCTCTTCATCTCTGCCTACCTGGTTTCGCTGTAGTCTACCACAGAGGAAAGGGGGGAAATTACCAACAGGGATAGACATGGTATCAAAATACAGGCACATGAGCTCCAATTAATTATTTCCACTCCTTGCTTTTTCCCTGGGGCTAAGGTAGGCTTGGCACTGCGGTGACCCGGCAAGCTTCCAACCTCACTTGCATTTCCAGAGCTGTTTCTAGAATGAAAGGATTCTTTTAGATTTCAAGGGGTTGAAAGCTTCAAATATGGATAGTTTGTCTGAAGCGTCTTACCTGGAATTCTAATATATAAATAATCACCACAAAAGCTATTGGTCAAGTGGGCTGGCAGCTTGGAGCCTGGCTTCAGTCTTCCTCTTACCCCGAGATCTCAGAGGCAGCGCTGGTAACGCAAGGCCGAGGACTATTCAGAGGGCGGTCTATCCCAAGCCTGATTCTGTCACATTAATATTTTGTGCATAAAGGTCCAACCTATTTATCTAGGAAAGAACTTATAAGCAAAGGTTAAAGTTACTCGTGATTTTAATACAATATAATCCCATCTAGTTGCTTGGAGACTACATGTGTACTGCTTTAGAGATCCTATGTGTTCTTGATAGTTTGGTTGATTCCTATCTTAAGTGTCCCATTGGAGTGGGTGGAAACAAATCCAGGTGGATTCTTTGTAAAACAAACAGTCTCTACGTTAGTTTAAGGGGAAACACACTAGCAAAAGCCCCGATCCTGTGAATACTTGAACCAAAGCTGTCAGGAATCAAGTTGCTGTGGAAGGCAGCCTCACCGTGCTGGGCTTTTGATATGCTTCCTACCTGCCTTTTCAGGTTGTTGGCCTTGAGTTTGTCCTGGGCAATGCCGACCTGTGGCACATCATGCTGGGCCTTCCTGCTGCAAGAGCCTTACTCCAGTCTCTACTGCTCCTCTTCTGTCCAGAAAGCCCTCAGTACCTTTACATCACGTTAGAAGAGGAAGCCAAAGCAAAGCAGAGTAAGGCTGTGGGTTGCTCATTGTTCCTTTCGCATTGTTTTGGAATCCTCGGCTCCTGCAAAAGAGTGTGCATGAATGTCTACTTGTGAAGACAGGCACATGCCTTCCAGGTGAAGCCCCTGACTCCCTGTAAGAAGAGTGTGCAGAATCACTTGCATGTAATTGGTGCATGCATGCCATTTTGCACCCATAAGTGTTCACTCCTGCTCTACCCAGAAAACTCACATGGAGGGTTTTGGACTTAGTTAGAAGCTTCTTACAGGCCCTCCCAGTGTTATGGTTCTATGGCTAGAAGGATCACATTCCTTGTCATGGGGTGAAGCCAAATATTCAGCTTCCTTTTTCTAGAATATCAATATTTAATTTAACACAATAATAATTTCCTATACTTACGCAATAGTATAAGTACATATACTTAACACGACAAGCCACAAGTGTTGCGTGAAATTGTGGCTCTTTCATTGACATTGTAAAAGTAAACTTCATTTTTGTCTTTGACTCGAGTCGATTAAACCTGACCATTTGGGGGCACAGGCTTGAAAAGGCTCAGAGGATGTACTGATGTCACCAAAGACATGACCGAGATAAAAAAGGAAAAGGAAGAAACTCTAAGAGAACAGAAAGTCTCCATAATTCAGCTCTTCACCAATTCCAGCTACCGACAGCCCATCCTAGCAGCTCTGATGCTACACATGGCCCAGCAGTTTTCTGGCATCAACGGGGTAAGTTTAAGAGTACTTACTCCCCAACTCCAACAGCAAGGGGAATCAAAGTAGCGGAGGTATAACTTTCAATAGCTGAGAGACATTCGAAAATGTTTATACCTAATGTGCATTATTCCAAAAAAGCATATATTAAATTAGTATTCATTTTCTTTTGTCTCAACAAATATTAAACTGTCTGTAATTATATTATATGTCTATTAAGGTAAAGGCAAAATAGCCAAAAGTCATCATAGATCCAAACAGGAACAAAGGACCGTGATGAACTGTGGGGGCTTCTGGAGCTGAGTATGAAATGTAGAATTTCTGATAGCCTGGGCAAAAGGGAGTCTCTCATTCCCTCTAATCTGCAAGGTAAAGCCGGAATGCACTGCCCTCAGCCTGGCTCTGACTCATCGTGTTTCCGAGAGCACAACTGTTTATGAGAGCCGACAACCTCATCTTTCTCCCACGGAGCAGTGGTGGGGGTGAACTGCTGACCTTGCAAACCAGCTTCCTAATGGCCAAGAAATTTTTACCGCATTTAGGGAGGGGAACTTTAAAACAAAGTCTATAAGAGTATAAAATGACATGATGGTGACAAGTGAAGGTAGCTAAGACAAAACTGAAAAACATACTGAGGATTAGTCAACATTTTTGTTATTTTATTTAAACAACTGCATTGTACAGATCAGATGGTATTTTAGAATCCTAGCTTCTAGAAAGATAATTTAAGCATTTGTTAAGAAACTAGATCAGGGGGTGGGAGGAGTGATGAGTGGTTTGAACTGCTGGATGCAGAGTGAATGGTCTGAAATGTAATTCACAATCAGAAATTCTTTTTTTTTT
>NW_022111320.1:17799296-17802445 GCF_000313985.2 Echinops telfairi | reverse complement strand
AGATTGATGGCAGTGAGGGAGAGATCAAGAAAAGCATGCATTCCCTTTCTTTGCTATTCAAAATGTACAGTATACTGTGCCAACGGGGCCCACATGCAGGGAAATGTTGGGACGTTGGGGGTGATTCATGGATGGATCGAGACGTTGGGAGGGCAAAGGTGTTCCCCCCCCTTGAGACCTTCACTTCAGGAATCGAGAGTAATTCTTCTGTGTTTTCTCTCCTGTGACTCTTCATTTTCATCTAGTATTCTGTATAATTCGTTAAGTTCCGTTCTGTCTGTAGATCCAATGTGGATGCTTCAGCTCCTTGGGCCTCTCTGCATCGGCTTCCAGCCCTCAACCTCACTTAGGCATCTAGAAAATGTTGAAACTCGAGCTATCGGGAAACCTTGGAACTGGTCTACAGTGCGAAGTGCTCACTGAACATAGTGTATACACCCCGCTATCTGCAGGAAATGGTGCCAGCAGCAGGACATGGTACATTGGGAAGGAATGACAGAGAATGGCCTAAAAGACTGTTAGGAACAAACCTAAGTGAGAAAAGGCTATAGGGGAAACTGAACCAGTCTCCATAGCCACTGTGAGTAGTGGAATTTTTTTTAATGCAATGCAATAGCAACATACACTTCCATACACTGGTGTGTGTAAAACTGACAAAACTGGGGAAATGATTTGCCAGTATTGGTAGCCCCAAAATGTGACTATATTTCACCAAAATAACTGTACTAAAATGTTTACAGCAGTACTCTTTTTTTAATCGTTTTATTAGGGGCTCATACAACTCTTATCACCAGTACTATTTTGTAATCATTTTATTGGGGCTCATACAACTCTTATCACAATCCATACATACATCCATTGTGTCAAGCACATTTGTACAATTGTTTCCCTCATCATTCTCAAAACATTTGCTTTCTTCTTGAACCCTGATATCAGCTCCTCATTTTTCCCCTCCCTCCCTGCTCCTGACTCCCTCATGAACCCTTGATAATTTATAACTTATTATTATTTTGTCATATCTTACACTGTCCGCCATCTCCCTTCACCCACTTTTCTGTTGTCCATCCCTTAGGGAAGAGGTTATATGTAGATCCTTGTAATCGGTTCACCCTTTCTCCCTACCTTCCACCCTCTCGATATCCCCACTCTCACCACTGGTCCTGAAGGGATTATCTGTCCTAGATTCCCTGTTTTTCCAGTTTCTATCTGAACCAGTGTATATCTTCTGGTCTAGCCGGATTTGTAAGGTAGAATTGGGATCATGAAAGTGGGGGGAGGCAGGGAGGAAGCATTTAAGAACTAGAGGAAAGTTGTATGTTTCATTGTTGCTACACTTCATCCTGACTGGTTCATCTACTCCCGGCGACCCTTCTGAAAGGGGATGTCCAGTTGCCTACAGATGGGCTTTGGGTCCCCAAGCTGCACTCCCCCTCATTCACAATGATATGATTTTTTGTTGTTTGATGCCTGATACCTGGTGCCTTCGACACCTTGTGATCACACAGACTGGTGTGCTTCTTCCATGTGGGCTTTGTTGCTTCTCAGCTAGATGGCTGCTTATTTACCTGCAAGCCTTTAAGACCCCAGACGCTATGTCTTTTGATAGCCGGGCACCATCAGCTTTCTTTGCCACATTTGCTTAGGCACCCGTATAGCAGCACTATTTATGATTTCCCTCAAATGCCCATTAATAATAGAATAGGTAAATAAACACATTAAAATGTTGCTGTTGTTGTTAGGTGCCATCAAGTTGATTCCAACTCGTAGTGACCCGATAGACAAGAGAACACAGCACCGCCCAGCCCTTCACCATCCTCACAATTGTTCTGGTGTCTGATCCCCTGGTTGCAGCCAATGTGCCAACATATCTTGTTGAGGCCCTTCCTCTTTCTGCTGCCCCTCGACTTTACCAAGCATGCTATCTTTCTCTAGAAACGGTATCTCTTTACAACATGTCCAAATTACATAAGGTGAAGTCTCGTCATCCTTGCCTCTAAGGGGCATTCTGGCCATCCTCCTTCCCAGGAAGATGAGTTTGTGCTTTTGGCAGTCCTTGGTACTTTCAATATTCTTCATCAGCACCGTAATTCAAATGATGGAAAATACCCAGGCTTGAGTCAGGTGCACTGTAGTCTTCAAAGTAATATCCTTGCTTTTCAACACTTTAGAAAGAGCTCATGCAGCAGATTGACCCAATGCATCTTTGATCTCTTGACTGCAGCTTCCATGGGCATTGATGGTGGATCCAAACAAAATACTGGATAGATTGTAGATCCAAGACAAACACTAGATAGCAATGATAATGATCATTCTACAAATACATAAACTACTTGTGTGATTCTCACAAGTGTTGAACTAAAAGAGCCAGGTACACAATAACCTTCAGGGTGGGTTCCTTTCTATGAAGTACAAGAGTCGGCAATCCGTCTCTGAGGTGTTAGTGGTTGAGAGAGTGGCTTCCTAAAATGATGGGTGAAGAAACTTCTGGAGGACTGCAACCAATCGGTTTCTTGAGCGGGGTGCTGGGTTCAGTTTGTGAAAATTATTTGAGCTCCACATTTAGGATATGTGTACATTTTTGCTGGTATATTATACTTTCACAAAAAGTACAAATAAATTTAAAAATAAAAATATATATCAGCAGAATTTTTAGCTAAATAAAAGGACATTTTAGCAAACAAGGATCTCTGGTGGCATGGTGGGGTCCATGGGAAGCTGCTAACCACAAGGTGGGGGACTCAAACCAACCAGCCACTCCCAGGGAGAAAAATGAGGTTTTCTACTCCCAAAAAGACTAAGGGAGCGGTTCTACACTGTCCTATAGGGTCACTGTGAGTTGGAATCAACTCAATGGCAGTGAGTTTAAGCAATCAGACACTGTTGAACATTAATGAAAAGCTGTGGAAATTCATTCCCTGGAAGGAAAGGATGAACAAACCCAGGACATTCTAAGGCAGTGGTTCTCCACCTGCCTAAGGCCAGACCCTTTCATACAGTTCCTCGTGTGGTGGTGACTCCCAACCACAAAATTATTTTCATTGCTACTTCATCACTACAAAATTATTTTCATTGCTACTGTTATGAATCGGGCGACCCCTCGGAAAGGTCGTTCAGCCCCCAAAGGGGTCATGACCCACAGGTTGAGAACC
>NW_022111320.1:17784135-17798394 GCF_000313985.2 Echinops telfairi | reverse complement strand
AAAAATAAAAAAAGAACTATGGTACCCCTGGTGGCACTGCTGGGTAACCTTTGACTGCTGACTGCAAGGCCAGGGGTTCAAATTCACCAGGCACTCCTCAGGAGCAAGTTGAAGCTCTGACCTCCTGTCAGGAGTCTCACATCGACAGGACGGCAGTGGGTTGGGTTTTCGTTTGGGTTTGGAAGGGCTGTGGTTCCTTTGAAACAACTCAAAGTAGACAACCAACATGTTTTGCTTTAAAGCTCTCAGTTCTCGGTTCCTTGATTAAGAAGAGCTTGTGTTCACTTTCAGATCTTTTACTACTCAACCAGCATTTTTCAGTCAGCGGGAATCAGCCAGCCTGTGTATGCGACCATCGGAGTTGGTGCTGTCAATACTGTTTTCACTGCTCTCTCTGTAAGTAACGACCCTCATTAAACATCCCTCTGGCTCCCCAGTCCCGGGACAGGGCAATCCTTGCAGTCTGAAGAGGGAGCAGAAACTTACTGCCCACGTCCTCGGAATAATTGTAATGAACCAATGGAGTCCTGGGAAGAGTCCTCACTGTGGATTAATCAGAGATGGAGAACTGTTTTGGTCTACTAAGGGCCATTTGTATATTTATAGCATTATTTGGAGGCCATACATAATGATCGACTTAAAAATTAGCCTGCTATCTTGACTCATCCCTCCTGTGATGGCTGGAATGGCTTCTCTTTGGGAAAGTATGTGGTGTTAGATAGTATTGATGGTTTTGTGGGCCTTTTACTTCCCACGGACCAGACATTCTCCGCCCCCTGGGATAAACCAACAACTATGTTGAGATTAGGCATAACTAAGAAGGTAGGTCAGGACGCTTCCTCATCTGCTATCCTTTATTTGTGAATCAATTACTCACTTGGGAGCACAAAGAACTTTGTAAATTCCTGGGTTCCTTCTGTGCTCTGGATATGTTTCTAGGATCCCTGGTGGTGTAGTGGTTAAGCGTTGGGCTTCAAGCCTCATGGTCAGCAGTTTGAAACCATGAGTAGTTCTGAAGGAGAAAGACTGAGCTTGTTTCTCCCATAAACAGTTACAGTCTCAGAAACCTACAGGGGTCAGCATTGACTCAATGGCAGTGACTTTGGTTTGGTTGGGGATGTGTCCACAGTTTATCATTTCTGTTCATATTAATTCTTCTATCTATGTCTCTCTCCTTCCATGATGGAAATTCTTTTTATTATGATGGTGTCTCAAGAGAAACTTTTATTTTCAATTTAATGGGCTTTTATAAATTGAAATAAGAAAAATAAGCAAGATAGATAACTAAACCTCTTAGAAAAATTAAACAGTTAGCAAATTTTGACAATGGTAGGCTAGTGGACAGAACTTTCAGATAGCTCAAAGGGCATGATTCTAGCGATACATAAAATGATGTGTAATATTGTAAGAAGATGAAACAAGAATTTGAAATGTCATCTTTTATTCCCACAATGGGAAAAGATGATAGACGCTTCTTTTTTTCTAATTTTAATTTTCAAAATCATTTTATTGGGGCTCATACAACTCATCACAATCCACACAAACGTCAACTGTGTAAAGCGCACCTATACGCTCGTTGCCCTCATCATTCTCAAAACCCTCGACTCTTCTTAAGTCAGATTTCTTGTACCACATAAGGAATGATTAAATGTCTTGACAACAATAATACTTGATGTAACAATGTAAGCATTCAAATAGACAACAAGAACAAAAACTTTCCCAACACTCTCACTCTAAAAAGAAGTCATTGGACTTATTTTTACCTGGAATGCAGACTGTTCAGAAAGCATGTGCTTTTGCATTTCAGTCACCGTACTCTACTCAATAATCCTTAGTCATGTGTTTTTCATTCTCTGCACATGGACTTTAAACTATTACCTTAAGATAGTCAGTCAAGTATAACCTGGCTCCGAGATCAAAGGCAGGTTTGTCCAGATACATTCAACAGTGCTAGACCTTGGAAAGGGAAGCAAGGACAGAGCACCCCAGTGGTTATGTAGGCAAGCTTTCAGAGAGGAGGCCTAGAGGCCACCTGTCAATCAGTGATGGCCTCTGACTGGGATGCTGTGTTCCTTAACAGCTCACAGCACATCCTTTTGTCTCTTGGAATAATGCTGTCTTTTACTGATCCTACTGCCTGCTCAACAGACTTTTCTGGCATAGAGATTATTATTTAAAATGCCTTATAGAATAAGATTGAATAGAACTTGATATGTAAAGCATCAGCTTATCAAGATTGGAGAACCCAAATTCTGAGAAAACCTAAATGGGAGATTCCTGCACAATTTCATTTTTTGCTTTGCCCCTCTAGCACCAGTGGAAGTGAAAGAATTGGTTTTTGTTTTGTTTTTTAACTGTCTTGATTTAAAAAAAAATAACTCTTTAGAGTTCATCCTCTTGTTCTGTGCAAATTTTAGAGCAGAGGAAGGACGCAGTGAAAATAGATCAGCTCTAATCAGTTCTCTAATTAACCAGGACTGCAGGACTCCGAGATAACATTTAAGGTGTTTAATTATATTCATTTTTGAAAAGTTATTTGAAGGTTCAAAAAGGATGCAAAGGACAACCCCTCACCATCAGTTCCCTTCCTAAAGTTCAGACATAGTCCCAAAGTCTGTGTAACCTTTTAAAATAAATAGTGAAAATAGAAACATGCACCGATAACATATTGCTGTTTCACCAGCTTGGGAAGAACATGATCAACCGGTGTGTCCTGCATGAGTGTTTGGGAAAAGAAAGAAGTGAGTGGCCCGATGCAGCGATGAATAATAATAGTCCATACCCTTTATTGCCTTCTATGCGCACGGGTCAGATGATAGAGAGTCTATCATCTCCGGGGAGAAATGAAAGAGAATCTGGTGGGCCCTGGCAGGCAGGATGGGTCTGGAAGAGAAGCAGTGGCCAGCAAACTCTAGCTAGCCATCCAGGACTGGGGAGCACCCACTCTCTGAGGGGTATAACTGGGCAGACATCTCCAGCCATTGGTCAGTGCCGTGTCTCACCCTCTGGTACACACCATGCTGCAAGGAAAGTCGGATTCCGTTTTCCAGGTGTATACAGAGTTTATTATGAAAATAGAAGGAAATCCTTTCAGTTGGTAACAGATCATAAATCTTCTGAAACAAAAGAAAAAGATAAATACCTTTGTTGGGGAAGAAATGTTCATATTTTCTAGTGGTTAGACATCAAGTCAACCTTGAACGTCATCACTCGGGAGAGAAAATGTGCTTTGAAATTTTGTAAATGTGAGCAGGTCCTTCCCCACTTGATTCTCAGCAGTTGTCTGTGGACTCTGCTTAGTATCACCCTAGATGAAGTAATTTGGAACTCTAATGAATGACGTCGCGCGTGGAAGGGAGCAAGAAATGTTTCTCATCCTTTCAAAACTAGAGCTTACTCGGCTACAGGCACTGGCTTGCCACTGATTCACTGGTAGATTGATGGATCTAGCAAATTCACTGAGCAACATGAGCAGCAATTCTGACAAGTTGTCCTGTTTATGACTCACCAGCCTTGACAATGTTACAACAAGCAGGCAAAGCTTCTAGTACAATCAGTCTGGCCTTGGCTAACTAATTGTAAATCTTTATTATAACCATGAATGAATGCCAAGGTCCACAGGCCCACAATATAGCTCCCGAATTAGGATAAGTGCTCTCTTATCCTAAGATAAAGCACTTTAACCCTTCCCTTTAGTGTCTGTTTTGTTCAGATTGTTCATTCCCAATAACGGGTATGAGTCGTCACACCTGAAATGTGAAGCTCTGACTATTTTGGTAAAACAATTAAAGTAAGCATTCTGTCAAGTGAGTGGTCATGATTTGACTTTATTAACAATAAGAAGATTGGAGGGAAATAGTCGACACTTCATAGAGGAAGTGAAGCATTGGTGGAGCGGTAGGTTTCCAGTTAGGCTATGAACCACAGTCACCAGTTTAAACCACCAGCAGCTCCCAGGAGGAAAGAAAGGTCTCCACCCTCCTAAAGATGGAAGGTCTAGGACCCCCACGGGCAGTTCTACTCTGCCCTAAAGGTTCACTGAGTCAGAATTGACTCAATGAGTGTGTGTGTGCGTGTGTGTTTAATTGATTGTGCTCCTGCAGATGTCTGTAGCGAACAAACTCTTGGAATTATCAAAGATAAATTAGTGTGATTTGCTATGTAGAACCTTCTTTCCAATTTTCATTCCTTGGGAAATCAATAGGGAGAAATCCAAGGTGTATAGTCTCTGAACTTTGAGCCCAAGGTGATAAACATAGAGGGTTGGGAAGCTGTGGTTCTAGCCCTAGACGACCCCGATCAAATCCACACGATTCGTTAAACTGGTCGTGGTTGCTCTCTTCTGTTCAATGAGACAGCTCTGCTGCCTTGGGTGGGAGGCACTGCTCCCTGAGCCTCCCCTCTGTGAAATGGACAAAAAAATGAATTATTTGAAAATGAACACTGTTTAAGTATAGCATCACTATTTGATGACCCATAAAACTGATTTTTTAAATATGTGTATATATTTATGTTTGTGTAGATGTATAAATAGAAATATGTGTATAAACATAAATGTATGTTTATATGCATGTGTAGAATATGTTATCATATATAAATCTATTTTATATATGTATAAGTAAAACATATGCTGTGAACATACGTTCATCATAAATTTATACATATAGATTCTCTCCCCACCCCCACCCCCCAGGTCTTCCTTGTGGAGAAGGCAGGGCGGAGATCTCTGTTTCTGATCGGAATGAGTGGCATGTTTTTCTGTGCCATCTTCATGTCGGTGGGACTTGTGTTACTGGTGAGCTCGGAGTCTGCCCTGGGATTTGGGGTTACCAAGTGATGGCACCTTTGTGTTCCAAGTCAGAAACAGTAGAAATTGACTACTAAAATGAAGTCAGGGGAATGTAATACAAAGGAGGATTCAGACATAATAAAACACACGAATACCAGGGAAAGGGCAACGACGAGTTTCTTGTTTGAAGACTGACGATCAGCATGCAGACTGGGATTGTTACCCAGGGAGGCAGTGTAGCAGGACTGGCTCTGGAATCAACCTCAACCCACTCTGCCACTGACTGCTTGGGTGACCTCGGCCAAGTCCCTGAACTTCCCAAGGTAGGCAGGCTGCCCCTGGTGAGAGCAGCAGCCAAGATCACTGGACTCTTTCCTCGCCTCTTTCCCAGGAAAAGGCAGAGCCAGGGTTCCCTCCGGTGCTAATCCAGCAGCCTGCTGTGAGGGACCTCGGGGGGATTGAAGCCTGACTCAGAACATGAGCACATAAGCAAGAGAGCTGTGTCCAGAGCTGGACTCAATGGGAGGCAGCTTAGCTAACGGAAGCAGCGGTCCGTTACCTCTTGACCACCTTTCTTTTTTCCCCACTTCAGGATAAATTTACTTGGATGAGTTACGTCAGCATGGTAGCCATCTTTCTTTTCGTCAGCTTCTTTGAAATTGGGCCTGGCCCCATTCCCTGGTTCATGGTGGCTGAGTTTTTCAGTCAAGGCCCACGGAGTGCAGCGTTGGCCGTGGCCGCCTTCAGCAACTGGGCCTGCAACTTCCTCGTGGCCGTGTGCTTCCAGTACATTGTGGTAAGCAGCCTGACGCGTGAATTTGCTCCACCGGAGGCAGGGACCAACCGCTGCTGATCAGAAAACTTGCTCTTTGTTCTCTCTGCAGGACCTCTGCGGACCCTACGTGTTCTTCTTCTTTGCTGGGGTGGTACTGGCCTTTACCCTGTTTACATTCTTTAAAGTTCCCGAAACCAAAGGGAAGTCCTTTGAAGAAATCGCAGCAGAGTTCCGAAAGAAGAGGGGTGGTGACCCATCCCCAAGGCCAAAGGCAGCTGTCGAAATGGAATCCCTGGGCCCTACGGACAATGCGTGAGACAATGTGCTCCTAACATGGACATAAGGAGGACACCATGTTCCCGTGACAGTTCCATGAGAATGTTCTTGCTGGGTTTTAAGTATTATTTTATATTCTTAAAGAGCTTTATGAGCTCTGGTATGAAATGTCATTAAATATTACCAATAAAGTATTTTTTTCATTCAAAAATACGCTTTTGAGAGTAAAACCCTTGCAGCAGTCATACACCACAATTAACCCTGATGTAAACATAGTGCATTATTCCCCTGAGAGCAGCCATTCTGTACTGGCCACACGTATGACTACTTTGCCTTATGGTAACTCTCTCTGTAACTGCTGACCCATGACTATTTATTTTTTGAAATTGCTGATGTTACTTGTAAAGCCCCATTTTATTTGTATAAGTCCTCGTATTTCCGGATGGCGTGATGCCACCTGCCCTGGTGCCTGGCTTATTCCACAGTACAAAACGCCTCTGTCTTTAGCCAGTTGGAGTCAAGAGTGAATTAAGCATTAGCTGCCTCTTGACCGCCAGCCAATAAAGGCTTATTAATCTTAATTTTGCATGTGGGTTAATTGGTCTCGTCCTGGTACTGTACTCTGGCTAAGGAAATGGAGAGTTCTGGCTCCCTTGGTGACGCTAAAGGGGATCGTGTGTGCTAAGGGCTGGTCTTTACAGTAAGGTTCTGCTGAAACTGAGGGGGTTTCACGGTATTTCACTTATTTTTTTATTAAGCTTGTGGTGAAAAGCCTGAAGATACAACTAATATTTACATATTTACACCTGACTAAATTGAAATTGTCTTACAGATCTCATACTACTGAAGATACAGTAAGATGCCTGTACATGCTGACAGTTATTCCATTTCTCCCACGCAGCTTTTTGCCTTCTGCACTAGGCTTTGTATCTTGTTTAAATTTTTTTCCATATTTTCATGTGAGATGGTTTCTTGGATTATATTAAAACATGTTTATATAGAAAAACATGTATTTCTGTCAGCTTACCGAAATCTTTCAGTACTTGGCAAAACGATTTTAATTCTTTTGTTTGATGACAGATGGTTTTGTAAGATCAAACACGAACAGGATTTTCCCAGGTCCTATAAGCTGGGTTACCGGTGAACGTTAAAATCTATTATAAGCCCTGTTCATTTCTAGTGGGCTCAATCCAGCGAGCTACATTTCAGGCTTTTAATTGAGCACAAGCTGGTTTGGTTTGTTTGTTATTTAGAACACAGACTGAAGCCACAATGAGTCAGGCGCTTTGCCTTTCTCCCCAAACCCCACCTACGTACGTCAGTCTGACATTGGGAAGCTTGAAGTAAAGAATTGCTCTGTGAAAAACATCTTATGAGCCGAGGGCACGGCCTCACAGGCCTGGTGCCCATCACCATCTGAGCCCGCACGCCTCCAGACCTCGGCACCATGGGGAAGAG
This sequence comes from Echinops telfairi, assembly GCF_000313985.2. Taxonomy (NCBI): domain Eukaryota; kingdom Metazoa; phylum Chordata; class Mammalia; order Afrosoricida; family Tenrecidae; genus Echinops; species Echinops telfairi. The sequence continues at coordinate 17,791,096 of NW_022111320.1, read as the reverse complement.
GGACAGGCGGGTGGCCGCTATGAACCCAATAGCAATGGCCAGATCAAGGTCCAGTCCAATCATCAGGGCCAATGATACAAGCTCATGGGAATCGGCCAAGGCCTACGTGGGGAGAAGGGAAAGAACAGCTAGAAAGGGGCATGAAGGGCTCCAAGGCGTTGGCTGAATTTGAGAAAAAACAAATGAGAACCGGAAGAAAGAACTAGAAAACACCGGGAGAAACTATTGAGTGGAAGTGAGAGCGCAGCCAAAGAAAGACAGAGAAAGGAAAAGAGAAGAAATCTGGTAGGTCTTCGTCTTCTTCTTCATCGAGCTCTGATGCTTCCAGCAGTTCCTCCGAGGCTGAAGAGGAGGATAAGAAACGAGGGAAAGGAGAGAGAAAAAGAAGAGCGTTCACACGAATCTTCGGAAAACTCCTATCGGAAAATGACTCAGACCGTAAGGATCGCTCTAAAGAGAAAAAGGAGTCAAAGGAAGCAACTGAGAAAGAAAAGGATGCGAAAGGACTTGGCAAGAAAGGAAAACTGTGGCCTGAGGATAAGCCGTTATCATCGAAATCCTTGTCAGAATCAGATTATATTGAGGAGGGACGAGCGAAAGAGAAGAAAATCATGGAAGAGGGAGAAGAAGAAACAACGAGGAAGAAAAAGAAACATAAGAAACAGTAAGAAAAAGAAGGCGGCTAGTTCGAGTCCTGACTCGCCATGATGTTACGAAAACCAGGATTCCCGTAAAAAGCAAGTGCAATGTCTAAGGAAATTTCAACGGTGAGAAACACGACCTCTTTACAAAATGCATGAATTTCCTTGTTTTTACAATTCTTCCTGGAATTGTGATAGCCACTCCGACGCCGCTGTGTGAAGGGCCCTCGCTGTGGCCTGCTGCTGGAACAGCTTTCTTTTCCTCGTCCTGTCCTCTCCAGCTCTGGAGGTGGGGCACTGCAGCGGTACCAGTGGTTAAGGAATATGGGGGATAACGTGAGTATCGTTTACTAGAAATATGTTGTTTAAGGCAACGGAATTTGAACCTGGATGCATCTCTAAGACATGTTCAGAAATATCCAGTGACTCTAGATATTGACGTTTTAAAGTGAGGATTGCATTGAAATTTCAAAATCCTTACTCTGTAGATAGATGTATTTTATTCCCCCCCCCCCCATATACTTTTATTTACCTGGGGAAGGAGCTTTTCGGGAGGGAGAGGGAGGTTGACTATCTCTAGCTAGCGGAACAGCGTGCCTTTGATCCTCACGCATCCCATTTTTGTGGATGCCTCAGCCACGCTTCCTGGGGAGGGCAGAGCTGGCTCCAAGCAGCCTGGCTCTTTACTGAGCTTAGTGACATCCTTGGGGTGTGTCTGTGCTGCTTTGAGGGAACCAGAGAAAGAGCCCTTTGCAGCATGAGAGAGCCCCCAAAACTCTGGAATTTACCTCCACTTTAATAATACTGAATATTTGTTAGCATTAGAATGTGTTAATGTCATTTGAATTAATTTTGACTACACTTTGGCTTGGGACAGTAATCATTTCAAATAAACACTGGTACTTTTTGAACTTGATAGTTTAAAGATTCTAAAATGCATGTTTTATACTGTTCAATTTTCACCAGTTATGAAACCAGTGACAGTTACTTTATTTTTATATGGATTTTGTTTAGGTTGCAATGTTTAGCTTTTGTAACTCCTTACTCCTGCTATCTGAAAGTTTATTTCTGTGTTTAATGGCATACTTGCTGAGAAATTAAGCATGTAAAAACCAGGTTTTGATTTTTTTTTTCCTGTTGTCTTTTTTTAACAGCTTCATATTGAAGCTGAGATTTTTACCGTCTCCAAGTTGAGTGCAAGCCTGGTGTGCTGGATCTTGTTACATAAAGCTATTGTCAGAATCTTAGTAAATGCAATGTTCTAAACGTTTGTTATCTTTGTATATTAATAACATGATGACAAGTTAAACAACTACATTACTGCTCCTCTCTCTTGTGTCATGTTTTACTAAACATTTGTGCCTCATATCTTTTGCTGAGTTGTTTACTAGTTAATGTTAAAAGGAATTGATGTCATTTTCACTTTACATTTTTATATAATCAGGTAACATGAAATATAATTTGATATACATCCATGCCTGTTATAGAGGTTGTGGTAACTATAATGGTATATGCACAAGACATTTTGGCATGCATGACGAGAGGCTGAATAAATAGCTATTTTACTTAAACAAAAACAAAAAAACATCTTCTGAATACTATGTCTCTGAGCAAATGGGCAAAGCAAGGATGCAGAACTCCTGGAGGGACAAAGGTGGGCTCCTGGGACCTCCTAGATATTAATATGCTTCCAGTGTTCAATTTCAGACATGAGAAAAACCTCTATTTCATTTTTCCTGGAAAGGCTGAGTCCCCTGATGTGAATGAGCACCCCTTGTGGTAATTCCTGCAATCCCTTAGTGGTGTACAGAAGCTATCTAAATATTCTACCGCTATTCCATTGTGTGTGTGTGTGCGCGCGCGTGCGCTACCTAGGAGGTAGATTGACACAGTGGCTGCAGCAATGGATTCAAACATAACAACAGCACAACCATTGTGAGATGGCTCAGGACCCAGAAGTGTGTCCTTCTGTTGAACTCGGGGTCAGGATAAGTTGGAACCATCTAGACAGCACCTAACAACCACAGCAAATCTGCATGCCAGCCACTGTAGGTGCTTTTGCTTATGTGGACAAATTGGAAATAAGCATGATTAAATAGAGTAGCTTCCAGTCAATTTTTTAATTATGGAAATGTAGTTCTAATGAATACCAAAAGCTTAGCAGGGAGCTCAAGTACCTCCAGGCTATTTTCCCCACAGAGTGGAACATCCAAGTAATTATTTGTATGTGTGCTTTAGTATGCATTAAAGAAAAAGCATGCTTCAAAATTACTTTCTAAGGGAAAACAACTTCACTTGGTTTCCTTTTGTCGATTTTGTCTACCTTGACGTAAGAAGGCAGACCAAACCCTATGAAATTATTGCTTTTTACTCTGGCTGATTTTCATTTCCTTTGGCCCAATTTGGAATAAACTGTTTTCATTTGGGAATTTATGGTGCAGTCACAGTGAGCTTAAATCATGCCTTAGGCCTCTAGATGTGGCAAGCGAGCCCTGGTGGCATACTGGGCTATTCAGTGAGCTGCTGACCACAAGGTCTGCAGTTCGAGCCCACCAGTCACTCCTTGAAAGAAAAAACGGAGGCTGTCTATTCCTATAAAGATTTAAAGTCTTAAGACTAAAAACTGAAGTACCACCCTGAGTGGGAATCAACTCGCTGGCAAGGAGGGGAGCTGTGCTAAACAGGGAGCCCTGAATCACACTGTGGGAACTTTGAATAGAGCAGGAGCCAGAGTGACAGGAGTACCTCCCCTGGCCTCTCTGATGGCCTGGAAGAAGACAAAGGAATGTAGCATTGCTATAGGAGATCAGCGTGATATGATTAAATTCCTACTTACCATCTCATTTGGGAGTAGTGCTTCTGAGTTGTACTGCTGGCCACAAGGTCCGTAGTTACAAACCACCCTCCGCTCTGTGGGAGAAAGTTGGGGCTTTCTACTTCCATAAAAGGTAAATAGTCTCAGAAACCCACAGGGGCAAATCTGCCCTGTCCTGAAGGGTCCCTAGAGTCAGAATCAACTCAACGGCCAAGGGTTTTTTCATTTTATTTGTTTTTCAGTCACTAAGACAATATGGTAGAGAAGAGTTAAATGAAGAACCTCCAAAATTATCTTTATACTCTGAGCGGTTATTTTGACTAGACCTCAATCACCAGACATTCAGACGTCCTTTGCCTTTGGAAAAATCTAACTACCTTACATGATTTTAATCCACATTGTTTTCTTTCCAAGGATACCATCAAGTTGAAAGGAACTATGAAAGGGAAATAAGAAACCTAAAACGCTTTACGCAAAGGGAAAAGAAGTAGCTTGACATAATAAGGACTCCACGGTGCTGAACAATATGTAAATAATAAGGTTGGCATTGCTTCAACAGATCTAATCCCCAGGAAGTTAGATGTGAGTTTAAACATTTAATTTTCATGGTGATCTATCATTTTTGTAAAAGTGTTTATATCTAATGTCCTTAAAAATGTGACTTTTCTCTGAGTCACTTCTAAGTATGAGTGTTAGACTTCCTGGCCTGGCAGTTCACCTGCTTGAAGACCAGGTGCCCTTGGGTCGACTCTGCCTCAGGGCAACCCCAGTTGTTATGTGTGTTGTGTAATTTCTATAATGTGGTCAAGCCATATATGTGCAAGGCTGTAATATGCACATTTCTGTAATATGCATGTGTTAGGCCAAGTTGACAAGAGAAACAAACATAGACACTCATATATGTATAAGAGAGAGCTTTATATCCAAGAAGTAATTTTATATCAGTAAAGCACCCTAGCCCACTCCAAATCAAGTCCATAAGTCCAATACTAACCCATAAATCTGATACTAATCCATACATCCCTCTTCAGACCCATACATCCCTCTTCAGACTCACAAAGCCACAAGCAATGATGCAGAATGCCGGGAGATAACAGGCCAATGGGTGTAAAATCTTGCAGATCCAAGGGAGGTAGATGCATTTCCAGAGATCTGGCAGATCTCAAGCAGGTGTCTCAATGGCTTGCTGGCAAAAGGTGAAGCAGAGAGAAAGTTTATAGGCCACCTTCAGGAAGAAAGAGAGGAAGCTCCCAGAATCCTCATGAGAAGGCCACGCCCACAGGAGACATCATCAGGCTGTGACCTGATTGACAAGCTAGACTCCACCCCTACACTTATTTATCAAGTTGACATGAAATCATGTAGCTACCATAATGCATAAGGCATTGTTATGTTTGCTTCTACAAATGCTCTTGGAGTCCAGGTGGCAGAGTGCATTACGAATTGGGCTGCTCATTGCAAGGTCAGCAGATGGAATCCACCAGCCTCTCCTTGGGAGAAAAATGAGGCTTTCTGTTCCTGGAAAGATTTACAGCCTCAGAAACCCAAAGCAGTTCTCTGTCCTGTAGGTCACTAGGAGTCAGAATCAATTTGATGGCAGTGGGTTTAGTTTTGGTTTATAAATGCTCTTAAGTTACAGGTGCATGGGCCACTTATAGAGTTACTTAAAAATGATATTTTTTTCTGAATTTAAAAATAAAAGCACAGATAACATGTGAGATTTGTCCTAAAGAACCTCCCTAAATTAGCTAGGTGCCATTATATAGAAATATATAAAATGGCCTTGATATATTAACCCAAACTACACATGATTCCAATTCATCCATACCATATAAGACAAAATAGAACTGTCCTTTTGGGTTTCCAAGATTGTAAATCTTTGCAGGAGCAAATAGTCTCATCTTTTCTCCCTCAGAGCAGCTGGTGAGATTTGAACTGCTGACCTTGCATTTAGCAGCCCAAGGTGTAACCACTATCATTGAGACATTAGATCAGTCATAAACAGCTCTCTGACCTCTGACCTTGGAAGATAGAACACACTAGACACCATCTCACTCTTACTGTGTGAGGCCAAGATTAGAATATGGTATATAAACCCTGAATTTTAACTCCTCCCCTAAGAGCCGGTAGAGACAGACCGTACATTCAGGTCTGAGTCTCTGAAGACTGGGTCTCTGGACTGAGATCTGTTCAATGTACCAGTCTTCCATCCTAGCAACGTGGGCCCTCAATAAGCTTTCCTCCCAGGACCACATGTTAAAGGAAAAGTCTGAAGTCTAAAGGTTAGAACTCTCTAGTCATTGGATAAGGCATTCGAGTGAACCAGAGAATCAGGGTTCACAATTAGGAGGGAGCTTCAAAAGTTGATAGGCCAATTCCATTTTGTTTTGATTCCATATTCCACCAACTTTTTGAAGCCCACTCATATAACACTATTTATCCAGTGATCTGGGTTCTAATCTTTAGGCTTCAAAATTTTTAAATTGCATTGATGAGTGAAAGGTCAGGAAACTTGTACCAGGAATTTTTTCCCATCATACTATACTTGCTCATTCTTCAAGAGTAACAAGGGCTGTCCTATAAGAAACCTTACCCCATCTACTCTGTAGTGCTGATCTTGTCCCTTCAGACTTCGTTTTGTTTCCCAAGCTCTAAGAACATTAAAAGGAGCAGACTCTGAATCCTTTGAGGAGATCAGAATTGCTGTTTTGACATGGCATAGATCCAAGAGCACAGAATTCTTTGAGGAAGGGTAAGGTGACCAGATTTAAAGCGGGACACCATTGACCGGGGTGGGGGTGAGGGGGAAGTTCTTGATTAAAAATTTGGTCTATATGGACCAAATAGACCGTTCCCTAGCTTGTCGTGCATTCTTTCCAAAAATCGGGACTTTTTTAAAACGCCAAAAATCAGGACTGTCCCACCAAAAGCAGGACATCTGGTCACCTTAGCGTTAGAGAGATGGAAACACCACCTTCATAAGTGTATAGACCAGCATAGAGAACATGTTGAGAAACAGCTTCACATGTGGATGTGTTTTAAATAAAGGTTTCTATGGTTTTACAACAACACTGTTTGACTTCCTCTCCTATACACGATATATTTTAAGAGGAATTGACAGAGAAAAACAGATACGGGGGTAGGAAGCGAGGAAAGGAGGGAGACAGAGGGGGGTGCGCAGCAGAGGAAGAAAGGTAAAGAAGATGCTAAGAGTGGTTAGTGATTGTCTGTCCCCTAAATCAAACCGAATCCACTGCCATCAAGTTGATTCCGACTCAGGGACCCTTTGGATTTCCACAGCTATAAACTATTTGCAGGAGTAGACTCCCTCATCTTTCCCCCGTGGAGTGAGCGATGGGTTCCAACTGCTGGCCTTGCCGTTAACAACCCAACACGTAACCCATGGTTAGCCATAGGTGGTGGGATTTCATACTGTGAGTGTGTCTATTGAATCTTAGTTTCCTTCCTTGTGCATGTATGTTATAACAGAACAACATATGCCTAA
>NW_022111320.1:17781395-17782970 GCF_000313985.2 Echinops telfairi | reverse complement strand
TGATGTACAAATGTGCTTTACACAATTGATGTGTGTGTGGATTGCGATAACAGTTGTATGAGCCCCTAATAAAATGTTTAAAAAAAAAAAAGAAGTTGAGTTATCCCTTTTAAATAGATGCCCATTGCCAAGCTCCACCCACTTGGCAGCGGGTGGTTTGCAGTCACCCACATTTTGGTCAGCCAGGCAAAGTTAACCTTTGCACCACCAGGGTCCATTTTTTAAACAGAAGAAGCAAGCTTCCACCCTGAATAGAAATTGTCTGGATCATCGATTCGAGGGCCATCTCCTTAAATGAGCTGCATCCTACAGTTAAGCCCTGATGAAGGAGTTATCAGCTGAATCATTTTGGACCAAACATAGAATCTCTTAACTTCAATAATTTGCTTCTATGTAAAATGAAAATAAAAATAACATAAGTCTTGTTTAAATCATATTGTTTTGTGAGATACAACTGAAAATACACTAACCTCATTTTTGCCTTATTTTTCATAAGCAAGCCAAACCAAACAAAAACATTTATTGTATACATACAAATAGGAATTCCTTCTAACCATTATAGTCCTTGTTTCTGCAGCTGGTCATGAGACCATAACTGGTATTTAGAACTACCGGTACCTTCTTCCACTATCTACTCAGTATTTTATTTGCCCTGAACAAGTACCTTAGCTGGCCGTGGTTCTTTGCCTGGTGAGGTGACCCAAAACTTCATTCCTGAAGAGTCTGGGCTATTAGCAGTCATGTCAGAATTGGGCTGCTTCCCTTCATGGGAGCGGAAAGCTTAATTTTTCTCCTGTGGAGCTGCTGGTGGTTTGAACTGCTGATGTGGGGGTTAGCAGGCCAACGTGCAACCCCCTGCCGCCAGAGCTCCTTTCTTTCCTCCGAAGCAGGAGGTACTTCTCCCCTGGTGTGTCTCCTGTGTTTATTCCTGGAGACAAAAGCTCTTCATCGTTTGAGGAGTGAAAGAGTTGTGTAGCAATTTGCAGAATACATTTCAGTTATGAAAAAAAATGTTTTTAAGCTGTCATTTGTGGGTAGTCTGAGCCTTAGGGATTATGTCAACTAGACACTCTTGGGTAAGGGTAGGGGCAGAGCTCAACCTATCAATCAGGTTGCAGCTTGAGGACACCTCCTTGGGGGTGTGGCCAGCATCTGGGTCCTTGAACTATTACATCGCCTGCTGACTCCAGGAGCTGTCAGCAACTACTAAAGGTGTACTCCTGTGGTCACCTTCAGATGCATATTACCTCTACATCTGCCAGCCTGTGTCCCCCCACCCTGTCTCTGCTTCGTCATTCTGCTTCCTGTTCATCAGCTTCCCTGAATCAGGAGAGGGCTGCCTTGAACGAGACTAGACTTACCATTTCTACGACTGTGTAAGCTATTTCTTGAGATAAATCTCTTTCTGTATACAAACACATGCAAGCCTCAACGGTTTTGCTTTGTTAGAGAACCCAACCTAATATAACCATTTTTTGTTTGTTTAATTTTATAGGTTTAACCATTAGCCTATTGCTGTGAAGTTCATTATGAATGATAATTGTTAAAGAGTAGATAAGGTTAAAGAGTAGATTA
>NW_022111320.1:17776918-17778683 GCF_000313985.2 Echinops telfairi | reverse complement strand
GTCTCTGTGCATTTACCTGTCTCGTGTCCAGGAGACCATACAGTATTTGTCCTTTTGTAACTGGCATTTCACTCAGCAGAATGCTTTTGAGGTTCATCCATGTTGTATCATGTATCAGAGCTTGAATTTTCTTTATGGCTGAATAATATTCCATTGTATGTATGTACCAAATTTGTTCATGCATTCTGATGGAAATTTAGGTTGTTTCTGCCTTTTAGCTATTGTGGTATTCACTGATTTTTAAAACACATTTTTTAAATAATAAGACACTTTGAAAATGAAAAAGAAGATTGGAACAACAGTATGGCCAGGTTTTAGAAGGGGAATATCAGATAAGTAACAAAAAAACTACTTAATGTCCACATGTCCCAAACATTGCACTTCTTAAACCCAAAATTAACTTGACATCGGTATTTTTTATTTGATAAATATGGCAAACTTAGTAAAATTTTAATTAAAAATATATAGTGTGGTACAATTTAAATAGATTGGTATAACAGAACTTAAAACTGAGAAACAAATACAACTGTTTAAAACACCTAATACTTGATAACTTAGGGGTTTCAAACAAAAGAATAATAAATGTTACTGAATATATTAAATACTCAATAAATGCCACTGAACATATACTTACTACTTGGAAGCAAGTTGAGAAAAGTGCTTAGAGAAACAGTGAATTATTTAATGTGATTCTTCTAGCCAAAGTCGCGGTGACTCCCACAAAATGACCTTTTCCTGCATGAGTCTAGCCAAGACGGTGGGGGTTGGCACTGATAGGATTCACCTGTGAGTCATTGTTAACAGGATTCACTGGATTCCCATCTGCTAGATATAAGATGAGCTCTCGGAGAAGCTGGTAGCTCTCACTATCAGCAAGAAGCAGGAGCAGAGTGTGTCCTCTGGACCGGAGATCCCTGTGCAGTGACCCTCCTTGATCCAGAAGACAACTGTGATATCAGAGGAGAAGCAGCAGATCCAGGAGGCAGAGCGTGAAGCAGAATGGTGGACTCAGGCCACAGAACAGGTAAAGCTCAGTGCTTCTGAGCAGGAGGCTAGTATGTGGAGTGGGCTGCCTCTGGGCACTCAATGGGGAGGGCTGGCTTGTGCCTTTGGGTTGAGGTTTACAGCAGAGTTGCATGCCCACTGGGCATTTATGAACAGCCCTGACTGAACAACTCTGTACTAAGCATAGCATTTCTCACCAGTATTGCAACCGATTAATGTCCTTAGGAATTCCTGTAATTGTGAGCGCTGTCTGCGGATTCTGTGTGGCCATTGCAATGAATTATAAAACCTAGATGAAAAAGGAGAGAATGTTGTTTGAGTGACAGAACACAGTGCTAAATTATTCATAAAAAACGTAAATATAAGTCAAAAGAAAACATGGATGAATAGTTATCCAACTGTGGAGAGTGAGGATCTTTCTAAGTAACTAACAGCTTTTACTATCAAAAAAATAATTATTCCTTTATTATGCATCTTTAATTTAAAAAATAAATAGCAAACTGGAAAACACAGTTATGCTATAGAGCCCACAATACGTACAAAACTTTGTCTATACCCTTTGTCTCTGGTGCAAATATTACTAACGTCTGAAGAATGAGATGCCATTTTCTCCTGTCAAATGAGAAAGCTATTAGAAATGGTACTGCCTAGGCTGACAGAGCTTCTAAAGGAGCAGGGTCCTTACATACTGCTGCTGGGAGCATAAATGGGTCAAGCTTTTATTTTATTTTTTTAATCAATTTATTGGGGCTCATACAAT
>NW_022111320.1:17738661-17776042 GCF_000313985.2 Echinops telfairi | reverse complement strand
GGTGTCTGCTGCCTGTTCCCCCCAACACCTCGTGTTCGCACAGGCTTGTGTGCTTCTTCTCTGTGGACTTTGTTGTTTCCGAGCTAGATGGCCGCTTGTTTGCCTACAAGCCTTTAAGACCCCAGACGCTATCAAGCTTTTATTAAAAAAGCAATTTACAGCATATATCAAATGCTTTCTTCTTCCTTTAATCCAGTAATTATAACAACTGGAACTGGGAATATAAGGAACTATGAAAAATACAAATTACAAGATATTTGTAAGGATGTTTGCTAAAGGTTTATTTAAAATAGAAAAGTCAAATAAAATTGGCACATGATGGAAAACTACAAATTCCTGCAGAATCCTAATGTCTCCCATATGTTTGCATTTAATTGACTAGAGAAGTTATTCAAGACGCACTGTTAAATGAAAAACTGATTTCCAAAATGAAGTTTTTAGTATTATCTGAAATATTGAAAGACAAAACCATGTTACATAGGTATAGTCATGAGTCAAGGCCTGATTACCCTGGGGAAGCCCCTGGACCAATTATGTAACCTCCTCTAACACAACCTAGGTATCCCAATGTGGACTCCATTCTCATTCCAATATCCCAATAATCCCACCTATAACTACGATGTGCTGACCTGCTGTCAACCGTGCATTTGTGACAGTTTTCCTTGACCTCCCAGGTCCTTTTTAAGTTCTGAATATCAGCAAACCCTTGGCATCATTTACCTCTTAATAATGATGTCACTCATCTGAATGATAAGTCTTTAGCCTTTTCCTCATCTTTGCCCCATTGTCTCTTAAATAAAAATAAAAGATTAAACAAGCAGAGATGGAGAAGTTTGATGCCAAACCACAGGAAAATTGCCAAGGAATCAGGAAACAGGCTAAAGAGACAGGCTTCTACTCCAGAGTTGACAGAGAAAACCATCCCCTGGAACCTGCTCCCCACATGCAAACTTCCAGTCACCAAAACAGTGAGCAAATGGGGTTTTGTTTGTTAAAGCCGGCAAAGAAAGGAAGAAAAATACTCCTATGCACCTACACAGAGGAACAAGGGTGCCTGGATAAACTCAAAGGAGTTGAACTCACACAAATACGTCCTCAACCCATAAAACCATTAAACTAAAATGATATAACAAGTGCTAGCAAGGATGCAAAAAAATGAAGACTCATTAGTTGCTGGTAGGAATTCAGAATAACAACCCACTTTGAAAAGAGTGTAACGTATATTTATCATCAGATCCAGCACTCACACTTCACACCTACCCATGAGAAATAAGCACTTACATTCACACCAAAAGTAGTCGACAGTGTTTATAGTGACTTCATTCATAATCGTGTCTTCCAACTGATAAACGTATAAACCGAATGTAGCTATTTCTTAGCAATAAGAAGGATATGTATGACAGTATGAATGAGTCTCAAAGGTATTGGCCTACATGAACAAGGTATACTTCAAACTGATTCAAAATGGCTTGGTCATGACCAACAGAAACAAGAGCATCAACTGTGTTGTATAACAACCAGATCTCTTGCTCCTCAGAGTTGGACCCCCGTAAGAAACAGGCAGTGGTACCCCATTCAAAGATGGTGGCTGACACTCAAAGAGGGGTGGCCACCACCATCTTTCAGTGGGGTACTGCTGCCTGTGTCCTACCTGAGTCAAATTTAAAAGAACAGGAGATTAAGTCGCTATGCTACATATAAATATGTTTCTCTCTGGCATGTATGAACTGTTTCTAAGCAGTTTAAAGCCCTGAAACAAAGTCAGGTTCAAAATGTTGCATTACTATTATATTGGTACTACATTTATTATTATATTAGCATACCATCTGGAGAAGAAAATTGAATTATAGGACTAGCACACAGTGGTAGGGCAAGGTTGATAAAGGGGCAGCACAGAGAAAACCTTGGAAATGAAATTGGAAGTGTGATCTTGAGGCTGATGATAGTTTACTGGACTATGTATTTGTCTAAGCATGTACAATATTTTTGGAAATAGAAAGTTTTCAGAATTCTGATAAAATGAAAAGCAATGAACACCCCCCCTACTCCCTTTTCTGCTTTTGGTCATCAAAACAGGACTCAAAACCAAAACAATTAAACCTTGTTTATACTGTTAAGCCTGGATTACTTGTGGAAGAAAAAATATGCCAACTGTCAAAAGCCACAGATAAACCTAAAAAACAATTTGAGCTTCTCACAGCCGCTGAGCTGATACTCAACACTTTTCCAAAACTGCCAAGTGGCTTGATTGTTTCAGCACCATTGCTGGACCTCCCCTGCTGAGGTCATTAATAATCAATGAAATGGTCCGAAAAGAGAGTACATGAGTCTCAGAAATCTGCTAATTGTGATGGAAATTTTTGAATGATTGAGAACTGAATATAAAGTCCATGGCTGCCACCTCCTCTGTTTCATAAACCTCTCGACAACTCTGACACAGAAATCAAGCCTGTAATAACAATCAATACTGGATAACCTTGAACAGTTTGGGGTGTGGTTAGCTGAATCTGGAGCTGTGTTGATTGGAACCCATCGATCTAGAGTCAAGAACCTATGTACCCAAAGCCTCTGACAACCAGTTCCAGCCTAGACTTGTTCCCCAGCGACACAGGGCACTGTTTTTATCTCCCAGCATTATAGTTTAACTAATTCACTAATGAGTAAGGCAATTTGAAAGACTGAGCAGGCTCCACTAGCTAAATGGTTGCTTACACTTTAGTTAACATGCAGAGGATGTCCGCTGCCTGCAGTTAGCTAATAACGCATTCTAATTAATAGCACTTGGGGAAAGTGTCCTGTCAGCGGAGCCCTGCGGTTGTTTTCCTAATATGCCAAGACGATTTCCATCAGGCATTCACTGTTTCACCAGATAAGTAACTGGTCCTGCCCCTGCTCTGGTGCTCGGAAATCAAAATGCAATTGGAGTCCTCATTCCCAAAACTCACAGCGCTTTTCTTCATTAACATTTGCCTAAGCTGATATTGGAGCAGGGCGCTGAGAAGATAAAAATGAAGAACTACCTTCTTATTTATTCACCTCCAATTCTGCCTTGCAAAAGCACATCTATCTCAGCAGGAGGGCAGTAGCAGGTGTGAGCCCAGGGGGAGTCTGGACAATGATTCATCCACCCAGTATAGATTTCTTGATGTGCTTGAACAAAGTCAAGTGCCTGTTGCTGATGGTATTTTGGGTATTTTTTTAACCCTTTCCCTGTGTCTAAGATCTGTGTTGGCTCATTATTTTTAATTAGTGCTTAAAAAGTCTGTTGTATAGATAGTGAAAATAATCCTGGAGGTCCTGCACAATTAACTGTTACATCAGCTACCACCACTGTGCAGGAATAAGGAGATGGTCTTGGAGCACAGAGTAGCTCTGTGGGAGTCAAGGAAAATAATGGCATGCTAGAGTGACCAGAAGGCCCACCTGCAACCCCTCATTGTTACGAAGGGACTTTAAAGTGTTTACCAAAAAGTGGAGTGGAAAGATAATAGAATTTGTCCACGAATTGTTCAAAGCCCCCGCATAAGAACTTGCATGGAAATATCTCTCTGCCACCCTTCCCTATTCACCTCACATTTCAGGGAGGCAGGGCACATATGTTCTACATTCCCCACATCCTAAGGCACAGTGTACCTCACCAGTCGTCTGCACGTTGACTACAAAGCTGAGCAACCCCAAGCATGTTGTAGTAGAGCTGTGATTTGTTGAGTTGTTTCAAAAGTAGATCACCAGGCCCCTTCCCCCAGAGTCCCTCATACCCAATCATACAAATCATACAAAATCATACCCAAAGTGAACGGAGGCAGTGAGGGACAATGGAGTGGTGACCCAATGACCATCTCTAGACAATTGGACATCCCTCACAGAGAGGTCACAGGGAAGAGATGAGCCAGTCGGGGTGCAGTATAGCACCGATGAAACACAATTTTCCTCTAGCTTTTTGGTGCTTCCTTCCTCCCACCATCATGACCTCAATTCTACCTTATAAATCGGATTAGACCAGAACATGCACACTGCTACAGATAAGAGCCCACAACACAGGGAATCCGGGATAGATAAGCCCCTCAGGGCCAACAAGAAGAGTAGAGATACCAGGAGGATAAGGGGAGGGTCGGGGGAGAAAGAGTGAATCGATCACAAGGATCAATCTATACCCCCCTCCCAGTGATTGAATAACAGAAAAGTGATTGAGGGGTGATGGAGGACAATGGAAAGAAATGGGGAGCTGATATCAGGGGCTCAAGTGGGAAGAGAATGCTTTGAAAATGATGATGGTGGCATATGTGCAAAGGTGCTTGACACACTGGAGGAATGTATGGATTGTGATAAGAGATGTAAGGGCCCCCAATAAAAATATTTAAAATAAAAATAAATTAAAAAGAAAGAAACCGTGGAAAGGGAAAACTGGTTAGTTGTCTGTACTGTGAAAGTATAGTGGGAGGCCCCAAGACTATGCCCTTTAATCACCCTGCAGTCCTGGAAGTGAACTCACCTCTCACTAGTCCTGAGCCCCTTCCTCACTTAAATTGAGAAAACTTTAGACACAATGAAAAATGAGCTGAAATCTCAGACTGCAGGGTGTTTGGCATCCTGTAAGCAAAGGATGATGTGCTGTATTCCTTATTCTCTAGGGATGACTGAGAAAGCCAAACTCCAAGTGCAAGGCTGACAAGTGTTTCAGAAGACCAGTGTCTAAAAGCACCCAGACAAGTTCGGCGGTGTGGCGGGCATGTTTATCCTGCTATTCTTGGTATTCACTAGGCCTTAGAAAAGTCAGTCCGGCAGTGTCTCAGAGCAGCTATCTTCAGAGAGCAGCACAGTGCGGTGGTGAGAAACAGGGACAGGTAGTCAAACTACCCCAGTTTAAATCCTGACTACTGTTTACTCCTGAGTGACCTTTGTGCACGTTACCCACCATGCACCTCAGTTTCCCCAAGTTTCAAACAGTGAGTAGAAGAACAGGAATGTTATGAGGATTAAATGAGTTAACAGTGAATGGTCAGTGTCTAAGACATTGGCTAATGTTATGTGAGTGTTACTACAGCCTGAGAGAAGACCGGTGGTGATACCAGAGTGGTAAATGATTTGACAATGAGGAAGTAGAGCTGTCAAATAACCTGGAGACTCAGGTTGACCTGACCTGGCCCCAGGGAAAGTCAGATCAACAGAATATCCCAAATCGAGGGGAGTTGTTAGGACTGAAGAAATGAGGTGGTATTCTGAAGCGCTGATACTTTCTGCATTGGAATGTTCCTGTTAGATATTTTAGTACATTGATCAGGCAAGAATTGTGTCATCCTGATATCAGTATTGTGCGTACTTCTGCCTGGATCCGCATTAGTAATGGAAAGAATTATGTTACAACCTGGTGAGCACTGACTGCATCCATTATAAATACTCTCTGACTTCGTCCTCACAACTCGTCTATGAACCCAAAAGCGGAAGTCAAGATTTACAGAGCGAGACATCATCCCTCTGGGATTTTGCCCTTGTCGTCTGCTTGCTTAGAGCACACATTGCCAGTCACCTGGATCATTCGCTCCCAAGCATTCTTCAGGGTCCATTTCTGGTGTCCCCTCCCATGGGAAGCAAGCAGCTCTCCTCTCCGGAGCCTCCTCTGGACCAGACACCCTTCTTCTCTTCTCCCATAGTCATCTACTTTACCTCAGTAAATATGCGTGATGCTGCATGACCATGTTCTCAGCTGTCTCCCCCAACAGGTCAGTCTATGACTTCTTATGATGAGATCTTCCTTCCTTCCAGAGGCTATCCATATGTGAAAGAAATGATTGGTTATTAGAATGAGCACAGTGCCTGATATTGACTAGGTAGATGCTCAAAATACTTGGGAAACCACAAATTTTATGACCATGAGGGATTCAAGCATCAGATGGGTGATTGGATTAGGGACTTCTAAAAATCCCTTCCAATCACGCTATTTGGATTCTGAGGCTTCAAAGAGAGTGTAGCTGGCCTAAGTAGATTATGTCAACCTTCATTGAGTAAAGAAAAGTGGCTTCAAGAGCAAGATAACAAAATTAGTTTTGAGTTCACCTAAAACCGAAAGAAAAAAAAAACAAAAAACTTCCCCCTACAAACTTAATAAACTCACTTATAAAAGTAATTTGTGTGTACTGGAAAAGCCAAACTGTTTTTAACAAGAAAAAAAAATCTATACAACACCATTTCTGATTTTCCAGTATAAATTTCTGTATAGGTTCATATAGGTCCAAGGAATTATAGAATTAATCCCACTTGTGTATTTGCTTCTAAAAGTAAACTAAACTGTATAATGTAGATAATATCTTGAAAGACAAGAAAATATCCCATCAGAAAAGATAAGCAATTCCCCACACAATCAGTCCTTCCCCACATCCAAATGGCCCTGGCAAAGGTGCCCAAGGGTGCTGCCAGGCTCCCCTCCCAGCCCTGACCTCTAATGATTAGTTCTGTGGCCTTCACCAAGGCACCTCCTTCAGCAGTCATTCTTCCCTGCGTTCTCAGGGCTTCATGAATTGTAAATCAATGCACAATGATCAGCACACATCAACTCTCATTTAAACTCTGTTTCACAGCTTAGCTACTTCCTTTAGTCCAAAATCTGTCATAAAACCTCTTACACTGCAAAAAAAAAAACCAAAACCTCTTACACTGCGAAGGTCATAGTGGGTCTCTTCTCTCTCTCTCTCTCTCTCTCTCTCTCTCTCTCATTTATCTCACTTCAGCATTGAAAACAAACTTAACAAAGCGTAGGCTGGTTCGTTCTGTCTTGTTTTCATTGAGTCCTCATTGTTAGAATAACATTTCCTACCAAAAGACTGGCTTTGACTGCCCATGTCATTCGCCACTACAGTGAACACTAATGGATAATTCAAGAATAACAAAGGACAGTAGTCCTTGAGTCTCTGTTGCAGAGAGAACAAAGGTCAATAATTTAAAAAAGTAATCAGAAGGCTGTTACTAATTCATTCGTGGAATTCAGTGCAAGATAACATGCTCATGTTCCGGCCTAAGTCTGTCATTCCAGTTGTAGAACAAAATCAAAGTGTAATCGCTTTGTTCACGTGCCTTCCAGATGTATTTCAGGGTTCACTTCCAGTCCAGATAAGTCCTGAGATCTGCAATTTTGGAGTTTATCCAGAAGATGGGTGGTTACTCTAACCTGTGAAAACCATCCCTCCCAAGTCAGCCTGTTTCTTTTAGATGTCGCTACATGTTGGAAGGGACTTTACTGAAATGCAATTGAAATCTGCCTTTCTCAAATGTCTGCCATTTTCAGCTGAGAATCCCTTCCAGGAGAAGGCTCCAGGGGCTCAATTTCCTCTTACCACAAAGAATGATTTTCTAACGATCTAAAATGCCTCTGCCGGCCGTTCCCTATCAGCATGACCACTGGATGTCAGCACAGCCTGTACTGTGTCCCAAGCACTCTGTTCCATACGTTCTCCAACTCACTGCCATCCGGTCAGTTCTGACCATGGCACCCCTAGAGGAGCGAGACAAAGGGTCCCTGCGGGTTTCAGAATCTTTAACCCTTCACGGAGTAGAAAGCTGACCGCTCTCCCACTTAAGTCCACTAGCTGTACGAAATGTTCTATCACAACAGTACCCTGGGGTGGGGAGGGGGTGCTGCATCATCCCCATTTTACAGATGAAACTGAGATGAGATGCAGGAAGTTCCCAAGTCACACAGTCACACAGACAGATAGTAAGTGGATGGAGCAGGACCCAAATCCATCCAACCTGTACCCACTGACCATACTGTCAAGTGCTGTGTTCCCGGATGGCTCTTGACAGGGAGAATTTCAGCAGAAAAGGATGTATAAACTAAATGAGGTTTGAAGTTTTCTCGGATCACAAGAATCAATGGCACGTGGAATGCTCATGAAATGGGAACTTTTGTCCTAACCGTCCCTTTGGCAACGTCGGGCTGACCTGCCTCTCTTCTGTACTCCCCTGCGTGCCTGTGCTTCCTCTGTCCTGGCGCAGCCAGCTAGATTATCATTGCTGCTTTGTGCTTCTCTCATCAAACTACGACTTCCTTAGCATAAGAACCACATTCCGTTTCTTGCTTCTGGAGTGCATGCTGAGTGCCTTGTCCAGTGTCCCACACAAAGCGAGGCAGTCGATAAATCCTTGGGGGCTATAGGAATGAAAGCAATGGTAAACCAATGGTTACCATCCCACTGGTCTGCAAGTACATTGTTGCAAAACTGACTGCAGAACTAGATTCTAGAATGAAGTCTGGAGGGAAACAGATATACACACACAGAAACTAGGGCTCTTTAAAACGCGTATCCTTGATCCCCTTGCAGAGGGGTCTCGGGGAGGAGATGAGCCAGTCAGGGTGCGATGTAACAACGATGAGAAATACAACTTTCCTCTAGTTCCTAAATGTTTCCTCCCCACTACTACTACCATGACTCGAATCCGACCTTGCAAGTCTGGCTAGACCAGAAGATGTACACTGGTACAGATAGGAACTGAAAATACAGGGAATCCAGGGCGGATGAGCCCTACAGGGCCAGTGGTATGAGTGGCGAAACAGGGAGGGTAAAGGGAGAATGGGTAGGAAAGAGGGAACCAATTACAAGGAACTATATGTGACCTCCTCCCTGGGGGACAGACAACCGAAAAGTGGGTAAGGGAGACGTCGGACAGGGCAAGATATGACAAAATACCAATTTATAAACTATCAAGGGCTCATGAAGGAGGGGGGAGTGGGGAGGGAGGGGAAAAATGAGGACCTAATGTCAGGGGTTTAAGTGGAGAGAAAATGTTTTGAGAATGATGTACAAATGCGCTTTACACAATTGATGTGTGTGTGGATTGGGATAACAGTTGTATGAGCCCCTAATAAAATGTTTAAAAAAAAAAAAAGAAGAAGAAAAAGCGTATCCTTTTATACCTGCTGTACACTGGTTACCCAAAAAGGAGACTATCAATATTTAACAATAATAAATTCATTAAATTACCATTTTAACATGCAGTGGAATTGTGGAGTAGTTAATACTGTGGAAACATTCATAATACATTAAGTAATATACACCCAGAGATACCCACACACCTCAGGGGGTACATCAAAAAGGATTGCCACTGGGGTTCCAGTCCATGCAGGCACAGGCTTATTCCAGACAAAATGGTTTTAACTATGTCCTCAAAATAAGAAGATGATGGGAGATAAATTCTCTTAGTAACACATTTGTCTTAGTCTTGTTGGGTACCTTAAAAATATATAGTCTAATCCATACACCAGCTCCCCCATGGGAATCTACTAGGTCAGTTAAATTCAAGGCAAAGGGGTCAGCTCAGTAGGTTACAGCTAATGCTTTTGGGGACTCTAAGGGAATCATCTTGATGGGTTTTTCTCAAAGGACACAGGCAATCATGGGAGCAGATTTTGAGGACATCTTATGCGAATAGAAAAGTGTAATAATGGTGAGGGAAAGGTCAGGGAAGTTTCTCTGAGGAATTAGTCTCAATCACAACAATGCACCTGCTTATTCTCCAAGGGCTGTCCTGTGAGAATTGTTGTGGAACACATTATCCCACTCACCCTACAGCTCTGATCTTGCCCCTGCAGACTGCTTCCTGTCCCCAAACTCAAATAATACTGACAAGGAACCTGTTTTTCCAGCCCCTCGGAGTGTCGAAACTGCCATTCTGACTTGGTGTAAATCCAAAGTCAGACTTCTGTGGGGAAGGGTTAAAGAAATGGGACAGTGTCTTCAGACATGTGCAGACCTAGAGGGACAATAGCTTCACGTTTTGCTGGGTTTTGTTTTTTAAAGGTTTCTATAATTTTATAATATTTTTTAGCTTTTTTGTGTGTACAAGAAAGAAGTGAAAAGAGAAAAATGATAAAATGCACTTAAAGGTTACTAAAAGGATATATTGTACCCAAAATAATAGCAAGATTTCTTTCCATTGTAAAATTGGAGTCGAATTTTTATTTTTCACAGGTAAATCTTTTTTTTTTTCTGTTTCCCTTCTCTATTTTCTAAACTTTCTACAATTAATTTATTTGGCATTTTTTAAGAATAAAAAGAAAATAGTTTTTCTTTCTTGTAAAATAACAAAAATAACAAATTAGAAATAATTATTCAAACCAAACCCACCGCTGTTGAGTTATTCCCCACCTACTGAGACTCTACAGAACGACTGTAAGGGTCCAAGACTGGAATCTTTATGGCGGCAGGTGGCCTCACCTTTCCCCAACAGTGCGGCTGGGGGGTTCAAACCTCCGACCTTCTGGTTAGTGGCAGAAAGCTTTACCCCTGAGACCTCAATGCCCTTTATAGACTAATTGGAAAGTTGTTTGTTTGGTTCTTTTCATTATTGCAGAAGATCGTTTTAAAGAAAGAAAAGATCAAAGTCAGGAGAGATGGGCCTCAGACTCTTGATTGGTGAGTAGCTGGAGCACATGGGTGAGATGACGAACTGGAAGAGCCAAGTAGAAAATCTCACAGTATCCTAATAGAAGCTCCTCACAGGACTGATTGACAGCTGGCCATGCCATCGCGAAAGCCAAGAAACCCAAAGTGTGTGCATGTTTCTGCGTGTGTGCATTTTGAAGAGAGGATGATAGAAGAGAGAGAGTAATAACTTGGAGGGACAAAATTATTATTAAGAATGAAAAATTATTGAGTAAAATAAGAGGCAACATGTAGTGGATGGGAGAAGTCATTTGGAAACACTGCCCATCCTAGAAACGGTGTCTAAGTACATGGATATGAGATATACTTGGAGTTCGATCTGAGTATCCAGGGAGTATCCTCTGGGTTGTACTGTAGCTAAAGATGGGGGTTATCTAATCAAATATGGCAACATGATGGCCGGAGGCTGGGCTGTGAGTACGTGTGATCTTCTCAGACTATATTAAAGGACTGAGGTCTACACCGAATGTCATCAATGAATCCCATGTCTAGTGTAGGAAGAAAGAAACCCAGCATAAAAGAGTCTATACTAGTGAATCCTTTATAGGTTTTTCAACAATGGGCAATACTGGTCTGTGAGCTACAAATCAAAATGGTGTTTTGCTTTTTACCCCCTGGAATGGAGGAGTGTGACAGGAAGGGATTAGCTAGACTGGGTTGAGAAGGAAGCTGTGTTTTATAACCCCATCTGTGTAATCTTAATATGCAGTGTATGTCAGTAAAAGTTCAGCGAGTTAAGTGTACACTAAAAAGGTTTTCATGTTTCTTCAGCAAGTTAAGTTTAAAAAAATAGAAAAATAAATGTTAAGCATTCTATGCCACTGTCATGCAGTCCGTTCTGAATGAGCATCACGGTAGGACCGAGTAGAACTGCTCCTTAGGGTTTCCAAGACTGTAAATCTTTACAGGGACAGAGAGCCTCATCTTTCTTCAGTAGAACAGCAGGTGAGTTTGAACCACTAGGCTTGCAATTAGCAGTTCAATGCTTAGCCCACTGTTCCTCAAAACAAACAAACAAACAAACAGTTTACGGACATTGAGTCCAGTCCAACTCATAACAACCCAGTAAGACCGGTGTAATAGTTAAGTAATCATTTGTTAATTTGAGAGGTTTAAGAATGAAAGGGTGGAGTCTAGCCTGTCAATCAGGTCATAGCCAATGAGGCCTCTGTGTGGGCATGGCCTTCTCCTGAGGATTCTGAGAATTGCAGTATTCCTCCTTGGAGGCAGGAGACACTCGTTCTCTCTGCTGACTCCTTGGGAGAAAGTGCAGCTGACAAAACACATGGAACTATGCTGGTGCCCTGAGATGGAGAAGCCACATGGAGACCCCTGCCTGTGCTGAAATGCTTACAACACCATTGGATCCACAAGAATTCCCATCCACTGGCCTGTGATTTTCCTGCATTCAGCATCATTGCCTGTGTTTCCTGAGCCTGAAGAGGACTTTATAGATTAGTATCAGACATATGGACTAATATTGGACTTATGGACTTGATCTGAACTGGGCTGCGGTGTTTTCTCAATGTCCTATTGCGCTTGCATATAAAGCTCTTTCTCATACACATGTGTCCATGAATTCGCTTCTCTAGTCCACCCAGACTAACACAACAGGGTAGAATGGCCCTTGTGGGTTTCCAAGACTGTAACTGTCGACAGGAGTAGAAAGAGTCATCTTCCTCCCTCAGAGAGGCTGGTGGTTTCAAACTGCTAACCTTGCAGTTGCCTGCCCAACAAGCATACCATTACAGCAGCAGGGCTCCTTAATTATTATATTGCACCCACATCCCCACCCCTACAAAACCCACTGTATTTGGCAGCCTAAAGCATTCTGGTCACCAGAGTGGGGAGAAAGCTTTATTTATTTAAATTAAAAATCATTTTATTGGGGTCTCTTATAACAATCCATACATCAATTGTATCAAACAAATTTGTACATATGTTACCATCATTATTTTCTAATGGTATCAACTCTTCCTTTTTCCCTCCCTCCCCCTCTCCCCCTCTCATGACTTCTTGATAAGTTAGAAATTATTATTATTTTCATATATTATACCAGCTGCTGTCTCCCTTCCCCCACGGTTTCTGGGGTGGGGGATAGGCATGATAGTTATGTGTTCAGCATTGCGATTGGTTCCCCCTTCCTTGAGGTGGCTTTATTATAGATGGGTAGAGTACAAGATTTCTTATGCCCTCATGATCATGTGTCTCCTCACTGTCGTGTATAGGATCTGGCCGAGGAACAGGTTTTGTGTTCATATAGAATGTCCACAGAAGAGTGGTAGCATACTACTGTGCTGCCGTTTGACGTCAAAGCAAGCCCTGCCTTGCAATGACAGCCATCTGGGAGAGGGTGTCGATTTATGACAGACACTGTATTAAACTCCATTTCGAATTGGAAAGAAATGTTTCAAGACAGTTAAAAATCTGCTGCCAGGCACATTTATTTTCATCCCTTGACAGGTTCTCACGCTAAAATCGCCATCTTGTCTCCAACAGGCCAATAATACCAATTTTAAGGCACTGCTTGCAAGCACATCGTTGCTTTTTATGCACTTGAAAGTCAACTGCTTGAAGGCTCTCTGCCTGTGAGTTACCTGCCATCAAAAGCAATCAGACCATCCAACCCTAAATACAGCCCACTCCCTTCTGATCAGGATCATAGATTGCTCCCCTCGGGAAGAGCTCAAGGACACTTAAGGTCAAGACGGCTCAGAGATGACCAAGGTTAGGCTGCCATCTTCACTCTAGTTAAGTATGTACCTTCCTGTACAGGTATGCCTGTAGTGCCTCCCCTTCCTATTTCATGTGTACCCATAGCTCGTCCCCCTCATGGTACCTGTATGCCTCTAATAGAACCCCTTCCTGTTACAAGTGTTGGTGAGGTGGCTTGCATGTCTAAAATTATATAAGCTTGTGAGAGAATCCATTCAGCCCACACTCTGGTTCCAGTTGCCATGGAAGAGGTGAGCACTTGCATGTCTTATCTGTTATTTCTTTAATTTACCCCTCAATTATACAACTGGCCCCTGATACCCATTCAGTTGTGAAGGCTGGTCCCCCACATCCTCCCTTGAAGATTGTTATGAATTATGTCTCCACAAAAGAAATGCTACTGTCAGTTTGTTCATATGTCAGTCTTTAAGTTTCCATGTTGCTGTGAGGCTGGAAGCTATACCACCAGTGTTTCAAATACCAGCAGAGGGACCCGCGGTGACCGGGTTTCAGCAGAGTTTCCAGACTAAGAACAGACTATGAAGACAGAATAGGCTCGCTACTTCTGAGGAATGAGCCACAGGAACCCTCATGAATCGTAAGGGAGCATGACTGCAGAGACCACGCCGGAAGATGAGCGTCTCAGGTTGGAAGGCGCTCCAACTATGACTGAGCTAGAGCCGCCTCCTTAAAGTAGAGTTGTGACCTTAATGGCATGGGTGAAGTAAAGGTCACAGGACCTTCTTTTGCGGACGAGTTGCTTCTCACAATGAGAAGAGAGAGCTGTAAGCATCCATCAATAGTCAAAATGTGGGCTGGAGAAAATGGGAACATCAAAAATGAAATAGAAAGCATCACGATTGATAGTCCAGCTGAAAATGGACTGGTGTGAGTCATTTGGTATCAGATAATCCTATGGTTCACTATTCTGAGAATGATGAACTCAGGAGGAATGGTGTCACATTCATTGTCAAAAAGAGTGTTTCAAGTTCTATCTTGAAGAACAATCATAAAGATAAGATAACATGATTACTAGCAAGTCTAGTCAATACAACTGTCATTCAAATTATGAGCCAACCTCTAAAACTACCAATGAAGTGATTGAAGAAGCCTACCAAATTCATCAGTCTACAATTCAATAAACATCTAATCAAGATTAATGATTAATAATAATCAATGATTAGAACGTGAAAGTTGGAAACAAAGAGGAAATAAGTATAATTGGAAAATATGAGTTTGGTGATACAAAAGAAACTGGAGGTCACATGACAGAATTTTTCAAGACCACTGACTTTCTTGTAAATTTTCTTTATCGACAACATGAATGATGATGATGATACACTTGAAGCTCACCAGATGAAATACTCAGGAATCAAACTGGCTATGTGTGAGAAGATGCAATGGGAGAAGTTCGCTATAAGTTCATCCAAAACAAGGGCGGGGAAATTGTGGAGCACACCATCAAGTACTCATGTGTGAGTTCAGCTTGAAGTTGAAAAACATTAAAACAGGTCCAAGAAAGATGTGCTTTTGAATATATCCCATTTGCACTTAGAAAAAAAATCTTAAGAAGAGATTTGACACATTGGACAGTAGTGACAGACGGCCTGAAGAGCGTGGGAGGACATCAAGAGCATTGCACACACAGCCAAAGGCTATAAAGACAGGCTAGAACGAAAAGGTCAAAGTGGATATCCAATGAGACTCTGAGACGTGCTAGCAAATGTAGAGAAGCTAAAGCAAATGGAAGAAATGATGAAGGAAAAGTGCTAAACAGAACATTTCAAATGGCAGCTTGAGAATATAAAGTATTATAATGAAATGTGCAAAGACTCTAAGTTAGAGAGGCAAAAAGGAAGTGTATGCTCAAGTACATATCTCAAGCTATAAGAAATTTTAAAACACATGTCTCAAGGTATGATATTGAGTGATTCTATGAGCAAGATATTAAATAAGAGCAACATCAAAAGAAGATAGAAGGAACACACAGAGTCACTGGCCACAAAGAATTGGTTGACACACAACCATTTCAAGAGATAGCGTATTATCAAGAACCAATGGTACTGAAAGAAAAGGTCTAAACTGTACTGAAGACATTAGCCAAAAACAAGGCTCCAGGAACTGATGGAATACTAATTGAGCTGATTCAGCAAACTGATGAAGCACTGGAAACACTCAATAGTTATACTAAGAAATTTGGCCAAATAACTGGGAGATATCCATATTTGTGAAAATTGCCAAGAAAGACTAAACAACAGATGGGGAAATTTTTGTTGAATATGATTCAACAATGGCTACAGTGGTAAAAGGACAGAGAGCTGCCAGACATTTAAGCTAGATTCAGAATAGAACATAGAATGAGGGCTATCAATACTGACATTAGAGAGATCTTGGCTAACAGAAGAGAATATCAGAAATACATTTACTTTTATGAACTATGAAAGGGCATTTGACTATGTAGATCATAACGAACCATGGATAATGGATACCATTGAGAAGCATAGGAATTCCAGAGCATTTCATTTTACTCGTGAGGAACCTGGACAAAAACCAAGAGGCAGCTGTGAGAACCAGAAAAGGAACGCTGCATGGTTCTAAAATCAGGACACGTATGTGCCAGGGTCGTGTCTTTTTGCCATACTTATTCCCTGTACACTGAGCAAATCATCTCAGAAGTTGGGCTATGTGAAGAAGAACATGGGGTCAGTCCTGGAGGCACCTTAACACTTGCAATATGCACGTGACACATCGTGTTTGCTGAACTGAGGACTGCAGGGGAAGAACAAAGACTGTAGCCTTCAGTATGGATTAAACTCAATGTAAAGAAAGCAAACATCAACCTCCACATTCCTAATGCCTCAGATCTAAATAGTGGTCTGAGTGGCTAAAAAAGAAAAAGTCAAACTAAAATTGACTTTGACTGTTTAATGACTTACAAGTTCATTTCAACCATTTAAAAAAAAAGAAAAAGAAAACAAAAATCCTCACAATTGGACCAGTAGTAACATCATGACAAGGAAAGGATTGAAATTGCGAATGATTTCATTCCACCTGTGTCCATAATCAATGCTCATGGAAGCAGCAGACAAGGAATCAAAGAGTCTATTGAGAAAATCTGCTGCACACGACCTCTTTCAAGGGCTCAAGGGCCAAGATGCCACTTTTGAGGACACATGTGTTCCTGACTCAAGCTTTGGTATGTTCAATCACCTCATATGCATGCAAAATGTGGACAATGGATAAAGTAAACTAGAGAAGAGTTGATGCATCTGAACTTTGGTGCTGGAAAAGAATACCAAAATGCCTTCGACTGCAAGAAGAACAAACAAATCTGCCTAGAAAGAAGTACAATCAGAATGTTCTTTCGAAGCAAGGATGGTGAGACATACTTTGGACATGACCAATTCCTGGAAAGGGACATCTAGCTTCATAAAGTGGAAAGTCAGCAGCAAAGAGGAAGGCCCTCAATAGCGTGGATTGACAGGGCTACAACAATGTACAACAAATACTATGATGATTGGATTTTGATAAAAGAGGAGTTAGATAATGCCCAGCGGGGGGCAGGTGGTGGCGGTGTAGGCTTTCTT
The DNA here is from genome assembly GCF_000313985.2 of Echinops telfairi. Taxonomy (NCBI): domain Eukaryota; kingdom Metazoa; phylum Chordata; class Mammalia; order Afrosoricida; family Tenrecidae; genus Echinops; species Echinops telfairi. The sequence goes on along the minus strand of NW_022111320.1, from coordinate 17,759,304 downwards.
TCAAGCCATAGTAAAGTAAGTGATCTTCAAAACAAAACGTAAAACCTAGCCTCATCCAGGGTGTTGAGCATCAGGATTTTCGCCTTTGAAGAGTCATGCTGAAGGAACTATGTGCAGGGGGGAAAGAGGACTATTTGGCTTTTTAAATTTTCAGCAAGCAAATTGCCTTTGGCTGCAGCTAGGCTGGAAAAGTCTGTGCCTATCAAAGGAGATTCCCTTCTTGGACTGAAAGGTAAAAATCTGGTATACTCACTAGGTGACCACCTGGATGTACTTATTGAGTGTAAGGTCATGGAAGAACTAGGCTGAGTGTGGACTAGTGTTCCATTCATACCTGTTGGCCTTGTCCACAGAGAGGAGAGAGGAGAGAGACAAGGAAGAGCCAGCTGGTCTGACGTTTAAAGAGTTGTGAGGAGACATGCCCCATGGGCATGAGCTAGTCCCTTAGGACATAGGGCTGATAAGAGTTTGTGAGGGAGTCAGATGGTCCAAAGTACAGGGAGATATGTATGAACCTGAGCTTGCTATTAGCAATCACTGACAACCTGGGGTGGCAGCTATGTCTGACTTGGTCAGCATCCAGGTAGATAAAGAGAAATACGTTGAACCTGTGAGCTGGCATAAATTCCTGCAATCAGGATTTCCGTGGACTTGACTTTGCTTATGGATTCTATCGCTTTGTGGAAACAACAAGAATGTGGATCTGAGATAGAGGAGGGGAAAGAGTTACCAAAACCTGCAGTTAGTCAAAATCCTGGAAATGTAACATGGTTTTGGATTTCTTTTGTTGAGATTTCGTTTGTTAAAAGGGACCCAAGACCCTCAGGACCAATAATGAGAGTAGCAATACCAGGAAGGGAAGGGGAAGGTGGGGGGAGAAAAGGGGAACCGATCACAATGATCTATATATAACACCCTCCCAGGGAGATGGACAACAGAAAAGTGGGAGAAGAGAGACATGAAAAAAAGTAATAATTCATAAATTATCAAGGGTTCCTGAGGGAGGGAGGGTGGAGGAGAGGGGAAATGAGCTGATGCTGGGGACCAGTGACTGGATCCTTCCTATGTATCCTCCTGCCTTGTGGTGGCCTGCTGACTTTAGAAAAACAACAACAATGGCTGAAACCTAACAGTTGTGAGGCTGGTGTAGCACCAGGACATGCTTCATTCTGTTAGATACAAGGGTGCTAGGAGCTGCAGCCGACTCCCGGGCAGCCCGCAACAGCAGCAGCAAAAGGAAGGGGAGGTACCTGGAAATGTGAATGTATTTAGAAGCAGAGTCTTCGCGTAAAAAATTAGTTAACATGATGTCATAGGGGAGTGCGGGGGGTTGGTAGGGTATCCTAATAACTACCGTCTTTATAAGAAGAAACAGGGAGACACAGAGGAGACTGTCAGGTGATGACCTAGGCAGAAATGGACAGGAAACTGCTGCAAGCTTATACATGCCAGTTTACCGGGAGCTGCAAGAGACAAAACAAGATAAACAACAGAAAAAGCCCAACAACAAAAAGCTCTTCAGACCTTTGAGAAAGCCTGGCCTTCCAACACACCGCATCCGGGCTAGAACCAGGGGCCAATGCATTGCTGTTGTTTCAACCCAGACTTAGCGGTCATTTCTTGTGGCAGCCCTCACTCAGAAGCCAAGACAAAGGTCTTTCTAGGAAGCTAGGGGTTCATACCTACTCGTTACATAATGCAAACTGTAGGAAGTTCATGAGAAAGTGTAAAATGCTCTCGGGAGGAAATACATCTGAGGGTGTTTGGAGTGGTTTGGTTAGGTAGCTAGAGGCAGGCACCAGGGGTTGTCCCTCTACATGTTAAGGCCTCCCTCCCCCCTTTACAGGAAGTTGGAAGCCCATCAAGGCTAGAGGACAAGCACAAATTCAGACCTTTGAGACCGGAAGCCAGTACACCTGGGAGGGCCCCAATCTAGGCCAGGTGGACTTAAATCAGCCAATGGGGTCAACCAGTACCGACCCGCCTCCCAGTGGAGGGCCCTAAAAGAGCCAGAATCGGTAGCCCACCCCTCTCTCTTCCAGCTGCTCCTTTCTCCGGTGAAGTGCCCTGAGGGGGCCCATGTAAAACCTGAAACTTCTTCTATCCTTTATAAAACCCATTCGGATCACAAACCGGGCTTCTGGGTGAATTCTTTTTCCTGTGCAGTCAAGGAAGGAGGTATTTCCACCAGCAGAATCTAAGTTTCATGAAGGAAATGGCACTTAAAAGCTGGCTTTCCTGATACCTGAGGTCATATTTTGATGGCCAGTGGGGGGTGGGGTGGGGACACAGAGATACCAAAATGAAATCACTTCAGGGCAAGTGTATAGTATTCATTGAAAAATAAATTAGAATCGAGGTGTCCTGTGTATTGATGTCCGCAAGGTAATATTGGAAGGAGACTGGCATTTTCACCTTAAAATACCTTGCTAAGAGTAGAAACTCCGTATGGGGCGGGGGAGATATGTGGAGCAGAGGAAAGTTTCCAAACAGAAGAGGAACACTGCAGGAAGGGATTCTGTCGCGTGGAGCAGAGCGGCATCAGGCCTGGAGGATAACTGGAGCTGCCCGGTGAGCAGTGAATAGGGCCAGGACAGGGTGAGGGGGACAAGGAAGAAGACAACGGAGCTGAGAGTCTTCAAGCTATACAGACTACAACCATCCCAGCAAGAGTGAATGCGAGCAAGTGTAAGAGCTTGACTTGGAGACTGCCTTCCACAGGTCCCATTTTTTTCTTCTTGAATGAACACCCAATTCACTTGCTTGTTTTTGTTTCATTTGAAAAGCACTAGCACCACCTGGTGACAAAAGCGCAGACTGACTCCATCGGGTCTGAATTCCATCTTTTTTATACCCCCGCCACCAATTTTTATTTTGAACAAATTTCACCTATTAAGGAGGTTGACAAGTAACCATAACGGACGCCCCCAATCTTTCACCTCTATCTACCAATTGTTAACACTTTTCCATGTTTGTCTTATTGCTGTCTCTATTGATCTCTATCTGGTAGACTTTTAAAAGTAAATCGTAGACACCAACACTTCACCTCCAAACTTCTGATCATGAACTTCCTAAGAAAAAGAATAACCTCTATGTACGCACAATACTATTGCTCAACTTAAATATTAACAATCATTTTTTAAAAAACATTTTATTGGGTGCTATTATCACAATCCAGGCATCCATCCATTGTGTCAAGCACATTTGTACAAATGTCGCCATCATCATTTGCAAAACATTTTCTTTCAACTTGAGCCCTTGGTATCAGCTCATTTTTCTCCTTCCCTTATGAACCCTTGATAATTTATAAATTATTAAATTTTTTAATGCCTTACACCAACTGCTGGTCTGTTTTACACCCAGTTTTCTGCTGTTCGTCCCTCTGGGATGAGGTTTTATGCCAATCATTGTGATTGTTTTCCCCTTTCTCCCCCCACCTTCCCCTTACATCCTGGTATCAGGTATTGGTCCTTAAGGTTTTATCTGTCCTGGATTCCCTGTGCTTCAAGCTTTTATCTGTACCCATGTACATGCTCTGGTCTAGCCAGATTTGTAAGGTAGAATTGGGGTCATGATAGTGGGGGAAGGAAGCATTAAAGAACTAGAGGACATCCCCTTCTGTAAGGAGATGTCAAATTGTCTACAGATGGGCTTTAAGTCTCCACTCCACCCTCCCCCTCCTCCACATCAATGTGATTTTTTTTGTTCTGGGTCTTTGGTGCCTAATACCTGATCCCATCAACACCTCATGATCACACAGACTGGTGTGCTTTTTCCATGTAGGCTTTGTTGCTTCTCACCTAGATGGCCGCTGGTTTATCTTCAAGTTTTTAGATAGCTGGGCACCATCAGCTTTCTTCACCACATTTGCTTATGCACCCATTTTGTCTTCAGTGATCATGTCAGGAAGGTGAGCAATACAGAATGCCAAGTATTAGAACAGTTTTCTTGACTTGAGGGAGTACTTGAGTAGAGGCCCAATGTCCACCTACTGCCTTAATACTTAACATATAAATATGTATACATAGATCTATTTCCCTACCATTATCTATAAATATATTTACCATATGTACATGCCTGTATTTAGACCTCTATAAATGTCCTTTGCCTCCTAGTTTTTTCCTCTATTTCCTTTTACTTTCCTCTTGTCCCACTATCATGATAGGCCTTCATTTGGGTTTCAGTAATTCCTCTCAGTTGCATTGCCCTTGATCAAGCCCCACCAGGCTCACCACCGAGTTTGGATCACTTGTTGTTCCCTTGTCCCTGGGTTTGTTAACACCACTTCCTTTCCCCCCACCTCCCCCTCTCCCATGTCCCCCAGGAACTATCGGTCCCATTGTTTTCTACTCCAGATTTTTTATCCTGCCTATCTTATCTAGATAGACATGTAGACACAATAATAAGCACAAAAGTAAGACAAAGCAAAACAAACAACGAATCAAACAAAACATTTAACAATCATTTTGCCTCATTGTTACATCTAATATGCTACATATATAACTTCCCAAATAAGTGGACGAAGCCACAATTATCATGTAAAACTCACTGTTGTTGCTGTTGTCAGGGGCCGTGATCACATCAGCTCTGACTCACAGCCCCTTACGCACAACACGATGAAACACCGCCTGGTCCTGCAGGCCCTGTGCTCACAGCTGTCCCTGTACGCGAGCTCACCGTTGTAGACACTGTGTCACTCCATCTAGTCGAGGGCCTTCTGCTCTTTCACTGCCCCTCCACTTTATCCAGCATGATGTCCTTCTCCAGGGACAGGTCCCCCCTGACAATATATCTAAAATATGTAAGACAAAATCTCTCCTTCCTTGCCTCGAAGGAGCACTCTGTCCATACTTCTTCCAAGACAAAAATTCAGTGGCCCTCAATAATTGATCAAACAAATAGACAAAAAAGCAGTAAGGGTCTAGTAGACTTGAACATTGCTATCTGTGTTAGTCTGGGTAGACTAGAGAAACAAACCCAGAGACGATCGTGTGTATAAGAAAGAGCTTTATATAAAGAGTAATGGTATATTAAGAAATATCCCAGTCCATAGCAAGTCCATAAGTCTGATATTAGCCCATATGTCTGATATCAGTCTGTAAAATCCCCTTGAGACTCACACAACACATGCAGTGACGTTGAATGCAGGAATATCACAGGCCAGTGGGTGGAAACTCTTGTGGAACCAGTGGAGGTGGAAGCATCTCAGCGCTGGCGTGAGTCTCCACGTGGCTCCTTTAGCTCCAGGGCTCTAGCTCCATCAGTCTTTCTCCATGTGGCTTGCCAACAGGAATGTCAAACAGAGAGAGTGTGCTTCCTGCCTGGAAGGAAGATAGGAGTTCCCAAAATCCTGAGGAGAAGACCATGCCCACACAGAGGCCTCATTGGCTATGACCTGATTGACAGACTAGACTCCAGCCCTTCACAAGTTGACAGGAGATTATCCGACTGCCATACTATCAATCAACTTGGCTTGATTGACACTTAGAGAACATTTTGTCCAACACAACAACCCTGCAGAGTTACAAATGAGAGCTATTCCTAAAGGTGCACCATTCAACAGGTGCATAGCGTCCTTAGCCTTACTAGAGTGCAAGAAGGGTCTTGGAGACGTTTTAATGACTGAAAAGCTGCAGGTGCAGGAAAGTAAAGTGACTGTGACGAAGAACTTGGTGTGAGTCGAAGTTAATTCCATTGTTTCCACAGGAGGGCAAATTTACCTACCATCAAAAGGCAAGTGGGGGTTGTCCATAACGTGGATGTTCTTAGCACAAGGCCGGAGTGTATATATCTTTTCTCAGTTCGATTAAAGAGGATTCTAGTCACACAAAGGATATTCTTTAGCCACAATGGGATGAAAAGAGAAATCAGTAGCAGAAAAACCTTCAGCAAATTCTTGATTAGTAAGAAGCCTTCTTTGAGGGCTACCAGGGCTGGGGGTGAGGGAAGGAAGAGAGGTCGTGGGCTAGAGGATAGATGCATGTTAACGTGGTGAAGGAGAAGGTCATATGCAGCAAGAGGGAGCCTGGCAAAAATGACCACAGCAATGGAAGATAAAGGCGACCGAAGCAAGTACTATTATATACACCATCCCGCAATAATGGTGATCTACGATTAGATGCTTGGGAAAACTTGCAGGCTGAATAAGTGTGGGAGGGAGAGTGGTACTATGTCATGAGTATGTGTATGTGTGCCTGTGTATCTGAGTGTGTGTGTGTGTGTGTGTGTTTGATAGACAATATCTGTACACGAGTATTTACTTTTGCTGCAAATAGAGCCATGGATGTGGTAGAGTATACAGGAGGCAAAGTTATGAAAGCTTAGCCGACATAACACCTTGAGGGAAGGAGCCATGGGCTGGAGCTCCTCAGGGGACACCAGACCCACTGGCATAGCACAGTGTGCAAAGACAGCGTTCTGCATCATGCTTGCGTGAGTAGGGCCTGGAATCTAAAAAGTTCATAAACAGCTACCTAAGGAGCAACTATTAGTCTCACCAGACCGAGAGGAAAGAAAAGCGATGAAGGCATGGAAAAATCCAGTGCCATGTATTAATGAACCAGACAAGCATCAGTTTCCATAACTCTGAATCCAGAAAAGCTATGTGGTGCCTGGCTACCTTTCCCAACAGCTTTGAAAAGAATTGTAATGGAAGGTCTTGGATTGAGTGGAAGAAAATGTGGAATAAAACTGAAAATCACACACACACACACACACACACACACTTACTGGTCAGAGAAAGACTGATGAAACCAGATCTGAAAATGAACTCACTCTCATGGCTCAAATTTCAGCCACACCCTAGGCAGATCCATATGATGAACAAGAACACTAGGAAGGATACAGATCTTGGAATAAGCAATACTTTGAGACCACAAGGGCAGCATTTCCCCAAGGGTGAACTTCAGAAGGGGTAGGCAAGGAGGGGAAGAGAAGAAGGAAACACAGGGAGGAAGGAGGACACTCAATGTTACATTGAGGGGTTGCAATCACTGATGGGAAACAAAATATGTATGGATTGTTGAATGAAAAACTGATTTGCTCTGTAAACCTTTACCCAGTTACACACACACACACACACACACACACACACACACACACACAAAGTAACCCATGAACCGAAAAAATCAAAAGGGAAATTACAAAACTATCTTAATTGAATTAAATAAAATATAACATATCAGATACCATTAAGCCTATACTTAAGTGAAAAGTTACAGCACTGAACTCTGGTATTAAAAAATTGAAAGGTGTGTTTGTATATGATATATATCACTGCCATAGAGTTGATTCTGACTCATAGCAACCTTATAGGACAGGGCAGAACTGCCCCTGTGGGTTTCCAAGACTGCAACTCTTTACGGGAGTAGAGAGCTTATCTTTCTCCCTTGGAGTGAGTGGTGGTTTCAAACTGCTGACCTTTATGTTAATCAGCCCAATGCATAACCACTATGCCACCAGAGTTCCTAAATAATAATAATACTATTTAAGATAAGGTATATAGCTAAGAGAAATAAAAACATTTGTCTACCCAGAAATTTGTAAATAAAATACATAAATGTTGATAATAACATTCAACTAGACAAAGAACAGGAAAAAATGTTCTTCGGTGATTGCATAAACCAAATATGGTACATCCAGAAGCTAAAATAATAATCCAAAATAAAAAGAAACAAGCTATGTATTCAAGCAGCAACATAGATAGATCTTAAATTCATTTAGCTAGGTGAAGGAAGTGAGGCCTTAAAAATGGCATATTATACAAGGGGCTTCAAAAAAGCTATTAAAAAATAGAATGAAATGATAATGAGTGTCTTCCATGAACTTTTTGAAGCCTCCTGAGATCATTCAATGTACGTCTATAACACCCTGATGGGCAAAACTACACGCCTAGAAAATAGATCAATGGTTAGCAGGATGAGTAATAATCTGACTGCAGAGGGGCCAAATGGGAAATTTTAAGTTGGCAAGATTGTTCTGAAATATAGTTTGATGGCAGATACATGACTATAAACTCAAAACTAAACTCACTGCCATCAGTGTGATGCCTTACAGCCCTATAGACGTGCCAAACCTGTACAACAAGAATGAACTTTATTCTATTCCAATTTTTAAAAATCAACCTGTATCTTGGAGAAGCCCGGGATGGAACACAGTCTGTGACGAACAAATCTAACAAAATCACAAATATTTGGCATAGCTACCCTGAAGAGGATGAAAACTCAGGAACTGACTTAAGCAATTAAGAAAATAATGCTTTGATTAGATACATAAGGCTAAAAAATGTGGTGGAAATTATACTCACTGTTAGGGATTGAATTGTGGCTGTGCTAGGCCATGATTCTCAGAATGATGTAATTATCCTTCATTCTGAGATCTGTTGTAATTATTCTGTGCAGTAAACCCAATTATACATCTAGAATATTAGTGAGACACTATCAATGGCGCTATCCTATGAGGGAGGATTTACTACCAGGATTAGGTTGGACCTTCAGTCAGTCTCTTTTGCAATATAAAAGGGATTAAACAAAAGAGCAGGGATTAGATAGACCTGCTATACCAAAAAAAGCTAGGAGCAGCGTGCATCATTTAGACCCTGAGTCCCTGCGCTGGAAACCTCCTCGAAGCTAAAGATTATTGATACCAAGATACAGAGAGCTATCCAAGGCCCACTGAGCCCACAGATGGGGGAAGGAGACGTGGATTTTCCCACAGAGCCAACACAGAGAGAAAGCCTTCTCCTGCCATTGTTGTTCTGAATTTGGAGATCCAGCTTCCTGGGTTGTGAGAGCACACACTTCTGTTAGAGCTATCCACTGGGACTCTGTCTGTTATTGCAGCACAGTTAACTGAGCATCGGCAACCTGGACTGCATAGAGGTTAACAATTCCACAGCCACTTAACAAGAGTTGAATAAATAAGTAAATAAGCTATAGCTAATAGGATGATTGTTTCTCATTTCAAGTGAAAGAATTTATAAACAATCAAGGAAGACAAAATAAACCATGTGTTCTGGATTAGTCTGAGATATAAGTATAAACTCAATGTTTAACATATACACAGAAATAAATAGAGATATGCGGGTCCAAGAAAGAATTAAATCAGCAAGCCTGAGTTGCTCAAAGCTGGCTCAGCTGCCACCATTTCTCAGCTGCTGTTTCTCTCGCCATCTCAGGGGGGGCAGCTGTCATTCTCCTGGATTGAGCAAGCTGAGCAACAGGAATCTCGGGTCCAAAAGAAGATGCCCCACTCCTGGCTCTTATTTCTCGATGGCAGTAAGATCCTATTTCCACCTCTGAGATGGGTCATTGTAAGCGGTGGGATGGCAGAACTAGCCAACCCCATGTGTGGTTTGCATGTACCTAATTTGCATGCAGTCCCCTTGGTGAGTCACAAGCTACTCACATCAGCAGACTTCTACCCAGCCACTTAGTAGGAACACACACTATGGCTAGGTGGGCCATATTAAATAATCCCCTGCGCTGCATGTCATTTTAAACCACTTAGTTTGTGGACAACTGACTTGAAGAGATGCTTCACAAAGGAAATATATGAACACCCAGTAAGAGCAAGTAGTACTCAAGATCACTAGTCACAGAGAAATGCAAAGTAAAAGTGCAATTGAATGCCCCTCTGTATCAGTTTCTTAGGGCTATCATGACGATTCTTTCCTGTCTCCTTTTAATTACTATTTTTAAATAAGAAATAGAGTTGTTCATGAAGCATATGAATGTTTAGACTTAAAGAAGAACCCTCACTATGGCATATCAAAACTATTTGGTGTCTACCTATTAGGGGAAAGTAGCATCTGAGGTATTAAAGGTTTGTCTTAAAACAATCAGCCATCCAACAAATGTACTAATGTGCTTGTCACAATTGATGGATGGATGGATCGTGATAAGGGCTGTATGAGCCCCCAATAAAATGATTTTAAAAAACACACAAAACAATCAGCCATCTAAGTGAGGCACCAGCTAAGTTCACGTGAAGGAACCACATCAGTATGTGTGATCAAAGGCTTATAAATAATAAAATTCAAGTCTGCAGGAAGGATTGGTATTAAGGCTTAAATTCTGAACACCTGGTTTGCAGAAAGGTATGGATGACAGTAAAAGCCCCCAATCCAGCATGGATTAGACCTCCGGTGAAGCCCCTTCTGACCATAGTCCAGGGGTGTGAATAGCCTTGCTGTTAGAGAACTTTGTAAAGTGGATTCTTGGAGATGTAGTTAGGTTAAAATGTAACACCATAGCAGTGGATCTCCCTTTTGGCTCATTTTAAGTTTGTTCCAATTTCTGCGTTGCTATTGAGGTTTTTCTTTTGTTATTGTAGAGGGGTTATTTTTTGTTTGGGTTTGGTTTTGTATGTTTTTTCTGTATATGAAATCCAGGATAGGTAGAGACAGTCATTGGATTAATAGTCTTCTAGGGGCATGATGGGGGTGGTGGGGGAACTGGGGAGATAACAACAATGAGCACAAGGAAGAAGAAAACGATCTAGAATTGATCGTGGTAATGATTGTACAATTCTTCTAGACATGTTAGAACGATGGAATTGTATGATGTGGCTTATGTGCCAATAAAACTTGGGAGCGGGGGAGAACATCAAACATGAAGAAAGCAAACAGTCTTAAAAGACAGGAAATAGAGGGGGGACGGGGAAGGAAGGAGGGAAGGAAAAGGAAGTGCCTAACTTGGAGAGTGAAGGGAGAACTGCAGCTGCAGAATCGAGGCAAGCTGCAACGTGGTTAGGCAGTGCCAACAGAGTGCCTACCTCCAAGCTCCAGTGGGCTGAAGAGAGTAGGGGGGGAAAAAGAAGAAAGAAAAGACAGGAAATAAAGTAGATGTCAGAAGAGATTCTGAAACTTGCTCTTAATTGTAGAGTAGCTAAGGCAAATGTAAGGAATGATGAAGTCAGAGTGGAACAGAAAATTTCCAGGGGCAGCTTGTGAAGACCAAGTACTGTGTTAGTCCGGATTGACTAGAGAAATGAATTTATAGATGCTCATATGTCTATATGAAATAGCTTTATATAAAGAGTAACTGTACATTAAGAAAACATCCAACCCAGTCCATAAGTCCGATATTACCCCATATGGCGATACTAGTCCATAATTCCTCTTTGGACTCACGCAGCCATGTAATGATGCTGAATGCAGGGAGATCACAGGTCAGTGGGTAGAAAGTCTTGTGGATCCAGTGGTGGTGGAAGCATCTCAGCGCTGGTGTGGGTCTCCATGTGCCTCTTCCAGCTCCAGGGCTCTGGCTCCATCAGTGTGTCTCCGTGTGGCTTGTCAACAGGAGTCTTGCAGGGAGAGAGTGTATCTGGCCTCCAGTGAGCTATTTATTTCCATTGTGCCTCCAAATGAGGTCATCAAGCTGAGACCTGATTGACAGGCTAAGTTCTACCCCTTCACTCTTAATAGTTTCAAGCTGACACCAGATTGTGTAACTACCACAAGTATTATAATGAAAGGTGTACAGACCTGGAGTTAGGAAGCCCAAAAGGAAGAGCACATGCAGCATATCTTAAACTAAATGAACTCAGGATTGAGTTGCAATCCTGAAGGCTCTAGGGGCACAATAGTGAATGGTGCAAGAAGTGTCAAAAGAAGATGGAAAGGGAGATATCAGTCAGTGTAACACATGAAAAAATAACAATAATTTATAAATTATCAAGGTTCATGAGGGAGGGAGGGTGGGAGGGAGAGGAAGAAATGAGGAGCTGATACCAAGGGCTCAAGTAGAATGAAAATGTTTTGAAAATGAGGATGGCAACAAATGTACAAATGTGCTTGCCACAATGGATGGATGGATTGTGATAAGAGCTGTGTGAGCCCCAATAAAATGATTTTTTTTAAAAAGATGGAAAAGTACAGAGTCACTGTATCAAAAAAATTAGTCAACATTCAACCATTTCAAGAGGTAGCATATGATAAAGAACCAATGGTAATGAAGGAAGAAGTCCATGCTGCATTGAAGACAGCCAAAAACAAGGCTCATGAACTGAAATGTTTCATCAAGCTGATGAAGCCCCTGGAAGCACTCACTCATCTATGTCAAGGAATTTGGAAGGCAGATACTTGGTCAACTGAGTGGGAGAGATCTATGTTTGTACCCATTCCAAAGAAAGGTGATCCAACAGAATGCTCAGACTATAGAACAATATAAATGATATCACATGCAAGTAAAATGCTGCTGAAGATCATTCAACAACAATTGCAGCAGTACATTGGTAGGGAGCTGCCAGAGGTGCAGGCAGGAGTCAGAATATGTGGAACAAGGGATGCCATTGCTGATGTCAGATCAGATGGATCTTGGCTGAAAGCAGAGAATACCAGAAAGATAGTTACTTGTGTTTGACTGTATAGTTGCAATTAATTCAATGTCAGTGACTGTTGTTGTTATTCTAGGAATAATAATATTTATCTATCTCATTCTATTTAGAATTAATACTTTATCGTTTAATGTAAAATTTAAATCTTACAAGAAACAAATCCATTTAACTCCCATCATTTGTACTATTCTAAGATGTACTGCAAGCACATACTAATAAACTCCAGAACACAGTGTTATAAATGTTATTGCTGCTGTTTTGCTTTTACTACTATTATGAGAAAAATAATCTCTTATCTTTACCCACATGGTTACCATTTCAGGGGTTCTTTTTTCCTTCTGCTAGACTCAAATTTCCACCAAGGGTCTTCTTTATGCTTTCAAATGAGTTTCCATTAAGGCTCTTCTTTATAAGTCTTATTATTCACCTTAACTACTATAGAAATTTGTATGATCCATTTTCATTGAACTTTTCATTAATTCTTGCTCCTAGTTACAAACCTAGTTAAACTTCCTACTTTACAAACCTAGTGAACTATTATATATTTAAAAGTTCAAAATATTTAGATAATTAAAACTAATAAAATCTCGAGTATGTGTAGCACTTTTGAATCCAATAAACTACATTTTTGTAAATATGGTGCATCTTCATGTTGTTGTGGTCAACCCCCAAATCACGAAAACCCTTTGTACATAGGATGAACAGTCCATATGGTTTTTAATGGCAGATTTTAAAAAATGATGGCCGGGTTGTTCTTCTAAGTTCATCTTAGTCTGGAAACTCCACTGAATCTGATAAGTACCTTCATAGTTAATATTATTTGTTAATTTGACTAGGTAGTGATTGTGTCATTTTTTTCCACTTTTTAAGCTGATGAATTGCCATTTTGTGGTGTTATGTAACTATGTGTTGACAATCCTAAACTTCCCTATGTTATTGAAGCATACTCAGGGTGTGCTGTGTATGAAATCATAGCCTTATAAGACAGCGTGACTCAATTCAAAGCCTTACTCAACTCACATGTTTGATTGAGTCACAATTTTTATTTTATAAGAGAGAATTGAGCAGAGAAGAGATCCAGATCCAGGACCTCACTGCTACCAAGATAGAAGAAACTCTAACAAAGGTCTCTAAGCTGAGAACCTAGACCCTGGGAAAGACTGATGTCAAGGAGTGGGTAGGAAACAGAGCAAATAGAATCTCACCTTCTAGAACTTTTACTTTCTACTGACATTTAGAGGTCATTCATTCTTCTGGCATCACATGAGAATAGATTAGTGCTTCAAATGGCATGGAGGTGACCATGTCTGAACTCCTCTGGATTCTCTATTGCTATGATGGCAGCAGCCAGACATGTCTCCACGTTCCATCCTTCTTTACCTACTTTGACACCAAACGTTGCTCTACGTCTATGCTGGGTTCAACACTTCATTGCAATGGCCACACAGAACTCAAAGACAGTACTCACAGTTATGGAAGTTTATTAGGGAAGTTAACAGGTTACTACAAGTCAGGATCAGTAAACAGTTATTGGTCCATAGTAACACCAATCGTTAGGCAGCAGCCAAGTGTCTCTCCAGTCCTCAGCCCCTCAACTATGTGGTCCTTTGGCCTTTGCCTCCATGGACCAGGAAGCCTACCTGTTGCGCCACCTCAGCACTGCTCCTTTGTTCTGTTTCGTGATTGTCTTGCTTTGACCTCTTGGCCTGGCTTATTTGCTCTGTGCCAGAGTCTCTGGTGCTTCTGGTCTGGGCCTCCGCCATGTCAGAAAGATCCGGAAAGTGATCTTCTGATGGTGTTGGGATTTCTCGCTGGTCCTCGATGACTCTGGCACACAGAAGAATAGCTGTCATGCTTTCATGGAGGTATGGTTTTTGTCTTTCAGCAGACCATGCTTTCACGAAAACAAAGGTGTGGCTTGGTTCATACACACTATGAAATTCAGGTCTTAATCCTTTCCATTACCATAATAGAGAAATTCCTCCAAAATGGAATTATAGCCACAGGCATAGAGTCTACAAAGATAACACATCACACAAGGAATTATGGGTAGAAGGGTCATATTAATTGACTACATCAACCTGAAACCCTAAAGTTGTATGGTTCATCTCCTTCAAAGCTGGAGCTCCTCTGTACCATTCCTATAAATTTGCTCTTTGCTTACATTGGTAGTAATTGGTTTCTGCTTTTTGCAATCAAAGAATCATAAGAAAAAAGATGCTCTTTCTCATTCTACCTGGGCATTCCTAAAATGTCCTAGATGTTCTTTTCTCTGATGCACACTTACTCAAAAATATCTCATGCATTTCAATGATATTCATTATTATCTATATGAAGGGACTTCAAAATGTCGACAGAAAATTTGTTTTTCCTTTTCATTCCATTTTCCACAAACTTTTTGATGGCCCCTTATATACGAATGATTGACAAACATATTAATGATGGATAAACAAATATCTTTATTTCAGACAGATACCTCTCTCATAGGAACCAGTTTTCATCTGCCCAAAGGTTAACTCAACTTTTCTTGGAAATTTCCACCATTCTAACAATTGTTCATTTCACAAGCCAGCAAGCAAGTCTTAATTTGATCTCTTTTCAGGCCATGAGCCTTTCCATTTTTACCAATAATCAGTTTATTATCATTTTTTCTGTTTTCTCTTTGAACTCCCTTGTCATTGTATTTATTAGACACTACTCAGTCGTGACATCATTTATTCTTACCTGCTTTCCTACTTCCAATATTTCCTCCCCTGTAAAACTTCTCCAGGTTGCAGCCAGAAGGGCCTATCTAAATAAAAAAATGTTTCTGTCATTTATTCATAAATTCTGCTTCAATGTTTCTCCATTGCCATTGTGGTAGTTATATCATCTGGTGTCAATTTGAGAGGATTAAGAGTGAAGGGGTGGAGTCTGGCCTGTCAATCAAGATATAACCAATGAGGCCTCTGTGTGGGCATGGCCTTCTCCTGAGAATTCTGGGAACTCCTGGACTTCTTCCTTGGGGGACAGGAGAGACTCTCTCTCTACTCACTTCCTGTGAGACATCCCTGAGGAGAAGCCACATGGACCTACCCTGATGCAGCCCTAGGAACTGAAGGAGCCACATGGAGACCCCTGTCAGCACTGAGATGCTTCTACCTGCCACTGACTTTGCAGCTACTGGCCTATGATCTTCCTGCATTCAACATCATTGCATGTATTTTGTGAGTCTGAAGACGGCTTTACAGATTGGTATCGGATATATGGGCTATTATCAGACTTAGGGGCTTGGACTGAACAGGGTTGGGAGGCTTTCTTAATGTACAATTACCCTTTATATAAAACACTCTCATGTACACTGATACAGATAAGAACTGGAAACACAGGGAATCCAGGACGTATGATCCCTTCAGTACCAGTAGTGAGAGTAGCGATACCAGGAGGGTAGAGGAAGGGTGGGGTAGAGAGGGGGAACCGATTACAGGCATCTATATAAAACCTCCTCCCTGGGGAACAGACAACAGAAAAGTGGGTGAAGGGAGACGTCGGATAGTGTAAGATATGACAAAATAATAATTTATAAATAATCAAGGGTTCATAAGGGAAGGGGGAGCGGGGAAGGAGGGGGGGAAATGAGGAGCTGATGCCAGGGGCTTACATGAAGAGCAAAGGTTTTGAGAATGATGAGGGTAATGAATGTACAAATGTGCTTTATACAATTGATGTATGTATGGATCATGATCAGAGTTGTATGAGCCCCCAATAAAATGACTAAAACCCAACAACTCTCTATGTGTTTCTATGGATTTGTTCCTCTAGTCTACCCAGACTAACACAGCCCTTGTGAAAAAGTGTACAGGTGCCCATTTCTGCCAGTCAACGATACCAAGTCATTTGCAGTCCAGAATATTTGCCACAATTCTGTCACGAAAGGCCTGTGCAACCTCATTCCCTTTGCTTAAAATGCCTTCTCCTACCCCTTCCTCATTGCTAACTAGCAATCATATTTCAGGTCTCAAATTCTATATCACTCCCTAAGATAATCAGTCTCTGACCCTCCTAGACCTGTGATGTCCAGTATGATAGCCACCAGCCCTTGAAATGTAGCTTGTCTGAATTGGGATGTGTTGTAAAATACACACCAGACTTGGAAGGCTTAGTATGAAAACAAGGGTATGAAATATTTTATCAATAATTTTAATACCAGTCACACACAAAATAATACTTTTAATATATTGAGTTGTCAAGTATATTATTAAAATTAATTTAATGTTTCTTTTTATATTTTGAAGTGGCTACAAAAAAATTAAATTACATGTGGCTCATATTCTATTTATTTGAATGCCTAGACTAAATACGAGTTCCTTTTTCAGTGCTCTGTAGTTATTTCCCCTCCCCCATTCAATAACTTCTACATGTATAATTCAGTGCCAATGATTAATATCTTCTTGTTGTCCAACCATTATTGATATCCCTTTCCACATTGTTCCACCACCATTAAAATAAACTCAATGCCCCTAAGCAAAAACACTTCCTCCTTCACCCAAGATTGTAGTTATTTCCTTAAGGCAGCAGTTCTCAACCTGTGAGTCGATACCCCTTTGGGAGTCAAGGGACCCTTTCACAGGGGTCACCTGATTCATAACAGTAGCAACGTGACAGTTATGAAGTAACAATGAAAATAATTTTATGGTTGGGGGGTCACCACAACATGAGGAACTGTATTAAAGGGTCACAGCATTAAGAAGGTTGAGAACCACTTCCTTCCGGGGTGTGGGAAACTTAGAACTGGGTAGAAAATGTATGCCGAGAAATTCCCTGCACTCATATTTAAGGAATCTGGGAAGCAGATTCTGGTGGAGGAGGCTTTCATACTCTTGAGTTGGAGATCCATCCCAGTAAAAGATACATCCCATTCTCCTAAGTAAAAGTTATTCCCCACAATGCCCCGCCTGCTGTAATAATTCCAATTTCAAGGTGCTCCTTGGAAACACTTGGTTGCTCCTAGAAGCTTGCAGGTTAACTGCTTGAAGGCTATTTGCCTGAAGGCTGTCTGTCATCAAAAACAATCAGACCCTATTGTTTGTCCCACCCTAGGTACAGCCTGATAGAGATCATAGATTATTCCCCTGGAGAAGGGCTCAGGGACACCTAAGGTCAAGTCAGCTCAGGGGCAGCCAAGGTTAGGCTACCATCTTAACTCTAGAACCCACCCATCTTGTTGTATATGTACCTTCCTGTCACAGGTATGTCCTTAGCACGTCCCCTTTCCTGTTGCCTACATACCCTAAGCTCGTCCCCTTTCTGTTATGTGTTTGCCTCCAATACATCCCCTTTCTGTTACATATGTGTATGCCATGGTTTGCATGCCTGAGATTATATAAGGCTGTTAAGAAAATACATTCACCCCCTCTCTGGTCCGGGCCTCCATGGAAGAGGTGAGCCCTTGCATGCTTTGTCTGCTGTTTTTTTAGCTTACCCCTCAATTACAAAATCACCCCCTAGGAACCCATTCAGTTGTAGAGGACGGTCTCCCACAAAGGGACCCTGGTGACACTGTCTAGTAAGCACTGGACTGCTACCTCAAGGTTCTGTGTTTCAAACCCAGCGGATACTCTTTTGAAGAAAAATGAGGCTGTCTGCCTTGATAAAGATTTATGTAGGTTTACTATGAGTTGGAATTAACTCCAAGGCAGCTGGACTGTTTAGTCCCCACTTCCAGCTTATCTTTCCAGGCCAGGTCTGAACAGCCCCTCCCCTCAGTGTTCTGGGATGATTATTTACTCACAGACCACATCCTGACTCAGCACCAGAGGCCTTCCTTACCCTTATCAGTACATACGTCCTTGGCTCAAGCCCTATATATGTCCCACTGCCAGGCTCGATTTCCCTGACCTAACTCCTGGGAGTTCTTTCCCCGCCTCAATAAAATCTTTCTCAACTTCACATTCCTGGCTAAAGTCTACGTATTTCTGTTCTGCGCCTCCATCTCCAACCTCTCATCTTGGTGCCAAAAGTCCTGGGACCGACAGGAGGGGCCTCTGTGCTGCCCCGGCCTTCCTCTGTCTGGTGTGCAGCCCTTCCTCCACGTTCAACCTCTCAGTTAATGCTATAGTAGCTTTGTTAAATTTCCAGTTTGTCTCCTGTGTTAGATTACAGGATCCTGATAGATCAGAGACTGTCTTGTCAATATAGTAATTCCAGAGCCAAAGGTGCACAAAGAAATATTTATTAGATGAATAATGCTTTATATTTTGATTCCAAATTTAAATCATATGCAAATGCATTATTTTTTGGTGGTTAGAGAAGTCTAACTGCATAGATTTCAATCTTAGTTCTCTAACTTGCTGGCTGTGTGATTCTGGGCACAAGGTACTTACTTTTTCTCTGATTGTTTTCTTAACAAAAGATGGAAATATGGGTGGCTGTGAAGGGTTGCCAAGGGCTGGGGTGGAGAATACTCTGAAAACAAAGAGGCATGAGGAAACCTTTGGAGTGAGAGAAATAGTCTATAGATTATAGTGGTCAGTCCAGAACTACATGTTCCTCAAGTTCATAGAACTAACAACAGGGAATTTTACTTTAAACTATATCTTAAATTAGGAGGTTGGGGGTAAGGGAAGAGTAGCATCAACCTCTAATGAAAAATGCACATAAAACACTTAACACAATTCGCACCCAAATAATTAAACCCAAAACCAAAATCACCCGCCACGGAGGCAATGCTGACTCTTAATGACTCGCTGTGGGTTTCCGAGACTAATTGTTTTTGGGAGTACAAAGCCCAGTTTTTCTCCTGTGGAGCAGCTGGTGGTTTGAACTGCCAACCATGAAGATGGCAGTCCAACTCGAAACTACTACACCACCAAGGCTCCTCCCCACATAATTAGTCCTTAAAAATTAGCAATCCGTTCAACTATAATAGAGAAGAGTTTTGCGATGTTTGGAAAAACAGAGGGGACTCAACCTGTAGTTCTAATCTGGTTCTCTCATGGATCAGTTGGAAGCTGAGCTCAATTTGAGTTAAACTTGTTGTGACATTTAAATTAGACAATGCATGTGAACTGCTTTATATAAACTATAGATCCACAGAAAATTGTGACAGGATTACTCATATGACAATAATACAAAATCAAAGGACCACAAATTAGGCTGTGGGCTGGGCAAAGAAAACGGGGGATGTGAAATGGAACTGAGAAAAAAGGGCGTGCACCTCCTAGTCCCTAATACTATTCACGCCTCTACCTGCTCTAGGTCAATTCTGAAGACAGTCTAGCCACTTCAGACAATGTAGGCACTGGGCAAGACCCACACCAAAAGAACACTAAAGCCATGGAAGGGGTGAGTTGGCGGGAGAATTTTTGTTTTTTCAAATCCTTTTATTGGGAGCTGGTACAATTCTTATCACACTCCATCCATCCATTGTGTCAAGGACATTTGTACATTTGTTGCCACCATCATTCTCAAAACATTTGCTTTCTACTTGAGCCCTTAACATCAGCTCCTCATTTTTGACGGGATACCTTTTGAAACAGGACAATGAGCTCAAATCATACAACTCCAGAGCTCCATAATAGCCCATTGTGAGAAGGGGCTTTGATCATTTCATTGATCGTTTTTATATCAAGATTGCCTCCAGAGTTCCTACCCCTAACAGCATGACTGACTCTGGCATGCCACCAGTGACCGTGACTAGCATAATCTATGGGGCTGGAGCCAGGTAATAAAATAATACCGGTGGGGGGGAAATAATAATAATACCGGTGGGCTGTTCTTCGAGGAACCCCAAGGGGCTGTTAATCTGGGCTTAGTGTTCGAACCTTAAATTCCCTCCTCTGCCACGTGGTGCCCCCCGCGGAATTCGCGCGCCTCGCGAGTTGTCACGTGACACCCGCCACGCACCTGAAGGCAGTGGCCACTGAACGCGGGGTTCGGACCCAATAGGGACCCCCCGCGGAATTCGCGCACCTCGCGAGTTGTCACGTGACACCCGCCACGCACCTGAAGGCAGTGGCCACTGAACGCGGGGTTCGGACCCAATAGGGACCCGGACACAATGAACCTGGGGGTCTGTCGGAGCAAGTTTCCTTGCGGGCGACTTTACCCTCAGCAACCTGACCCCTGAAAGTGCTCTCCACGCCGGAAGTGTACGAATCCGCAGCACGTGGGGTTGCCAGGGCGCGTTTCACGTGACTGGGCGGGGCCTCGTGAACCTGGTAGCCAATGGTAGACCTGGAGGGCGGTGCCTGTGACGCGCCTGGGGCCTATCCCGGAAGTGGGTCGAGGTGGGGGCGGGCAAGGGCGGGGAGGCCGGGGTGTGGAAAG
>NW_022111320.1:17725318-17738053 GCF_000313985.2 Echinops telfairi | reverse complement strand
TATCAATGCACAACTAGCAGACCTACGATGCTTGGCACGGAACCTGTCTGAAATGATCCGTTTCCCGCTCGTCGTTAAAATGCAAATTCAAACTTTTGTGCCTAGTTCCCTCGGCAAAAGCTACACTCTCCCCAGCCCACCATGGCGGATGAAATTGATTTCACGACTGGAGACGCCGGGGCGTCCAGCACTTACCCTATGCAGTGCTCGGCCCTGCGCAAAAACGGCTTCGTGGTGCTCAAAGGACGACCATGCAAAATAGTGGAGATGTCAACTTCCAAAACTGGAAAGCATGGCCATGCCAAGGTAAGTGCCCATCCAGGTGTGGCGTTTGGGCTTCAGACTTGGGGGTTTTGATCATCCGTAGTCCATGACAAAGGATGAGTGTTCTGTGCTAATGATTTGGTAATAATACTCTTTTTTTCACCCACAGAAATACTGGATAATCAGTTCTGAAAGGTAGCATTTCCGTCTTGCACCGTTAGCGATGTTTTAGTGACTGGGAACTGAAACTGAGTCCTAGTGAGATAGAAGATCTATTCGGTATGGGCAAGGAGCAGAACGCTCGTGCATTGTGAAGAGCGGAACTAACCAATGTTACCGAACAGCTAGTGTAGAAATTGTTGAACGAGCGACCAAACTGTAACTCTTACTGAAAACAATAAAATGTCGTCTTAAAAAAGCTATTGCTCATAATAAGAAGGCCTCTCATAATAATTCTAAGGCTTCTATGGTTCTTTTTCTTACCTACTGTTTTGTTTGAATGACTGGACTTTTTTAAGGAAAGTAAAATTAGACGACCTTGAAAGGAAGAGAATCAGTCATAATCAGCGTGGGTATTGTGCTCTTGTGTAGTATGTATTGAGTGATATACTTGGCAGAGACTGAACGGGTTTCCTGTTCTCCTTCGCTGTTAGGTTCACCTTGTTGGAATTGATATTTTCACCGGCAAAAAGTATGAAGATATTTGCCCTTCTACTCACAACATGGACGTTCCAAATATTAAAAGAAACGATTATCAAGTAAGTGCTAATTTCTTTCAACATGATGCTTGTTTCTTCTGAAAGATCTCAGATACTTTGTGCTAGCAGTTATAATTTGACAAAGCCCAACATCACATTCTAGGCTTTTCTAACCAGACATCAGGCACCAGACATCGGAGACAGTTGTGATAGTTCACACTACTAGAGGATTACTGCTATTTTATGGACTTTTAATTCTTGCATTTCTAAAACGTTGAACCATTTAGTGTTCCTCAGAGCAAGTGACTGCATATTGTGGCCAACTAAATCCAGTGTTAAGTAAAATCACTACTATTGTACCTGGTGCTAAACAATTCAAATGTAGAGAAGACCCTCCTGGATGTTTTCTTCTCACTGTTCAGACTTTAGACTGTGAAGAAACAATTGGAATTGATATTCCCGCCAACAGAGTTTGTATGACAGGATAGGAGTCAGAATTTGGTATTCTTGAAGGAGAAAATGAGCTAAATGGCATAAATCCAAGGGGTAAAGGATATGGTCACTATGTGGTGAAAAAAATACAAAACTTTTTTCGATGTCTTTATTCGGTGACCATGCTGTGTGATCTTTATAATTACTGAGAGGTAGGAACTTCAGATTTTAGTTCCAGGCATACAGTTGGATAAAATTCAAAACTGTACTGCCATCTAGTCCATGCTGAGTCATTGCGACCACCGTGGGTTGCCAACACTGTGCACGTGAGTGGAAAGCTCAGCCTTTGTCCTGCAGAGCAGCTGGTGTGTTTCCAACTGCCGACCATGCGGCGCCCAGCCCACTACACCACCGGGGCTCCACGTACATTTGGATAGGCCATGTTTAATCCTAGCCTTCTGTTTGGAATATTGGCCTCTTGAGGTGTAAGAGGACTCTGGTGGCGCAGTGGGTTGTCAGTCTCAGAAACTCACAGGAGCAGTTCTCTGCTATGGAGGTTGACTGAGTTGCACTCCACTCAATGGTAGTGAGTTTGACTTTTTTTGGTTGTCTAAGAGCCAGATTAATCTTGTTAATGCTTTTCTTGAAAGTCTTCTCTGTAGCAGACATGCCATATATGTAGATGCTATTTTGTTCCTATTACCTAATGAAAATATGAATTGTATAGTTGGATTTGTTTAATTCAATTTGGATGGCTTTCTTTCTGTTCCCAATATATCATGCATGCTTTTTTCCTTTTTTAATTGTATATCCTTTTAAAGAATTGTATCCTTAACTGCAGCCCCCCCAGCTGCTTTCCATTTACTCTTTGTGAATGTGCAGGTGTATTTTTGTACTGTTTTAATCATAGTTAATGGTTTTGTATTTTCTCCTTCTCACAAATGTCTTTGTCTTAGTATAACAGCAGCAGGTGAGCTTTGCAGGTAAGCAGATCTGGGTGTAGATCTGATGCTGCCACTTACTTTATAACTAAATGGCCTAGGGCAAACTTCAAAACCTTTCCGAGGCTGTCTTTCCATCTACAAAAGAAGAGTCATGTAGGAGTAAATGACAAAAACGTACTACATAAGTACTTCATCAGTAGATAGGTACCAAGACACAAGTTCTCTTAGTAATGTGCTTGTGCTGGTCAAGTTACAGTGCCTTTTAAAAATAACAAGATACTTTTTGTGTGTGTGCTGGGGAAAATAAACAATTTGGAGGTCTGGGCTAATGACATTTTTGACAAAACCCAAGTGACACCTTTCTAAATCACGGAAACCTTGCAGCAAATTCATAAATATATTGCCCTACATAAAACAATAAGTCTTTAGATGGATTAAATGTGTTTTAAGGCAGGCTGCGTAGACTATCAACATGGATGAATAATAATAATATTAAATGTGTTGAATTCTAGAAACTGATGGAAAACACCGTAAAGTTACCGTTGATAACATAGCTGCCGAAGTTGAGGTCTCACATGTTTGACATTTTCGATTTTAAGCGGATATGTTGACCTCAGTGGGTGCGAAAAGTGCTGCTGAAAGATCAGGGGACTCCAAGAGCTGATCCTACTATGGCTCTTGCAAGCAAAGGAAAGCTAGTGAAAGTGACATTATGTAACAAATCACAACCTCAGACCAGCCTTGGATTTGCCAGTGGGATCCAAAGAGCAAGGTCCATTCAGAAAATGGTTTTCAAGGGTATTGCTGGGCCAGATGGCAGAGCGATCAACTTAAAAGGTTATGGCGACTGTTTTAGGATTCCAAAGGGAAAACCCTGAGAAATTTTTACAAAGGACACAGGAGGCTTATTAGGAAGTTGGGGTTTTTTTAATTAAAAACTGCATTGGTGAACAAAATACCAAGGAAGTTGTAAAGAATGAATTTTTTTTCATCAAGGTTTGCAAAGGCTATCCTATAAGAATTTCATTGGGAAATTTTTCATTTATCCACTGTGCACTGTACAGCCACTTTAGCCATTTCTATTATTCCCCAAACTCAAAGAACATTTAAAAGGAGCACAATTTTGAATCCTTTCAGGATGCCAAAACTATAGTTGTGCAAATCAAGACGAGAGGCATGTAAAGACGCACTGCCATAGAGCCCCTTCTGTTTGTAACTGCCCTATCTAGAGTTTCCAAGGATGAATCTTTACAGCAGTACTTCTCAACGTGTGGGTCATGACCCCTTTGGGGGTCGAACGACCCTTCCACAGGGGTCACCCGATATATAACAGCGCAAAATTGCAGTTATGAAGTAGCAGCGAAAATAACTTTATGGTTGAGGGGGATCACCACAACATGAGGAACTGCATTAAAGGGTGGTGGCATGAGGAAGGTTGAGACCCACTGCTTTACAGGAACAGACAGCCTCAACTTTCTCTCTAGGAACAAACCCCACCGTTAGCAGCCCAATACTCACCCAGCAGCGCCACCAGGGCTTCTTGAGAGGAGGTTGAGAGTTGTACACACTACCTTCAGCAGTGGGTATAACTTAAAATGGAGGGCCTGGTGAGAAACCATAGCTTCTTCGCATTTTGTCTTGGTAGCAGTGCTAACACAGTGGGTATTTCATAAACATTTGACATTATTCTTTGTGGCAAGTGTATCTATGTTGCAGCATACTGAGGCTGAACATAAAAAATTTTCTTTTACCAAAATTGAGTTTCTCTGTTTTTATCCCTAAAATGCGAGTGAGTGTGCATGCTTTGAATATTCAGTGTTAGAATGCTTTTGCCTACTGGATATTTCAGAAAGATGGCTAACAGCAGTTCACATAGTTAATCACTAGTTGGAGCTCAGAATTTAACATACAGACAGGAACAATTAGGTTTGGGGTTTGTTGTGGCATAGAATAGGGCTTGGGTTAGAGTAAGCCAGATGAGGTAAAAACTCCTCAGGCATAAAATTTTACATAAAGACATGACTTAATACCAAGCCATTTTGAAACTTAAGGAAAAAGGAAATAATAATTCTGATCACTGTCTTTATTAATTTTGCTCATCAAAGAGTTTTTCTGTTGATTTTTATTTAGTATGGCAGTAAAATATTCATCTTGATCACAGAGTTATCTTGTACCCACGATGAGCCCCACCTCCCTCCCCCTAGTCGTGGCATGTGGTGTGTGGTTCATACTGTACCGTGGCCCAGAGGAGGACAGGAGCCGTGAAGACGAGCTCTCAAGATTGCTACTCTGGCACTCACTAGCCCAGTGACCTCCGCAAGTCTCACCCTCTCTCCTGCCTCATTTCTTTACTTATAAACTGGCAGTGAAAATAATAAACTTCATAAGATGAGCCCCAGTGGCGTAGTGGTTATGTATTGGGCTGCTAACTACAAGGTCAGTTCGAAACACTGGCTATTCCATAGGAGAAAATGAAGCTGTCTGCTGCAGGAGGGATCGACATTTTGGAACCCCACAGGAGCAGTTCTACCCTGTCCCATAGAGCACGTCACTGTGCATCAGAATTGACCCGGTGGCAGGAGGGTTGGTTTTGGATTTCTAGAATCGTGCCATGCAGAGTAAGTTCTTGGCATCCCTTGGTATCAAGTCAGCATAGAGTGCTTATCCCTATTCCTTTGGGTTTTTTAATTCTCTGAGCTTTTCCAGCTATATCTAATGAGCAAGAGTGGCCTTTGCTTTTCTTCTTCATGGAGTCTTCTGTATCTGCTGAATTCCTTATTCTTAGTGCCGGTTTCACAGTTGCGTCAAGCGAAATGTTTATCTGTTCATTATATTTAAAACAAACTTTTTTAAGGAAAGAAAACCATTAAATATTTTCCGTTTCAATTTTTATGAGTCTTAAAATAAATTCTACATGGAAAAAACATTTCTTTCCTCTTTCCAGATGTAGCTGGGGGGGCAGGCTTGTTAGTTGCCATTACTGGTCCACACAATAGGGATGGGTGCCAGGGGCTCCGTGGTGTCACAGATGGCCACTCTGGCACTCACTTGCTCAGTGACCTCAGCAAGAGACCCCTTGCTGAGGATGGAAATGACATGCATGCATCCAGACCCCTTTGGGGGTCCTAGATTCTTAACTACAGAAGTGTTTGTTCATG
Organism: Echinops telfairi; assembly: GCF_000313985.2. NCBI lineage: Eukaryota > Metazoa > Chordata > Mammalia > Afrosoricida > Tenrecidae > Echinops > Echinops telfairi. The sequence continues at coordinate 17,732,557 of NW_022111320.1, read as the reverse complement.
CTGACAGTATTCTCTGGAATCGTGTGTCTTTAGAAGAAAAGATGGTGTGCCTGTGCTCCACACCGCACAGAAAGGCCTTTGTTGCATTCGCTCAAGTGATGTCTGCCAATCGAAGCCGTTTTCTAGAAAGAGCACTAATTACTGTGGGGGACACAGGGGTACTTATCATACATCTTAGTTATGGCTGAATTGTCACAATTATGAATATGAAATCTTAATATATGCTTTTGGATGTTAGGATACGTGTGTTGACTTTAACATAAGCCAAGAAAAAACATTAACAATGCTGTGAATTTCTTGAACTTAAATTCTTTTAGTAATTTGTATCTATTCTGGGAACCCTTATGTTCCAGATAGAAAGTTTGTCTTTGGAAATAGAAAACCTTTAAACCAGCAGGACCCCATCTTGCAGAAAAGAAGCAAACTGCTACAGGATCATTGGCAGTCATGGTGAGGGGGGAGCCCCTCCCCATGGTTCTCATACCTGTGTGTTCTATGTAGAGGAGGAACGTCGCCATATATTGGAACGTGCTGTGACTTCAAACCAAACTCTCTGCCTGCTCCTAGCAACCCAATAGGACAGGGTAGAACTGCCCCTGTGATCTTCCGAGACTGTTTATGAGAGTACAAAGTTTCATCTTTCTCCCGAGGAGTGGCTAGTAGGTTCAAACTGCTGACATTGCAGTTAGCAGCCCAATGCATAACCACCAGGGCTCCTCAAAGCAGCGGCCTAGGCCAACTGGATAGCAACTAAAACAAGCTCATTTCCATCAGGTCCATGCCAACACATAGCAACTTCATAGAAGGCTTCTGAAGCTTTAGATTTGTACAGTACGTGAGCAGACAGCTTCATCTTGCTCTCACAAAGCAGCTGGTAGGTTTGAACGCCTGCACCTATGGTTAGCAGCCCAATACTTAACCCACAGTGCCACCAACCCCCCTAAAATATCATCTAACAGGTGACAAAGTTAAATCTTTACAGGGCCGTTCAGCAGAGGCAAACTACTTGAGGTTCTGGGTTACACAGACCCATGCCTTCTCTGCCTGTAAAATAAATTGGGTTTATTTGGTAGGGGCTGGGGGCGGGGGGGCTGTCAGAAAAACTTTGTGAGAGACACCATGATTGGAGTGAGGTTTTCTGTAAATTTTTAAAATGAGGTTTTTTCAGAGAAGTACTATGAGCAAGAAAGGCAGATCCACGTGTAGAGAAAGAATGTGTTGCAGTGAACACAAATTTCTGATGGTCACACTGGAAGGAGCCAAGTACTGTCCTCCAGGGATTGGTGTCCTCTGAGGGACTGCATTGGTTTCCACTCTGGTGGTCGGACTGGTCAGTGATGCCCCAGCTCATGAACCCATTCAGCAAGGACTGGGAGGCTGCCGAAAGGATCAAAGGACAGGAGGTTCATCTTACCTAGCTAATGATTTAGTGCCTTCTCTGAAGGAGATGCCCTTTGGTGCACATTAGTGTGAACATGGCCATTCGCTAACTGATTTGTAGAATCTGTCCACTTCCCCAAAGCTCACTGTCAGCAATCTCCTCGCTTAGTTCTTAGTATTCTGGACCTTCTGGCCAAACTCTTAGCCATTCCTCACGATCATAGTAAATCCAAAGCTCTGTCCTCTCATCCCAGCCCAGGGCGTCTCCCAGTCTTTGAAGGCCACTTAAGAGATGTGCCTACATGCTGTGCATAACTATATAAAAACCACTCAGAATCCTTCCTCAGGACCTAGGGAACTCCCCGTGAAGCTGTTGGTATGGATTGATAAGTACCTGAAATATGTTGTGGTTAGGTGCCAGGGAGTCGGTTCCGGCGCATAGCGACCATATATGTGTGCAACAGAACGAGACACTCCCAGGCCCTGCACTACCCTCACAATTGTTCTCATGTTTGAAGCATGTTATGGCCCCCCCTAAATCAAGACGCAGAATTGTGTGTATAGTATGATGTCTTTTACTTGATTTCAAATGATTCGGACATTCTTTTTTCTTAAAAAGCAAAAGATGTCAATGTGGCAGGATATGGGGATAGTTCTGAGTCAGCGTATTTTCTCAGACAGCTTGTTTGTGCTTGGAAAGTGCTCAAAGTGATCTCAACACTCCCTCGCCTGTGGTAAGAGTGCCGCTCTGCATGCCCAACTCTATTGCCTGGCTGTTCAGATAACACCCCGCTGGTGATGATGCTCTTTGCTTAGGCTGATTATGACCAAGCCTCCCGTTAGGGGAAGTGGGATACGCGATGATACATTGAGGGGATCTTGCAGTGGCTAAGTGGAACCAGAATGCGTATGGATGGTTGGATGTAAAGCTCTCTGTTCTCTGAACCTTCGTCTCGTTCACAATCATACGTTTTAGATTCACAGCCTCAGAAACCCTGTGGTGTGTCTCTCCTCTGCCCTAGCGCGTCAGTGCGCGTCTGATTGCCCCAGTGTTTGACATCACACCACTGTATAGTTATGTAAAAGGTTACCATGGGGGAAACTGGACCTACTATGGTTGCAACTTACTGTGAATGGGTGGTTATTTTAAAATAAAAAGTTTAAGGAAACAAAACAGGACTAGGCCTGACCTAAATGAATATGATTGTTTTGAAGTGGATTGAAGAAACAAAATTAAATTCAAGGATTAGGGTTAATAAAATAAGTCACCTTTGGTGATATGCCTTCTGTTATGTAACAATAATGTAAACACGGGCCAGAGAGTGTCTCTGCAATTTCGTTTTCTGTTTTTTGCAATTTCTTCTTTGTCCCTGGTAGGCATGCCACGCGCCTCCTTCCCTTTCCTAGTACGTACAGGGCTTTTTCCGGAATTCAGAGACACCGTGCTATTTTTCTATTAGTACAGTAGACTATTTCAACATATAAAGAATTTCATGTTCTCATCACTTAGAGTCATCGGTTTCCAGTATGTGGACAGTCTTAAAACATCTGAACCACCACCACCACCATTTTTTCCCCTTCTGCCTCTTGATTAATTTGAAACGAATCCTGGCTGGTGTGTCATTTCGCCTGCAAATACTGTAAGCACCTCCAAGAGAGCGCCTCGGTAGCGTAGTGGTTAAGCATTGGGCAGCTAATCAGAAGGTCAGCAGCTTGAAACCGCCTGACGCTCCCAGGGACCAGAAAGAATTACAGTCTCAGAACCTGCTCTACTGTGTCCCTAGGAGACGGCTTCAACTCAGTGGCAGTGAGGTTGGTTTGGAGTTTGGGGGGAAAGGCCCCACTAAAAAAGCAAAAGTAAAGTGCTGGTAGGTGCTGACTCGTGTGTACAACAACAAAACGCTGCCGAGTCCTATGCCAGCCGCACAGTTGCTGTTTGATCCCACTGAGTGGCTTCCGCTGGGTCAGTCCATCGCCTTGAGAACTTCTGTCTCCATGCTCAAGTTGACCGAGCATGTTGTCTTTCTCAGGGACTGGTTGGTCTTGATGGCATGTCTAACGTACCTGGAACTTTAAAAACATTATTATGTCTACATTTCACTAATTGGCTCTTTGTTGATGTGTTTCGGTGTGGTGGTGATAGTTTTTGCTAATAGTTTGTCTGCATCAGGACCAAATAAGGTCTACATGTTGAAACGTGTTGATGTCTCTCTTAACATCTCTTAATCTGTGGGTGATTCTTCCCTCCTGGGTGCACTTACCTTCCCTCCCTTCCTGCCTCTCATTCATTTTCCCTCTCTCATTTGCTCCCTCGCTTACTTGCCTTGCTTTGCAATTTCTTTATGAAGAAACAATTGTTCATTCTGGTCTGAATTTTACCAACCGTATTTCCTTCTTGTTTAGCATGTACCTCTGTCTTGCCTGAAAATTGGTGATTAGATGTAGAGGTTTGATGAGCTTCAATTTAAATTTTTGTTTCTTCCTCTTCTTTCCTTAGATCTTTCTGGGTTTTTTTAGTTGTTTTTAACAAAAATCCTCCATAGGCGGTGATCTGTACAACCGTCAAGTAAATAAAGCTGTTTGTTTCTCTTTCTAGTGACATCATTAGGTTTTTGGGTTATTGCTTTTATCCATTAATTTATTAGGGGTGACAATGGTCTTTCATTTACTTAACCAAAATAATGCCATAAGAGAATAAGTAGAAAGCCTCATCCTTCCTCTATGGAGCAGCGGGTGGTTTTGAACTGCTGACCATTTAGTTAGACGCTCAACTTATAACCAACTGTTCTACCAGGACTTCTCACATATATGAGTGGGCTTCAAAAACAATAGCTCATTTAAAAACGCCATTATCTTTGAATTTATTTTTCCATGAACTTTTTAAGCCCTACTGTATGTGTACATACAGGTCCTACACACTACACATCCATGTGTATGGGTGTGTATATATAATATATATATACACACACACACACACACACAAGGGAGCTTCAAAGGTTCATGGAAAAAGTCTATTTTCTTTCAAAGCCATTTTCCATGATATTGGGTAAGGGTGATGGAGGATGATGTAAGATATGAAAATAATTATAACTCATCAAGGGTGGGGAGAGGGAAAAATGAGATGCCAATATCAAGGGCTCAAGTAGAAAGAAAATGCTTTGAAAATGATGATGGCAGCATATGTGCAAATGTGCTTGACACAATGGATGAATGTATGGATTGGGATAAGAGATGTAAGTGCCCCCAATAAAAGTATTTATTAAAAACAAAAAAACATTTTCCATGAACTTTTTGAAACCTCCTTGCACATGGTGCAAGTATATATGAAAGACTGTCAATACTTTGTTCTTTTCTTTCAATTAGAACCTTGCAAAATGAGTTCATTACCAGTATCCACTATGACTAAGAAGGTGTAGGGGTGTGTGTGTGTGTGTGTGTGTGTGTGTGTAAGTAAAAGAGAACTGGAGCATTTAAACATGTTCAGTACACTGTAGTTACTATCCTTATCATGCCTTTTACTGGTGATGGCTTATTCTAGTCAGCTCCTGGAACTGTGGTCATATAAGAGTATAGTATTGATTGCTAGAGTCATGATCTTTTGAATCTCTAGTAAAAATATAAAACTAGATTACCGTGGGTCTTCAGAAAGTTTGTGGAAAATGGATATTAGGAGAAATATTAAGAGTCTTTTCCACCAAAATAAACTGTTAAAACATGTCTCAACAGCATTTAGTTTGAGGCATTAATAATGATAAGACACCAATTTGAAATTCTGCTAAAAGTGAAGCAAGAACAAACAATTTATGGTAGTGCTTGGGTGGGAGAATGGCAAGTTCACTGATACTTGACAAAAAGTGCACAGTACATGCCCCATAGAATCAGCAGTCTACAAATGGACAGCTCATTTTCAGAAGTGACAAGGTTATGCTGAAGATGAAGCCCACAGCAGCAGACCATCCACATCCATTTGTAAGAAAGCAATCTTCTTGTTCCCTAATTGAAGAAATAATAATAGCCACACCGGTGACTTCTCATTTGGTTCAGCGTATGCAGTTCTGACTAAGAAATTAAGCTGAGCAAAGTTTTCTGCTCATTGGGTACCAGAACTGTTGAGCCAAAATAGCTACAGATGAGCAGAACATTCTGTGGAAATTTTAAACAATTCGATCAAGATTCTGAAGCATTTCTCTGAAGAACTAACAGGAGATTAAACATGGCTTCACCAGTACAGTCCTAAAAACACAATCCAATCAAAGCAATGACCCCCAGGAGGTGGGAAAATGGTCATGGCAATAAATTTTTATTTTTTCATGTTCAAGGCATTTTGCTTGTTGATTTTCTTTCGGAAATCCAAAGAACTATATATCTGCTTGTTATACGAGTGTTTTGAGAAAGCTAGTCAAAGCTTTCGGAGAAAAATGTCTGAGAAAGCTCCATCAGAGTCCTTCATCACCACAGTGAGGATCTCCTACTCATTGCTTTCATCAAACAAGCAAAAGTTCAGAAGAGTTTTGATGTGAAATTAGCAGGCATACAGTCTTGGTTCTATTCCTTCTGTTTTGTTTCCTAATATTTAAGAAGTCTTTAAAGGGCACCGTGTTCATCAGGTAATAATGTAAGATAGAGTATATTGATGTGGTTAAATACCCAGGACCCTCAGCTCTTCAGGGATGTGCTAAATGGCTCGTATCATCATCACCTAACAAAAATACTTGAACCTGATGGAACTTATGTTGAGAAATACAGTTTATATCTTTTATTTTTGTCTTTTAATTCCATTTTCCATGAACTGCTGTGTGTGTGTGTGTGTGTGTGTGTGTGTGTGTGTGTGTGTGTGTGTACACATGAGGGGCTACCCCCCAAAAGACCTAAAAAAATTTTCAATGCTATGTATGTAAATATTTTTACAAAGCCTTATCACCTTCAACGTGCCCTTCATTATAGTTAGTGCATTTGTCAAATCTGTGATTCCATTCTTGGAAATATTTTTCGAACTCATCTGTTTGGATGGCGCACAGCACCTCCCTTGTTTTTTTCTTCACCTGTTCTATGTCATCAAATTGCTGTCATTTCATGTCCCTCAGCGTTCACGGAAACTAAAAGAAGTCACACAGCGAGGTCAGGTGTGTGGGGCAAGAGAGGCATGCTGTGTTTTTGTTTTTTTTTGTTTTTTGGGTTGGTTTTTTTTCCCCAAAAAAAACTTGCACATTGAGGCGGCTGCCTGAGCAGGTGCACTGTTGTGATGGCAAAACCAGTCCCCCGTCTGCCACAAATCAGGCCTTTTTGTTGCACACTGTTAACTTAATCTTTTCAGAATCTCTAAATAGAAAGTTTGATTAACAGTCTGACCTGGTGGAATGAACCCCAAATGCATTACAAGTCGATATTTTCTTCTGTTTGGGAAGTTGACGGACATCCAGAACGAGGTTTTTCATCATTTGACATTTGAGCTTTTTTGCAACAAGAAAACCACCCGTACACTTGAGTTTTTCCCATAGTGTTGCCCTTGTAAGCTATATTCAGCACAACAGTTTCTGTGGCATTTTCCCCAAGCAGGAAACAAAAGTTCACAGCCGCGTGCTATTCTCTTAAATCGGACATCATAAAAAATGAGATTTGAGCAAAATTGCTTGTGTGAAAACATTTACTGTGACCAGAGAGAGTCTTCCCAGGTGACACCACTGGGTGCACTAACTCAGAGCAAGTTGCTCAATGCTCAGGTAGTGGGGAAAAAATGAGTATTATGAAAGCTCTGCTCTTCCCAATGCAATTCCAGGGTGTTTTTTTGTACCGTGCGTGCGTGCGTGCGTGCGTGTAGACTTTCTGCTCCTCTAAAGAGAGAGAGAGAGAGAGAGAGAG
>NW_022111320.1:17713610-17725218 GCF_000313985.2 Echinops telfairi | reverse complement strand
GTGTGTGTGTGTGTGTGTGTGTGTGTGTGTGTGTGTGTGTGTGAAGACTTTCTGCTCCTCTAAAGAATTAGGCTTGGGAACCCCCCAGGGCAAGTTCTGCCCTTTCTGATAGGGTCTCTGAGTCAGAATCAACTCAATAACAGTACATATTTTCTGATTTGGAACATGTTATTACGTGAGTAAAGCACCTTGCAGAAAAGACACCTGGTCTAGTGGTCATGCACTGGACTGTGGACCACAAGGTCAGCTCGAACCAACCAGCGACTCCGCAGGAGCAACACAAGGCTGTCCGCCCCCTTCAGGAGGTACCGCGTCAGAAACTCACAGGGGCACTTTGCCCTGGACTCCAGGGACACTGCGAGTCAGAATGGACTTGATGGCAGTGCGTTGGGTTTGGAATTGTGATAAAATATTATGATGATGATTTTTTCTCATTGTGTATATACTGTTGTAAATGTTTCAGGATACACTAGAGATGCCTAATCTGCTTACTCATAAGAGATTGGGGCAGGAGGTGAGGGGGTTATTTTCAGCATAACACTTCTGTACGTGTTTATACTTCAGCTTTTTAAACCGCAGTAATATATTAAACTATTCCTATATGCATATATAAATTTAGCTGTGTAGGTGTTACAGAGAAGTAAGTACAATCTAATTTCTTCCCATAGCTGATATGCATTCAGGATGGTTACCTTTCCCTGCTGACAGAAACTGGTGAAGTACGTGAAGATCTTAAGTTGCCAGAAGGTGAACTAGGCAAAGAAATAGAAGGAAAATACAATGCAGGTGAAGATGTACAGGTAAAGACCTATGGGAAGATTGTTTTTAAAACTTTTTTTATTAAGACATTTGCCTAAACTACTTCGCCTAAGCTATGTAGGTATATGTATTGTTCTGGTGTTGTTAAAATATTGAAAAGTCATCTTTATGAGCCAGGGTTGGTGTTTTCCTCCCATGAAGCCTCGGATCCCCTTACTACCAAAGGTGTTAAAGTTCATTTATTGTGACAGAGGCCCTGTCAGCCTCAAATGTGCTTTAAACCTCTGCCTCTCAGCTGTTGTTGAATATGACAGAAGTGGTGCTATGGAGCTGCTTCTGAGGAAGGAAGATTCACTCTGCTATACTTTCAAAAGTGTGAAAACCCATCAGTCCAAACATATAGCTTTTTAAAAATCGTGCTCCTTTTTTATTCAGTTTCTTAATTTTTGTATTAAATACTTTTATTGGAGGCTTTTACATCTCTTATCACAAGCCATGCATTCATTCAGTGTGTCGAGCACATTTGCACATATGTGGCCGTCATCATTTTCAAAGCATTCTCTTCCTATAGCTTTTACTCTCACTGAAAAATTCTTCTTCAGAAAGCTAATATAAGGTTATTTGACCCTGGAGGGCCCTTTTCCAAAGTCAGTATATACAAAATAGCGTGGATTATATAGTGTATATGATGAAGCACATGCATGTGATGTGTATGAACGTCTCTCTTCTGAACTTCCAGGTGTCTGTCATGTGTGCAATGAGTGAAGAGTATGCTGTAGCCATAAAGCCCGGCAAATAAGTGGAATCATCAGCCTGAGCAGACAGGTCTGGATCCACGGCAGATCTAAAGTTTGCTTCTGAGTTGTCACCAAAGCTATGGCCTTCATCAGCAGCTCGTTTCCTTTTCATTGTTTTGAAATTGTGCTGGGTTAGTTTTGCAAGGGAATTGGCAATTTAACAAAAGAATCAAGATGTATCATTTTTTTGTTTTTGATTTTAATTTCGTTAGCATTCCTGTGCTTTCCAGTGTGGGTCCAAGAAAGAATAAGGTCGCTTTACCAGATGTGCTTCCTCTGAGCGAGTCATTCCTGAGTTTTGTTAAATGATAAATAAACCGGGGTTTAAATCCAACAATGTAGCATCTGTGGGTCGCGACCCCTTTGGGGGGGTCGAAAGACCCTTCCACAGGGGTCGCCTAAGACCATCGGAAAACATGAGTATTTCACAATATATTACATATTATTTTGTGATTAATCACTATGCTTTAATTATGTTCAATTTGTAACAATGAAAATACATCCCGCATATCAGATATTTACAATATGATTCATAGCAGTAGCAAAATTACAGTTATGAAGTAGCAACTAAAATAATTTTATGGTTGGGGGTCACCGCAACATGATTTGAAAGGGTTGCAGCATTAAGAAGGTTGAGAACCACTGATTTAATGGTATTGATGTACCACATACATACAGGTTGAATTGTTTTAGATTAATTTGAGACATTATCACAGACTAGGTTTATGAAATGAAATTATCATGTTTTCCAAAACTTGTCAGTGACCTTAGTGGTCAGGTGCAGCCGCCTGCTTACATCTGTTAGACTGTTTGTCAGATTGCTGGCAGAATGAATGTAACGGTCTTGTTGGGCAGTGTTACTGCCTGCTGATGGTTGGCAGGCACTGGAGGGCACTGCACTATTGGAGACTGTTACAGGTACAGTGTAAAGAAGACACAACATGGCCGAGGGCATTGGTGAAAGCATGCCTCTTCATGTGAGGCCTTTGTTAAACGTCGTGGAAAATAGAAAGTTGCTTTTCGTGCGTGATTTTAACTTTTCCATTTCTTTGGTTGTATGTTTTATTGGCATATAATTTGTGTAACATAAAATCCAGTGGTTTACAGATATTTAAAAGAGATTTGCAGCTTTCTAGCTGTTTTTAAGTAGATATTTTGGCATTAAAATATTTGTCAGACAAAAACTGGAAATTCTTATCTTAAATTTATATGGAAAATGTATTTATGTACTTTTTTTTCTAAAATGAAATGAAAGATCATGGAAGAAGTGTTAACTTTAAGTTGGGATTATTTATTTTAAGACATATGCATATTTTTTCTGATTATTATGTAGGTTAATTCAGTTACTTGTGTGAAACATAACTAGAAATAAATTCTGTAAATGGAATTATTTTTTAAAGTGTTCTAGGTAATACCACTGCATTTGTTTAGCCTTTTGGCTCAGAAGTAACCTGGTTTTTAAATTCTAGACATTATTATTGTGTTTACGAGGACCTCCAAGTTGATCACAACCAGTATATGGGAGTCAAGTGTAGCATAGAGTCACTGTCCGTGTCGTAATGTCTGGATTCTCCTCAGTCTGCCTGGGAGACCTTGCCCAGCACGCCTTGCCTTTGAAAGTCCCTGTCTTCTAAAAGAAGAGATGGACAGGAAGCTGCCGCACCTGATCTGATCAGCACCCGGAACAGCGAGCATAGGCGCAGGAGACCCCACAGTTCTGGTTGCGTAGTTTGTGCGTGCTGTAAAAACCCATTGGGAGAAATGGCAAGATACTTTTACTCAAGGGAAGCATGAGGAGGAGAGAGGAGAATTGTAAAGCACAAGAAATGTTGAAGTGGTCGTTCATTGTTTTTAGTGTAACATCGTATTTAGCTTTTGCTCCATCTATAGCACAATTAGGAATTCCGCTAAATTCTTCCCAGTATTCTCTTTCAATGTCTTATATGCTGCTCTAGTTTGGGGTACGCTGATGCATATATTACTTGCTACTGGTTGGAATCCTTACCCACAGGAATTCTAGAAAGTGTGCGCTCTGTGCTGCTTACTGACCTGACCATTCATATGGCTCCATACTAGTGTTCTGGCTTAAATATTTCTTTTGGATTAGCATGCCCTTGTTCTGAACTTGTCAGACTTCACATAAAAGATGTTCCACGACAGTGTAAGTCCTCTTACCTTGAATGGCAAAAGGCAATTATACATAAATATTTCATTCTGTGTACTATATGAAATGTAAATATTCTTCTGACTTACTAAGTATAGATTTTAAAGATCCGGGACTGTTTATTTTCACATAAATCATAGATGTTTCTCTAGAACAAACTTTCATTCAGGAGCTTTACAGGTTGCATTAAAAGGAAGCGGGAACCTTTTGTAACATAAGACAGAGTGACTTCATTTTATGACACCAGAGAAATACTAACAATAGATCTGTGGTATTGTAGTTTTTTTTGTAGCAAATGCTAAATATCTCAAGTTACCATGTATAGAATGTAGACTGTCACGTTGATGCACACATTTTTGTATAGAATGTAGACTGTCACGATGCACACATTCTTCTCTTCAGGCATTTCACCAGTTTATGTACAGTATTAACAGGGCAAATGTGTTTCTTCCTGGAACAACACTTTATTGCTACTGTGTCAGACTATGTTGTATCTTATTTGCTACAAAGTTGTATAACCTCTGAAATAGATCAGGTAGTCACCACTCTGACATAGTATTTGCATCATAAACATCATTTCTTTCATGCTCCCCTCCAAGGGCTGTCAGTCACTTAAATTGTTGCTAACGAAGCTCTTGACTCTGTTTCCACTTAGGTACAAGCTTCTGTACCAGTGCTTTCTATTAATTACCACAACTTTTCCTGCAGCCAGAGCATGCTGTTTTTAATAGGAACTGCTGCAATAAAATGTTTAGTCTGTACAATTTGGGGACACAGTTTTTGTGGCAGCACAATATGAGTGTGTGCATGTGCACACACAGCTTTGTATGTGTTCTTTTGGCAAAGTCCTCACAACTCTTAAAAAGTACTGTAGTCTGGTAGTGCCTCAAAATGTTGGTAACCTTTGTTAGTTGTTGTTTTTTTACAACTTTTCCAGAATTTGTTTTTGTACTTTAATGATTCTCAGCTAGGTATTTCTAGTTGAGCTGTAATTTGAATGCATCGTTCTCAGGGCTGTTTGTGCTAAGAGCTGAAGTTTCCTTCTTTTAAAGCTAACTGCCTGAAAGTATATTTCAAAAATTTCCCAAATCATAATACTTAAAAATTAAAAATCCTTAATGTCAGTATATTTAAATATGCACTAAGTATTCTAGCCTGGGAAATGGAAACGACAGTAACATCTCTACTGGAATCTTGCCATATTTTTTCACTTGAGAGTAGAATTTAGGTGTCTTTTCTTGGAACCTTACCCCTAGTGATGTATCTAAAAGCATTCCTTTACCATGGGCCCCAAAGAGCGTTCTTGAGCCACACAAGAATGTAGTAGTTCTCAAATGCTTAAGGACAATGAATAGAAAATTCATAGTGCTCTTTTGGGTATATTAAAACGTTTACATATTGAAGTCTATATGATATGAATTAGAAACACCTTTACTATGAGAAAACGTGACTGTAAAGCAGTGTAAGAGCAAAACTGTCATCGGCTTATTTTCATTGACAGAACAAGCTACTGAATTGATCCAACAGTTTCAAAATTCTGATATTATTTAGGCATACTGTTTCATCATTTTCTAGTCTGTTTTCTAGCTAGCAATCCAACAAGTGATAGGCAACAAATATCTAACAAAAATTTATAGTGGAAAATCTGTAAATAGAGAATTCAATGTTAACTTTCATCTGTTCGTTTTTTCTGTGAATTGGGTGCATGACATTATTTGATTTTCACAGGGAACATTTGGATTTTGTTTACAAAATACAGATGTTCTGTGGGAACATGGCTTGAAGTCACTATAATTTAACGTTTTCCATCTGAATAATTCTGACCATTAACTTTACTACCAAGTGAGGTCAAGTGCCTGAGAAGTGCTGTACAGAACTACTCACGTTTTCCTTATATGAAGCTGCATCTTCCAGCAGTGCATATCAGGCTGTCGCCTGCAAGCAGTGTGTATATTGCCAAACTCCTGTCCACGACCATCCCTAACTCCTTAACAACAGGCAGAAACCTACTGTAATAGAAAGGGTTTGTTTGGCTTTTTCATTTATATAAAGTCCCTACAGCTGTTTCTCAGTATTGGCAGCCTTAGATTTTTGCTAGTTCAAGATTGTACTTTTTAAATACTCTGAGCACTAAATCGTATTTAGTGATGATTATGCAACAGGACCCCCACGGGTTGTCATCGACTCCATGGCAGTGAGTTTGGTACAACTCCTCATAGTCATAGTTAGGATCTTTCTTGGGAGAAATTCTTTAACACCTACTATCGATACACATTGCTGTACTTGTTTACAGAGTATAATACAAATATTCTATGCTAGTATAATGAGAATGACCAGTGCTGTACTATTATGTGCTTTTGAAATAAAACGTGTCCTCCAAGGAGCCCATTGAAATGACATCGTCTAATCCAGTGGCACTTTATTAGTAATACATTTATTGTTCCTCACTGTAGGAAAACTTGCTGTCGCCTGCAGAGTTTCATGTTTTAGGTAAAACTTTAAAAATGCAAGGCATAGGTAATATGGGTATTAGAATTGAATATTTTACATGGTAAAAATTCAAATGTTAAGTCTGGCTATACTAAAATATTTGTTGAAATTCTTTACAATATAGATTTTAAATCATCACTTATGATTTTTGTTACATGAAGATATATTTGTTAACTTTAGTTACATTAAATAAAGTTAATTTAATGGCTTGCACTATTCTTTTGATACGTAAGATGGCTATTAAACAAAAATCTACCCTTTTTTTTATAGGGTGTTTTTATTCTAGGTGCTCAGTAGGGAGTATCCTAGCTTTTATGATTTGGAATGCTGATTTCTACATCTTAGTTTCAGATTGAGGTGCAATTTTGTTTCCATTTTTGCACTTCAGTCGTTCCTTTGAATGCATGAGACAGTCAGATACTTCACAATTAGGGGGTACAAGAGTGCAAACCACCATCTCCTGTCTGTGTGTCCTTCCAGAGATTTGGAAGCCAAGAAGGTGTAATGAGCTTTCTCCCCTTCCCCTGGCCCCTGGGGGTTGAAGATGGTCCCCTCCCACCAGCGTCACCAGAGGAGGTGATGAGCTCCCGCAGCACCCACTTAACCTTTAAGGTAGTCCTCACCATCACCAACCCACCTAGTGCCCCGTGTACCTGCCTTTCATACATTGTACCAGTCCAGAACCACCTTGGGAGTTGTCAACATGGTATTCATCCATAATGTAGCCTTCCAAACCCACCATGCCCAGGCAGTAAGAGAAGCACCAGATGAGCTCCTACCCCACCCTGCATGCCCACTTTTCTTTGCCGCTATCTGCAAATAGGAGTAGCCGGTTCCCCAGACTGGTGTTGAGAGGAAAAACTGGAAAGGGTAACATGTTTTAGGTTTCTTGGTTCCCTTCACCTCAACATCCAACGATTTCTCCCACCCTTCCGTTGGGAGAACAGACTGCCTGCTTTACAGGGTGGCCTCTCCTGGGCACCTGAAGCCCTCCCCCCACGGAGCACTCCGCAATGCCAATTATAGGCTCTGGGTGTGTATGGGTGCAGAAGTACCCACCAGCAAGGCTGTATCTACCCATTGTCCAATTGGGGAATGACGTCGGAATTCAGAAGTTCTTTGACAATGGCTTTTTAAATACCAAACGTCTCAAGAAATGGAGTCCAATCTCTCGAAAGATGAGCGCTCCATCTCCGCGCCCCTCCCGCGAGTCCATTCCGCACCTGGGTTTTGCGAGCCACCGCGGGCTCAGAAGCTCGAGGAACTCACGCGCAGTGGTGGGTGCAGTTCAGTTCAAAATCCAAAGGTCAGATGGGGAGGGCTAAACGAAATGTTGGGCCAGCGGACGTGCATTCCACTCCTGGTTCTTGCAGGTGGTGAGATCAAAGCCCCTCAGTGAACTCATACACAGCAGGATGGCTGTGTTGCAGGGACTCCTGTTCACCATTACAGGCAAATCTTAATATCTTCCCCCATCTTCTTAGTAAGATCGTTTGGTGGGAGTTACACAGTGCAATCAGATTTCACTCAATCGTAATCTATTCCAGACTGTCTCAGTGATGCACAGATGACCTGGGGCCTCTGGCCGCCAATGAATCAGCCACGCTTTTCCCCAGGCCACTCCAGAAACCAGTTTCTTTCTCCTCTCAGCTGTAAGTTATAATTCTTTACATCTACTGTAAGTCATAGTAACTGAGATAACCATTAAACAAAGAATGTGGTCTGACTCCCACCCTCTACTAAAGTCAGAACTCAGGCTCATCCCATTCCTGTTTGCTAGCAGATCATGCCCTCCACAAGGGCACAGGCTTATGGAATCCAGAATTACCATATATCACATAGGAGGTTATGGCTGGAAGGGCCATATGAATAGAAAATAACTCATAAAAAAATGGAGGCTAGAGAAGAATGGATGCGATTTTAAAAAGTTTACTAGGCACAGGGAGCATCCTATCTGTGTCCTCGTCCCACTTTCTGTTGGGATCAGTCTCCCTGGCTCAGAGGTCACAGGCAGGGCCTCCCTAGACACGGAACAAAGGTGGAGCCGGTGACACATGAACATGGAGAATAATTAGTCATGCAGAAAGAAAAGGAAACTTTGCAAACCATACAAAATATAAATCTAAATGAAAGGTAATTAGGAAAATATGGCTATTATAAACATCACAGTAGGTAAACATTTTGGATTGTATGAGGACAGCTCCTTGGTGACTTGCTTTGACTATTAAAATGGATCGGTTAACAGAAAAGTCAGTAGCTTGAGCCCCCTAGACCAGTGGTTCTCAATCTCCCAATGCCGTGACCCTTTCATACAGTTCCTCATGTGGTGGTGACCCCCAACCATAACATTATTTTTGTCGCTACTTCATCACTGTCATTTTGCTACTGTTATGAATCAGGCGACCCCTGTGAATGGGTTGTTCAACCCCCAAATGGGTCACAACCCACAGGTTGAGAACCGCTGCATTAGCCACTCAAGAGAAAGATGAGGCTTTCTGCTCTGATAAAGATTTACAGCCTCAGAAACCCACAAGGGACCATTCTACTCTGTCCAATAGGGTCATTTTGAATCAGAATCAACACCATGGCAGTGACTTTGAGTTTAGCATCATGTAGGTAAAATTACATACCTATTCCCATAAAGGGTTACAGCCCTGGAAACTCACAGGGACAGTTCTACCCTATCCTATAGGGTCACTATAGGTTGTCATCCACTCAGTAGTGAGTTTGCTGACCTGCACACCAACCTCCAACCACTGCTGACAAATGGATCTCAATTGATAGCTACTCTTTAATACAGGAGCCCTGGGACAACAGTTGAGCTGCTAACTGCAGGGTGGACAGTTCAAACCTACTAGCCACTCCATGGGAGAAAATTAGATGGCCTGTTGCCATGAAGATTTACAGGCTAAAAACCCAATACAGGGTCACAGTGACTCAGTAACAGTGGGTTTGGCTTTAGTTTATAGAAGAGGCAAGAACTGGCCCATGGTACTTTCAAGGCTTTACTGAAGTAGACTACAGCATTTTTCTCTCTCAGCTCTTAGGTTTGAACCTCTGACCTTTTGGTTAGCAGTTGCACACTTTAAGTGCTACACTACCAGGGTTTCTATCATTATATTTACCTAGCTGGTGGTACTATGCCAAGTGTGGTAGATATATATAATCATTTGTCAATTTGAGGATTGAGTGTAGGGGTGGAGTCTAGCTTGTCAATCAGATCATAGCCAATGAGGCCTCCTTGGAGGCGAGAGACACTTCTCTCTCTCGCTGTCACTCCCTGGGAGACATTGCAGCTGACAAGACACATGGAACTACGCTAGTGACCTAAGTTGGAGAAGCTCCATGGACTTACCCTGATGCAACCAGACCTCTGAAACTGGAGAAGGCACCTAGAGACCCCTGTCAGCACTGAGATGCTTACAACACCACTGGATCCAGAGACTCTACTCACTGGCCTGTGATCATCCTGCAGTCGGTGTCATTGCATGTGGTTCATGAGTCTGAAGAGGACTTTATAGATTGGTATCGGACATATGGGTCAATATCGGACTTATGGACTTGATCTGGACTGGGCTGGGATGTTTTCTCAATTTCAATTGCTCTTGTATATAAATCTTTTTCTTATTCACGTGTTTATGAATTTGTTTCTCTAGTCTACCTAGACTAACACACGAAGGCATTCAACTGTGTGAAACATACACTATGGATAGCCTTAAGAAGACTGGGAATTCCGGAACACTCCATTGTGCTCATGTGGAACTTGTACATGGATCAAGAGGGAGCTGTGAGTGCAAAGCAAAGGACTACTGCATGGTTGAAAGTCAGAAGTTGTGTGTCAAGGTCGTGTCCTTTCACCATACTTAATATGTGGCACAAATAGAGAAGCTGGATTACATGAAGAAGAAGGCGGCACCGGCGTTGGAAGAAGGCACAACCTTGCTTGTTGACAGTGAGGACTTGGAGTGCTTGCTGATGAAAATCAAGGACGGCAGCTTTCAGAATGGATCACAACTCAGTGTAAAGAACACCCAAATCCTCGCACCTTGACCAAGAGTTAACATCATGATAAGTGGAGAAAAGGCTGAAGTTGCCAAAAATTTCATCTTGCTTGGATCCTCAATGCTCATGGAAGCAGCAATCGAGAGATCCAACAACATATTGCACTGGGCAAATCTCCTGCACAAGACCCCCCTTTTTAAAAAAATCAGTTTATTAGGGGCTCATACAACTCCCATCACAATCCAGACATACATCAATTGTGTAAAGCATATTTGTACATTCATTGCCCTCATCATTCTCAAAACATTTGCTCCACCTAAGCCCCTGGCATCAGCTCATTTTTCTCCCCCCTCCCCCATGACCCCTTGATAATTTATAAATTATTATTTTGTGCACAAGACCCCTTAAGGTGTTGAAAAGCAAGGATGTTACTTTGAGGACTAAGGTACCCAAACCTGGTATTTCCTATTGTCTCCGATGCATGTGAAAGTTGGACATTGAATGAGGAAGGCGGAAGAAGAGTCACTGTGGCTGCAACAAGGGTCAGGTGTAGGGAGAAGTGTGAGGACGGCGCAGAGCTGGGCAGTGTTTCCTTCTGTCATGCATACTAAGGGTCACTCGATGGCACCTAACGAGCAACAAGACGAATCAATGCATTTGAATTATGTTGCTACGGAAGAATACTGAAACTGTAGACTTCCAAAAGAACTAACAAATCAGTCTTGGAAGAAGTACGGACAGAATACTCCCTTCGAAGCAAGGGTTTTTTAGACTTTGCCTCTTGTACCGGACATGTTCTCCAGTCCCTGGAGAAGAACATCTTACTTTGTAGAGGAAGTGGGGGAAAGGAGGGAGACCCTGGACAAAGTGGGTTGACAGTGGCTGCAACGGTGGGTTTGAAAATAAGAACGATTGTGAGGATGATGCAGGACCGGGCAGTGCTTCTTTCTGTTGTACGTAGGGTAGCTATGGGTTGGAACAGACTGGAAGCCACCTTACAACAGCGTGTGTGTGTGTGTGTGTGTGTGTGTGTGTGTGTGTGTTTTTCACTGGTTTTATTTCTCAAGAGAATTCGGCCTTGTCCTGATATGAAAGACAAACAAATGAAATAATGACTTGTTTTCAAAATATCCAACAGCACAGGATCATTTCTGCTCTGCAACCTAGGCAACCCCTTGGAGAGGAAATGCCTTTTTTTTTTCCTTCCTTTTCCTTCATGTTTGGGAAAGACATTAAACGACTGTGGTTCTTGGATGCAATTAAACTATCTTGTTAAAATACATTTCTTCGAGGAAATCAGAATCTCTAGTCAACTGGATAGCAGTGGTGTTTTTTTTTTTTTAATTTTTATTAAATACATTTATTGGGGGCTCTTACATCTCTCTTTTTTTTTTTT
>NW_022111320.1:17705433-17713453 GCF_000313985.2 Echinops telfairi | reverse complement strand
TAGGTCCTCATTTTTCCCCTCCCTCCCCGCTCCCCCCTCCCGCATGAGCCCTTGATAGTTTATAAATGGGTATTTTGTCATATCTTGCCCTGTCCGCCGTCTCCCTTCATCCACTTTTTGGTTGTCTGTCCCCCAGGGAGGAGGTCACACACAGTTCCATGTAGCAGTGGTTTCTTGTTCTAGACTCGGAAGGCCCTGGGTGATGGCTGTGGCTGCCAATAAAGACTTGGGGATCCACTTCCATAAAATCCACCACTGCAAATCCTGTGGAGCCCTGTTCTACTCTGACCCCCACACGGGGGCCACCACGCGTGGGGAGCATCTCCACAGTAACTGGTTTTATTCAGACGACATAATTACCATGATAAACTCAGCCATCCACATCGGTCAAGCTGCGTCCTTGGGGGTCTGTAGCTGAGAGCGACCACCAGGTAACCGCAAAGGCCACCGAGGGCCCCCAGGGGCCGATCGCGGACAATCACCCCAGCTTGCGCAGCGGGCTAGCGCTCTGCGGAAACACAGCTGCCAGCAGAGCCCGCTCTTCCCCGCCACGCCCAGTCTTCCGGGGTTACGCCCCTCGGCGTGCCTCCGCACGTCCGCTTCCGGGAAGCGGCGAATCAGACGAACTTGGCGCGTGACGTAGCACGTTTTCCTATAAATACGTGCCGCGCCCGCCGCGTCTCCCTCTGAGCTCAGCACCTGGTGTGAAGATGGCGCCGGTGAGTGACTGCGGTCTCGGTGTGCACGCTGTCCTCAGTGGAACCAGCTCTGTCCCGGCGAATGGGGCCGTTTCCACTGAAGGAACGTGTAGGGGCAGGTGGGGAGGGGGGCGGGGTGCAAGATGAGCTCTTGGGGTCCGGAGTTCGAGAGCGCTGCCGCGGGGTGCAAGATGAGCTCTTGGGGTCCGGAGTTCGAGAGCGCTGCCGCGGGGTTTCAGCTGGGCCTGCAAGTGCTGGGCGATGGCGGTCAGGCGGCGCGGGGAGGGAGGCCCGACGCCGGGAAGCATTTCCCACCTCGCGCCGGGTGGTGCCAGCGCCGCCATGGACGGTGAGGGCGGTGGGTGGTCGGGTGCCCGCCCACGACCGGAAGGAGCCTCCTGGCGCGGCGAACGAGCGTGGTCACGCTTAAAAAGTACCTGAGAACTTTTCATCTCGAAAGGAAGCTTTTATCGTGCCTTGCTTATTAAAATATATTTATTAGCATGTTCGCTGCAGAGCCTGTGAAAAAACAAATCGTATCATAGTCATTCGTGAATAAAGCAGTAAAATGTTAAACCTGGTTAAAACCCTGAATCCCGCACCCAGTATTCCCTTTTGTGACTACCTAGTTTGGGGCTTCTTTTATTTTACAAGTTATCTGACTACCAGAGGAAACAACGCGGTGTTTACTTTTGTTAAATCTAATTGGGAGATGAGAGCTTGCCGATAAACCAGTGGAGATTTTTTTAAACGTTTAAAAAGCCTTTTCTGACCCTTTAACAATTAAAGGTGGGTTAGGATTCTAGTTCATTAAACTCAATTGTCATCGAGTAGATTCTGAGTCACAGTGACCCTAAAGGACAAAGTACACCTGCCTCTGTGGCTTTTCAAGGCTAGAAATCATTCCTGGACCAGAAGCTTGGGTTAGCTCCCTGCAGAGCTCCCGGCACCACCAGGACTGTTCAGTGGGCCTTAGTTTGAGTGAAGTCTTACCGGTTGGACTAGATGGTTGGTTTTCCTGGGAGGCATACTGCAGTGGAGCTAGCAGACATCAGTTTACTCTAGTGAGTAGTTTACCTGTTCACTTCTGATTGAATGCTCGTTGGGGGTGAGGGGTCTCTTAGTCAGTTAAAATAAACTCCTGGGGGTGGGGGGGTGGGGATATGTTTTTTGAAGGTGAAGTATGAAAAAATTTCTTTTAGACTCCCATTTATGAACAGGATGGTAGGGGGGGAGTATGGATGCTGTTCTAAATTAATGGGGAAATGTTAAGGTAGCATCCAACTGGTCTCCCGAACCACGCTGCTCCTCCCTGAGAACTTAGATTGATCTGTTAGCCTTTCTCAATTCTAGAAATTGGAGTTTTAGAAATCATGTTGTTGAAGGAAATCTGTTTACTGCCCATCAAACTTGAATTCTACACATTGCTAAACTACAGTTGTTCCGATAGACTGATGTTTAATGCTTGGCTGTCAGGTTTGTATTAAGGCTTTGGCATGGTTGGAAGGGATGGCACTGATTTTGTAAATAGCACATCACATTCTACATGATTTTAATGGTGCAAAGTAAGAAAACTGAATGTCTCGTAATTATGTTTGATAACAGAAAGACAAGGCTAAGAAGTCAATCTGGAAGTTTCATTTGGATCTTACTCATCCAATAGAAGATGGAATTTTTGATTCTGCAAATTTTGTAAGTCTTGGTTCATTCTGTTTTTGTGATTATAATAGAGTTCTTAGAAAGAATCTTAAGTTTAAGATACTTGATTTTTAACCCATACTCTGTTCCTAGGGTACCTTCCCTAGTGAATACCTAGGGTTCTCTTCCCTAGTTTTGTACTTTTTCTGTTTTCAAATAGGAACAGTTTCTACTGGAGAAGGTTAAAGTCAATGGAAAAACTGGAAATCTCGGAAACGTTGTTCATATTGAACGATTCAAGAATAAAATTACAGTAGTTTCTGAGAAACGGTTCTCTAAAAGGTTGGTACTTGTTTTATGCAATTTACTAAGTAAACCCACTCTTCATGTGTCAAAATATCTTAAAATTTATTAGAAATACATAGCAAGTCAACATTCTGTGGGAGCTCATTTCAGTAACTGGACGCCGTCTTAAAATTGGAGGTAGTTTATTCCTGGCCAGTGAATAAATGGAAGCTTGAACTGTCAAAGGTGTCTGTCACTTGTATCTTCACTATCACTTAAGAAGCATAGACACAGGAGTTGTGCAGGGCCATAAAAAGGTTTCGACTCAAAATATAAGGCTGAGTTATGCAAATAAGGGAACACAGCAGAATGAGGGGAAAGCCTGGCAGATTTTAAGTGCTGGCAAGTAAGTGCCTGGGGTGCATTTTGAGAAGAATAATTAGAGATGGATGTGGGACTGGGTGAACCTCAAAGGCCATGGGGAAAGCTAAATTTAATGTGAAATGGGTAGGTGGTAGACTCATTGGAAACTGGCCATTTAGGAACTTGTTGTGAGGGTCAGGGGAAGTATGTTGGCATGTATAAGGGGTAGCCATTAGTTGTGAAGACAACACCACAAATTCAGAGATAGATTGCCTGTGGGAGTTACAGACCTCATTAACATGGCAGGCTTCATTGCCATCAGATTTCATAATTAATGAAAGTGCATTTCATCTGATTTTAAAATAATCACACAGTTAGAGCTACCTTGTTACCAGAGATTTTGCATCTAAAGGCATTAGTAAAATACCTATTTACCTCATTGAGAGGTAACCAGCAGTGATTTACCTTCAGCGGAAGGCAAGAGTAGTTAGTGTTGCCTGGGATGATTGAGGTTATGTGTCAAATTTTGGTGGGTTTGATTTGGTAATGATGTAATTTGGCATTTTTATAAGGCAGTGGTTCTCCGGTTGATGGTAGGATATGGTTGTGCTTCATTTTCACCTAATAACCTGTTCTTGGAACTGCAACCGTGCGTGAGGAATGTATGCAGTTAGCATGAAGAGGAAAATGCTGTTGCTCTTTTGTATGTTGGTTCCCAGTGTAAAGATGATTCACTTACTCCAAGATATGCTATAGAAGTGTTCAGTTGGGCCTACACAGATTTTGATTGTATTTGAGGAGTTAGCATCCATAACCTAGCACATTGTTTAACAAAGGAGAAGATTTTTTAAGTGAGCTAGGAACAAAAGATAGCTTTCATATAAACCTTTACTTAGGAATAGCATTGCTTAATGGAG
Source organism: Echinops telfairi (assembly GCF_000313985.2). Classification (NCBI taxonomy): domain Eukaryota; kingdom Metazoa; phylum Chordata; class Mammalia; order Afrosoricida; family Tenrecidae; genus Echinops; species Echinops telfairi. The sequence continues at coordinate 17,709,552 of NW_022111320.1, read as the reverse complement.
TTTGTTTTTATTTTGAAGGTATTTGAAATACCTTACCAAGAAATACCTTAAGAAGAACAACCTTCGTGATTGGCTTCGGGTGGTTGCGTCTGACAAGGAAACTTACGAGCTTCGTTATTTCCAGATTAGTCAAGATGACGATGAATCTGAAATTGAGGATTAGATGAAGCCTCTGTACAGGGCTTTGCTTACTAATGCAATGTAGGAATGGGAGACATTGCGAATAATCTTGAATAAAAAACATTGTACTTCTATGCCTTGTTCCTTTATTTAGAGTTCTGTTTACATGACATGCTGGCTTCCCTTGATACTGTTTTCTTCGTGGTATTTGAATAGTTTATAGCTGAAAGTACTTTATAGTGCTTGCCTGTCAGTTTGTCACACTGATGGCTTGTGTGATGCTGGAAGCTATCACTGGTGTTTCAAAGACCAGCGGGGTCATTCAAAGTGAGCAGGTTTCAGCACAAAGGACACAGTGACTGCACGGGTGGGTTCAAACAATTGTGGGGGTGGCGCATTCTGTTGTACAAAGGTCACTGAGCTGGAACTGACTCGGCACCAAACAACAGCCACCGGTTACTTTTCCTGGGACTTAACTGCTTTTACATAAAAAGATAAATAGGAATAATACTGATGTGCCATTTCCCATCTAGGGATTCGATTCAGACTATGGAATTGTCACTAGTCCCAAGTATTTTGTGAGCCCTTTGTAAGTGTGATCCTAAGTACCAAGAACAGCGCAGCCCCCTTTGAAGCTGCAGACAGTGATGGGTGTGGGCAGGCAGAGTAGAGCCACATCATATCCTGTCAAGTGCAACTGCCATCCAGTCTGAGGACGCGTGGGTTTGGGGGGTTGCGGGAGTAGAAAGACATCTTTGTGCTAGTGGTTTCAAACTGCTGACTGTTGGCAGCCCAAAGTTTAACCTGCTGTGCCACCTTTATCCCATCAGTAGGTAACCTTTAGGTGTTTCAGCTGTTCCGTGAGGCTCTCTGCTCCCCTAAAGATTGACAGCCTCGGTAATCCAAAGGTGCAGTTCTGCAGGTTGCTATGTGCAGTGGTATGGATGATTTTCCTCCTGGAGATGTATACAAGATCTGGTATTTGGGCAAACACCAACAATGTGCCCCCTGCTCCTGCCCCAGTAATCTTTCTTTTTTTTTTTTTAATCATTTATTAGGGGCTCATACCCAGTAATCTTTCAAGTGCCCTTGACTATGGTATTCAAATGTTTATTTCTCCAAAGTTAGTTTGTAACATTAAGATTTTAAACATTGTGAGGAGCCTTGGCGTGTTTACACAGGCTGCTAACTGCAGGGTCGGTATCAACCAGCAGCTGCTTCCTGGGAGGAAGACCTTTACTCCTGTAAAGAGAGACAATCTACAAAACTCACAAGGGCAGTTGTACACTGACCTGAAGGGTGGCTATGATTTGACATTAATCCATAGGAGTGGGTTTTGTTTTGGAAGGGGCTGGGTGGAGCTCTTGGCTAAGTGTTGGACTGCTAATAAGGTTGGTGGCTCCAATCCACTAGCTGCTGCTCCTGTGAAGATTTACAAAGCCTGAGAAACCCTGGATAGGGTCACTGAGTCAGAATTGACAACAGGGATTGTTTAGGAGCTGGGTTCTGTGCCAAAAGATGCTTAGAACATAGGACTTGTGCTTTTGGCTGCTAACCTCACAATCGGTGATTCGAAATCACTAACTCCATCAGAGTAAGGTGAAGCTTTACTCCAGAGATAACCAGTCTTGGATATCCGTAGGGGCAGTTCTGTCCTGTTGGGTCTCTGAGTTAGAATGGACTTGGTAGTAAGGTTTTTCTCGTTTTGTTTTTGCCTTGTACCTTTAAGGAAGGAGTTGGCCAACTAGTGAAGAGACAAGTAACTTTATTTGATAAATAATTTATCTAGAACCTACTGTAGCCTCGTCACTGTTTGGAATATGGCAGTACACAAAGTAAATCCCCTGCTCATGATGCGTACAGTGCAATGGAGAAAGGCAGACGATAATGGAAGTGAAATAGGTTCATGCTACCTGAGCTACTTGGCCCTGTAAATACTATGAAGATAATGGGAAGCAAGGAGAGGCTGTTAGGAGGAAGGAGTTCTGGACTTGTAAACAGACTTTAGTGAAGGAAATACTGAATCTAATCAAGTATCTTTCTGGAGGGGAGGAGCATTCTAGGCAGAGACTGGTAAGAGCAAAGGCCTGAGGCTGACGGGCCTTTGGAGGAAAGTAGAAAGATGTGAGTAAGCTGTGTGTTGAGGATTGAGGTGAGAGGAACCTTGTGTCTGTGTTCTTTAGGCCAGTACCGCAACTGAACTTGACTAACTGCCATCAAATGGATTCTGACTCGTACGAAAATCATGCGGAGACAACACGTTTTCCACTCCAGTGTTTTATAGGGTATGCAAAATGTCACAAATCATGTAAGCTTTGAGAGGTGTATAATGGCAAAAGATAGTTAAGTGCTGGGTTGAACAGTTAAGCATCCCCCTTAATTAGGAATTTTTCAGGGTTTTTTTTTTTCTTCAGGTTTTTAAATGTGACTATCCACTGGTTTCCAAATGAATATACCACTTTTCCCAAATAGACTGGATCACAAAGCCCCTTCATGATCAGCTCAAGAAAGCATATTGGGTTTCTGCATGTAACTTGGTTTCCAGGACAGACAATGGATAAGAAGCTTGTTATATGAACAGCTATACCCAGAATGTGAGAACTTCTGCCGTAGAAATGACAACAGAAATAATGTTAAAAGACACACACAAAAGTTCAAGAGCAACGGGGATGTAAGAGAGCAATCAGCCACGTGTGTTATGTGGGTCTTTTGGAATCATGATTCCAAACAAGCCACGTGCAAATAGATATTTTCGAGATAGGCAAAGAAATGGGACAAGAATGAACATTTTAGGAATTAAATAGGAAAGATTTAAATACTCATTTTCTTGGATATGACAGTGATCTTGAGGTTATGGTTTTTGCTAACATGCATTGTGAAGCAGCTGCGGGTAAAATGAAAGAATTTCTGGGATTTCTCTTAAATACAAGGTGATACCTAAACACAACTGGAAAAAATTTTTTTCAAAGCTATGTATTTCACGTTTTTTACAAAACAACCTTATCACCTTCAAAATATGCTCCATTACACTTAATACATTTGTCAAACCTGTGATTCCATTCTTGGAAACATTTTTCAAACTCATCTGTTAGATGGCTGACAGCACCTCTTGGTTTTTCTTCACTTCCACATCCTCAAATCAACTTTCTTCACTTCCACATCCTCAGATCACTGTCCTTCCGGTCCCTCTTCATTCACAGAAACAAAGAAGCCACATGGAATGAGGTAAGGTGCCTAGGGCAAGGGAGACATGCTGTTTTGGGCCAAAATCGGGCACACTGAGATGGCTGACAGCAGGTGCATTGTCGTGGTGGCAAAACCAGTCCCCCATCTGCCACAAATTAGGCCTTTTTTTGGTTGCGCACTGTTAGGTAATCTTTTCAGAGCATGTAAATAGAAAGCTTGATTAACAGTCTGACCTGGTGGAACAAACCTAAAATGCATTAGGAGTTGACATTTTCGTCCTATTGGGAAGTTGACGGACATCCAGAAAGAGGTTTGTCATCAATCAACATTTCACCTTTATTGAAATGAGAAAACTGCTCGAGTTTTTCCAGTAGTGCTGTCCTTGTAAGCTGTGTTCAACAACAGTTTCTGCAGCATTTTTCCCAAGCAGGAAACAAAATTTCACAGCCACACGCTGTTCTCTTAAATTGGGCATCACAAAAAACGAGGTTCGAGCGAAACTACTTTTACGAAAAAATTCACTGACCAGAGAGAACTAGGTGACACTACTGGGTGCACTGACTCAAAGTGAGTTGCTGGATGCTCCCCTGATGGGAAGAATTTGTACTACGATAGCTCCACTCCACCCAGTGCGATTCTGGGGTGTTTTTTTTTTGGGGGGGGGGTACCACCTCATATATACTGGCAAGGCTTTTTTTAATTGATATAAATATTTGTTACATGGGTATATTAACTTTTACATTTCATGATATGTGCATATTCACTGTAAAACGGCTACTTTAACAATTTTACAAAATTTATAATGAGTAGCAA
>NW_022111320.1:17680875-17704262 GCF_000313985.2 Echinops telfairi | reverse complement strand
CAAGATATGACAAAATAATTTATAAATGATCAAGGGTTCATGAGAGGGGAGCGGGGAGGGATGGGAAAAAAATGAGCTGATGCCAGAGGCTTAGGTAGAGAGCAAATGTTTTTGAGACTGATGAGGGCAATGAATGTACAAATGTGCTTTACACAATTGATGTATGTATGGATTGTGATAAGAGCCATATGAGCTCCTAATAAAATGATTAAAAAATATATTAGTTTTTAAAAAATATATATTAGTTAAAAAATTTATAAACATATATAGATGGTAGCAAGAACAATTGATACTGTGAATTGGGTATATATAAGTACAATGAAAAGTATGTCGTGGGGAGTGGGAAGGGAGGGGGAAAAATGAGGAGTGGATGCAGGGGCTTAAGTGGAGAGGAAATGTTTTGAGAATGATGAGGGCAATGAATGTACAAATATGCTTTACACAATTGATGTAGGTATGGATTGTGATAAGAGTTGTATGAGCCCCTAATAAAATGATTTTAAAAAGTTCAAAAAAAATGTTCTCCAATGGATTGGGGTAAAGATTGTACAACCCTTCTTGATGTGGTTGTACTATCGAATTGTATGGTAGGTGGACAAAATGGCAATAAAACAGTTTTTTAAAGAAAGAAAGTATGTCTTCTACTGACTGATCCCTACTTCTTCATTTCTTTTTTTTTTTTTTCTTCATTTCTTCTAAGGCATTGGCTATTATCAGCATTTTGTCACAGATAACTATGTATATGAAAATATGTCACAGGCATAATCCCATACCAGCATATGTACATTTCCTAATTTTCAGTAGGCACATGTTACTGTTTCATGCGCTCCGTCATAAGTGGTAGACATTTAGGCAGCTTCTAGTTTTGGTGAGTTCCCAGAATGCTTCAGTGTCTGCCCTGCATGTATGGGTCTTCTAAATTCTACAGGTGTTGTCGGAGTTCTCTGTTTTCATCCACTAGCATATCTGTATATGTGTGTGTGTGTGTGTGTACCCACACACATAATGAATGAATGCTCAAAAGTTTACAGCAGCGGTTCTCAACCTCTCTAAGGCCATGACCCTTTCATACAGTTCTCATATTGTGGTGAACCCCCAACCATAACATTTTTGTCGCTACTTCATAATTATAATGTTGCTGCTGTTATGAACCGTCATGTAAATATCTGATATTCAGGATGGTACAAATTGAACATAATTTAAGCATAGTGATTAATCACAAAAACAATATGTAATTATATGCTGTGAAATATTTATTTCTAATGACAAATAAATGAAATTTTGTCTTGAAGCATGGTGTACCATGGGTAACAGTCCTCACACCGGGTACTTGTAGGTGGATGTATCTGCATGTGGTGGACCCGCCTGGAGACAGATAGAGGAGCGTTGTCTCAGTACCTAAGACCTCGGAAATAAGTGTTTTCTGACGGTCTTAGGCTACCCCTGTGAAAGGGTCGTTCGACTCCCTAAGGGGCCACTACTCACAGGTTGAGAACTGCTGGTTTGCAGTATATCAATGCATGAATAGCAATGCCCTTGAGAAGGAATACTTTTGAATAAACTGCCCTGTGATCTGTAACAGTCCTTTCTTAAGAACCTTAAACAAGGAGGACCTGCTTATTTATTTGCAACATTAGTACAGAAGAATTTCAACAGGAGCATTTCCAGAACGAAAGGTTCTCTGGCCTAAGCAGTGTGGAAAATAACATTGAAAGCACTTAAAGAAACGGATGCTTCATTTTGGTTTCCTTGCCCTCTGACCCTGTCCTCAGCCCCAGTAGCCTCTCTGGGAGATCTTCCTGCTGTTTGTTAAAAAAGGCATGCAGGCCTTTGGGGGCAGACTTTTCCTGTTGACAAGTTCAACCTAGGCTTGGTGCAGGCTGCGCAGAGCCTGCAGCTGAGAGTGTACTGCTGGCACGGCATTCTGGGGAAGATAGGAAGCAAAGGTGGCCAGTCCTTGGGGAGAAGTAGTTAACAGGGGCTGAGGGGAGAGAGGGTCTTGTACAGGTTCATAAACAATGGAACTTTTTTCATGAAAATTCTAGAGCTCTCCCAGAAAAATGCACATGCCCAATTTACTCACTATTTTGTATACAGTTTTGTGTTAGTCTGGGTTGACTAGAGCAAGAAATCCAGAGACATTCATGTGTGTAAGAAAGAGTTTTATATCCAAGAGTAATAGTATATTAAGAAAACATCCCAACCCAGTCCAGACAAGTCCATAAGTCCGATTTTAGCCTATTAAGTCTGATATTAGCCATATGTCCAATACTAGTCCATAAGTTCTTCTACAGACTCACGCAATTTTGGCACATGCAATGATGCCAAAAGCAGGAAGATCACAGGCCAGTGGGTGAAAGGTCTTGTGGAAGCATCTCAGCACTGGCGGGGCGCTCCACGTGGCTCCTCCAGCTCCAGGGCTCTGGCTGCCATCAACATAGCTTCTTGTAGCTCGTCCACAGAATGTGAAGTAGAGAGTGTGTGTGTGTGTCCCTTGTCCAGGGAGGAAGACAAGAGTTCCCAGAATCCTCAGGAGAAGGCCATGCCCCCACACAGGCATCATTGGCTATCATCTGATTGACAGACTAGACTCCACCCCTTTGCAAGTAGGCAGGGGATTATGTAACTGCCACAAGTTTCATGAGGTCCCCTGAAACCTGTGCAGTTCTGGGGTGATGCAAATGGTGACCCGCTGGGTGCACATGCTTCATTCGTTGCTCCTTGGAAGGTTGGAGGTGTGTGTCCACCTGGAAGTGCCTCCTAACAAAGTCGTGGTGATCTGAAAATCAACGACTGAAATCTCTGCGCAGCCCAGTCTCACTCTGTCAGGGCTTGCCAGGAGTGGGAATGGACCCCTCAGCTTAGACCTGACAGTCTTACACCAAGAATCAGAAATGCAAACCACCCCCACACTACTGTAGAGTCGATTCCAACTCATGGCGGCCCTACAGGACAGAGTGGACCGGCTCCAAGCAGTTTCTGAGGCTGCGAACCTTCAGCAGACGGCGCCAACTTTTGTCTTTGGAGCTGTTCATGGGTTCAAACTGCTAATTTTTTGGCTAACAATCCAACTGTTCACCCACGGCGGCACCAGCGCTCCTACACAGGAAAGGGCTGGCATCGACAGCAGTCTTTTGCCAGCACTCTTAAAAACAATAGCTGAGTCTGGCTAGACCAGAGGAGGTACACTGGTACAGATAGGAACTGAAAATACAGGGAATCCAGGGCGGATGAGCCCTACAGGACTAGTGGTGTGAGTGGCAAAACAGGGAGGGTAAAGGGAGAATGGGTAGGAAAGAGGGAACCGATTACAAGGAACTATATGTGACCTCCTCCCTGGGGGACAGACAACAGAAAAGTGGGTGAAGGGAGACGTCGGACAGGGCAAGATATGACAAAATACCCATTTATAAACTATCAAGGGCTCATGTGGGAGGGGGGAGCGGGGAGGGAGGGGAAAAATGAGGACCTAATGTCGGGGGTTTAAATGGAGAGAAAATGTTTTGAGAAATGATGTACAAATACGCTTTACACAATTGATGTGTGTATGGATTGGGATAACAGTTGTATGAGCCCCTAATAAAATGTTTAAAAAAAAACAATAGCTGATCTTTACTGACGCTTCTCCTTTAGTGAGCCTCGGCAGCTGAGGTAGTTAGTTTATTGTGCCAACCTGGCGGATAAACACATGTGGGGTTAATTGAAGGGCAGAGGGATAAATGGCTCAGTGAGCCTCGCCTTTCTAATTCTCAGGTCTCTTGCTTTGTGATGGGCGGACCAGGGTGCAGCTGCCTTAGCCAGTTCCTGCTTCAGCTGGCAAGACTCACTTCCTGCAAGACGTTCCTGAGGAGAAGCCACATGGACCTACCCCGATGCAGCCCTGGGTGCTGGAGCAGCCGTGTGGAGACCCCTGCCAATGCTGAGATGCTCACACATTCATTGATTCGGCTTTCCTCCTACAGTCGGTGTCATAGTGTATGTTTTGTGAGATGGAGGAGGACTTTGTGGATTGGTGTCAGACATATGGGTTAGTGTTGGACTTGTGGGTTTGGGCAGCACTGGGTTGGGATGTTTTCTCGAGGTGCACTTACCCTTTATATAAAACTCGCTCTTATACATGACTTTCTGTGAATTTGTTTCTCTAAAGTACCCAGACTAACACAGCAGCATATCGAGTGAGTTGGGCTGCTTAACTGCCAGACTGCTCTCAGGACTAAAGAAGAAGGTGTCCACTCGTGGGAAGATTTTAGTCTCTGAAACCCCACGGTAGCAGCTCTGCCTACAGGGTCGCTATGAACTGGAATCAACTTGGAGGCGGTGAATTTGGACGTTGAGTGAGTTTGACCTCTAGCAATTTATTTGGTTCTTTTATTGTTCCATTTTACAGATGAAGAAATGGAGGCACCAAGAGTTTAAGCAACTTGCCAAGACGTAGAGGAGTCAACGTTGAAACCCATGCAGTTTGACTCGAGTCCTAGTCACTGCAACAGACACTTGATAGACTGCTTCTGCCGTTGGTCAGAGACCCCCAGAACACCATAGCCCACCCAAGTCGGGGGTTAACAGCATGTTGGCAACAGAGCGACAAGCATCCTGTCGGGGGGACTGACTGTGGGAGCTATCAGCATAAAGATGACAGGAACTTTTTAGAGGGTTTGGGCCTGTGTTTGGTGGCTTGGGAGAGATGTTAAAAAGGGAAGGGAAGTGCTCAAAATCAGGTGCTGTCAGGAATTGAGAGTAACTGTGATTGAGGAGCATCTTGATGAACTTCATCTAGGAGGTGAGCGAAATAAATTTGGGCTGAAGCTATCAAGGATAGAGAAACAGCCAGGGGAACAAAAGCTCTTTGGTCACTTTTGTGCCATGGAGAATATTCTTGCTTTGTATGCGGACACCGTTACTAAATTGTCTAGTTTTCTCCTTTCTCCCCTATGGTCCTTGGATGGCTTGTCTGATATTTACAGTTTTGGGTTTTTTTAAATGTTTAGTAAGACACCCACCTAACTGTCAATGCCCAGCAGTTTCTGACTGCCTTTCTTTTTTTCCAGAGTCAAGATCCATGACATTACAAATGGCAGAAAACCAAAAGCACATTGAGATGAGCAAAGAGGTAAGTCCAGGCCTGAATTCTCCGTAGTTGGGACGGGGCCAGCTGCTCTTCCCCAAACCAGTCTTCAAGAAGGAGAGATGGGTCCGGCCCCGAGCTGCCTCCAACACCTTCTACAGGGGAAAGGAGTGCCTGTCAGCTTTCCCCATGTGACACCGACAGGCCCTGTGGAAGAAAGTGGAAACAATTCGGAAAAGGAAGACTAAACTGGGAAGCCTGGGCCTCCTGGGTGTCAAGGCTTAATTATATAGCTACTATAACCAAGACAGTGTCCTATTGATGAGCAGTGGGGTGGGGTGTGTGTGTGTGTGGAGACACTCAGACCCCTGGGACAAAGTGGGGAACCGAGAAGTCGAGCCATACAAATGGGTCCAGTTGATTTTTTTGCTGTTGTAAGTCAAGTCTTATTGGAACAGTTACACACACATTTCACACCTTGTGGTTGGCAGTGGTTGTGCTACCGAGTGGACGGGCGCTGCGTTCGTAGGGTTTACAACGCCTAAACTACGGGCTCTTTCCAGGAGTTTGCCTATTGGTATGAATCTGGTTGTGCTGTTAGTGAGGAGATCTCAAGTCATTTTTGGCAAGAGACATAGACAGAAGGCCTAAAATATTGACCCTTTCCAGGAGTTTGCCTATTGTTGCTCAGAAAGATTACTGGTCTGAATCTGGTTGTGCTGTTAGTAAGGAGATCACATTTGGCAAGATTGCTTTTGGCAAGAGACACACAAGCTGTCCGAGCCATAAATGTTCCTTCTGCTATTGATCCTGCGTTGTTCTGACCTATGACCTGACGATATAATCATTCTGTTGTATGTGCATCAATTTGGGTAGCTGAGACCTCTTTGCCCACTCTTGTTTGTGTCTTGGGCCAAATTTTTTCTATCCCTTGTGCTCTCTCTAGTTAGGATTATTCCCTGACGCTGGTGTTCATAGGCAGTGCTGTGAACTCAAAAAAGAGGAGGATGAAATCCAGGAGAGGTGAAACTACAGGAGTAACTGGATTAGCAGTTTCTCAGGGGCATGGCAAGGGAAGTTGGAGGAAAACAGGGAGCCAATAACAAAGAGTACGAGAAAGAAGAAAATGTTCTTAGATTGATTTTACAACTCTCATATGATTTAACTACTGAATTATATGTAGATTATGTGCCAATAAAACTATTAAAGAGAGAGCGCAGGAGTTGTTTATAGCATAACCTGCTAAAAGTAGTTACAGCAAGAACTTGCTTGTCTTACATGAGGAAACAGCAGACCCCTCACAGAACGTTTACTGTGTGTGTGTGTGTGTGTGTGTGTGTGTGTGTAAATTCTCACCATCATGAAGCCATCAGAACCAGCTCATTCAACCCTGTCTGCATGTGCATGTCTGACTGTCTGTACCAGGAACTCAGACTTACTGCCCCCTTTCCGTTCTCATCTGGATTTCAGGGTCACTCTCGCCAATTTGCTCTCAGAGATGGGTAATTCTTTTAAAGATACCATGCTCTGCATTATGCACTGAGCTGAACTGTTACTAACACATAAAAACACGTCAAAGCGAAGTATCAGTTCAAGGTTTAAAAATGACTTCCAGAAAATAGATTTGGGAGTTCACCTGCTCTCAATGAACCCAACAAGTCTGGTTTCCATGAGAATTTGAACTTCTGTTGCACTTTTTTTCCTCCTCTTGATCAGGCTTCCTCTATTTGGGTCAAACCACAGTGGGTTTTTGTCAAAAGTGTATGCAGAAACAATTCAGTGGAGGGAGTATAAGCAGATACACTAAAACACCCCTCAAACTCACTACCATTGGTCCTGCCAACCCATAGGAACCCCGTAGAGCAAAGTAGAAGCGACCCCTTCGGCTGTGAAGACGGTCCCACTGAAGGACCCATAGAACCTCATCTTTCACTGAGAAGCATGTGGTTGGTTCACACCGCTGACCTGTGCTTAGCAGCTCAGCACCCCTCCAACTGTGCCACCCAGCCCCTAGCACACAACCCATGTGGAAAGTCTTATGACCAGACTTACCTTAAGCGAGACTCAGCAATGGCATTCTTGGGCAGAGAAATGAAAACCTGCGTTCACAGAAAAGAGTGCTCACAGAGCTTTATTTATAGAAGTTAAAGGCGAAAACAACATGCGGGGGAAAGGCCAGCCCCCCACAGCTAATCGAGGGTTTGATCGGCACAATTGTACGGTTAAGATACATATAAAGATTATAATAAAGTCATAAAGAAACGGGAGAGAGAGTCAAATAAAGAAGTCAGACACATTTCATGGGAGCATGCTCACCTCCTGGATGGTCATGATCTCACCAGCCAGGCCCGTGCACAGCATGGGCAGGAGAGCGAGGTGAGGTGGGGTGATTTATTGCTAACCAAGGCTTATATCTACTTAGGGGGTGTGATTACAGGTAACCACACACGTCACAGGAAGGGGCAGTACAATAGGCATACCCATCATAGGAAGGGGATGTACAGTAGGCATAGGTGTGACAGGAAGGGGATGAGCTAGGGGGTGTACACATGATAGGAAGGAGTGGAACTAGAGGTATACATGTGACAAGAAGGGCAGAACCTAGATTCATGACGGCCGCCTAGCCTTGGGCACCCTTGAGTGGGCTTGGCCTCCCTGGGCTCTCCTTCAGGTAAACAATCTACTACTATCCTTATCAGAAGGGAGTGGGCCCCACTTATTGTGGGATGATAACCAGTGGTGTCTGCTTGCTCTGGATGGCTGAAAACCCTTAGGGAGGATAACCCCTGACCTACTTCTGTTGACCTCCAAGTGTATAGTCATCTGCCACATGTCGTAAGCAGCTAGGTTTGGCATATATTTGGGGGAGACAAAGCTGGGCAAAAGTCTTTTGTATCCCACAACAGCCCAGATGTCTTTTAGTAGGTGAATGTTTTTTTATTTTATTTTTTTTAGGTGAATGTTTTGAAGCGTAAACATGTAGGTGTGTCTCAAGGAAATTACGCTGAGCACAAAAGCTACTCCTGAAGGATATGAAGTGTATGATTCCACTTATATGATTTCTTGAAGCACCACAATGACAGAGCTGGAGAACAGATTGGTGGTTGCCAGGGGTTAGGGATGGAGGAGAAGGAGCGGATTGGCCCCAAAGGACGAGCAGAGGGAGCCGGTGGTGGCGAAGAAACAGTTCCGCATCTTGATAGTGGTGAGGTCACTTGAATCTACACATGCAATAAAATTGCATAAACTATACACGCAGACATGAGCGGGCATAAAACCGATGAAATCTAGGCAATTTTAGTGTGGAAGCCTCACCCAGAATTTATTGCTGATGGACTGAGACAGTCCTATGTTAACTTTCTTAGGTGATTCTACCACTCCTCCAGGGTAGAGACTGGTTCTAATCATTGCCTTTTCCACCTTTGAAAATGCCACAATTTTGGAGGCCAAATAAGTGAGCACCCTAAAATGTATATTTTATATATAAATAGGTGTGTGGGTGTACGTGCGGCTGGGTCGCTGGCGGTTATGAGAGATCCCAGGCAGAGAGGCCGCAGGCAGAGTGGAGGAAGAGGCAAGCTCTCTGGAAGGGTGGTCTCCACAGCCTGAGATGCTCTCATTCTAAGCCTGGAGGCATCAGACCTCCAGGCTGATTCTAATCTTCAAGGTCACCCAACCCAAGTACCTTTGCACTTGTGCTTCCTTGTCCACCTCAGGCAAGACCCAGCTGAGGGGAGAGCCTGACAGGGTGTATGATTGGACCTGAGAAATAGGACCAGTCCCGGGATTGGTCCGTACATAACCCAGAGATGCAGACGGGGCGAGTACCTGACACCTGATAAAAACCCTTAGACTCAGTTCACTCAGCAGCAACTCACTCGATGCCCCACCTGCTGCCCCAGCTGCTTTGCTTTCTGTTTCCAAAAACACCCTGCTGTCAGCTTGCCGTTTTGTAGTTCGTGAGCCCATCTTCAGTTCGCTCCGGACCCAGCAGAGCATTTGCACCAGTTAACGTGGGTGAAAAGTATATTCACATTTCCTCGTTCAAAGCCAAGGGAAAGTGCAGATCTGGCCAGAACCATGACAAAGTTCCTTTGGGTCCCTTCTGGCTTTTAAAGAGGAGATGGATAAAAAGCATGAAGCGCGTGTACTTTACAGACACTGGATAACTTTATGAACACTCAGAACGATTGAGCTAAGTCCCTAGATCCAGAAAGGGCTGTAAGGGGAAAAATTCCCCATTAGATGGAGCTATATCTTTGCTACAGAATTTTACAAATTTATAAAAAAGTGTTTTATAGATGATGAATTTTAAAGCAGAGCAAGAAAGAACTTGTATTCAAATGCAAGGTAGGTCTATCCGGCCCCCCCCCGCCCCTTTTTGAGAATAATCCTGTTCTTTCCAACTTTTGAAATCTCTTGAATTCTTAATCAGGGCATTTTGCATTGGCTTTAAATTGTAGGCACTCATGTTGACGAAAAGACTATTTAATGAAAGTTTCTTTTCTGTGACTTCTTTCAAAAGGGCCAGACCAAACTCCTGGAAGAGGAGCTACTATAATGTTTCTATTAGGATTCTTCTAGATACAGGTCCACATCCCTTCCTTATGTATAATCCCCAAATCCAGAAAGGTTTAGCAATTAAAATACTCGAGACTCTGTTAAATTTAATTACTAAGTAAATAATGAATACCTTTTAAGATAAAAATGTTAGTACAAATATGTTCTTAAGCTATACTGTCTACTATAAATGTCATTTGCTATCGAATTGATCTAGAATTCAAATTTTACTGTGTGTTCTTATCTTTTATCTGACAACCCATCTAAACACCAAAAGATTCTTGCAACTTATTTGGTGATAAAATGTAGCCTAAATGTATGTGAGGTTTTTTATAGTCTTTGTGCAAATATTTGTGTGCATCCCTGCGGGAACGTTCATGTATTTGGCTAAGTGTGTTACCTCTATACACCACCAGGGGGTGTGTATAACCTATGATATTGCACTAGATCTCTTTTAAATCAGAAAAATAGAAACTTCCGAAAGACTTGTCTCTAAGGATTTGGAGAAAGGAACTGTGGACCTGTAAACGTTTTTAATTTAGTAAGCAAAGAATTATTTCTGGAAGTGCTGTAAGAAATAAAAATAAATGACAACATTGGGGCATTATAGATAGTATTAATTACTGGACATAAATCATCTAAATTCCGTTAGAAAAGTCTCTTGATTTTCTGCCATCTTCAAAATAGTCAGCCAGCACACCTACAGGGCAAAGAGAAAGAACAGAGAAAACATGTGGGCGTCTCTCCATCTCAAAGCAAAATCTCAGCCCCTGAAAGGTAGGGGCTATCTACCATGCCTTTAAACAAGCTCTTTGACAGAATAAGGCCTGGATTCCTTAAATTCCAGCATGGTGTTTCCCTGGAAATGCTTTCTAATTTGTTTTAAATGTTCATGCAAAACAAAAATAAAAAAAAAAAAAAAAGAAACTTACTGCCATTGAGTTGATTTGCACTTAATGTTCATCCCTGTTAAAAGATGTTCTTACAAAGATGCCTTTACCTTATTAAATACTTATTGATTTTCTCTTTAGATTTTGATTCCCAGCTTAAACTCTTTCAATTTCTTTCAGAATTTTCACATGGTAGCCATTTCTCAAACCTTATGATTATTATAAAACAATCATGTTCAATCTTGTGTGTATTGGGATCTTTATGCACTGGGGCCTTAAGGGAGTGGACATGGGAGACCGAAGACTGCAGAAGAATGTGTGCACTTGGATGCTGGGGTTGGTGAAGACTATTGGAAGTACCACGGACTGCCAGAAGACCAAACACAGCTGTCTTGAAGATGTTCAGCCAGAATGCTCCTTGGGGCAACGGTGGCAAGCCTTGGTCTCATCTACTTTTGACCTGTAATCAGGAGGGCCAGCACTGCTCTTGACCACGATACAAGAACAAGGGACTGTCCTTGCTCACACTGGGGACACAACCATGAAATTCCAGGTTCCACAGAAGTGGAGGAATGGGAATAAGTTGACCATTACAATGAATTCCAACGGTGTACTATTTATAAATCGAATTATGCCCTGAGTTTGGTACACAACAATATTTATAACTTTAACTCTAAAATGTGTTTGGCATACATGTGGATGTAATCAAGCATACATTTAACATGATACTAAGATCGAAACATAAAATACTGGAAATGTGAATGCTTATCTAACATGGAAAGTTTCACTTGATGTATCCAGTTGAGTTTCGTGTGTTACTGTCTGGTGCCGCCGCTGTGTCCGTCCATCTGTTTGGGTGGCATCCTCCTGTTTGTGGACCTACTTACCAAGCGCGATGCCCTTTTTTCCAGGGACTCACCTCTACTGAATGCATGTTTAAAGTACTTTACACAAAATCCTGTCCTCCTGGCTGCTAAGGAGGGAGCTGGCTGTACTTTTACAAGATAGATCTTTCCCCCCTGAAAGTCCGCAGTCAGTTCAATGTTCTTCACCCGTTCCATCCCTCAAATGCATCGGCTCCTTTTCAGTCTCCCTCAGGCGGTGTCCAGTTCCCACATGCAGGTGAGGCGATGGAACCTCCCAGGGCCGGGACCAGGTGAACCTTAGTTCTCAAAGTGGCATCTTCGCTCTGTACCGCTTTAAAGAGGACTTGTGCAGCACGTTTGTCCAAAGTAATACGCCCCCTCTCTCCTTGCCTGCTGCTTCTGTAGGCATTGGTTAGGGAGCTGAGGAAAATGAGATCAGTCCTTCCTGATAAGGACGAATAGAAAGACGCAGGTTTCTCCCAGCCTCTTCCTATACTTCTCAAGCCTGGATTTTGAAGCGTAGAACCTGCCCATTTATATTTCCAGTTCTACTGTCTAAGCATATGATGTATTTGCTACTGCATGCCTCTCTCTAGAAATGCTTGTTGTTGCTGTTAGCTGCTAGGACGCTATCGAGAGGAGTATAATTGTGTATGAGGGAGGTGTATTGGCCAAGAATGGGAATTAGATGGAAGACAAGAATCCCTACAGGACTGGGAGTAGAATTGCCCCATGGCGTTTCCAATGCTGGAAGCTTCATAGAAGGACACATTGCCTGATATTTCTTCTGAGGAGCGGCGGGGGTGGGGTGGGAGGTGTGAACCACCCACTTCTTATCAGCTGAGTGCTTAACCACTGTGACACCAAGGGTCAGCCCCTCTCCGCACAATGCTTGATGCCTGAACATGCTTTCTTCTTTCTCTGTGACCCTGGTGGGTAATGTGCATCGAAGGTCCTAGCTTTTTAAAATTATCATTTTTAATCATTTTATTGGGGACTCTTACAGCTCTGATAACAATCCATATATCCATTATATCAAGCACCTTTATACATATATTGCCTTCATCCTTTTCAAAATCTAGCTTTTTTGTTTTACTCATTTACTCTTATCACAATCCATACATCCATCTATTGTGTCAAGCACATTTGTACATTTGTTGCCGTCATCATTCTCAAAACATTTGCTTTGTACTTGAGCCCTTGGTATCAGCTCCTCATTTATTCCCCTCCCTCCCTGCCCCCTCTCCATCATGAACCCTTGATAATTTATAAATTATTATTTTGTCCTATCTTACATGGTCCGATGTCTTCCTTCACCCACTTTTCTGTTGTCCATCCCCCAGGGAGGAGGTCACATGTAGATCCTTGTAATCTGTTCCCTCTTTCTACCCCATCTTCCCTCCACCCTCCCGGTATTGCCACTCTCACCACTGATCCTGAGGGATTCATCTGTCCTGGATTCCCTGTGTTTCCAGTTCCTATCTGTACCAGTATTCATCCTCTGGTCCAGCTGGATTTGTAAGGCAGAATTGGGGTCATGATAGTGGGTGGGGGACAGGAAGCATTAAAGAACTAGAGAAAAGTTGTATGTTTCATCGTTGCTACACTGAACTCTGACTGGTGCATCTCCTCCCCAAGACCCTTCTGAAAGGGGATGTCCAGTTGCCTACAGATGGGCTTTGAGTCCCCAATCTGCACCCCCATCATTCATAAATGATATGATTTTTTTGTTCTTTGATGCCTGATGCCTGATCCCATTGACACCTCGTGGTCACACAGGCTGGTGTGCTTCTTCCATGTGGGTTTTGTTGCTTCTGAGCTAGATGTCTGCTTGTTTATTTATCTCAAGCCTTTAAGACCCCAGATGCTATATCTTTTGATAGCGGGCACCATCAGCTTTCTTCACCACACACTTTGTCTTCAGAGATTGTGTTGGGAAGGTGAGCATCATGAAATGCCAGTTTAATAGAACAAAGTGTTCTTGTGTTGAGAGAGTACTTGAGTGGAGGCCTAATGTCCATCTGCTACCTTAATACTAGACCTATAAATATATGCACATAGATCTATTTTCCCATCATGTATATGTATATATATTTTTACATATGTGCATGCCTGTATTTAGGCCTCTATCAATGCCCTTTGCCTCCTAGCTCTTTCCTCTATTTCCCTTGACTTTCCTCTTGTCCCACTATCATGTTCATCCTTCATTTGGGTTTCAGTAATTCCTCTCAGTTACATTCCCCTTGATCAAGCCCTACCAGGCCTCCTACACCCTCCTCACCACCTGTTTGGATCACTTCTTCCCTTGTCCCTGGGTTTGTTAACACCACTTCCTTTCCCTCCACCTCCCTCTCTCCCATGTTGCCCGGAACCATTGGTCCCATTGTTTTCTCCTCCAGATTGTTCATCCAGCCTATTTTATCTAGATAGACTTGCAGAGATAATAATATGCACAAAAACAAGACAGAGCAAAACAAAGCAACAAAAGAAAACAACAACAGCAAAAACAATGACAACAACAAAAAAAGAAAAGCCTGTAAATAATTCAAGGTCTGTTTGTTGACCTTTAGGAGCGTTTTCCATTTGAATCTGATGGGGTGCCACGCCCTGGCCCCAAAGTCTATTTTTGGTTTTCCCTCGGGACTTCCTTGCTCGGCTCCCCTGGCGCTCTGTTGTACGCCCTTAGTGTTGCCTTGGTGTGGTGGGGGCTTTTGGGGTTTTTTTCTTAAGGGAGACAACTTCTAAAATTGGGCTTGACCTCCTATGTTCTTTTTCATAAAACAAACAAAAACCACAATTTTATAGTTACTTCTAGTCTTGCATTATAAGAACCATCCTTTTCTTTGTAGCTGCCTGGATTTTGATAGTTGCTACAGCATTCCCATTTATGTGAGGTTTGTACTAAGAATATATGTGATATGAATATAATAATTAGGAGGAATCCTAAGATGCAGTGGTTAAGTGCTCAGTTGCTAACAGAAAGCTTTGTGGTTCAAACCAGCCAGCTGCTCTGGTAAAAAATGTGGCAGTCTATTGCTGCAAGGTTTACAGCCTTGGGGACCCTACCGGTCCGTTCTATTGTGCCCTACAGAGTGATGAAGGCAATGGTTTGGTTTTGTGTTTTGGATGTAAACGTTCAGAATGAAACTCCAGAAGAAGAGAACGTGGGTTTGTACCCCAGGCTTTCCTCAGTGGGAACTGGGAATAAAGTGGAGGGGCAGCGAAAAGGAGGAAGGCCTTCAATGAGACGGACTGACATCAAATGGACGGACGTCAGATGGACTGACGCAGAGGCTGCCACCACGGGCTCAAACAATCACAGCAAGGATGGCGTGGTTGCTCTGAGCTGTAGTCCCGTGGCACCTCATCCCAGCTGTAACAAACTGGGAGGCAGGAAATGTACCACAAAGGGATGGAGCTCATCACAAGGGTTGTCGTGAATGTCACAGAAAAAGGGGAAAAGAAAATCGTGATTCTAATCTTGCTTTACTTTGTAAAGGAGGCGTTCAATCCGCTGACCACTAGCTGATGCAAAGCCTGTCGTGGGCACGGAGCGAGTGATGGGGAGAAGGGAACAGAGGCCGTCAGGATGCTAGCTCTGGGGAAAACCAAGGGTAACCAAGAGAACCCCAGCTGACAGCACAGCCAGGGGCCTGGGGAGGCGAGTGGGCTCCGGCCCCAGTCAGGATGTCTGAGGCGGTGCCTGAGATGGGCACTGTCGGACCTTTTCTCTGGTTCTCCCTTGAAGTCGCTGGGCTTATTTGCCTTCTAGTTGATTCTGGCTCATGGCGGCCCGGTGTGTGACCGAGCAAAATTGCTCCGTCGGCTTCTCTTGGCTGCCATCTCTGCAGAAGCAGCTGCCCAGGCTTTTCGCCTCTAGCACCTCTGGGCAGGGCTGCCCGTTCCCCTTTCCGTCAGCAGTCCAGCACAAACCGTCTCTGGACCTTTGAAAGTTTTAGTAAAGCCTATCCTGTCAAATCTCAAAATGCCGAGAATGATGGTGCTTGTTGTGTGAAACAGCACAGGGCTCAGCCCTTACTGATGCCGGGCTACAACGGAGTCAACCAACTCTGTTTGAACAGCCTAGACCTTCACTGTGAATGAAAACGTCACTGCACTGCCTGGCAAGGCAAGGGAGTCCAGAGTCCCCTCTGCCTCCGTAGGCTGGGGGGGAAGACGGTGTCTTGTAAGAGAGAACCACAGTGGACCTTTATGACATTTGAATAGTGTTTATCTGCACAACGTTGTGGTACAGCCACCAGAGACCAGCATAGCTGGTAGTTTGCAGCACTGTTAAAGAAGGCATTGTTTCTTAAAGCCTGAGGTTTGAACAATTGGCGACAGAAAGCCCAAGGATTCAGGCCCCGCATAAAGAAACGCAATGCTTTTGAGAGGACAGGCAGACTGGCACGTGACATGGTCCCGTGCGGCACGGAGAAGTCACAGAGGGGAGAGGATAATGAATTTCACTGTGAGAGACTGCAAGGGTGAAGACAGAACCAAGACATCTCTTGGGATTTCCCCGGTGAGCCCAAGATCATGGCTTCTCCTGTATCCGGGGAGAACTCAAGAGTGGGGTTCGTACCATTTTACCTGAGTCTTCTTTATCTGCAACAGCTGTTTTTCTATTGTTTGTGTTTTAACTGTGCATTGAGTCTATCGTCAATGGTTTCATATTGTGGGATGGGTCATTCTTAATGAAACCTTTAAAACGTTCTTAGGAAGGCGCACTTAGGGACCTAACCCTTGATGTACGCAAGACGATATTTGTAGCAAACTTTTTGAGGCCCAGAATGTAGATTAGACAAGAAACCATCTGTGCGATGGTTAGTCTGAAGGCGTAAACTTGGCTCAGCTATCACCCAAAACCACATTGCCACCCAGGAAATCCTGACTCATAGCGACCCTCTCGGAGAGTAGAACTGTCCCTCTGGGTTCTCACGGTGATCCGCCTTCCAGGAAGCCCACCGCCACATCGATCTCGTGTGGCTGGTGGGTTGGAACCACTGACCTTATGTTTAGCTGCTGAGTGCTCAGTTGTATTCAGTTATGGAATCAACAGGACTCCCTCGGTGGTGCGCACCGTTAGTGCATCACCTGCTAACCAAAAGGTTAATTAAAGGTGTCAGTCACTGCGAGGTGCCTCTGAAGGAAGGCCTGGTGAACTTCTGACAAATCAACACTGCAAACACGGAACACAAGTCTGCTCTGATACGATGCGGCTGGCATGAGTTGTAACTGACTCGACAGAGTCGTTTTGAAATGCAATCCACTAGGAATCTAGGTGTTACTGGGAAGTACTTTGTAGATGCAGTTAATTTCTACGGTTGGTTGAATTTAAAGGCAATTCTCTACATAACGTGGGTAGGCTTTACATGACTGGTTGGAGGCCTGAACAGTAAAAACAGCTTTCTTTTCTCTTACAAGAAAGAATCCTGACTTTAGATTTACCTGTAGACTATACCACCTGAGCACAGACATCAAAGTATCGCCACGAGGGGCGCCGTTCATACAGGCCGGGCTGATTTCAAACAAAACGTGTTTCAACTAAGGTGACCAGACGTCCTGCTTTTGGCGGGACACTCCTGATTTTTAACAATTTTTCCCGCATCCCGCAGCATTTTTTAAAAAGTCCTGATTTTTGGAAAGAATGCAGACTAGCTAGGGTATACGGTTTTCAGCTGCCATGTGGCTATTTCGCCAGGATATGAGTTTTAGCAATGGTGTCCCGCTTTTGTCCTGCTTTACCAATGTTAGAATCTGGTCACCTCAGTTTAAACTCGTCTCGGAGATCATGTTATGGCTGCCGGCAAGTTCTCTCAGTAATACACTTATCTTTCCCTCCTGAGTGGACCTTAAAAAAAAAAAAGCTCCAAACAGTGGTTTCCAAGGAGACTGACTGGGTCAGTCCCAGGCAAGGCAGAAATATCAGCTCAGAAGATCACCGAGACTCTTTGGATTCCACAGGAACAAACTTGAAAGACGAAGGAGACTTCTTCGAGGGTGGCCCCATGAGCATTTCCTGGGGGAACCTTCCCCTAGTCACTCTCCAACCTTGACACTCGCCCTGTTGGAACTTTTGTTCCCCCAACTCGAAGCACATGGGGAAGATGTTTGACGCGGTGCAATGGACTAGCAGGGAATTCTTCAGAGTGGGGGAGGGGGATGGACACGCTGCCTTCAAAAGCATATCGACCTCGAGGGATGGGATGTTGAGCACTAACAGAATCACATTTTGACATTTTTGTTTCATCCAGGTTTCCATAATTCTATGGCAATACTTCTGTGTCTGTGTTCACACAGTTGAGGTTGTTTCAAAAAAGGTCATGGAACAATGGACATAAAAGATAATGAAACTTTCCCACAAACTTCCTGAAGCACCGTGCTATGCAGCCTTCCTATTGGCCCTGCTTCTCTGGAGACCCTGAACGGCCCACTCAGGATCATCCTTGCGAAAATCTGCCTCAATCGCCGGGTCCTTCATCCTTGTGCTAGCCGGCGTCTGGGTCTGTGTTTGACAGCCCATGTGGGTTCTTAAAATATCTTTACTTGTAATGATGGGAGTAATAGATAGACTAAAAATAAACGATGTAAAAGAATATAAGATCGGTAAATAAAGAGGAGGAATGTCAACTCAGACCACAGCAGGTGACAATGTCAGAGGGGTGACACTGAAACGGTGGTCTACGAAACAAAAAAAATTGGATCCGCGTCTGACCATCCTTCAGGAGCAACCTATAGTACTTTATGCCCCCCAAAATGTGCCCTTTGAACTCAATGTTTCTGGCAAGAATGGCATGAAGACTACTCATTTGGAGGTGATGTGATCTTCAAACTTTTCTGTCAGTTCACTCCTTTGGCTTCCCAGGGCAACCACACCATCCAAGCTGGTTTTCTCGTGCCAAACGCGCAATGTCCCCACTCTGAAGGTTCTGGTAGTTCAGAAAATTCATCATAGTGAGAGAGGAACTCGGGTGGCTGCAGGCCGAGTGAGCGCACGAGGCTCTCTGGAGCCTGGAGTCGCAGGCCCTGGAGACCAGGCTCTCTGGAAGGGTGGTGTCCACAGCTGGGGAACCATCTCATCTTAAGCCTGCAGGAATCAGATCTCTAGGCGGATTCTAATCTTCAAGGTCACCCAACCAAGTGCCTTTGCACGTGCGCTTCCTTGTCCAGCTCAGGCAAGACCCAGCTGAGGGGAGAGCCTGACGGGGTTTATGATTGGGCCTGAGAAATAGGACCAGTCCCGGGATTGGTCCATGCATAACCCGGAGATGCAGACGGGCCGAGTACCTGACACCTGAGAAAACCCCCTAGCCTCAGTTCACTCGGCAGCAGCTCACTCGATGCCCCACCTGCTGCCCCAGCTGCTTTGCTTTCTGTTTCCAAAACACCCTGCTGTCTGCTTGCCGTTTTGTGGTTCATGAGCCCATCTTCGGTCCTCAAGATCAAACTCATGAGAGCAGTTTCAACAATCGGGCAGACAAAGGTACGAAGTCAGCTTTGACCAGGTGGAGGGTTTTTTGTCTAGTTGGGGGATACTTATGTACCCCCAGCCCAGGCTGGGGGTTGTTATTAATTTAATCATTTCCTCTTCCTGCCAAAATGTGTAATGGAATTCTAATCCCTACGTGAGGGGATTTGTAAAAGTTAATGGAAATTTTTTATTAACTTTAGTAAAAGACTATTGTGAATTGGGTGAAGGTTTACAGAACAGGTCACCGTTTTACATTCGATAATCCACACGCAGTTTGTTTCTCTCATTCACTGCCACCCCCTCAATGTGCCAGCAGTTGCCCTCCTTCCCCTCTGTTTCCTGTTTTCATTCCATCTTCTTTGCAAACCACTCTGCACTTTGCTCGTGGATGCACTCTTAGTCTCAGTCGTTTGATTATTCCAAGGTCTGAGTAGTACCTTAACTAGTGTTATGGCTTCCCTTATAGATCTGCTGTAGGTGTTTGGTGAAAATTGACCCATTTTCAGGGTGACTGCGGGTCATAGTCTTGTTAGGTTTCTGCAGTGGGAAATACCTCCATTCTTGACTTCACATGAGAAAGAATTCACACCGAAGCCTGTTTTGTAATCCAAGTGGGTTTTTACAAAGGACAGGACAAGTTTCAGGTTTTACAGTTTCAAAGGGGTTCACAACTGGGCCTGAACAATCATGTGGTAAAGAGCACCCACACGTGTGGATCTTGGGGGGGATCCTGGGAGGCCAGAAGCCCAAGAACCCTAGAGGCTGAGAGCATGTGGGCCCAGAGGCTGTGGGCCCAGAGTAGGCCTGGAGTGGGTGCATGCACACCCACATGGGGAAGGGAGACCCTCTCCCTCTCCCTGCCTCTGACGAGGAACAGTGTAAGAGAGCATCCCAGAGTGCTCCCTGCCTTTATTCCAGCCCCACCCCCCGCCCCCAGCTGGGGGAAGGCGTAGTTGTTGGTATTGGTTGATCCCATTGACTGAGTTAGGTCTACCTGGGTTATGTCATGATCCTGGGCCTAGTTTGGCCCACCCAGGTATACCTCCTCCTTGGCTCGGGGCTTTAGTATGAGCATGCTCAGTTTGGGGTCTTTATAGGTATCTAGTGGTTGCCTGGTTTCTTGCCAACCTCCTCTATGGGGGTCTTTGCAGGCAGGAGAGGGACTGTCCCTAAGCTAGCTTCCTAACAGTCTCAGTCTCTATCTGACCAATCATCCTGGTCTCTTTTGTGATTCTGAGTTTGAGTCACATTTTTCTGCCCCTCTATAGCCAGGATCTTCAACTATGGTCTCTTTCAGAGCAGTTGGTAGTGGTAGCTGGGCACCATCAAGTTCTTCTGGTCTCAAGGTCATGGAGACTCATGTTCAGTGGGTCCATTGGTCCACTGGACTAATTGTCCCATGCATCTTTGATTTCCAAATGGTGGAAGCCAGTAGTTGCACCTCAGATGCCACTCAAAGCTTTTAAACCTCTAGTCACACTCACCAATGTAGGATGAAGGATATTGTCTTTGTGAGCTCTTATGCCAGCTGACCTCAGTTTCCCCTGAGATGATGGTCTTGTGTCCCCAGGACAAGTGACTAATTCCCTCAAGGTGTGTGGTAATTACATAATCGTGTGTCAACTTGAGAATATTAAGAGTTAAGGGGTGGGGTCTAGCCTGTCAATCAGGTCACAGCCTGATAATGCCTCCTTGTGGACATGACCTTTGCATGAGGATTCTGGGAGCTTTCTTTCTCCCTGGAGGGAGCCACTTTTTTTCTGCTTCACCTTCCTGTTGAGGAGACACTCAGAGAGCTGGGGGAGCCAGCACTGAGATGCTTCTACCAGCATTGGATCCACAAGACTTTCCACCCACTGACCTGTAATCTTCCTGCATTTGGCATCACTGAATGTGCTGTGTGGGTCTGAAAAGGAATTTATGGACTAGTATCAGACTTATGGACTTGATCTGGACTGGGCTGGGATGTTTTCTCAATATACAATTGCTCTTTGATATAAAGCTCTTTCTTTTTTTTTCTTTTTTTTTTAAAGCTCTTTCTTATACAAATCCAGTGTCCCTGGATTTGGTTCTCTAGTCAACCTGGCCTAACATAAGGTGCTTGGTAGCATTTATGTTTTCATAACTTGGCCTCCTGTGTGCTCTACCACAGTCATGGATATACTTATAGCACAGGTAAATCCACGGGGACAAAGAGCCCCAGTCAACCCTTATAGATTTGTAGGGGTGGGGCGGAGTTGTTAACATTTTTTGTGCAGTGTTTCAGCCAAAAATTATTATTTTTCAAAACAATGTCCCTGTACTTAGTTATAATGACAAAAACATTTTTTCGTAAGCCACCTTACTTGTATCAATGTCAATACTGATTTAGTTTTTGAAGCTTGTAATGTGCCCAGGTCAGGTCAACCTATCCTTATGATTCAATGTCAATAATGTTTTGAATTGTGTGGTGGCATCTCCATGCAGTGTTCTTTGTTGTTCGGTGTCATGAGTCTGTCCTGACGCATAGCCACACTGTGTACAATGGAACAAAACACGTCCTGATCTTGTGCTACCTCACACATGTTGTCATGTTAGTCTGTGTCTACATGCCTATAGCATTTTTGCTGTCTCTGGTGATTTCACAGTCACGATTTCAGCGTTTAACTAGAACATTGTGCACTTAGTATACGTGAACCTGTATCTATGTTACTGATACAGGTTCACGTATACTAAGTGCACCATATTGTATTTAACCCCCAGAAAGCCCACCCCAAACTCCAAGCTCAATACCATTGAGTTGATACTGACTCGTTGGGGCCTGTGTAGGTTTTCTGAGGTTGTACATTTTTATGGGAGCAGGTAGGTAGCCTCATCTTTCTCCTAAGGAACCACTGTTGAATTTGAACGATTGACCATGCAATTATCAGTCCAATAACTAATCCATGATGCCATCAAAATTCGATGCCACCAAGTCGATGCTGACTCATAGCACTCCCTGTCGGTTTCTGAGACTGTACTGTTCATAGGAGGAGAAAGCCCAGTCTTTCTCCTGAGGAGCTGCTGTGGTTTCGAACTGCCGACCATGTGGATCACAGCCCAATGCATAACCATAACGCTTTGCCACCAGGGCTCCTTAATTAAATGTCATTTTTGTAGCCTAGAAGTTTTAACATTGATTAAAAAAAACACTTTTATGGTTTACTAGGTGAAAGTTTACAGAGCACACCATTAGTTTTATGTTCAACAACCCATACCTTGTATTTCCCCTCGTCCACTGCAATGCCCTCAATATATCGCTGCTTTCCCTACTTCCTCTCTGTTCCCTGTTCTCAGTCCTCCTTCTTGCCTAACCTCTGAACTCTGTCCTTCTGATCACCAAGGGTGATTATTCTAAAGTGGGGGTGACTGACTGCAAGGCCTACTATTCGACTAGCCAGGTTGCTCTCTTTGACCTGATCTTGGTGAGTCTGATAAAGACAACCCCGGTAATAAACAATTGCTCTAGCTAAGATTGAGAGATTTCTTATTTCTTGAAATTCACAGGAGGACGCTTCAGTTTTTCAATGATTCCTTAAGGACCCTGGGATTTAGGTATCTGCAACTGCAGAAATGAACACATGACTTCTTATCATAATCTCTAATAACATCCTTGTTTAATTTGCTTAACTAGCAAAGTAGAAATGTATTTATAGCCGCAGGTGTTCTATGACAGCTGACACATTTGTGTGAAATAAGAGTAAAAATATTCCATCTCTGCTTTAACATCATAAGCTAAAGGGAACTTCTTTGCTCCTTTCCTTTTATGTTTTCTTTTCTGTTATGTTCTTTTTGTAAGTACATGGCTTATTATAACCCATTTCCGGAGTCCTAGCAACACTATAGGACAGAGTGGAAACTGTCCCATGTGGTTTCCAAGGCTTACTATCCTATCCCTTAACTTCTTTTCCACATCATCTCCATCCCTTGGCTTGTTTCCCTGATTTACACTAAGGCAGTTCTCAACCTCCCTAATCCTCGACCCTTTCATACAGTTCCTTATCTTGTAGTGACCTCCAACCATAAAATTATTCTTGTCACTACTTTGTAACTGTAATTTTGCTACTGTTATGAATTGGACAACCCCTGTGAAAGGGTCGTTCAACCCCCAAAGACGTCGCGACCCACAGGTTCAGAACTGCTGCTCTCAGGACTAAGGAACGTGAGCAAAGGTCACAGAACGCAGAGCCCACAAGAAACCGTGCCTATGTGCCTATGCTTTGGTGCTGGCTCTGGTATTTTGGTACATTTCATTACAGAGGAACTTGCCCGGACGGACAAGGCTCAGAAAGGCTTCCTGAGGACATGCTCGACCTCTGTTGACAGCAAACAGAAGGCAAAGTCCTCCCAACATTTGATTGACCTGAAAACATTTTTCTAATGAGATGAGTTTCTTTTCTAAGCACGCATGAGTTGGCCGTTCGCTTTTTACATGGTAAGGAAAAGTAGCCCATCAATACTAAAAAGTCACCAAGGCTCTTATCGCCCACACTTGCTTGGAAGCAAAGTCACCT
>NW_022111320.1:17678299-17680493 GCF_000313985.2 Echinops telfairi | reverse complement strand
GACTCTTACCATTTCTAACAAAAGCATCCACCAAGGAGAGAAGAATGTGTATTTTGCAGACACTCCTTCCTCCCGCTGTTTTTAAGAGGAGAAATGACTCTTAGTCAGGCACCTCTGGCTGGCATGTTCCACGAGGGATGGGCATCTGGTCAGACTGGGCACGGTGCAGCCCCCACACATCTGTTCTCCCCGCGTTCTCAAGGGACGCCCTTGCCGTCGCTGCATGCCAAAGATAACATTCAGATCAGCGATTTCTCATAAATCACTGGAACATGGAACATGAAACAACAAGAAGAAACTAGGAATTCAATAATAAATATGGCAAGGTGCACAAACAAGAGAATTGAAACCAGATGAAAAGCAGCCTTTCAGCACAGAAGGTCAAGAAACGCGTTTCCAGAGCCCGTCGAGCCTGTGCACAATCCCTCTGATTAAGCTTCCTCCCAGGCACCGCCCTGAGCTGGGTTTGGAATATTTATGTGCTGGATTTAAGGCTTTAACAGACAACTGAAAAATTAGTGCCATTTATTTTCATTTGCTCAGGCCCCAGGCCATTATGCAATGAAAGGGGAAAGGCATGTTTATTGTACTTTAAGGAGTTCTGCACTCACACGCCTGGAGATAAATTCTAGACATGTGTATGTAAATGTAACTCCATTGAGGCAAAAGGTGCATTATCTGCCCACCCGCTTCAGTGCTACGCTACATAAGGCAACATGACTGATGGTGTTTTTAAACAAGATGTCCTTGGAATTTCTTAGGAGCCGTCTTAGGAAAATGCCCTTATTCCAACCATGTTGGCATTCCCACATATGTTAGGAGAATCCCTCCTGGAGTCTTGAGAAACTGCAGCCCAGGCTGAAAGAGTAGCCTCTGTGCCGGCCCACGGTGCCGGCCTCTGTGAGCTGGTCTGGCCAGCTGAAAACAGATGGCATTCGGTGACAAGGATGGTGAGTGATGTAGGTAAATGCTTTATGCTTTTTGATGGAAAAAGCTCTGTGGGCTGAGAAGTGAACAATGGGAGCGGGTTCAAAGCATGCAAGGACAGCTGCCAAAGGTGGCCCGTATCCTCACTCACCGTTATCCACTCTCTGAGTGGAATATGGGGATTTGTGGCACCTTTGGTCCTTATCCCTCAGAGCTCCAGTCTCTGCTCTCGTTTCGCGTCTTTGAGTGTAAACGCAGCTGCGTAAAGAGAGTTCACGCTTGAAAGGCCTCTCGGCGACTGTAAGAGACTCAGACCAGTTACCGTGGAGTCTGCTCCAGTCCTGGCAGCTCCGCGGGTCTCGGAGCACCACGGTGCCCCATCGGGTTCAGTGGCTGCCATTGGGATGAGACCACCGGGCCTTTCTTCTGAGGAGCCTGGCTATGGTTTTTAGGGGCCACTGAGTCAGTTCAGACTCCCAGTGACCCCATGGGCAAGGGAACAAAACTCAGTCTGGTCTCGTGCCATCCTCTCCATTGTTTCTGTGCCTGAGCCCATTGTGCCAGCCATGGTGCCAGTCCAGCTCACGAAGGGCCGTCCTCCTTCTCGCTGCCATTCCACTTTACCAAGCACGAGGTCCTGAGGTGGGTGGCCAACATCTAAATGTCACCTTGGCTGATCCATGAGTCTCAGTGGTTTAGCAGCAATGAAATGTGATTATTATGTAATAACGCTATCTGATGTCATCAGCCAATTGACTGTAAGCTAATTAGGGTAGGGTGTAACTCCTTACTCAGGTCCCAAGCCCGGTCAAATGTAAGGGAAGTTTCCTTGAAGTGTGGTCTACATCTTACAAGAGATAAAAGGACCCCACACTCTACTCTCTCTCAGAGGGTAGAACCATCTGATTTCTTCTTCTCACTTTGCTATAGCACCCAGATTGTCAGTGATCGCTTCTTGATGGTAAGAACAGAGCAGGGCTGGATCATAAGAATGGATTGTTCTTAGGTTAAGGCTTATGGTTAAGTGTGAGCTCAACATCCATTCATACATCTAACTTTTTTTTATATCCCCGTTCTACTCTAGTGGCAGCATTATCAGCTTTTTAAGAGATAATATAAGTAACCTCTCTGGGGCCTTTGGTAATTCTCATAATAGTATCCTTAAATTAGCCAGTGATAATAGAATTGAAAATATTATTGAGATAAGAGAAATATTCATATATAGGAAAGCTTTTGAGATGAAAATCAATGGGATATTCACTTCTAC
>NW_022111320.1:17675988-17677776 GCF_000313985.2 Echinops telfairi | reverse complement strand
TTATCCATTCATGGTTAGCCATAGAGTGCAGGGGAGACTATTCCCCTTGGGGGTCAATCAAAGCAATGTCAAGGATTTCCCCCAAGGGCAAGCTTCCCTCTCCCTACCTATACTCACCAGAAGAACTGAGGTCATCTATTTGGACACAGACATCACCCTCCCCCCACCTCTGGTGGAGTGTATTGAACACCAATGTAGAAGTGTCCACCCAATGAACGTGACCATAGGACATTGCCACATGGCATGGACTATTTGATCCTTTCTTATTACACCCCCCCCCACACACACACACACACATGCACACAACAACAACAACACGAGAAATTGTCCCCAGCTGAGGTGATATCTTCCCTGGGGAAGTGGTCTTTACGATGTACAAATAAGGGAGTGATTGATCCACAGGTTACGGCCTTAGACAATCATACCATTCTGCCGTCTAGGAGGTCGGATTGAATGCCTGCCTCTGCCTGTCTTTCTCTTGGCATCTGTCCTTACAGCGGTGGTCTCATACCACATTTGTCTTTTGTGTGCTTGACTGGCTGCTCAGCATAGTGCTTTCCAGCTCTGTCCATGACTTGAGGTGCTTTGTAGTTTCATCACGGTTTCTTAGCGCTGCCTACTATTCCATTGTGTGTATGTGCCACATCATCCATCAATAAAACTGTTTTAAAAAGAAGAGATAAAAAGAAGGAGATGCAAGCGACGAAAGAAAAGCCAGAAGCACAGTGCATCCTTTAGCCCTGGGCAGGGTGGGATTCAGCCAGTTCACAATGGTTCAGCAAAACCGAAACTGAATTTTTTGTTGAGTTTCGTGGACCAGTTGTTAAAATGGTACTTGTGATCAGGGTTCTTTCTAAGGTGGGTGGCTGGGCAGATGCCCAACGTGGAAATCACTAATTAACATTCCTTATGGTTTTTTAGCATTCATCTGCACAACAGCGTATTCTAAACCCCCGCAGTAATGTTCTGTCTGTTCATAGGTATACACAATTAGGGGGGGCTATGCTTGTAATACTTGTTTATTCATTCCATAAAACTCATTATACTTCTGATGAACTACTACATGTTTATTCCCTTGTGTTTGTTACTTCAGTAAATAGACATGTAACATAAAGAGAAAAGGTGTCCCAAACCAGAAGGAGAAGCGCTGCCATTCATTTCAGCTTTGTGTTACTCTCCCACAATTCCCACGAAATATAAGTGAATCATGCAATTCCTGAAAGTGTTCAAAGAGCTAAAAATATTGTCAGAACAATTGCTGAAAGTTCAGGAGGAGCAGAGGGTTTTTCAAAGATGAACATACTATATTCAGAGAAGAGAAGTTGTCTGTTTCTAATGTATCAAACACAGTGTCTATTGTCTAATTGGCCTCCCTCTGAAGGGATGGGATCCTTCTCCTACGGTGAAAAGACGTTCAGGACAAGTCACACAGCTGATGATGTTCGGATCAAAGCGAAGAATGTTTGCAAGTGAGCTATTTGCTCAAGGAACAATATGGAAATATCTTACATAACAGTTCTATAGCTTTTTTGGTCAGACATTTTGAATACTTTTCATTGAGATTATAAAACATTTTCTTTCTTTTAACTAAAAGATCATTTTTTTTGGAGGGGGGGCTCTTACAACTCTTACTTACAACAATCCATACATCAATTGTATCAGGTATATTTGTACATATATTGCCATCATTCTTTTCCAGACATTTATTTTCTATGGAGCCCTTGTATCAGCGCCTCCTTTTTCCCTCCCTCCAAAAACTTTTTTTTTTTTTAACATTTTATTAGGGGC
>NW_022111320.1:17656141-17657570 GCF_000313985.2 Echinops telfairi | reverse complement strand
GAGAGTCTTATAAGAAGGAGTTTTATATACAGAAGTAAGTTTATATCAAGAAAGCATCCCAGTCCAGTCCCACTCACTTCCACAGGTCCGATGCTGGCTGGAGCCTCTTCAGATTCCTGTGGCTGCAAGCTGGCAACATAGACCAGGCAAAGCAGGATACAGGAAGATCACAGGCGGATGGATGGGCACAGAGTTGCATGGGCCCAAGGTTGGTGGAAACATGGCCGAGTGTTCAACAGTTCTCAAGGCCAGGCAGCCTCCACCAGGCCACTTCTGGAGGCAGGCGCAGGGTCCCAGCCAGCAGGAAGGGGAAGGGGCAGAGAGAGAGGAAGCTGCTCTCTGGCTTCCCTCAGAAAAAAGCCACACCCATCAAGGAGGTATCCTCAGGCCTGATGGACTACACCCTACACTTTCACACAAATTCAAGGTGACGCCGAAAATCTATTACAAGGCCCATATGCGGACCACTGCAAGTAGCTTGAACTCTCCCAGTGAACTCTGTCAGTGAACCATAGACTTAATCTTTCTCATGTGCAGCCCTTTCATCTGCCACACAGAGCCAAGTTACTGAGTTTTATGCTGGAGAAGCCCTTAGCACAATATTTGGCCCACGATGGATGGTAAGTAAATGGTATCCAGATTGTTACTCTGGGTGCCTCGCAATGATTACTACACAAGCATCGGAAGCAAAAGTCTTTGGTAATGTCTTTTCTTCTGCCCAAAAGACCTAACCGAATGTGGAAATTATTGAGCAATATCATTAATCGCATATGCAAGCAACATTTTGGTTAAGATAATCCCAAGATGGTTGCGATTGCATATTGACAGGGAATTTCACATCCTCTTCTGAATTCATGTCAAATTCAGAAGAGGATGTGGAATGAAGAACATCACTGCTGGCACAAGCTGGTTGTTAGCCAAAAGCAGAGAATACCAGAAAGAGGTTTACTTGTGTTTTATTGCCCAGGCAAAGGCATTTGACTATGTGGATCACGCTAACCATGGACAGACTCTGAAATAACATTATGAAGAAACGGAATTTCAGAACACTGCATTGCATGCATGCAGAACCCGTGTATAGACCAAGAGTCAGTCTTCTGAGAACAAAGGAACACTGTAGGGCTTAAATCAGGAAAGGAATGGGTGAGAGTGTGTCCTTTCACCATATTTATTTAATCTCTGTGTTGAACAAATAATCTGTGAAGCTGAAGAATAGAGTGGCATCAGGATGGGAGGAAGGCTCATTACAATCCACAGATGCAGATAACAAGAGGCCGTGAAGTACTTCTGGATGAAGCACTTATAGACAATAGCCTCCAGTAGAGATTGCAAGTCAAATGTAAAGAAAACAAAAATCTTCAAAACTGGGCCAAGAGACAACATCATGATAAATGGAGAAAAGTTTGAAGTTGTCAAGGATTAAATTTTG
>NW_022111320.1:17651730-17654809 GCF_000313985.2 Echinops telfairi | reverse complement strand
TGTGTTTTGAAGGGAGTATTATAATTTCCAAGCATTCAATCTCTCAAATCTGAGAGACACTGGGTAGGATAATATTTTGGAAAACAGTTAAGACTTGCTTTGCAGAAAAACCCAAATGTAACGGTGACCCCACTCCTTGTAGTAAAATTCCCTTTTAAACTTAAGAATGTTTCTAAGTCAGCAAGTTTGGAGGAACAAAGACCATCTGAGCCAGCAAGGCCTTTTGGATACAGAATGGAGCCTGAGACCTTGCGAGAGGGACAGGGTGGCCCCATTTCCACGACCATGCCTCCTTTGTCCACTGCTGGAGCCCTTTGTGCATCCTAACAACCATGGTCAACGTCCCCTCAACTTGCCACCTGAGTTGTTTGCCTCCCACGGCATCTCTGAAGCAGTTTTGGGAGGTTTCACCCCCGCCGCTTCCTTCTGTCAAGCTCTTGCAGAAAGAAGAGAAAAGGAAAATGCCAAAAAGACCCCGCCTCTCTATATGGCGCAAAAACGGACAGGTCTCTGCAACCTTGTCAGCGGCATAAACTGCAATGCCTCCAGTGAACTCTCTCCGACTTCTGCCGTTTCCCTTGGCTTCTATTTCCCTTCCTCTGAACTTTGTCCTCGGGTCAATACTGTGTCTTTGAGTCCAAAACGTTGATTTGGATTCAGGTCCTGACCCAAGGGGTGACTGAGGACCACCTCTTTCTCTCTCTCGGACCACAGGCCTGGTCTCATTTATGATTTCCAGTTTTGTACTACATTCATTTTTCTCCTCCTCTACCCAAGACCTTCTAACGGGATCCTTTTCAGAGCATTTGGTGGTCATAGCAGGCACCATCTCGTCCTTCTCCTGTCAGGCTTGTAGGAATGGATGTTTACATGGTCCCTCAGGTCACTGGTCTACTTGCTTCTATATGTCTTTTGATTTTCATCAGCTTTGATTTCTTCCGGATGGAGAAAGACTGACAGTTGTATTTCAGACAGCTGCTCACAGGATCCCCGTCACTACCCACTTAAGTTAAGATGTAATATATTGTCTTGGTGAACTTTGGTGTGCCTATAGACCTCGGTGTTCGTGAGAGTATGATCCCCCAGGCCCAGTGGCTCAATCTCTCAAGGGGTTCGGTTAAGTTTAAGACGTATTCATGTGCGACCTGCTACATTCACGGTGTATTTGCCACACAGATAAATACAGATATACAAATATCCTCTGTCAAATCTATCCATGTACATCTGTGGGTCCACTCCTACGTCCCCTACCCTACTTACACTCATGTAGTCTGCGTGTCTAGCTAAGCATCCGCTCATCTCTCGGGACGTTGCAGGACTATCTATGCAACAGTACTTGCCTCAATGGCACGAACTCTCACAAATCTCCCAATGTCTTGCCCTTGTGCCATCACTTTTTGGCCACTTCCCGGTTGTTGGGTATTGTCCTCTTCATCTGAGGTATCACAGTCTACCTGCTACCCCGTGACTTCCCGTCCCACCCCGGGTAACCATCGAAGCCTGCTACTTTCCATCTGACACCTTTCCTTGACTCTTTAAAACAGTGACTGATAGAGTATTTGACCTTTTGTGATGGGCTGATTTCACTCAGCATGATGTCCTCTAGGTTTATCCACAGTTATGAGGTGATGCGCAGCTTCACGGCTCATCATTCTTTACTGAATATTGCAAACGATTCCATTATGTAGAGGCACCACTGTTTATTTAGCCTTTCTTCCCCTGATGGGTTCGATAGGTTGTTTGCCTATTTTTGCTATGTGCAGAGTGCTTTGATGACCCCGGGTGTCCATATATCTATTTGAATTCACGTTGAAGTTTAAGAAGTGTTTAAAAGTAACCAGAACCTTTCTTACATTCCCGGGGTGTGGAGGCGGCTTTCATTCCCGAGCAAGTGAATACCAGGCACAGCTCTCGACAGTCTGGGACCTTGTCCTTATTCTTCTCCCTTTGTGCCTCTTGGTTCAGTGCCTGCATCCCTCTTGGACCAGGGCTAATCTCCACCGTCTCCTGAAAGCCTGGGCCGGGAGACACAGAAGGCTTTATTGCTATAGGATTCTTCGGACTCAGAACTCATGCGTCCAATGTAAAGGTTTCACAACCCAATGGAATATTCCTAGAGCAAGTTTTAAGTGGTTTAAAAGGAAAGAAATTGCTGGCGTGTCCTCTCACCCACAAGTACCAAGAGCATGCTGGACAAACGGAGAGGTTAGAAAATGATGTACATCGAGAGGTGAACGTTGAAACATTGTGAGCTAAGCTGCGGAGGTCCTCCTCTTCTAATTCTAGGAGAGCCGTTGACCTACGAGAACTTCTGGGTTTGAGTTCAGTGCTTTCCCACAGTTGCAAAGGCGATGCGTTCCAGGTAGCATTCCTGCGTTGGGAACGTGAATTGGGTACCACTATTGTCCAATCAGGAGGCCTTGAATGTGCAGCGGGTTAAGGTCACACTGCTAACTCAATGGTGGTAGGTCAAACCTAGCGGTCAGTCCAAGGTTGTGGTTCTTAAATTGTCTTGGAATCACCTGGGGGTGAGATACAGAGTACTGGGCTCCATCCCATTTGGGAATTCAAATGACACTCCTCCACAGCTAGATAGAGAATCTTGATAGTGCTAAGAACTCCAACTCCATGTATAGACAACCCAAATGCTCATAATTGGCTCAACAGACAGCATCTTGATAGACAGAGAAAAGGTGTGAAGGATTTCATTTTGCCTAGATCCATAGCTAGGCTCATAGAAGCAGCAGTCCAGAAATCAAATGACATTGGACACATGTGCACAAGATCTCTAAAGTGCTGAAGAGCCAAGATGTTACTTTGAGGGTCGAGCCATGGTCTTTTCAATCACCTCAGCTCCATGGGAAGGTTGGACATCGAATAAGGAAGACCAAAGAAGAACTGATGCGTTTGAGTTACGGTCCTGGTGAAGAACAGTGAAACTACTGCGGACTCCCAGAGGAACAAACACACCTTTCGTACAGGAAGAACCACCCGACTGTTCCTTAGGATTGAGGATGGGGAGCTTTCACCTCACACACTTGAACATGCTATCAGGAGAGACCAGTTCCTGGAAAGGGTG
>NW_022111320.1:17633217-17649933 GCF_000313985.2 Echinops telfairi | reverse complement strand
CTAGAGAAACAAAATTCATAAACACTCATATTTTATAAGAGAATTTTATATAAAGAGTAATTGGACATTAATCACCCCAACCAGTCCAGTCCATACCCATAAGTCCATTAGCCCATATGTCCGATATCAATCTACAAGGTCCTCCTCAAACTCACTAAACACATGCAATGACGCCGACTGCAGGAGGAAAACCGAATCAGTGAGCATGTAAGCATCTCAGCACTGGCAGGGGTCTCCATGTGGTTTCTCCAGTACCCATGGCTGCATCCGGTTAGGTCCATGTGGCTTCTCCTCAAGGATGTCTTGTAGGAAGCCAAGATGTCTTGCCAACTGAGGCAGAGAACTAGCTAAGGCAGCCACACACTGTTCCGACCATCAGAGAACAAGAGACCAGAAAGGCAAGGCTCACCGAGCATGTATCTCTCTGCCCTTCAATTAAACTGCACTTCAATGAATCCCACATGAGTTCCTCGGCCAGGTGGGCACAGTACACCTTAACCATCACAACTGCCAAAAGAACAAACCAATCTGTCTTAGAAGACGTTCAGCCACAGTGCTCCTTAGAGGCAAGGATGGTGAGACTTGGTCTCATGTCCTTTGGACATGTTATTAGGAGAGACCTGTCCCTGGAGAGGGACATCGTGCTTGGTAAAATAGAGGGGAGGGAAAAGAGGACAGCCCTCGACAAGATGGGTGGACACAGCAGTTGCAACAATGGGCTCAAACACAAGGACAATTGGGAGGATGGGGCAGGACTGGGCCGGGTTTGGTTGCTACGAGTGGAAACCATCTAGATCAGGTGTCCTCAAACTATGCGGCCCACGGAGGACATTTATCCAGCCCACCAGGTGTTTTTGCCCCATTTTGTTTTTTAGTTCAAAATAAAATATGTGCAGTGTGCATAGAAATTTGTTCATAAGTTTTTTTTAAACTATAGTCCAGCCCTCCAACGGGTCTGAGGGATAGTGAGCTGGCTCCCTGTTTAAAAAGTTCGAGGACCCTGGTCTAGATGGTACCTACAAACAGCAATGACAGGGCAGTTACCTGGGAGGGTTACACGCTAGTGTGATGAAAGCGGCAGAGTGTTTTTCTCATCTCCAAGCCTCCGGAGACTAGGAGAGACAGAAGATGTTGCTGGACAGGGAGAGTCCGGTCCTGACTTGTATTGGAATGCTTATGGCTCAGTATTGCCTGTAGGCCACCTAAAATTCCTCACATATTTCAGTTTCTTAAAGTATGTAGATATGGTCATGATTCTTCAGCGCAACTACATTAAAGGTGACTTTGAATTTATGGTCAGTTGACATCTCTGGGGTGTGCAAACAGTTAACATGTCTGGCTGCTAACCTAAAGGCTAAAAGTTCAAGCCCACCTAGAGGTGTCTCTGAACATAGACTCACAATGGAAGGAGGCAAGCTAGTGAAAGCCCGGGGGAAACACGGTTCTACTCGGGTGTGTGTGGCATGGCCATCAGTCGATTAGATGACAACTGGGTCTAACGGGTCATTTTATATTGTCTTAATCAGTGGATGGTAAGGGCCATACCTTCCTCTCCCCTCAGCCCTCCTTTTCATAACAAAACAGGCTCTGACTGAAAATGCCTGGGACTGTCCTCACCTGGGGACTGAGGGAGGTAGGGAGTTGTGTTAGTCTAGGTTGACTGGAGAAACAAATTCAGAGACATTCAAATGG
This sequence comes from Echinops telfairi, assembly GCF_000313985.2. Lineage (NCBI taxonomy): Eukaryota > Metazoa > Chordata > Mammalia > Afrosoricida > Tenrecidae > Echinops > Echinops telfairi. The sequence goes on along the minus strand of NW_022111320.1, from coordinate 17,648,241 downwards.
GTATAAGAAAGAGTTTTATATAAAAGAGCAATTGTACATTTAGAAAACATCCCAGCCCAGTACAGATCAAGTCCACAAGTCTGATACTAGCCCATATGTCCGATACCAGTCTATAAATTCCTCTTCAGACTCACGCAACACCTGCAATGAGGCAGAATGCAGGAAGATCACAGGCCAGTGGGTGGAAAGTCTTGTGGATCCAGTGGCAGTGGAAACATCTCAGTGCTGGTAGGGGTCTCCACATAGCTCCTCCAGCTCCAGGGCTCTCTCATGGCTCCATGTGGCTGGTCAGCAGAAAGACGAAGCAGTGTGTGTGTGTGTGTGTCTGGCCTCCAGTGAGCTGTTTATCTCCTTCGTGCTTCCAAATGAGGTCATCAAGCTGCACCTTGATTGACAGGCTAGATTCCACCCCTCCGCAAGTTGACACCAGATTATGTAACAACCACAGGCGTCAGATGGCCAGAGGGACGAGGGACTCTGCGCTCTGTGACCAGAGATGGGCTGAAGGGGCTCACAGCAGGAAGATGCAGCCCTAAAACATGTGGTGTGCCAGATTTGCCCAGGCTGCCCCTCAAACGCCATCCTCCACACCAACCTGGCTGGGTGAGCAAGGGACCAGGGAGACTTGCAATGCCTTCCGCAAGGCAGAATGTGATTTGGGTGGTTTGTCCCTCCTACATTCTCCTTTTGTTTTCCCTACAGGGAGCGTCCCCTTTCTCAGTTCCTCTTTTTTTCACACCCGCAGAGTAACCCGATTCCAGGAGTGAGAAAAACTGGTGAAACAAATATTTTGGTTGCATTACAAATCCGTTGTCATTTGTTTTCCATTTCCTGCCTATTTACATCTGTCTCCCTGCCCAGTTTAATGGGGGAGGGCCTTGCGCAAGGCCTCGTGCCTGAACCCTATCCTGTATGAGACACCACACCACACAGGGATCCAGGAAAGGGTTGGCTGTGAGAGGATTTCCATTTTAACAATATACCTTTAAATTACTTGGAGATTGTCCTCTGAGAGAGCTATGCTCTGACAGCGGCACAAGGGAGGCACCGGATCTCTGTTGGCATCACAGGGGCAGGGCACTCAAACTCAACAGCTGGCCCAAGGTTGGTTCCTATGAAGTGGAGGTCAGACAGGCCTCTACCTTCCAAGCTTTTTTACCAACTCGAGCCCCAGCTATTCCTCCCAGGGCACTCTCTACTCTGCCGCTACGATTTGTTGCAGTAGCCACACTGGACTCCCAGACCATACCATAATTCTGGGGTTCAGTGTTGTTGTTGGGTGCCATTGAGTCGGCTCTGACTCATAGGGACTCTGTACAACAGAACGAAGCCCTGCCGGCCCTGCACCACCCTCACAATTGTTCTTGGGTTCGAGCCCAGGGTTGCAGCCACGATGTCCTCTTTTTCCCTGTGAAGGGATGTGCTTCCCGGGCATTTGCCTGGGGAGGTCGGGTTGCTGACCCACTGTGCTGGGACTGAATGTCTTCAGATTGAGGTTTATGCAGAATGCTATGACCGCTCTATTTTAGCAAGCATGATGTCCTCCTGGGACTGGTCTCTCTTGACAACTTGGTCAAAGTACACGAGGCAAAGTCTTGCCAACCTTGCCTCTAAGGAGCATTCTGCTGAACTTCTTCTAAGACAGATGGGTTTATCCTTTGGGGCAGTCCATGTACTTTCAATATTCACCATAATCCAAGCACTGTGATTCTTCTTCGGTTTTCCTTATTCAATATCCAGCTTTCACATGGATATGAGCCCCTTGAAATTACCATGGCTTAAGTCAGACTCACCTTAGTCCTCAAAGTAACTTTCTTGAATTTTAATATTTTAAAGAGGTCTTTGGTAGCATATTTACCTAATGCAATGCATCTTTTGATCTCTCAACTGCTACTTCTTTTAAAAAAATCATTTTATTGGGGGCTAATACAACTCTTATCACAATCCATCCATCCATCCATCCATCCATCCATCCATCAAGCACATTTGCACATTTGTTGCCATCATCATTTTCAAAACATTTTCTCCTTTCTCCTTCATGAACCCTTGATAATTTATAAATTATTATTATTTTTTCATGTCTTACACTGACTGATGTCTCTCTTCACCTACTTTTCTGTTGTCCATCCTCCTGGAAGGGGGTTATATGTAGGTCATTGAGATCAATTCCCCCTTTCATCCCCTATCTTCCCCTCCCCCTCCTGGTATCGCTACTCTGAGTATTGGTCCTGAGGGGTTTATCTGTCCTGGATTCTCTGTGTTCACAGCTCTTATCTGTACCCATGTACATGCTCTGGTCTAGATGGATTTTTAAGGTAGAATTGGGGTCATGATAGTGGGGCGGGGGTGGGGGTGGGGGAGGAACCATGAAAGAACTAGAGGAGAGTTGTATGTTTCAACAGTGCTACCCTGCACCCTGCCCGGCTCTTCTCTTCCTTCAACTGCTGCTTCTATGAGCACTGAGTGTGGATGCAAGCAACACGAATCCTTGACAACTTCAGTCTTGGGGTTTATTAGGGGAGTCAACAGGTTACGATTGAGGATTAGAACTGTCCAGGGCACAGCTTTTTGCTTAGGACAACCTCTCCTCAATCATGCCCACAGGCAGACCTCTCGGGTCCTCCACATGTCAGCTACAGGACCCCTGGGCCTCTGCCCTGCTCCAGCAGTGTTCCTTACTGCCATCGAGTTGATTCTGACCCACAGCTCCCTAGGACAAGGTAGAAGCGCGGGTGTCACTTTTCACAGGGGTATGAAACCCTGTCTTTCCCTGCAGAGCAGCTGGAGGTTTCGAACTGCTGACCTTGTGGCTGGCAGCCCAGGATATAACCAACGGGCCACCCGACATCGTGTATTGGTGATACCTGCCCAAAGGTCATAGCATGCCACACAAACCTCAATCTGAAGACATTCAGTCCCAGCACAATGGGTCAGCAACCCGACCTCCCCAGGCAAATGCCCGGGAAGCACATCACTTCACAGGCAAACCTGCTCAGAGGCATTCAGCATTCTTGCTCTGTGGGCCAGGAAGCTTACTGGCCACTGTCTCAAGTTCTGGCTCCACGTCATCCTGTTGCCAGTCCTTTACCTGGTGTCCCAGCTACCTGTCCTATAACTAGGACGTTCAGTGTGCAGGGATTCGGAGGCTCAAAGTAGACCTCTGCTCCAGACTTCTCTTGAGGGTTGTGAGACTCCTACCTTCTGTATCTGAGATGACTCATTTGAAACCTACAGGGAAGGTAAAACTGACCAATTACACACATTATAGTTCCATATACCCACGCTTGCATGGTCCCACCTCATGTGGATGCCAGGTACCTTACTTACATTAATGGCAAGCTAGCCAACCCCCCTGGAGAGCCACAATCACTTCACATGTGCATAGTCCCACCCAGTCACTTGGTAGGAATTGCAGAGGATAGTGGGAAAAGCCCTGTCATGTCATTCACTACCCCATGTCAACTGCAACTGACTTTATAATATACGAAGATTGACAATTATTTGCCATTCCCAGGACTTTGGGTCACACGGTAGATACCATTTTCATCTATTTAAACATTGCTTTACTTATCATTTTATACTACAAAAATTTCATTGCCATAAAATTTATTTATAGAAGGCATCTAATTGTTGCATTATATACCCCCGAGTATAAAATAGTGACAAGTATATACCTACTGCGATGGAGTCAGTGCTGACTCACAGTGACCCCCAGTGGGTTACCAAGACTGTAACTGCTGATGAGTGTAGAGAGCCCAGTCTTCCTCCCTTGGAGCGGCTGGTGGTTTCGAATTGCTGACCATGCAGATCGAAGCCTGACGTGTAACCACTACACCACCATGTATAATCGCTACCTACTTGCTGGGGATTTTATTTAGTCCCAGTTTCTTACTGATCTAAACTCTGCTGCAACAAACATCTTTGTCAACAAGAGGTACCTGCCTTTCTGATTCTTTCCATGTGATAGTTCTACGTAGAACTTGTTGGCCAAACGATGTTGACATTTTGGAGGCCTCTTGATACACACTGCCAAATTGTTTCCCAGAAAAGTGGCATGATCTTACTACTTCAGACCCACTACCCCACAGGGGCATGGTAAGCATAAAATGAAGTACTTAGAACACCCTAACTGCGCACCGCCCCCCCCCCCAAACAAACCAGACTCACTGCCATCAAATGATGTTGACTCACAGCGACCCTGTAGGTCAGGGTAGAACTGCCCCTGTGAGTTTCTGAGACTGTAACTCTTTATGGAAACAACAAGCTGTCTTTCCCCTGCAGAGCAGCTGAGGGTTGCAAACTGTCAGCTTCGCGGGTCACAGCCCACCACGGAACTACCACTCTGCCAGGGCTCCTACTTAGACCGCAGTACCTGGCTATTTCTGGAAGAATAGTAGTTCATGAGGATATTGATGACGGCCTGCTTAATTTTCACTGTTGGCTTTCTCCCTCCCACCCCTCCCCCTTGGTAAGGATGCTGCTGCCATGAGGTTCTAGCGTCTTCTCTGCCATAAGTACCTGTCTGCACTTTCCAGTCATTATTGTCCAGAACCTGGGTGATTCTTGCCCACACTGTCCAGAGCCTCTTGTTCCTGTCCCTTCCTGTAGTGCTTTGCCAAGGACCAACTAGGTGACCTGCTAACACGACACTGTGGGGTCATAGGAATAAAACAACTTACAAGTGGAGCACTCCCTGCTTTTCAGTGGTTCTTAGCTCGGCCTGCACACTGGAATCATCTGAGGTTTTGTAAACCATACTGGGGCAAGGTCTTAGCTGGGCTGGGGTGGTGCCTGGGCACTGGCATTTAAGAAATCCTCCCAGGCAATTCTAAAATAAGCAAAGGATGAGAGCTGTTTACTTAATCCAAAAGATAAGTAATTTGGGAATTCCAGGCACCCCGGGAGAGATAGTCAGGGAACGATTTGGAAAAGGGGAATCCTTCTTTCAGTGTATAGACGAATGACTACAAGAAACCCCAAAGGTCCTCAACACATACATTACAATATGCCGGCAAGTATTTACTAAAGTTTTACCAGGACACACATACCAACAGCCTCTTACTAGCAAACACGTGCTTCTTGCTGGGGTTATAAGACCAATGACTTCCATAAATCCCCCTCAGGACGACTCAGAAGCTCAGAGTGGTGGCTAATTCAGTTGTGCATCTCTGCTAGCAGGACACAAAGCCGGGGTCAACCCCCAGACTCCAAATCCTGTGTTCATTCTGCCGCATCACGGTGCCCTTGACACGGCTTGCATTCTTCTTTTGCTACAAGGGGCCGACTTCATCCCTCTCACTTTCAAAGAAGCCTGCCTATGAGAGTACCCCCCTCCCCAGGCAACAACAGTGGGATGGGGATCAGGTGTTCTGTGTGTGCTCCAGAGAGAACCCAAGAGGAATGTAGCTGTATCTAGTCATCACTGTATAAATATTGATGAATAAGGGTCACATGTTTCCAAGGAAACTTAATCTCAAGGAGTGTCTTGGAATTCGGCTGTTTCCTTTCATGCCGTTCAGACCTCCTGCCCCTGGCACTGGAATTCCAGCAGCCCAGGGTTGGCCAGACCCCAGTGTTTGCTCATCATTGGGGCACTAATTCAGGGGAGCCCCAGGGACTTGCAGTTGGCAGGGCTACCAGGTCATTTTCCCTGGGCTGTGGTGAATATTTAATAGCATGGTGGCTTCACCTGGGAGAAAGATGAGGCTTTGGGCTGCTGTAAAGAGTTACAGCCTCAGCAAACCACAGGGGCAATTCCACTCGGTGCTCTAGGGTCACTATGACGGCAGGGAGTGGCTGCACAGAAGAGCCTTGTGCTGTGACCACTGCATACATTCATTCCCTTGTATCCCAAGGCTGGGGGGAAAGCAGAGGCCTGTAGACAAAGGAAGAGGGCTTGACTTGCGGGCGCCACAGTGACACGGCCACACGGAACGGAGATTGTCATCATTTACCTCTGTTAGGTGCTTGTGTAGAAGGTGGGAGCAAATAAGTATGTACAAAGAGGGTTATAACTGAAGTCCTTGTAATATGAAAATTAAAAATAATCTAAGGGAGAAAAGGGAACTGTGTTAGTCTGGGCTGATAGAGAAACCAATTCATAGACACTCATGTATATAAGAAAGAGCTTTATATAAAAGAGTGATTGAATATTGAGAAACCAGCCCAGCCCAGTCCAGATCAAGTCCATAAGTCTGATATTAGCCCATATGTCCGATACTAATCTATAAAGTCCTCTTCTGACTCATGCAACACATGCAATGACACCGAGTGCAGGAAGCTCACAGGCCAGTGGGTGGAAAGTCTTGTGGATCCAGTGGCGGTGGAAGCATCTTAGTGCTGCCACGGCCTCCAAGTGGTTCCTTCAGCTCCAAGGCACTAACTGCCATCAGCATACCTCCATGTGGCTTGTCAACAGGAATGGCTTGCAGGGAGTGAAGGGATCTGGCTTCCAGTGAGCTATTTATCTCTGTGGCGTCTCCTAATGAGGTCATCAAGCTGCGACCTGATTGACAGGGCAGACTCCACCCTCCACTTTTAATAGTATCAAGTTGACACCAGTTTATGTAACTACCACAGGAATGATTAAGGAAAAGGTGGCCTCGTCATTCTACGAATACATTCATATTAAAAATACTCATGAAAAGGTTTTGACTGACTTGGGAAAATGCTTAGAATCAGAATTATTTTTCTGATCCTTCTTCACCTCCCTTGCTTCTGATCTGCTGAGACTCGAAACATGGTTCACCAACACGCAGCACCACCTGAGAAGGCCCCAAACTTAGTGCCATCAAGTCAATGCTGACTCATGGTAACCCTACAGGACAGAGTGGAGCTGCCTCTGTGGATTTCTGAGACTGTAACCCTTGACAGGAGTAGAAAACCTCATCTTTCCTGCAGCCCATGATGCATGATGTGAATTAGGAAACAAACACACTCTAGGTGATGTGGAGGTGGTGTAGTGGTTAAGTGTTGGGCTGAGATCCATAAGGTTAGCAGTTCAAAACCACCAACCCCCCTGTGGGAGTAAGATGGGGCTTTCTACTCCTGTCAACAGGTACGGCCTCAGAAACCCACAGGGGCCGTTCTACCCTGTCCTACAGGGTCGTTATGTGTCAGAATCGACTCATTGGCAGTGAGTTTGGTTTGGGTTTTCAAGTGGGGTGCGAGCCTTGGTGGTGTAGTGGTTACAAGTTGGGTCAGCAGTTTGAAACCATCAGCTGCTCTGAGGGAACCCTGCTGCTTCCTGGGCTGGTCACCTGTGGTCAGCGAACAACCTGTGCCTTTGTGTATAGAGATCCTGGGCTCAGTTAATTTAGGACTTGCTTTTCTTTCCCCAAGGTTTTGGGCCAATTCCAAGAGGCTTCCATGGTGGCTCTGGGTTGGGAGTGGGGGCCAGGAAGGCACCAAGCCAGCTCAGTCGTCAATACTGACATTGTCCTTGCTAAGATGTTCCCCTTCCCAGCTGGTCTCTAAGGGAATGGCTGGGGCTCCTCACTGGTCCGGGTTCTGTCTCTCAGGACTCCCAAGTCCTTCTGGGAAGGACTCAGCTGTTCCAGGAGCCACGTGGGGCACAGGGGACCGCTCAGCCCTGTCTGGTGCTTGCCAAGGCACCACATGACTTGCTGCCACCACTTAAACCCGCCCAGGCAGCAAGCCCACTCTCCCTGAGCTCAGATACCCAAACCTCCCTGTGTTTGCTGTCTTCCTCGGTCGGTAGGGATCTGCATCAGGGAGTAGCTAGAACACAGGGTCATTCCTTGTTTTCTTTCTCTCTTTTTTCTGTGTAGAATCTTCCTCCAGATCTATTGCTGATCCTTGGACTTTATGTCCTGGTATTTCCTCTGCTTTACACTCTTACACAGTTACACTCTTACCTGGCTCAACGAGGGCCCCCAACAAAATAAGGTGAGGGGCAATGTTTAGGAAATAAAAGAATAAACACTACTTAACAGCTCAAAATGCTACCCTGCACAAGTACTTTATTTCAACGATAAACTTTTAGCATAAACAAGCAAAAAGTTAAGCTGCAAAAAATATCCTGTAAGACTTTTTTTCTGGAGTTTATATTTTAAAACCACTTTTCCTTCTGATCTCATCTCGAGAGAAAGGAAGCTTCTACTTAGTGTTTATTGGGTCCTAATTCTTTACTACAAGCTCCTTGGGTGGTACAAGGACCCTTGGTGGCACCGTGGGTTAAGCACTGGGCTGCTAACTGCAAGGTCAGCAGTTCTAAACCACCAGGCCTCCTCCAGGGAAAGCTGAGGCTTTCTGCTTCTCTTAAAAAAAAAAAAAAATTAGTCTCAGAAACACACAGGACAGTTCACCTCGGCCTCCACTCACTCCCGAGTCAATTCCAGCTCATAGTGACCATATAAGAGAGTGGAACTCTCCCTGTGGGCTTCCGAGACCGTTACTCTTTACAGTAGCAGAAAACCTCATCTTTCTCCTGCTGATTGGCTGGTGGTTTTGAACTGCTGACCTTGAGGTTCGCAGCCCAACTTGTAACCACTCCGAAACCAGGGCTCCTTGTTCTGCCCCCTAGCGTCGCTGAGTGGGAATCCAGCGGACAGCACTGAGTTAGGTCTGCTTACAGGTGTGCACCCTGGGAAGACTGGCAAAGACCACGGCCTGGACAGCCCCACGGCGCAGTTCTGCTGAGCAACACACGGGGCCGCCATGGAGCAGAACCGGCCCCACGGCACCCAGGACAACACACACGGCTGTCTGTATGCGATTGCTGTCTCCGATTTCCAGGTAAAACCGAGCCTTACTTTGCTCAAGGCCTTCACCCTGATCCAAGCAAGCCCCTGGGCCCTTGGGCCGTCGCCAGCCTGTGGGGGCTCTGCCGGGCATTAGCCCACGCGCCTGGCTCCTGTCGTCAAAGATGGGGAGGTGCTTATTGGCTTGCTTCAAGGTCAAGGGTCTTTCCTTCCTCACAGCTCTGTGGTGAATTAAAAACATTTTATTATTATTATTATTATTATTATTATTATTATTATTGTTTTAAGGCTGTTGGTCATTGGGGCTTTGCTTTTGCAGGTGATCTGAGGTCTGGTATTAAAGGGAAAAGGCAAACTCATGATGCGGCGTGCGGAAAGCCTGGCTTTCTCACGCCATTTTTGTGGGTGGAAATGTAATGAAGGCTGTTAACTTTACCGCCGGGTGAGAAGCGCAAGCCGTCCCTTCTGGGGGCTTGTAAGCACCGACGGAGACTTTTAGCAGCAACACCTGGAAAGCTCTGTGCTGCCTAATTCCCTGTGATCTAATGAAAGGTGGATTTCAAGCTCCCCTAGCCATGAAATCACTGAAAGCCAGCTGCTGGGGAACGTTCTAGAGGGGAAATAACGACACAGGGGAAACGCTGGCGCCTTGGGAGTTTGGAGCGATGCGCATGCCTCCGCAGTTAGCGGTGACAGATAACACAGCAGCGACAACACCAGCTTTGAAGGGCAATTCCCCTAGGTCCTTTGCTGTGGTTTGAAAGCAAGTCCCACAAGTCTCCTTGGAGGGGCCTGAGGGAGCTTCCTTCTGAGAATGTCAAAGTTGCACATGAAGACTCTCAAAGTATCGCTGAGATACCTTTCTGGGCCATCAGGACAAGCTTTGGCAATAGGACCACATCTCAAATCCAGGATTTCCCTGGAGTGTGAAGGTTTAGAAAGCATGGGGCAACCTCGCTCCCTCACTCTGCTGTGGCCCTTAGATTTGATGTCTACAGGGTGGTACTTATGTGGAGGTCGGGAGGAAGCCCAACCTGTCAATCAAGTGGTGGCCGGAGGACTCCTTGAGGTGTGGCCTTTTAGATAAGAGGCGGAGACGCTGGGAATAGCTTCTCTTCTTCCCTCTCTGCCTTCCTGCTTGCTGGGATGCTGCGCCTGCCTTCAGGGGCGGCCCCGTGTGGGCCGACCGATCCCGAGAGCTGCCGGCGCCCTGCCAGGTCTCCACCAACCAATTCCGCACCCATGGGTGTGTGGCCTTCCTGCGCCCAGCCTCGGCTTTCTGCGTCAGCTATCGGCCTGCAGCTCCTCGAGGCTGCCGAGGGCCCGGCCAGCATGGATCTGTGGACTTGAATTGGACTTGGGCCGGGGGGCCGTCTCGATGTAAAGTTGCTTCTTCGTATAAGACTCTTTCTTGTGCACAGACGAGTGTCACAGGCTTGATTCTCTCCATCTTCCCTTCACCGGTCCCTGCAGATTAGTGTGGAGAGGCCGCTTGGCCGAGAGGGCGGCTGGAGGAAGGCAGATGGGAAGGGGACAGCTTCTCTGCTCTGTGCATAAAAGGACACCCTAAAGGAGACCTGCCCGACAGAGAGCTGGGATTATGCATCCGACACTCAAAGACAGCGCCCAGGTACCCTTGGCTCTGACGCTTCACAGTGGCCACAGCCGCTCAGAAGTAAAAGCCTTCATCACTAGAGGGCGCACCAGGCCTCCTTCTGTCCAGGTTGCAAAGGATGCTGTGTCCACTTGTGCCGTCTTTTCAAAACACGAAAAATGCTGCCTGCTTTTCAGAGAACTTTTACCTTCCATTGACTTTGTCTAGACTGCCACAAGCCAGGAGGATGCGTCATCATACTGGGCACACAGATCACAGGTCCCATCAGGTCCCAGCCCCCCCAGTCCCCTCCGCCCTCCCCAGTCTCCTGTACAAACCTCTGGCCTGTGGCCAGTTCCGGACTTTGAGTTCTTTCATCCTCATCGATATGCTTCCTCCTGAAGGATGCTCATCCCGGAACACAAGTCCAAGCGGGCAGCAGACAAGGAGTAGACCCCCTTCTGAGGTGCCACACATAGAAAAGGCTTGTGACCGGGGCAGCCAGACAGAAGCAGTCAGACAGTAGAGGGGAAGGTGTTTCTCTCACCGATGCACTAGTGCTGTCACCATCTGTTTATGTGGAAATGAGAGGGCTGGGGTCGCAATTTGAAGACTGTGCCTGCACTCTGGCTGCTCTTGCCGGATCTCTCCGCCTCTGTGCCCGGCACGCTTCTCTCACGTGTTCTCCCGGGACCCTCGGAGGACCCCTTTTTCATATTTGAAGTTATGGGATAAAAATATGAAGCCCAAAGTCAGGCTCCCCCTGGGCATTCTCCATCAGGATTTGCCACCCTTACCCTAACCCTGGTAGCGCAGTGGGTTACGGTGGGTTGCCATCCACACGGTCAGCAGTTCGAAACTACTGGAGAAACACTGGGCTTTCTACTCCCTTAAATAGTTACTGTCTCAGAGAGCCATAGAGTTTTTTCCCAGAGTCAGCAGTGACTCCCTGGACTGCAAAGCAGTGACTCCTAACTGCAAAGGAGCCCTGGTGGCATAGTGGACTGTGCACTGAGCTGATCACCACAAGATCCATGGTTTGAAACCACCGGGTGCTCTGAGGGAGAAAGATGAGGTGGTCTACTTCCATAAAGAGTTAAAGTCTCAGAAACCCAACGGGGAGGTTCTACTCTGGCCTACAGGGTCGTATGAGTTAGAATCAACTCAATGGCCAGTGAGTTTACCCTATCTTCTGAAGGTGAGCATTCTCAATGGAAATTTGGGCCTGGTGCTGGCCCATAGACTTTATGAGCAGGCAAAGGAGGGCAGTTTTGTTGATCTTTGTGCATCAGGCTGAGTCTTCCCAGTGTCGTCATCTCATTTGATCTTCCCGACACTCCTCACCATTTGCTATGGTGACCTGAAACTGATCAGCTGCTAAGGCAAGTACCTGGTAATGGTCACGCAGACCTGGGATTTGAATTCTGATGTTAGAATTTGAAAGCTAGCGTGTTTTTTTCCTTTCAGTCCTGGCTTCAATGTTACCATCTATTTTTTATGGGGACTACCTGGATTCTCTCTCTCCTTACTCTCTGGCTTCGCCTTAAAATTGAGAATGTTAAATGATCAGTAATGATTATCGACACCGATCGGAGATAGATAACTGCTGGCAAGCCCACTCCTCCTCCCAGTGGGCTCCTGCACAGCAGAACCAGACACCGCCGCCTGCTCCTGGGCCCTGTCCCTCATGGCTGGCAGGTCCAGAGCAGCACTCGGGAGCAGAGGGCAGAGGCTGACACTGTCAGCTGCATCAGGCAGACGCTGGACTGTGAAGAGCAAGGTTGACAGTCAAACCTACCAGCTGCTCTACAGGAGAAAGGGGAGGCTGTCCACTTCCATAAAGACTGACAGCCTTGGAAACCCCACGAGGAGCCACCGGGATCCACTCAATGACAGCGTGTGTATGTGACAGCCACAGATGAGGATGCTGACAGCAGCAGCAGCTCACTTTTATTGACTCACTCACTATAGGTCGAGCAGTGTGCTAAGCACCAAGCCTCAGCTATCTCCCTCTCACAGCTGTAGAAGTAGCTGAAGCTTGCACAGAATTGTATCACCAGCAAGCAGTAGCAGCTGGATTTAAACCTACATAAAATAATCAAGGCTGACTCTTTTCAAATGTCGGACCTGGAATCAGAAATTCAAAGAGGCTGGTTTTCCTTGCAGTAGGATGTCAACCCATACCGTTCTGGTTTCTTACAACCCCCTTTCGTCGTTTCCATAACCAGGGGGTAGATTTAACACTTGAGATCGAGTTTCTGGTTCTATGACATAGAAAGAATAAGTGCCTTAAAGTCTTGAAGGCTGAGAGAAGAAATGCCTGTTCTGTTGCCAATGGCTACCATCTAACTATACAAGGATAAGAGAGTGAACAGGGCAAAGTAGAAGTAAGACTGACACTGAATTGCCGGTAATCGATCTTGATGCATTACACCTGTGCCCACAGGTCTGATCTTCTTCCTGTCGTGGTGCAACTGCAGCTGCTGTGAAGGATGTGGAAGGGAGAGGGGGCAGATCTGACCTCCTCTGGCTTCCCTATTGCTACAAGGTAGAGGTGAGCCATGCCTCCACCATCCATCCTTCTTTAGTCGCTCTGACACTAATCCTTCCTCACAAGGTACTTGACTCTTCTACTGGGTTTGAGAATTCACTGCAATGGCCACCCAGAGCTCACAGACGTTATTCACAATTAAGGGGGCTTATTCGGGAAGCTAATGGGTTACCACAAGTCTGGGTCAGTCACAGTAAGGATACAGCCATTGGCCAACACCAACACCTCTCCTCAGCCAGCAGCCAAGTCTCTCCCTGGCTTCAGCCTCTCACCCATGTGACTACTTGTCCTCTACCTTCCTAGACCAGGAAGTTCACCTTGCTCTGTCTCACAGTCTTATAGTCTCCAGATGGCTTCTGGTCTCCGCCTCAAAGTCATTGTGGTAGGGACATAATTTGGTGTCAACTTGAGACTATTAAGAGTGAAGGGGTGGAGTCTAGCCTATGAATCAGGATACAGCCAATGATGCCTATGTGTGGTCATGGCCTTCTCCTGAGGATTCTGGCAACTCCCATCTTCCTCCCTGGAGTGGGACACACACCCTCTCTTCTTTGTATTCCTGTTGACAAGCCACATGGAGACACACTGATGGAGCCAGCACCCTAGTCACACCGTAAGACAATGCAGATATTAAATCTTTGTGGAAGAAGACTGTCTCATATTTCTCACCAGGAGTAACCAGTGGGTTCAAACCGCCAACCTTTATTTAGCAGTCAAGTGCTGGAACCGCTGTGCCCCTGAGCTCTCGCAGGGGCACTTACTTTAAGAAGTTGGGTTGTTTCAACAAAAATAACGGAAAACTGCTTGACAGTAGAAGGAAAGAAATAGGGAGCTTTTCATGTTGTTTACTGGTCCACTGTGAGAGTTTGTGTTTTCTTTATATTGTGTTGTGATCTATATTGAAGGCTGTCGTCTTTGATCTTCACAGTAACGGTTTCAGTTCCCTTCGCCTTCAAGTGCGGCTTTGTCATCTGCATGTCACGGTTATTAATGTGCCTTCTTCCAATCCTGAGGCCGTGTTCCTCTTCCTAAAGTCCAGCTTCTCTGACTGTCAGCATACAGAATGAATAAGAATGGGGGCGGGGGGGGGATCATGAGAGGATACAACCCCATTGCACAGCTCTGCTGCTTTTAAACCCCGAAGAATCCCCTCATTCTATATGAACAGCTGTCTCTGCTCTGTGAACAGGTTCCCCATACAGAAAATGATGTGTTTCGGAATTCCCATTCTTCTCAGGGCTGTCCATAGTCTACTATGGTCCACACAGTATAATGCCTTCGCATTGTCAATAAGACACAAGTAAACATCTTTCTGCTTTGCTCTGCTTTAAGCCAAGATCCATCTGACATCAGCAATAATACCACTTGTTCCACATGCTCTGCTGAGTCCAGTCTGTACCTCTGTGGCAGCTCCCTATCCATGTGCTGCTGCAACCGTTATTGAATGATCTTCAACAAAGATGTTACTTGAATGATATCTTCGTGATATTGTTTGATAATTTCTGTTCGTTCCATCATGTTTCACCAGAATGTTCATGAGTCTGACTCTCTTCCTGTCCGTCAGCCAGGGAGCTGTCTTCCAAATGTCTGGGCATAAGGAGTGTTGCAGGGCGGCATGGATTTCTTGAGACATCTTCGTTGGTGTTCCATCAAGTCTGTCAGTACTACTTATGGTAGGACAACATATGTGAAGGTCAGCATCGTCCCTGGATTTAGAAGACTCTTCAGAAGGCCGGCAGACTGTCTCTCTCCAACATGGGCACACAACCATCCCTATCCCTTCGAACCCCCTCCCATGCCATGAAGTCTCTGATGGTAAGTAGTGTGAGAAGTAAACTTTCAGCTAACAAGAGGGCTTTTTCTTTTAAGTGTAATGAAAATGCCAGCGGCATCATTAAATGATGAGTCATATGGTGTCTAAAGGTCCTCAGAGATGATCTCAACCACCTCCTTTGTTTTATGGATGAGGAAAATGAGGTTGGCAGGGACGGGGAGCGGTGGCTCTTGTCAGAAAGGTCGTTCCGGGTCACAGCCAGCCAGTGGCAGAGTTCAACTTCAGTGCAGGCTTCCAGCTTCTGCCCAGCACGCTCACTGCCTCACAGACGCCACCATCCATCACACCATCTCAAATCCAGCTTCTCTCTGGGTCCCTGGAA
>NW_022111320.1:17630491-17631683 GCF_000313985.2 Echinops telfairi | reverse complement strand
GTCCAGATCAAGTCCATAAGTCCAATATTAGCCCATATGTCTGATACCAGTCTATAAATTCCTCTTCAGACTCACACAACACATGCAATGATGCTGAGTGCAGAAAGACCACAGGCCAGTGGCTGGAAAGTCTTGTGGATCCAGTGGCAGTGGAAGCATCTCAGCACTGGCAGGGGTCTCCACGTGGCACCTCCAGCTCCAGGGCTTTAGCTCCATCAGCATAGCTCCCTGTGTGTTGTCAGCAAGAAGGTGAAGCAGAGAGTGAGTCTCAAACTGGGTATTTCACTGCAGAGATCTCTGCCTTGATTTTGCAATCTTCCAAGGATTTTGAATTAATTAATTTGGGAATGCAGGCACAATCACAAGTCCTAGCCCAGCCCAAGGCCATGTGACAGTGTCTGGAGTTTAGTTTGACAGATATTTGTTTTTGTTTTCACCTGTAGTAAAGGACAGTCGCTCTTTGTAGTTGGAAAGGATATAGATGATGGAAGACGGAGAAGTACAATGAAGAGCAGAGGCAGATGTCTGGCCATAGGCTGCAGGATTGCCTGAAAAGAACAGCTATACGGGCTCCGGGAAGAGATGTCCATGACTTGAATGTCAATGGGACGAGATGAGAAATGGTGCTTTGCATGATGGGAGTGCCAGCTGTGGGACCAAAGAAATGTCAGGTGCTCTTGGAAGAACAGCTGGGATGCTAACGAACACCAGAGGAGCACTAGGGGAATTTTCATGTCAAGTGGATGAACAGAGTATAATTTCTGATGACGTTTCAAAGGCTTTAATCTGGACCGTAGAAGAATGGTTCCACTTTATACAAGTCTCAAGGGCCAAGGTGGGAGATCCACATTTTACTCTCAGTCAATGCATGTCTACTGACAGCCCTTCTGTCAGTAGAGGCTGGCATGTTGCCAAGAGACTAAACCGGTTTCAACAGAGAATCCAGGCTAAGAAAGATGAAGAAGAAAGGGGGCCTGCTTTTGAAATCAGTCAACGGAAGCCTTATCAACAACAAATGAACATTCTCTAATCTGCAGAGGATCATGAGGACAGCATAGGACTGGGCATCATTTTGTGCCATGGGGTCGCTATGACAACAGCCAACAACAATAACAACCCCTCAAGCCCACTTCCTTCCAGTCAGTTCTGACTCAACTCCCCTTTTGCAGGGTTTCCAAGGCTGTCCATCTCT
>NW_022111320.1:17627984-17630207 GCF_000313985.2 Echinops telfairi | reverse complement strand
TTGTAGGTAGCAGTCCACCGCCTATCCCGTAGTCTCTCTCTCTTTCACACACTCACACACACACTCACATGCATGCACATACACAAACAACCAACTCCCTGCCTTCAAGTTGAGTCTGACTCACAGCAACCCTATTGGACAGGGCAGAGTTGCCCCTATGTGTGTCCAAGACTGTAACTCTTTATAGGAGCAGAAAGTTTCATCTTTCTCCCTCAGAGTTTTGAACTGCTGACCTTGAGGTTAACAGCCCAACATGTAAACACTACGCCACCAGAGCTCTCCTTAATAACAACAGGTGCCTCTGTGGCAGTTACATAGTCTACTGTCAACTTGAGCAAAGGGGTGGAATCTAGCCTGTCAATCAGGTCATAGCCAATTATGCCTTTGTGTGGGCATGGCCTTCTCCTGAGGACTCTGGGAACTTCTTCTTCCTCCCTGGAGGTGGAACACACTCTCTCTATGCCTACCCCTTCCTGCTGTTGAGACACTCAAAGAGCTGGAGGAGTCATGTGGAGACCTGCACCAGCTTTGAGATGCTTCCACAGCCACTGGATCCACAAGACTTTCTATCCACTGGCCTGTGATCTTCCTGCATTTAGCAGCATAGCAGGTGCTGTGGAAGTCTATAGAGGAATTTATAGACTAGTATTAGACATATGGGCTAATATTGGGCTTATGGACTTGATCTGGACTAGGCTGGGATGTTTTCTAAACATAGAATTGCTCTTTTATATAAAGCTCTTTCTTGTACACATATGAGTATCTATGAATTTGTTTCTCTAGTCAACCCTGACTAACACAGCCTCTAATTTAATATTCTTTGGTGGCTTTCTCTATGGAGTTTGGCAGGTACACTGTGTTGAACAGAGAGAACAAGGAAGCTGCTGGCCTGCCACTCATTACAGTCCCCACACAACAAAGAAACGGCTTAGAATTCCAGGCAAGTTTCCGTGTCTCTCCATTCTGTCTCCTTGCCTGAGTGCAGACTGAAGTGTTTGTGTGAGGTCTCTCTGGGCCAAGAGGATCACAGAATATGTACGGCTTCTGCATATTTTGTTCAGTGTTTATGCATTTCAGAGGAGCATCCAACTGTATCTCAGGGTCAAATCAGCCATTTACCAGTGACTTAGAGAGGATGTACCGAGCAGCCAAAGCTTTTATTCCCCAGGAACTTAAGTTCATAATCCAACTCTTCTTCAAGGAAGGAACAAGCAAAGGCTAATGGCACAGCTACGAGAATGTATTCCTTACCTGATGCTACTCCAGGGCACACTCTCCTGTGCTCAATGATTTTTGGCAAGTCAAAAATTTGGCAAGTCTTTCTCCAGCATCAAATTGTTTGGGTTTCAGTTGTATACATCATACCTAGAGCCTCTCCCAGAACTGTGGCTAAGAGGATGCTGGTACACAGATATACCTGTTAACTGCAGGTGCACCTGTGGCTAACAGGAACAGAATTGAGAGTGACTACCACTGGAGAGCTATATTAGGATTCCCCTGCATTTCTTCAATACCCTGAACCATCAGCTTGGGAGGCGTGGCGGTTACACAATTTCATGTCAACGTGATAAAAGAATGAAGGGGTGGAGTCTAACCTGTCAATCAGGTCACAGCCTGGTGATCCCTCCTTGTGGGCGTGGCCTTCTCATGAGGACTCTGGGACTTCCCTTCTTTCTCCCTGGAAGTGGGACATGCGCTCTCTCTGCTTCACCTTCCTGTTGACAAGATATATGGAGCCATGCTGATGGCAGCCAGAGCCCTGGAGATGTGTCCTCTGTCATTGGACCCACAGCACTTTCCACCCATCAGCCTGTGATCTTCCTGCATTTGGCATCATTGCGTGTGCTGCATGAGTCTGAAGCAGAATTTGTGGGCTCATATCGGACATATGGGCTAGTATTGAACTTATGGACTTGATCTGGACTGGGCTGGGGTGTATTTTTGGTGCATAATTACTTCTTGATATAAAATTCGCTCTTGCACATATGTAAGGGTCAACGAATTTGTTTCTCTAGCCTACCCTGACTAACACAGGAGGGAACACTTGCTGTTGATTCATTTCTACAAATGCCAGAGGGACAACTCTAGGAGAGTTCTACGTACTAGTGTTTCAATTCCTTCCCTCTAGAACATGCTGCTTGTTCTATCGCCCTTTACTAGACATCTTGATTTCTGCAGGGCATTTTAGGATATTTGGTAATTCATTTAAAACCTGATCACTTT
>NW_022111320.1:17625347-17627258 GCF_000313985.2 Echinops telfairi | reverse complement strand
GTGATCACACAGGTAGGTGTGCTTCTTCCATGTGGGCTTTGTTGCTTCTGAGCTAGATGGCTGCTTGTTTACCTTCAAGCCTTTAAGACCTCAGACACTATATCTTTTGATAGCAGGGCACCACCTGATCATGTTTTTATTCATTGTTCTGAAGTCATTTAAATTCCCTTTCAGAATTCCCATTTCATCAATGTTGTTAATAGGGAAGCAGAAGAAACACGATTGATGCTTCTCCAGTATTTCATAGCACTATAAGGTTTTCCAATCCCTCATTTTTTATAACAATTTTATTGACATTCTATCCACATATCATATAATTCAATAGTTCAATTATATCAAAAGAATTGTCCAATCATTAACACAATCAACTTTAGAACATTGTCTTCTTCCTTGTACTCATTGTTATTCATGTAATTATTTTTTTAATTGTGGTAAAAATATACACAACAAAACATTCTCCAATTCAACAACTTCCACATGTATAATTCAGTGCCATTAATTATACTCTTTGTGTTGTGCAACCATTATTTATATCCCTTTCGAAATTACTTCACCACCATTAACATAAGCTCAGTGCCCTCAAGCAACAGCTCGTCCTCCTTCACCCATGGGAACCATTGGACAAGTTTGGTTTCTTGTCTTTTTAAAACTACTTTTCTTGATATATAATATTCACCTATCATATACCTCCACAGTTAAATCGCTTTTAAAAAGAGTTGTATATGCATCATCACAATCAGTTCTAGTGCTCCCACCCCCTCCTACATTCATTGTTTGCTCCCAAACTCCCCTCACCCTCCCCAGCCCCCGTTCATGATAAACTATTTACCTTCGGTATTGGGGATCAATCATTTTCCATTCTTCTTAGTGTCTACTGCGTCCGAGTGAAATACTCATTCTAGAGGTAGGAGGGGCCGGCCCCAATCCCAGCTATGTGGACACCTGCCTCTCCCCTCAGAAGAATTTATTTCATGGGACAGCACTGAATCTGCAGCTCCAGGAGAGGGACAAGTCTGATCAGAGCACACAGGAGCAAATGAAGGGGGAGGAAGAGAGAGTGGAGCACATCCTGGCCCACCACACCTTGAGGATATTCCTGCTGAAAGCAGCCAATCCACAGAGAAAACTATATGGCCGGCCCCACTATGAGACATGACATCCCTCACTGACCCATAGCCCCACAGGGGACAACACTGGAGACACAGTGAGGGAAATCCACCCAATCTGATCCCACCACACCAAGACAAAACACTAAGGGTGTGGAACAGAAAAGCAAGGGGAACAGAGCAACGAAGTCCCCAGGGAATACCAAAAATAGACTTTGGGGCCAGGGCTTGGTGCCCCTCAGACTCAACCAGAAAACACTCCTAAAGGCCAACAAACAGTGCTTGAACTATCTACAAGCTTTTCTTTTTTGTTGTTGTTGTTTTTGGGTTTCTTTGTCATCGGCTTTTTGTTGTTGTTGTTGTTGTTGTTTTATTTTCTTTTGTTGCTTTGTTTTGTTCTGTCTTGTTTTTGTGCATGTTGTCTCCGCAGGTCTGTCTAAATAAGATAGGCTGGATGAACAATCTGGAGGAGAAATCAATGGGACCAATGGTTCTGGGGGAACTTGGGAGAGGGGGATGTGGGGGAAAGGAAGTGGTGTTAATAAACTAGAGACAAGGGAACAACAAGTGACCAAAATTGGTGGTGAGGAGGGTGTAGGAGGCCTGATAGGGCGTAACCAAGGGTAATAACTGAGAGGAATTACTGAAACCCAAATGAAGGCTGAACATGATAGTGGGACAAGAGGAAAGTAAAAGGAAATAGAGGAAACAGCTAGGAAGAAAAGGGCATTAATAGAGGTCTAAATAAATGTATGTACACATGTAAATATATTTATATATGAGGATGGGGAAATAGATCTATGTG
>NW_022111320.1:17609506-17621263 GCF_000313985.2 Echinops telfairi | reverse complement strand
TCAGCTGCTATGTCTCCCAGGGTGTGGCTGAGAGTCTCCCACCTCCAAGGAGGAAATTACCAGATTTCCCAGAATTCTCAGGAGAAGGCCATGCCCACACAGAAGTCTCATTGGCTGTCTTCAGATTGAGAGGCTAGACTCCACCCCTATACTCTTAATCCTCAAATTGATAACAGATTAGGTGACTACCATAATGATTGATTTTTGTATGCTGATTTTTGCCACTTGACTGAATCTTTCAATTATATCCAGTAATTTCCTTGCTAAATCTTTGAGATTTTCTATGTAGGGAGTTGTATTATCAGTAAAGAGAGATAGCTTTACTTCTTTGACATTTTAGATAGCTTTAATTCTTTTTCTTGCAGCTCTGGTTAAGACTTCCATTACAATGTTGAATAAGCATGGCAACTAAGGACATCCTTGTATGCGTCCTGTTCACAGAGGAATGTCTTTATTTTGTCTCTGTCGAGGCTAATTTTGGCTGTTAATTTTAAAAATATATGTCCTTAATTATGCTGAGGAATTTATCTTCCATTCCTATTTCACTGAATATTTTTTATCAGGACTATGTGCTACATTTTAGTCACATGTCTTTTCTATGTCAATGTCAATCTATCAATTTTCTACATCAATCATTATGATCATGTGAATTTTCTTTTTCCTTTGCATTATTTGTGTGGTGGGTTACATTGATTGTATTTTTAAATTTTGAGTCATCATTGTATACCTGGTATGAATCCCACATGGCCATGATATATTATTTCTTTTATATACTGAGAATTTTTATATCTATATTCATGAGGGATGTTAGTATGTATATATTTATTTTTTAATCATATCTTTGACTGGTTATGGTACTAGGGTTATTCTCACTTCATAAAACAAATTTAGGGTATTCTATCCTTTTCTACACTCGGGAATAGTTTGAGTAGAATTGATGTTAGTTCTCTTAATGTTTGGTAGAATTCAATAGTTAGGCCATCTGGACCCGGGCCTGGAGGTTTTTTTGGTTGAGAATTTTTTTGGGTTTTGTATTGTTAAAAAACTTTATTGTGAATTGGGTGAAGCTTTACCGAGCAGAGAGTCAGTTTTACATTCAGCAATTCACCCACCTTTTTGCTTCATCTCATTCACTACCTCCCCTCAGGCCACACCACCCATCCTGCCTCCTCCGGTGCTTCCGGTTTCCATCCCTTCTTCTCTCCTACTCTTCTGAGCTTTCTCATTGCAACATGTCGCCCTTTTGATCTCAAGGGATGCCTCCAAGGTGTGTGTGACTCACTAATTTTTTTTTTACGACCCCAGGCAGGGTTTATTAACGGCTGGGGACACAAGTATCCAGTAGCCTTCATAACTGGATCTCTCGGAATGCTCGCTTCTCCACCAACTTGACTTTGTACTTGCACTTGAATTTGGCTCTCTCCCTCGGCTCAATCGTGTTCCTTTTCTGGAAGCTCTTGAATTGGTCCTGGACGATGTCACCCTCAGGCTGCGGGACGGGGGTGGGGTGGGGGTGTCACAGTGATCAGAGCCTGCTTGACCACGTCCCTAGGCCTGTTGGCCCAACACTCAGGGGCTCAGTCCTGGGTGGGGGACGGGAGAGGGGTGGTGGTGGTAGGCAGGCAGGGCCAACCCATGATGGCCACATGATGCTGGTGCACAGAGGGCAGGGGGCACAGTCCCATGAAGAGACCAGGGAGTAAGACACAAGGTCCTCCCGGGAGCCAGTGGAGGCTCTGGGTTGTGCTTCTAGAAGATTCCCGAGGACACACTGGGGATTTCCACTCCTGTAGAGTCTCGGAAACTCACAGGGCCAGTTGTAGCCCTTCCTGCAGGAGCGTGCTATAGAGTTGGCATGACTCAAGAGTAGCGAGTGTGGCACCATACAGTTCTTAACGCTTGGGAGAAACTCTGTCAGGTTACTTCTTGTCAGGAACAAAAGGCTGAGAAGGAAACTCAGGACTCAGAGAAGAAGTATGCCCACACGGTGACTGAGAGCCCACACCAACCATGGCGTGCGTCATCCAGTGAGACCAGAAGAGTGAGATGGTGCCCGACTCCCACCATCAACCATTCTCAACAATGGTCTTAGACAGAGAGGGAGGAAATATAGAACCAAACGCACATTCTTAAAAAGGACTGGATTAATTGGGCCAGCGGAGACAGAGCCTCCTGACACAGATGACCCTGAGATTCGCTTTGAACCCCGAACCAAAACGATCCCTCGGCCACCTTTCTGCAACCTGGAAGAGTGGCACAGGGAATGGGGATGCTCTGGGAAAGTGTGCTCTACTAAAAAGCCATCTGTTTGTGATGGAAGTGCCGCTCTCAAGCTAAAGATGATGCACTACGGGGGCAGAGAAGCTGGGGCACCTGGACACGGGACACTTCCCACTGACACAATTCTATCGGGATGATTCCTCACTAGTATTTTTGTTCCTTTGTAGACCTTTTGTTTGACTAAAAATGGAGTCATAGAGGTGAGTTCAGGTTTATATCTCAAGAATGACTAAGGGCCATAAGTGCCGGGGGTTCCACGATGCTCTATCCCACCAGCTGGGGGGTTTTTTGTTTGTTTTTTAACAGTTTGAATCCCTTCTTTTGCTATGGGTCTGTTCAACTCTTCTACTTCAGCCTGTGTTTCATTAGGTACTATGTTTCCAATTTGTCCATTTCTTCTAGGGTTTCAAATAAATTGGAGTTCAGTTCTTTACCACGTACTGTCAGAATCCTTTTCATTTCAGTTGATTCTGTTGTAATGTCTTCATTTTGTCTCGTATGCGTATTATTGGCGCGTCTCCTTTTCCACTGGTAGATTTGCCAGTGGTTTGTCAATGTAATCAATCTTCAAAGAACCAACTTCTATTCTTGTTAATCCTATTGTTTTTCTTTTTCATTTATTTCTGTTCTAATGTTTATTATTATAAAACAATGCTTATTACTTCTTTTCTCCTGGTGACCATAGGCTTTTAACTTTTTCTGTTACTCTCTGGCTAATTGTTGGGAATGTTAAATTAGGATGTTGTTTGCTTCTTTCTTTTTTGGATGTGTGTGTCTATTGCTATAAATTGCTCTCTGCACTGCATTTGTCCCAAATGTTTTGGGTGTATTATATTTTCCTTCTTGTTTGATTCAAACAATTTAAATTTTATATTTCTATTACCCAGGATTTTTAAGCAGGGTGCTATTCAGTTTCCATATATTTGATTTTTCCTTGTCCTTCCTATTACTGAGTGATACTTTTATAGCATTGTGATAAGAGAAGATTTCATAGTATTTTGATGTTCATAAATATATTAAGGCTTGCGCTGTGGCCTAACATATGGTCTATTCTGGAGAATGTTCCATGTGTTGTGGGAAAGAATGTATATTGTTCTGTTGTTGGGTGACCTATTTTGTATCTGTCTGTGGGGTCAAATTGTTGGTGGTTGATGGTGGGTGTAAGTCTTCTGTGTCTTTGTTGAGTTTCATTTAGTTGTTCTGTCCTTCATTGAAAAATGATGTTTTAAAGCCTCCTGCTATTTTTGCAGAGTTGTGTATTTCTCTCTTCAATTCTGTTAGAGTTTGATTTATGTAGTTTGGGCTATCGTTCGATTGAAGAGTTAAGACATACTGTCATTCCTTGTTTCTTGTGCTGGTTTTTACCATGATGTCTATTTTAACAGAAGTTAATCTTACCACTCTACTCTTTTTTCATCACCATTAGTGTGTTAGGCCAGGTTCACTAGAGAAACAAATCCAGTGACACTCATATGTGCAAGAAAGAGCTTTTAATCAAGAAATAATCACACATCAAGAAAACATCGCAGCCCAGTTTAGCTCAAGCCCATAAGTCTGATACTAGTCATAAGTCCCTCATCAGACTCACACAGCCACAAGCAATGAAGCAGAATGCAGGAAAGCACAGGTTGGTGGATGCAAAGTCATGTGGAACCAATGGTAGCGGAATCCTCAGGTCTCAGAGTGGCCCATCAGCAGGAAGATGAAGGCAGAGATAGAGAGGGGGAGGTTCTCCTCACCAGGAGGTACCATCAAGTTGTGACCCGATTGACAGGTTGAATACCACCCCATCACTTCTGTTTATCTTCAAGTTGACGTCAAATTAAGTAACTGTCACAATTAGTTTGATTTGTATTTTCCATCCTTCACTTTTAGTCTATTTTTGTGTTTGTGTCTAAGATGTGTCTCTTGTAGACAGCATATTGCTGAGTTCTATTTTCTTATCCATTCTACCACTGCGCATCTCTTTTTTCTTTATTTTTTTTCAGTTTCCAGGGTACTTTAATGTGATTTCTTAAAAACCATTTTATTTGGTACCATATCATTTCGTAGTTGAGTCACATCAAGCAGCATTGTGCAATTGCTGCCACAATCATGTTCAAAACATTCTTCTCCTGCTTGAACTCCTTGACTCCAGCTCCCTTTCATCCCTGCCCCCGCTCCTGAACCTGCCAGAAACCATTATGCTACTGGCTGTCCCCACAGGCTCATCATCCTGGGTTTCATAGGTTTCCTGAAAAACAGGAAAACATACCACAAAAATTCAAGAGGGTCACCCCAATGACAAAACACATCTGAGATTAACCCCAGTATGAACACATACAAAAAAATACAGCAAATGTTAAAACCAGGGATGGGGGTGAAGGGGGGTGGGGACGAGGAGCTGAAACCAAAGGCTCAATAGAAAGTAAATATCTAAAACAGAATGATGGCAATGTATGTACAAATATGCTTGATACAATTGATGTATGCATGGTTATAAGAGTTGTAAGAGCCTCCAATAAAATGATCGTTTTAATATAAAAATAAATTAAATTAAAAACAACAACAATCAGATAGGGCCTAATGTGTATCAGAGGGGGGAATCAACTGACAAGGTTCTAACCATCCAAGTCAGGTTCATCATTTTGATCTTCTGTAGTCTCTTGTTAGGTTTCTGGCATGGTTTCCCTGGCTCTTGCTTCTCAATGCTGAAAGCATTCATGCGACAGAAGCACTTTTTTAATCTACTTTTGAGCTTTTATGACGGGAAGCAGGTGACACAGTCTCAGGTATTGCACACTGTCTCTGGAAAGTGTGTCATGAGTTCGCAACTGAAGGTGGCCGTTTCAGAAGCACAGAAACCACGTAGGAGGAGTCCCAGAACAAGAGAGCAACTGCCCTTAGTCTCGGGTTTTTAATCCCCCGTGACCCCCCACTGAGGGGACATGCTTGAGAGTATTGGCTGTTCTTCGTGGCTGAGTTCAGGCACAGGTGGGATGTAATGTTGCTGATGCCTAATGTGCATGCTCAGGTTGACCTTCACCTGCCTAGGTGACCTTGGTCTGAGTATGCCCAGCTGTGGATTGTCCCCATAGCTGTCTAATGTGTAACTGGTTTCTTTCAAATCCCTTTACTGTGGCACCTGGCCAGCTAGTTTTCATTTAGTGTAGGCATTCAGTGGAGGCAATCCCTAATCTCCCTACCCGTCAATCTCTCCAATGCAATCTGCTGGGTCACTAGCTTCTTCCCATCCTTACATTCTGGACAGAGTGATTGCCATAGGGTTGTTTCCTATGTAGATCCCACAAATGTATCTTGGGCTCCCACAGCCTTCTGCAAACCAGAGCCTCACAATTTAGGTTCTGATACTATTCCCTTCAGATTATATGATTTATAATGATGTTGGTGGACTTCTTCTATGTGGACTTAGTTGGCATCTCACTGCTTGTTTGGAAACAAGCCTTTAATACCCCAGATGCTACTTTATCTGATAGCCAGGCACCATCAAATTTCCTTACCACACTTTGTTATAGCACCCATATCTTCTGGGTTCCTTTCCTGAAGGTGAGTATCTAGCAGGGCCACGATGTAAGAACAGATTGTTCTTAAACTGGAGCTAAGATTTAGTGTGAAAACCAAAAATCCATTCCTGGATCTATGTTTTTTTATCTGCCTTTGGCTCCCTTTCAAAATCTCCTTGTTAATTTGTGGTGAGAGTCTTATCAATCATCCCTCGGGGAATAAATATCTTGGGCTAAAATTCATGCATATACAAATTAGACCCCCAGTAGGAATAATTTTTTACCTATTCTTGTGCATGTGTGTGTATGCACAAGCTTAGAATAGTGTTTAGCTTCTACCTTACAAGTCTGGCTAGACCAGAGGATGTACATTGGTACAGATGGAAACTGGAAGCACAGGGAATCCAGGACAGATGACTCCTTCAGGACGAGTGGTGAGAAGAAACGAGGCCTGGAGGGTGGAGGGAATGTGGGGTAGAAAGGGGGAACCGATTATAAGAATCTACGTATAGCCTCCTCCCTGGGGTATGGACAGCAGAGAAGCAGGCGGGGGGAGACGTTGGACAGTGTAACTTATGACAAAACAATAATGATTTGTGGATTATGAAGGGTCTATGAGGGAGGGGGGAGGGGGGTAGGAGTGGGAAAATGAGCAGCTGATATATATATATATATTTTTAATCTGCATGCTGATCGGTCTTTTTTTTTTTTTTTTCTTTTTTAACATTTTATTAGGGGCTCATACAACTGTCATCCCAATCCATACACACATCAACTGTGCAAAGCGCATTTGTACATCGTTTCTCAAAACATTTTCTCTCCATTTAAACCCCCGACATTAGGTCCTCATTTTTCCCCTCCCTCCCCGAGCAGCTGATATTAAGGACTAAAGTAGAAGGCAAATGTTTTGAGAATGATGAGGGCAACAAATGTACATTTGTGCTTGACACAATGGATGTATGTATGGATTGTGATAAGAATTGTACGAGCCCCCAATAAAATAATTTTTTTAAAAAAGAAATAGTGTTTAGCGCATACAGAATTATTATTGAGTAAATTGTGTAGTTTCAAAATATATATTGAAATCTTATGTTCTTGACACAATGGATATATGTATGGACTGATTAGAGCTGGAAGAGCCATGCCCAAAATTATATATATATATCCTAACCCCCATCTTGTGGACATAATCTTGTTGAGAGAGAATTTTCTTTGTTGTGCTAACTAGATCATATCCAAGTAGGGCTGGTCTTAAATCTAATCACTTTTGATCTAAAGAGAACAAATCAGGCACACACACACACAGGGGAGGACCGATAGCATGTGAGGATCACTAAGGGACACCTGGGGCTACAGGCAAGGAAGAAATCAAAATGACCAAGACCTTGATTTGGACATAGATCCTATATGAATGTTTGCTATTAAAAACAACCTCTCCTTAAGAGAGGTTGGGATGTAAACGGAGCCTGTTCTGCATGCATCTCCTTCTGTCTCACTTCTCCCTGGAAGAGCAGTAGCAAAGAAAAGGAGTTGTTTCCCTGGAGCAGAGGATGAAGTCGCCCTGGACCTGGAGGCTTCCAGGATGATGGGGTTACTATTGGAATAACAGAACTGCCGGGCTGCCAGTGCCCTTAGGCAAACTTTTCTTCGTGTCATTCAAGATAGACCAGTGATTAACTTTGGATTCATGCACAGGGATGAATGGGTGATAAAAGGAAACATGTGTGACATACAGCTGTTTCATCAAAACTAGAAACCATGAGGGGCCATGAAGCCCATTTGTGAACAAGACTCTGGGTTTATTAGATGGGAGTGGGAGGCAGAAGTTGTAAGAACAAAGGCATAGCTGACCGATGGCCTCGTTAATCCTATACACTTTCCAAAAGAAGAAGCAGACAGGTTACCCCTCTGAGCCGAAGGTCACTTCTCTGTGTGATCTGGGAAAAGATGCCTCTTACTACAGCCCTTAATGGAGCAGCACTCAAACTGCAAACCCTGTTGCCATCAAGTTGATTCTAACTCATAGCGGCCCTTTAGAGTGTTTCCAAGACTGTCAATCCTTATAGGAGCAGACAACTTCATCTTTCTCCCACTTAAACTATATGTGGACTTATAATTAAGGACAGTGGTTATTTCTCTGAACTTTATGACCTGAAGTATTTTTTAAGTTACAACAACACTAGATAAGTAGGTGTCAGCAGGCTTTTCCTTAATTTATGCAGGGCCCAGGCAACAATCCATGTGGAGGCCTATACACATGGTTTTCTATATTTACACATGATGAATAATGTTAACACAAGGGCAAAACCAACTTCTTTTTCTACCTTGGTACATATAACTTCCCGCTACCCTGGTCTAGGGTGTTCCTCCGAAGCCCTGACAGCATAGTGGTTACATTGGGCAGCAAACCTCAAGGTCAGCTGATCAAAACCACCTCCTTCCCAGAGGGAGGCAGATGAAGGCTTTCTTTACCTGTCAAGAGTTATACTTTCAGAAACCCACAGGAGCTGTTCGGCCCTGCCCTACAAAGTGTGAATCTACTCAATGGCAGCGAGATTGGTTTGGTCTTGGAAGGGAGCTTGTGGAGGCCGAAACACAAGCATGGGATTGGTTGGAAGCTAAATTAGAATATGTTATGAATTTTCTGGTAGGAGCCCTGGTGGTGGAATGGGTTACCAGTTGGACTGCTAACCACAAAGTCAGCAGTTTGAAACTACCAGCTTCTCCCTGGGAGAAAGAGGAGACTTTCTAGTCCCATAAACAGTGAGAGTCTTGGAAATCCATGGGGGCAGTTCTGCCTTGTCACTGTGAGTCTGAAACAACTCCATGGCAGTGAGTGAGAGCAAGACATTTCTGAGGTCAGCCTGGCTGCAAATACGTTCTTCTACTCCCTGCCCACACGCCTCGTTATGGTTGTAAGTCTCAGGTAGTCATCGTGTGCACATATGTAGAAATGCAGTGCTTCTTAAAGATGGCGCCACTGGCATTTTTGTGGCTACTTCTTCACTGTAGTAGATTGTTGTGAACATTGCAGGATGTTGACCACTCTTGAGCCTTGGTGATTGCAACAAGTAAGCCTATCCCAACGTGTTTTCTGAGGTCTCCTGAAGGGAGGGGGAATATCTCTGAGAACTTCTCCAATGTTTCCTATCAAGTGCAATGGTGCACATTTGGTGAATTATTTCCTAGACGTTGAACACCATTCCGGGTCCCAGGATCAAGGCTTGATCTGGTGACCTCGTGTACAGCTAGGTTGTCAGTGCTATCCTGGGACCGCTAAGAAGGCATAGACATCATGTCTTCTTAGACGCTTATTATCTTAAATCTGCGTTGGTTCGGTGGCAGGGAACCCTCTGATGATAAAGCACAGGCATCCAAGGGTGTTGGCATTTTCCTCATTTTGTAATTGGTCTGTAAGGAATATTCTTGTGATTTTTCATGACAGCCATTGCTTTCGTATTTTTGATGGCAGGAACAGACATCTAGTTGATGTCACATAGTAGGAGATTTCATGGAAGGAGCAGTTTGTGACTGAAAGGTCAAGCAGGACCCGTGCTGAGGGAAGAGGCTGGGTTGCCAATTTACCTACCCATCTCCTCACAGCTGGAGTTGATAATCCCAAGTGAGGAGTTCTGCCCTTCCCGGGACTCAGCTCTTGCGTTCTGTTTCACCTCCTGCCATCCGATCCAAACCAACCGTCTTCTTCTCCAATCTGTGTCTTCTCACTTCTGCTTACCCAGGGGTCCTTTGGCTCTTGCTCTTCCTACTCCTCTTGCTTTTCTCCCCTCCCCTCTCATTACCTTTCTTCTTCTTTGTTGCTGCCTCCCTTCTAAGACCTTCTGCTTCCGCGACGACTTTTACTCAGTCATGTCTGCTTGAATTATCTCTGTTACCTGCCTTTGCTCTGCATCTTTTCTTGTTCCTGCACCCCTCCCCATGCTCTTTTGTTCAAATTCCGAAGGGAGCTAATCCGTTTGGTCCAGTTGGGCACTATCATTTGTGTGGAGTGGAACTCTCCTACCCCGCTGGTCTTTAGCTCCAGCGACGCTCCGTGAAATGACCAGCTGCGCTCTCTCTGGAGCTACTGCCCTCCTCTGTCAGTGAAGCTGAGCTCTGGAAGGGGCAAGCAGCCCTCAGGGCAGTCATAGAAAGGGAAGACTTTGCAACTTGGGTGTAAGAAATACTTACAAAGAAGTATGGAATAGCAGGGATTCACCCTCATACACCTATGTACATATTCATACTAACAGAACACTGAAATTTATAATTTGCTCATTTTTTAAAAAGTTAACATGGAAAAATTTTAAACTTCTAAAATATTAGTTACCTATCGGTGCTGTAACAGACTATCACCAACTGGGTTGCTGGTAAGAACCTCAATGGACTGCCTCACGGTTCTGGAGGTAGACTTCCAATCAACGTCCCATCCAGTCGTGGTCCCTCCAGAGTCTGTAAGGGAATAGACTTGCTTGTCTTTCCCAGATTCTGTAGTTCCTGGTACTCCTTGACTTGTAGATGAATCTTCACATGGCTACCTTCTGTGGGGTCTGTCCTCTTTTATAAAGACACCACCAGATTGGATTACTTCTCACCTTATTCCAGTATGAACTCATGGTGTCTTAGCCTATGGCATCATCAAAAACCCTATTTCCAAGCAAGGTCTGTTCGTAGGAAACAGGGGTTAGGATTTCAATATATCTTTTAGCGGGACACAATTCAATCTACAACAGACCTTATATATCATTTGGTTACATAAGACACGGGTGACATCAGGCAAATATTGACATGGTCTGAGCTCCATCCTCTCTCTAATGGGATTGCACTCATAAGACAGCAAACGACATTTCTGGGAGACATCGGCGAAGAAGGATTTTGCATGTGGTCATGCTACAAATGCTTCTCTTTTTTTTTTCTGCTTTAAAAATCTGAGTAGACATAATACACAATTTCAGAGTCTTTTAAAATCCCTTCAACCCAAATCAATCTGGCATGTTTCTCTGACTGGCGCCATCTGTGCTCCAGTTCTGTGATTCTGCACAGGTCGCACATGTGCCTCTGGCGTGTCAGGGGCTGTGGAGGCTTGAGCCTTCCTGGCACCAGCTGCCCTAGAACGGGGATTCAGTAGGAGGGTCTCCTGGTCACTGTTCATGGGGCTTTCGATCCTGGGTTCCAGGAGGAGTTTTAGATGGTGGGTTCACCCACTGGCAACCTTGGCCTTGAGGTCTGAACACAGAGCCCTGGAATCGTTTTAGGAGGACCACACACCTGGAGGATGGTGACTCACCTGAGCAAGGTGGGAAGCAATCCCAAAAGCACAGAAGGCCACCCATCTACTGACAGATGCTCCCCTGGATAAAAAGATGAGGTGAGAAAGAATCACCGCCAAAGGCCTGCAGTGCCAGCTCTATTGCAAAGCCCGGCATCATGCTGGTCATTTGTTACTTCCCTGGGGTGGGGCTCCGACTTGAATGCTCGCAGGGGAGAGCCAGGCTGCAGCCTGAGACATGACTGTGCACAGCTATGAACTCCCTAGATAATCGGTTGGGTTTTTGTTTGGGTGCTGCTCAGTACTCTGTCTAACTAATGATTCTCAAATTGGTAAAAAAAAAAAGTGTGCTTTTAGGTGGTTTGTTTGAGGAGTTTCTGCACAATTCAGTGACTTTATTACATTCACCATGTTGTATAAAATATCATCTTTAGACTCACACTCACTCACTCTCTCACTCACTCACTCACTCTCATTCACTGACTCACTCACTCACTCACTCTCTCACTCTAATTCACTCACTCACTCACTCTCTCACTCTAATTCACTCACTCACTCTCTCACTCTCACTCACTCTCTCACTCTAATTCACTCACTCACTCTCATTCACTCTCTCACTCTCTCACTCTAATTCACTCACTCACTCTCTCACTCTCACTCACTCTCTCACTCTCACTCACTCTCTCACTCTAATTCACTCACTCACTC
>NW_022111320.1:17575069-17607317 GCF_000313985.2 Echinops telfairi | reverse complement strand
CCCCCCCACCTGGGGCCAAATCAAGAGGGGAGTGCAACCAGTGATGTGTGTGAACCCATGAAGACCCCGAAGAATCCCGAGCATAGACTTCTGACTTGGGGGCAGCACATGGAACGCTATCTAAACGGCATGTGGATTATTCACAAGGGGGTCACACTGAAAGACTAAAGGTATAACTGGGGATGGGGTGGCGGCGGCACTAAACCACTCCATCCCTGACTGCTGAAATAGTAATGTGGACTTTTAGGATGCTCGCCTTCAGACATGGTTACCAAAGACTAAGAAGATGTATGAGGGGGTAGGTGAGTGGGACCCAGGACAGGTAACCCTGAAAGACATGGGGACTTGAAATGATGGTTTTTAACGTGTTCTTTTTTTTCCCTTAAACACAGATGTATTTATTTGCTCTGTGTCATTATTCTTGTTAGACTTGTGACTATTTGTATGTTTGTTTGGTGTTTAGACAAGTAATCCAGGATAAGCAACCTTATGGAGACAGCAACTGGACCAATAGTTCCTGGGGGACATGGGAGAGGAGGAGGAGGGGAGGGGAATGGGGATCCAATAATGACAGGTTCAAGAGAATAGTAGTGGTCCAAAATTGACAGGGAGGAATGAGTAACTTTTCTTGACATATTTAAACAACTTAATTGTATCTGAGTGGAATTACTGAAATATGAATGATGGGTAACCATAATGGTGGGGTAGGAAGGGGAGGAATAATACTTTTAAAACTATATATATATATATGCAACAAGGAAGCAGATAGACTTTGGATTTCTACTTAAATCATGCCTCTGTACAAGAAATGTTTACTCTAATAATGTGGCATTATATGAGACTTACTCTCCTGACACAATCACTGAAGACAAATAGGTGCATAAGCAAATGTGAAGAAATCTGATGGTATCCAGCTATCAAAACATATAGGTCTGGCACCTTAAAGGCTTGTAATTAAACAAGCAGCCATCTAGCAGGGAAGCTACAAAGTCCACTTGGAAGAAGCAGATCAGCCTGTGTAATCATGAGGTGTCTATGGGAAGAGGTATTAGAAGTTCAAAAACATACAACCAACTCAATGTGAAGGGGCATAGATGCAATAGAGACTCAAAACTCATGTCAAAGTAATTGGACAGTCCCTCTCAGAAGGACCACATGGAAAGGATGATAAATCCAGGGTGCAATATGGTAATGAGAACCACACAGTTATCTGTTAGTTCTTTAATATTTCCTCCCCTTACTATTAAGGCTGTTATTTGTTTTACCTCACTAATCCTATTAGATTTGCGTATGTTCATTTGTATATTTAACATTGATTGGTACATGAAAGTCAAGATAGATAACCCTGTAGAAACAGGAATAGGAATAATGGTTCCCTGGGGGTATGGGAAGAGAGAGGGGGAGGGGGTGATGGGCCAGAAGAAAGGGAGTCGGGAGCTGTTAGCATCGATGATTGTATAATTCTACTCAATGGGATTGAACAACAGAATAGCATGTGAATGGATGTATTGGATTGTGTAACATATGTCAGTTAAGTTACACACACACACACAAATTGTGAGGATGGCAGAGGAGTGGGTGATGTTCTGTTGTGTTGCTTATAGGATCACTATGAGTGGGGGCCGACACCACAGTACATAACAACAATAATAACCAAGGCGAAATGGTGCCGTTGAATTTTGATGTTGACAAGGAATAAGGACTATACTATGGATGACTGCTAGAGGGACAAAGATCTATGTTGGAAGAAGTACAGCTAGAATGTTCCCTAGATGCAAGGATGGAGCGATTTCATTGCAGGTACTGTGGAGGTGTGATTAGGAGGGACTAGTCACTGGAGAAAGATATGGTTGGTTATGTGGAGGGTGAAAGAAAGAAAGGAAGCTGCTGAGACGATTGATTGACACACTAGCTGCAACAGTGGTTTCAGCATTGCAACAATTGAGAAGAAGATGCAGGACTAGGCAAGATATTATTCTGGTTTAACTCACAAGCCCCATGTAATCCTGTCAGTGCAAACCAATCACAGGGTGTGGCAGTTACATAATCTCTTATCAACTTGGGAAGGGGTGGAGTCTAACCTGTCTATTGGGTCCCAACTTGATGACCTCATTTGGACGCACTCTGGAGATAAAAGCTCACTGGAGGTCACACACATGCTCTCTGCTTATCTCCCTGTGAGGCATTCTTGTGGGCAAGCCACATGGAGCTATGCTAATGGCAGCCAGAGCCGTGGAGCTGAAGGAGCCACGGGGAGACCCATGCCAGTGGTAAGATGCTTCCACTGTCACTGGATCCACAAGACTTTCCACTCACTGGCCTGTGATCTTACTGCATTTTGTGTCATTGCATGTGTTGCGTGAGTCTGAAGAGGAATTTACAGACTGGTGTCGGACATATGGGCTAATAGCTGACTTACAGACTTAATCTGGACTGGGCTGGGATGTTTTCTTAATATACAATTGCTCTTGTATATAAAGCTCTTTCTTATACACATATGAGTGTCAATGAATTTGTTTCTCTAATCAACTCGGACTAACACACAGCCCAGAATCAAACAAAAAGTATCCAGCTAAATTGCTCACATCTTATCCAGGAAACGTCAATCAAACTGGAAAAAGTAACTAAATCTCTGAGGTAGGAAACCAGGGCCAAGAGAACTCCTTGCAGCTCTGGGGGTTAACATCTCAAGATGTGTTTCAAAGAACCAACACAAAAAAACCACATTAAGGAACTTCGTTCACCATGTGCCCTCAGATCCGTTCTTCACTTTCCTGTGCTTTGCTGTGTGTGTCCCCGAAGGCCGGCTTCTTCTGGGCTTCCTTTCCTCTGCTTTCCAGGAAGGTGTGCTCGGGGAGGCATTCGCAGGAGATTGGCGACCAGGAGGAGCGAGAGGGAGGAATGTATTCCCTTCTCCTCACCAGGCTGTAGTTGGTCGGTGGCTATGTTTCCCTACCAAGGCTCCAGCTCTTGTAGAGTGTCCACTTCTATTCACGACAGTTCTCACAGGGGGCTGGTGACTGCTCTCACCTTGCCCCTTCACCTTCCGGGATGGCATGAGTTGGTACTTCCTGTGTACCTCATCGTATTGTTCTCCTTGATGATTTCCCATGAGTACTCAGGGCTTCACATCCTCGTGGTGACTACTGACCACATCAAAGGAAACGAAGCAAAATGCACAAAAGACAAATCTACCAGGGCAAAGACTGGAGCAACCAATCATAAGCTTCCTAGAGTCCCCTCCCAGGGGAGTCCTGGAAAACACACTCCCTTCTTCCAGCAATATGTTGTGACATTGAAGTCAACTCCATGGTCTTGTGTGTGTGTGTGTGTTTGTAGGGATTGGTCAATAGATGCTGCAGATGAGATGAGTGGTAGCCTACTAGGCAAATGCAGTGTCTGTGGTCAACCATGAAGGGGATCAGTCAATTTGTGGCCCTGGTGGGAGTGTCAGGCCTTGAACCTGACAGAGCTCTTTTATTTAGGCAGCCGTAGCCACAGACAGAAGCAGGAAGAGAAGCAGAGGGAAAAGAAGAAGAGAGGGAAAGAGAAGCCGAGAAAGAAGAGACAAGAAAGAGCTCGTGTCTGGAACACCCAAGATGGCAACAGCAGAGGCCGAGTAACAGGGCAGGCAGTGACAAACAGCAGGGCCGCGGGGAGCATGTCCTCAGGGGGCCGAGTGGTGGCAAGTGTTGTTGAGAAAAGCTGGTAGGTCTGTCCTACTCTGAAAAAGGGGAACTTCCTGGCCCGCTTCTTGGTCTTGTTTCCAGAGTTGTAGACTCTTGGGCCGAATCCTGCGTTATTCTCCGTTTCTTATTGGTCTTGAGTGATTCTTCTTGTTGGTTCCAGCTCACACACACCCTCTGCACAGTGGAATAAAACACTGCCGGTCCTGCCCCGTCCTCGCCAGCATCGTTAGGGTTGAACGCCTTGTGGCAGCCACTGTGTCCATCCATCTCCTGGAGGGCCTTCCTCTTTGTCACTGCCCTGCTGCTTTACCAAGCACGCTGCCCTTCTCAAGGGCTGCCCTCCCTTGCCAACGCGTCCAAAGTGTGGGAGACAAAGTTTCTTGTTTTTCAGGAGCACTCTGGCTGGGCTTCTACCAAGACGGACATGTTTGTTTTTCTGGCAGTCCGCGGCACTTTCACTGTTCTTCTCCAACAGCAAGAACTCATAGGCCTGATTCAAGGGCATACATTCTGCTGCGGTCTTCTCTGTCATTGCCCAGCTTTCACATGCATACGAGGTGACTGAACGTACTGCAGCTAGGAGCAGGCACACCTTAGTGACACCCTTGTTCTTTAACGCTTGTCCGATGCATCAGATTTGCCCAGTGTAACATGTTCTCGGATTGCCTGACTTCTGCTGCAATCTATGAAATTTTGATCGAGGATCCAAGCAAGATGAAATCCTTGACAAGTTCAATCTTTTTTCTGTGTATCATGAGGTTGTCTATCAGTCTACTTGTGAAGAATTTTGTTTTCTTTACATTAAGTTGTAATCTCTACTGAAGGCGCCAGTAATTGATCTTCATCAGTAAGTGGTTCAAGTCCTCCTCACTTATAGCAAGCAAGATTGTGTCATGTGCACATCACAAGTTGATAATAAGCTTCCCTCCAATTCGGATGTCATCTTCTTCATGCAGTTCAGTTTCTCAGATTATTTGCTTAACATACAGGACAAATAAGAATAGTGAAAGAATACAATGCTGAAACATACTTTACTGATTTTAAACTGTTGGACTTGTGAGCTTGGGCAGCACTGGGTTGGGATGTTTTCTTGATGTGCACTCACCCTTTATATAAAACTCTCTCTTACGAGTTTCTGTGGATTTGTTTCTCTAATGTACCCAGACTAACATACCTCCCATAGTTCTCTGTCCCATGCCTCATCTGCCCTCTCTGTTCCTTTCCATGCACCTCCCCAGCTAGCCTGGGGGAAGTCATTGGCTCAGGGTTTGACTGAGGGAAGACAAAGAAATACTGTATTAATAAAGGAAAACAACAACAACAACAAAAAAAACCCTTTCTGTTTAAGATGTTCTCAGACAAAGATTCATTGAAAAACCAACAAACTGAACCCATCACCTTCAAGTCCAACTCCTGGTTACCATAAGGAACAGAGTTGAATTGCCTCCCAGGGTTTCCAAGGCTGTAACCTGTACAGGAGCACATGGCCACGTCTGTCTCCCCCAGAGCAGCTGGTGGGTTTCAATCACCCACCTCCAGGTTAGCAGCAGAGCGCTGACCTGCCACCATCAGGGCTCCTTGACATGACACATGTGATCTTTCATTACACATGGTAAGAGTAACCATGTGAACCCACATGTTCTAGACTGAAAGCCGCCGCCAGTTGCAAGGTTTACAGCTCAACTTTTTATTACACTAAGTTGCTAGCTTGTTTTGCCTCAGACTTAAAAAAATGAATAAAAGAAGAACATCTGGTAAGGATTTCACTAATTCTTTTAAGCTTTCATTTAGGGTCCTGATGCATAAAATTGCTAAATGATACCCGGGGATTTTGAAGGGATAAATACAGCTCTCAAAGGGCCTGTGAATTCCCTCGGAAGAAAGTCTTGTTTTAGACAAATGTAGTGTGTTCACTGTGATAATATAGCAAAGAGAGGTGGCTAGGTAAGCCCTTGCACAGGAAGAACTCTGAATTTGTGCAAATGATTGAAGAATTAGGTGTGTATAACATATTAATACAATGTGGTGAGGGAAAAGATAGGATTTGGGGAGGCTTATGGGGTGAAGGCAATATTTCTCAAGTAGTTTTGACTTGACTTTCATTAAGAAAATAATTTTACATCATGATCCAATACATAAAAATATGCATATGTATTATGTATAGTAGAGATGAAAGCTTCAGTCAGCAGCCCTTGTCTTTATTTATGTGTGGCCTGTTGTACTCTAATCTCCTTCACCTGACCCTCTACAGTGAGTCCCTGGCCCACTAATGAGTTGAGGCTCTAACATTATGTTATGAAAATTTTAGATAATCAAAAAAGTTAAAAGAACTATTTGACATGTCTCAAGTAATGTTCTGTTTCACCTCTCTGGTTTCTAATATCCATTGCAATGGCTATGCAGAACACACAGGCAAAATTCATAACGGAGGCGTTGGTCACGGAATTAACAAGTCGTAATCACCAGTCTCCCACTCTGATGTTCTCTTCCTCGGGTTTCCCTTGTGTTCAGCCAGCGACGTTGAAAGGTCATAGGCATTTGTCTAGAAGCAATTGAATTAAGAACATATTTGGTTTGGCTTTCAGGGGATTTATTCACATTTACTGCTTCGCAAGGACTTCCAGGCGTTAACATCTCAATGGTCACTCTGCTGCAGGAATGGCTCCAGGGATGCTCCTAGAGTCTGTTCTCCCAGCTTACCCGACGGGAAGGTACAGTGCCAGGGACCTCTCTGAGCTAACTGTGAACCTGGCCTTACTGGGTGAATAGGAGAGGCAAAACACAGGTGGAAATGTACTCTGTGGAAATGGTTCCAATCATCCAACAGAAACACAAGCAATCTAAAATTTTAAAACCAAACTTTCCCAGACGCGGTGCCGTTGGGTTGAATCTGCCTCCCAGCAAGCCCGCAGGACAGGAGAACGGCCCTCCTTTCAAGGCTGCCGCATCTTTCTTCGGCCAAGCAGCTGCTGTGTTCCTTTGGTTAGCTGTTCAGCGCTGGAATCAGACGTGTTCAAGTATCATGAATCTACTCTTATTAACACTTGGGCTTACCAGAGGTATTCTGCTATTAGAGATATATTTGATAATGGAGCTTGTACATTTATCAATGCATCACAGAGTTGTGCTTCTTTGGATGGAAATTACATGCAATTGACTTTATAAGACTCCTCAAGTTTATAACGTGTGCTTGTGGTATTAGTTAGCTAGACAACATTTCAATTTGTTTTAATTTCTCTTCATTTTGCTCAGCACCACTATGGACTGTCAAAAGAACACACAGCTCTTTAGCAGTAAGGATGGTCATCCTTCCTCCCACAAATTTTGAGGAGACCAGTCCCGGGAAGAGGACATCAAATCAGGTCCAGTGGAAGGGCAGCAAAAACCCTGAAGACCCTTGATGAGATGGATTGAGACAAAGACTGAAACAATGGGCTCAAATACAACAGTTGTGAGGTTGGCATAGGACTGGGCAGTGTTTCATTCTGTTGTACATAGGGTCGCTATGCTTCAAAACCATCTCGACAGCATCAAACGACAACAATGTGCCAGGTCAATATTCCTGGTTGTGTAGTAGGTTAAGGGTTGGGCTACTAAACACAAGGTCAGGGATTTGAATCCACTAGCCACTCTAGGGGAGTAAGATGAGGCTTTCTGCTCCTCATAGATTCGCAACTACAGAAAAGCAAAAGGTCAATTCCCTGTCCGATACGGTAGCTCATGAGTTGGAACAGACTTGATGGCAGAGTTTGTTTTATTTTGTTTTTCTTCTTTTAAATGTACCAAGCAGGAGTCCTGGTGGTGCAGTGGTTAAGCTCATGGTTGTTAACTGCAAAGTCAGTAGTTCAAGCCCACCAACTTCTCTGAGGAAGGAAGAGTGGCAGTCTGCTTCCATAAATATTTCCGCTGGAGAAACCTGTGGGGAAGTTCTTCTCTGTCCCGCAAGGCCACGCTGGATCAGAACCAACACTGCAGCAATGGGATCTTTAGGGGTTTTACGTGGTGAGAGCTTCTCGGATTACTAGGGCTCTACCAGTGACCACTAACAGCTCTTGTGGAACCTGCATAAGGAACGAAATCTTCAACATTAAAACCAGAGGACCCCAGTCACCGAGGATCTCTGGGCAGATCAGAATTGTCACTGCCACTTCACAGTACACGCTTAGGTTGACTACAAAAGAAAACAAAAGATGACAAATAGCCAATAAACCCAGTTAAAACAAAAGCCACTAACTTCTATTAAAACACACACAAATACCCCAAACCAAGACTGGAACAGTGGCCGAGACGGATTTCTGTGAGTACTTGAGCCGGCCACCGCTTGCCTGCCAGCTTGTCTTACTGCTGTGTGTTGCTGTGATGCTGCAAGCTATGTCACTGGTGTTTCAAATGCCAGCAGGGTCACCCAAAGTGAACAGGCTTCAGCAGAGCTTCCAGACTGAGAAGAGACTATGCAGAAAGACTCAGGTGCCCACTGTTTTAAGGAATTAACCACTGAAGAACATACACAAAAGCGAAACATTGCCAAATACAGAAAACCTAATGAAAAGAAGCAAACCATTGTTGGCAATAGCGCCCAAAGATGAGCCCCTCAGGTCAGAAGGTTCTTGAAATATGACCGAGGAGAAGCTGCCTTCAAAAGGTCAAGTCGATCCTAAAGAACTGGGTGAAGTAAAGCCCGGGGGAGCAAAGCCTTCAGGAACTTCAATTGCCGATGGGGCGTAACGCAAATGAGAAGGAATCGCTGCAAACTCCATTACTAATCAGAAACTGGAATGTACAAAGTTTGAGTTTGGGACAAATGAAGTTTAAAAGGTGATGGAACACTTAAAAATCGACATTCTAGGCATGAGTGAGCTGCAATGGACAGATGTTGGCCATTCCAAATCAGAAAAGCACAGCGTTTACTATGCTGGGAATGAAACGATCAGAAATTGCAATGCTTCCATTTTCCAAAAGGATATGCCAAGACCTATCTTGAAGTACAATGCGATCTGTGATCTGATTATATTGATTTGCTTTCAAGCTAACCAAATCAATACAATTACTTAAATTTATGCACAAACCACCAAAGCTAGTGATGAAGAAGTCAAAGACTTCTTCCAATGTCTTCGTTCTGAAATTGATGAAATACGCAATCAATATGCATTAATCGTTATTGGCGATGGGGATGCAAAAGTTGGAAATGAGGAAGGAACAGTCGTTGGAAAATAGGGCCTTGGTCAAAGAAATGAAACTGGAGACTGCATGATAGAATTTTGCAAGATTAACGACTTGTTCGTAGTAATACATTTTTCCACAACTCAAAAGGAGACTATACACATGAACTTCTCCAGATGGAATACACCCGGTTCACTATATCTGTGGGAAGACATCATGGAGAAACTCAATATCCGCAGCTCAGACCAGGCCAGGAGTTGACGGCGGAGCAGATCATCAATTGCTCATATGTAAGTTCAGGTTGAAGCTAAAGAAAGTTAAAATAAGTCCACAAGAGCCAAAACACAACTTTGATTCTATCCCACCTGAATTCTGAGAACATCTCAAGAGCAGATAGGCAGCAGTGAACACAAAGCCAGAACACCAGAGGAGCTGTGGGAGGACATCAGGAACATCCTTCATGAACAAAGATAAAAAAGGAAAGAAAGAAAAGATCAAAGTGGATGTCAGAAGAGACTCTGAAACATGCTCTTGATTGTAGAATAGGAAAAAAAAATTCAATGTAAAAGAAATGAAAAGCCAAAGAGCTGAACAAAAAATGTCAAAGGATAACTTGAGAAAACAAAGTAAAATATGATAATAAAATGTGCAAACACCTAGAGTTAGAAAATAAAAGAGAACATTCGCAAGTAACACTGTGTGGACAGTACAGGACCGGGCAGCATTTCATTCTGCTGTTCCTAGGGTGGTCATGCGTCAGAACTGATTCCATGGCACTTAATAACAACCACATTGGAGGCTGCGTTTTAACAGGGTGGTGGATTTAGTTCTTGAGATTTTAACTATTTTTATCTTAATGAAGCTAATATAAGACTGATCATAAAATACACAAACTGTGAGACGTTGTGTTTCTGTACACAAGAGGGATAGAGTGATTCAGGAAATATAAAAATCTGGGCACTATTAAGCTGGGAGAGATTTTTTTTTTTAAATAAAAAGAGAGAACCAGCCTGGAATTTGCCTCTTAACTCAAAAACTCTAAGTTTATAATCTCTCCCTATTACCATAGACAGCAGCGCAGAATAGGAAGCTCGGGCAGAGATGCAATGGTATTAAAAAGAGACATGACATCCTCCAGGTAATAAACATGTCAGCTGGCATTTCCCAGAATATATTCACAAAGAATACATCTTCTGAAACTCTGGCATGTAATGAAGACTTATAGATTGAACTTTAAAAAAAGTCCACTGCTGCCAAGGAATTTGTGACTGCTCTG
This sequence comes from Echinops telfairi, assembly GCF_000313985.2. Classification (NCBI taxonomy): domain Eukaryota; kingdom Metazoa; phylum Chordata; class Mammalia; order Afrosoricida; family Tenrecidae; genus Echinops; species Echinops telfairi. The sequence continues at coordinate 17,597,192 of NW_022111320.1, read as the reverse complement.
ATTTGGTATTAAAATCTCTGCCAGAAGGAAGCAGCCATTCTGAATGCGGCTAAGGAGGCTGGTGAACGTCTACGGAAAGAGGGTGAATGTACCCAATGAAAGGAGACCTTGCCCGCGACCATTTCTGGCTAAGAGTTTCAGATTCCATAGTTAAGGAGAATTAAAGAACCAGAAGTTACTATGAGACATATGCTGTGTATCCAGGAACCATGGTGACGTAGTGGGGTTACAAATTGAGCCACAAGGTCAGCAGTTCAAAACCACCAGCCACTTCTTGGGAGAAAGATGAGGCTTTCTACTCCTGTAAAGAGTTACAGTCTCAGAAACTCACCGAGGCAGTTCTGCCCTGTCCTGTAGGGTCTCTATGAGTCAGGATCGATTCCATGGAAGTGAGTGAGTATGCTGTCTATTATTCATTTTATATACACATGCAAATAGATCTAGATCTGGATATTATGGAAATATATAGATGAAGAAAACCACTGCTCTCAAGGGGACATTGGTCATTGGTGTCAGGGTAGATTTTCCCACAGGATTTTCAGTGACTGATTTTTCAGAAGTGGATCGTCAACCCTTCCTTCTGAGGTGCGTCTGGGTGGCCTCAAACCTACAGATGGGAATGTTAGCCATCTGCACACCCAGGGGCTAGATATGCACAGACACAGATAGTAACTAGAAATCTGTGGCTGTCCAGTTGATTCTGACTCCTGTCCGACAGAGAAGAGCTGCTCGGTGACGTTTTCTCAACTGCACTTTTTATGTGAATGATTTTCTTCCGCCCCATGCCTTTTTCACAAAGTACCACTGCTTAATCTGAGCTGCCAACAGTTAGGTTAGTTTTGTGCCACCCTGGAACCTGCATGTAGATACATAGATGTATGTGTTGTTGTTGTTGTTGTTGTTGTTGTTGTTAGGTGCTATGGATTCGGTTCTGAAACACAGCAACCCTGTGCACAATAGAATGAAACACTGTTCTGTCCCGTCCCATCCTCACAACGGTTCCCAAGCTTGAACCCTGGCAGCCACGGTGTGCTTCCCTCTCATCGAGGAAGGACCCTCTTGTTTTCATTGCCCCTTCACTCTGCCAATTTTAAAAGACCAGTTAAATCAGCACAAGTTGCTCCTCAACAATGTGAGCTTTTATTCTCTTCCACCCACTGATCATTGGATCAAGGTTCCGGTGCACAAAGACACCAGACTGTTTACACAATGGCACTTCAAGAATGATTGGTGTTTTCATTCCTCTTATTCTGACATGGATTTTATTTATTATTTAAATTTTTAACAGTTTTATTGGCATATAATTCACAAATCATACCATTCAGAAGCTAATCTTCTTAAGAAGAGTTGTACGATCATCACCACAATCAATTTCAGAACATTTTCTTCCTTTTTGTACTCATTGTTAGGAACTCCCCATTTCCCCCAACCTCCCCTTCCACACCCCTGCTCATTGCCAGCCAGCCAGTGTCGACTCATAATGACCCTACAGGACAGGGTCGAACGGCCCCTGGAAGTTTCCAAGACTGACTGTTTATGGGAGTAGAAAGCCTCATCGTTCTTCTGAGGAGCAGCTGGTGGCTTCCAACTGCGGACTTTGTGGTCCCAGCCCAACTCGTCGTAACCACTACCCCACGGGGACTCTCTCCAAGAACCATCACTCTAGGTATTAGCTCTACAGAATTACCTATCTGGGATTTCATATACAGATAAACATTAAAAAACAAACAAACAATACCCACCCCCCAACCTAATAACAAGAACAAATAAAACAGGAAAAAAAAAACTTGATTGAAAAGGAGAAAATACGAAAAACTAGAACAAAAAAATTTTAAATCATTGTATTGGGGGCTCTTACAGCTCCTATCACAACCTATACATCCATTGTGTCAAGCTCATTTGTACATTTGTTGCCATCATCATTTTCAAAACATTTTCTTTCTACTTGAGCCCTTAGCATCCTCATTTTTTCCCTTTTGCCCCGCTCCCTCCCTCATGAACCCTTGATCATTTATAATTTTTTTTCATGTCTACACACCAATGTCTCCCTTCACCCATGTTTCTGTTGTTTGCCCCCCGCGGGTGAGGAGTGGAAGTTATATCTCGATCATTGTGATTGGTTCCCCCTTTCTCCACCACTTCCCTTACCCTCCTGGCATCACTACTCTCATTATTGGTCCTGAGGGGTTTATCTGTCCTGGATTCCCTGGGTTGTGAGCTTTTACCTGTACCTGTGTACATGCTTTGTAAGGTAAAATTGGGGTCATGATAGTGGGGGGAGAAAGCATTAAAGAACTAGAGGAAAGTTTTATGTTTCATCAGTGCTATACTGTACTCTGACTGACTTGTCTCTGCCTTGTGACCTTTCTAGAACAAATTTTAAATGGGTCAAAAGGGTCGAGTGGGTCAAATTGTAACTGCATCTGCCACGATCCACTTTCCAATGTACTCTGCATGCTAGCAAAGCTATTCACATCTCTTCTCTGTCAGAAGGTGTTCACCAGAGGCTTAACCCCTGTGTATTTCCCCTTCAGTTTTTTAAAATTTTAAATGGATCCAAATGGAGATCAAATGATAAGACATGTTTTAACCTAACTATGTCTGCCATAATTCACTTTATAATGCCCACTGTCTGATAGCAAGGCTAGTCACATCCCTCAACTATGGTCAGAGGGGAGTCACCAGAAGCTTAATCCATGTGTGGACCTTGCCAATGGATTTATTGCTTCCACTGTCATCCATAACCTTCTGAAAACTAGGTGTTCACAATTTAAGTTCTGATACTATTCCCTCCTTCATATTTGGATTTCATTATTTGTAATCCTTGGATCACACAGGTTGGTGTGCTTTTTAGTCGATGCCTCACTTAGAGGGCTCCTTGTGTGAAGACAAGCCTTGAAGGCCCCAGATGATATTCTTTCTGAGGTACCGTCTAGTTTCTTCACCACACTTTGTGATAGCACCCGTATCTTTAATAATATTTTCACGAGGGTGAACATTAAGCAGGGCCATGCTAAAAGAACTAATTGTTTCTAGATTGGGGCCCTAAATGGATTCTAATGAGTTTAAGGCACTATCAGAAGCAAGCTTCTTTTGGGAACATAACCTTCAGACTGTTACAAACCTTGATATAAGTATTAGGAATCATTACACTTCAAAGGAGCCCTGGGTTGGAACTGACTAGATGGCAATGCGTTGTTTGTTTTCTATTTCACTTAGACACTCATTTTCTCTGCGTATGGACTGGAAAGAGAAGGTAACCATACAGCAGTAGATTTCCTTCACTTTGGTCTACAGGAACAAAGGTAGGAGATGAGAAAAGGGGAGCCTAATGAGGGAAAAAGAGATGTCTGCTGCTAAGCAACTTTTGTTGGCACAAAGTGTAAAACAAGACTCAAAGAGCTTCTAATCGGGCCAACATCTTAGAGAATATTTGTAATTCCTGAGAGATTTGTTTTCAGACCATTTCTTTTCTGATAAAACTAGTTAGTCACTTATTTTAGGGATGGTTGTCATAATTACATAAAATTTTATCACTTGAAGATAATTTTAGAGTGTCACTGATTGAGAACCAAGTGTAGAAAAATTCCTTAATTAAAAAATATTTAAATAAGCATCAGAATGTATATCCTTTATACCAGAGTACTATGGTTCTCCAAATTTAAGGTCAAGACAAGAGTGCCATCCAACACCTCCTGGGCCTGTGTTAGCACTGGAAATGGGTGCGTGGCACCTAAGTTTGCTGTTGACATCATTATGGTCTCTGATCCGGCGGCCAAGTTATCCTGATTTCCCAAGACCTGGGGTGGTTGATTTTATTGTTATACCTGAGGCCATGAGCTTGGGTTTAGGATAGGTTTTGAGGGCTAGAGGGATCATACACGATGGTTTCTGGAGTTTACCTAGACAGCAACTAGTTTGTACTTGGCAGGTCTGTAATTAGCTTGGTGTAGCTCCAAGAAAGGGTAGTTTGGTAGAACCTGGGGTTTAGAACTCCTTGGCCTAGTGAGTAATGTGTTGGACTGAACCACATCGTAAATTCAAAGCAATTAAAATCTGCCAGCCTCTCTGTGGGAGAAAGAGGAAGAGTTTGACTCCTGTGAAGCGTTATTGTCTCTGAAACCTGATGTGGCGGTCTTAACCTGTCCTGTAGGTCACTATGAGTTGGAACTGACTTGATAGCAGTCAGTGTGGTTGGGAGTTTGGGAATAGAAGTAAAATCCACCTGTTTCTCTACTACTTCAACATCTTCTTAACCTTCATTGTCTGCTTGCTGTGTGTTGGGTTGGCACATATCCCAAGCCTAAGACTTGAAGCTTCTTTCAGACTCCCAGATGGTTTAAATATGCCATATGCTCTCATCAGCAATATCTGGTATTATATACAGAACTCTGAACTGGCATGGAAGTAGCAGAGGTCAGCCATAGAGGATGGGTAGAGGTCAGGTACGTGCAATTTGAAGGAGAAAGCAGACATCTCTTACATGTGCCTCAAGGATGAGGCAATGTTCCCTTTGTTCTATTCTCTCTACAGGACGAGCTCTCGCCAGCTCCCTTGGCCATGAGAGGTTTGGGTCAGGCACAATAAGGGGATTGTGAGGAGCAGAAAGATTTCTCTTAAGTTGTCTCCCCAAAATATATGCCAGATTTCGCTTGAGAATGACTGTTCACTAGGTGGTCAGCGAAAGTAGGTCAGAGGTTATTTTCCCTAACATCAGCCATCTAGACTGTATACTCTGACTCACCCTAAATAAGACCCACTCCCTTCTGATAAGGATAGCAGTTGTCTGTCTACTTCCAGGAGATACCAGAGAGGTCAAACCCACCCAAGGATGACCGAGGTTAGGTAGCCATTATCAGCTGTCTAGATCAAGCAGACACCACTGTTTATCCCATGACAAAAAACGGGCACACCCCTAGGTCATCCCCCTCCTATTGCTTGTATTGCCTATGTTACAATCCCTCTCTATCTGCTATCAGGGGGCTTGCATAGTAATTGTCTGTTTTATTATATGAGACACCAGAGTGATCAAACTTATTCTAGGATGAATTGTATTGCCCCTTTCTGTGATGTATGACTCTGTAATCAGATCCCCCTAAAGTGATATGATGCATGGTTAGCAATAAATAACGAGGCTCCCTGGTTCTCGGGAGGGTGGCTGGCTGAGAGGTGGCGAAGGAGGACCAGGCAGCGGCTTCTTCTCTGATGGCTAAGCCCCCTCCACGAGGACCATCAAGCGGGGCTGAGGTGAGCAATGCTACCATGAATTGCGTCTAACTCCATTACTTGACTCCATCCTTTAACTCTCATGCTCTCTATGATTTTACTATAATCTCTGTTTATTATCGCTGTACAATTGCGCCTACCAAACCTGTGATGTTTTGTGGGGTTCCCTCTTCCCTTTAACTCCACAGGGGATCAGCTTGGGCTGTGAGATGTCCCCCTGTCCCTGAGGTTCTTGGCACTTGGTCTGGTTGGCTATGTGATCAACTAGCTTTCATCCCGTTTTCTGCATCACAGAATTGTAAGGTGGCAATTGGCTACAGATCCCTGCAAATAGAATGTGACATGGACAGTCAGGTGTCCAAGGTAAATAAATGGTTGGGAAATAAGATGCCAGAATGGGGTAATTGAAGCTAGTAAAGATAAGACTGAAAGGTAATGATTAGTGATCATGTAGATAAGGACTATTGTGTGTAAAAAGATGTCTTTACTGAAAAGGGAAAAATATTAAAAACTATGTGCAATCCAAATATGTCATATTTAGGTGGAGTATATGAACTAAATATATTGAATTAAAGGTGATATCATTGGACACATTATGTCCAAGAGTAACACAAGATTACTCAAGACATTATGTGATCATTGTTCACAGGATCAATTTATACACGGCAGGAAAGACCCTACCTGAATGTTGCATGCTAGTGCCCATCAAACGAATCCAAAGGAATGACATTTATTGCTGTTGTGGTTGGCATGAGTACAAGGCGGTTCAGCGGTGATTTTGTGTGTGTGTAGATGGCTAAGATGAAATAAGGTTGCAGACTTAATGGCCGTATTTACCAGTATCACAACTAGTTAGTAAATTTGTGGGAGGAAACTCACTCAGTTGATGACAACCTTTAATATATCAGTTAGATGAATAGAGTTATTTTCTTTAAGATTAGTACTGAGGAAAGATAACATTATTGCATTTTAAACAAATATTTAGGGGATTATAAGGGCATTTCTAAACCCATAACAAAGATATGGCATATTTGCTTGTGGAAAAAATCTTGAGAGAAGAAAAATAATAGAGCCCCTTCACACACTCTATCCTGGGAAAACAAGATGTTAGCCATCTGAGTTGTCTTGTTTATGTCAAAGGAAATATTTTCAGAGGTGCAACTCAGACTTCATTACGCTCTTTAGCATGGAAAGAAGGAGAAGTATAGTCAGTAAAAGAAAAAAGAAAAGGTTATAATCCATGTAAGTCATGCAATACACCAGATTCTAAAATACTGAGTGTAATTCTTTGGGTTCAAAGGATATAATCCTGCCCATATTGTGTCCATAAGGGGTATAGGTGTGGAGAAGGTTGTGGAAGCTTCCCTGTTCTAATCCCAGGTCCAGGGGCACAGGAACTCAGCCCTACACTCCAGGTGGCTACCTTTTGTTAAGCTTCCAGTCAGCAGATACTATTCTTTCTGAAACATCTTCTTGTCCCAGCCTGTTTTCAAAACCCCTAAACACGCCCCTCCTAATCCCTTTCACTACCCTCTTACCACCCCTAATGCTCTGCCTCTATCTTTTATCTGATCTCCAGAATCCTCTTATTTCTGATACCCATCACCCTCAGCTCCACAAGGGCTGGGCAGGTTTCCTTAGAGCCTGACCCAGAGAGTAAAAACAAATACAATTTCTACTAGCACAGCTATAATTTTTACTGTGCTAAGACTGTGTTGGCTTATCCTCCAACCTTGAGGTACAATGCAAAAGCCTCTCTTCTATCCCTAACCCTCAGTAGGTACCAAGTTCTAGAGCAGGGTGAGGAGAGGGAAACAACTCATCTTGCCATGAATGCATTTGAGGTTTGTCGTCTTAGGACACTTATCCCTGGAGAAAAATGCTTGGTGAGACTTGATTCAGGCAGCAAAGGTTTGGGCCAAGGAAGAAGGGAAGTGTAGATGGAGGGAAAGCAGGAGAGAAGAGGAGGAAAAGGAAGGTAGGAAAAGAGAAGACAGAAAGAGCAGCCTCTTGAAGGTAATCAAGCGGCCATCAAGCTCAGAAGCAACAAAGCCCACATGGAAGAAGCACACCAGCCTATGCAATCACAAGGTGTCGAAGGGATCAGGTATAAGGCATCATCAGAACAAAAAATCTTACCATAGTGAATGATGGGGGGAGTGCGGAGTGGAGACCCAAAGCCCATGAGTAGGCCACTGGAGATCCCCTTGCAGAGGGGTCTCGGGGAGGAGACGAGGCATTCAGGGTGCCATGTAGCAACAATGAAAAATACAACTTTCCTCTAGTTCCTAAATGTTTCCTCCCCGCTCCCACTATCATGACACGAATTCGACCTTGCAAGTCTGGCTAGACCAGAGGATGTACACTGGTACAGATAGGAACTGGAAATACAGGGAATCCAGGGCAGATGATCCCTACAGGACCAGTGGAGTGAGTGGCAATACTGGGAGCGTAGAGGGAGAGTGGGTTGGAAAGAGGGAACCGATTACAAGGAACTATATATGACCTCCTCCCTGGGGGACAGACAACCGAAAAGTGGGTGAAGGGAGATGGACAGGGCAAGATCTGACAAAATACCAATTTATAAACTATCAAGGGCTCATGAGGGAGGGGGGAGCAGGGAGGGAGGGGAAAAATGAGGACCTAATGCCGGGGGTTTAAGTGGAGAGGAAATGTTTTGAGAATGATGAGGGCAATGAATGTACAAATGCGCTTTACACAATTGATGTGTGTATGGAATGTGATAAGAGTTGTAGGAGCCCCTAATAACATGATTAAAGAAAGAAAGAAGGAGAGAAAGAGCAGCCTCCCGCAGTGCCCTCTGTGACACACAGACTATGACCAGGTGACAGGAGCCCATAAGCCCTTCTCTCAAGACCTTTGTCCTGGGTGCTCTTTCCTCGGCACTGTCTTTCACCAGACTATGCTTGTGGCCCGCCTTCAACCTCTGCTCAAGTGTCACCTTGCTCCCTGAGGCCTTTCCGGACTAGCCTCTGAACCTTTGTCCCGTCTTGTTTTTCCTAAGGAGCTCATCACCACCAAAATGCATTAGGTCATTACTTGTTTGTTGTCTGTTTTCCCAGCTCTGAAATGCTAGCTCAGTGTGAGTAGGAACTTACAAGTTTTGTCAAGTGTCATCCCCAGAACATTTCCCAACCGCATAGCAAAAGCTCCACTAATATCCGTAGAGTGAAAATGGGGAGTGTGTTTTCTGATGTTGCTTTACTGATGTCTCCATGACTCACTTCGCTGGTTTAAAGCGAGTGGGATGGAGGTGATGTATTAGGGACTTGACCTGTGGTCTTCAGCTACAAGATCAAACACTAACTCAGCATTTGAAGACTTGATTTGAAGACCACCAGATGCTTTCTAGTTGATAAGTTTCCTTCACATATGAATGTTGAGAGAAAACCTGGGTGAGTGTGTGGCTTTTGGATGGGTAGAGGTTTCTGCATAATTCTAAAAAAATAAAAAAACTCACTACCATTGAGTTGATTCCAACTCATAGTAGCTCTGTATGACAGGGTAGAACTGCCCTGGTGGGTTTACCAGCTAGTAACTCATTATAGTAACAGAAAGCCTCGTCTTTCTCTTGCAGAGCAGCTGGTAGTTTTGAACTGCTACCCTTGTGGTTAGCAGCTGAACATAAAGCCACTAACCCACTGGGGCTCGTTCCTAACTAGGTTCCCTATACCTTGGGTTCCAACCCTCATCACTTGCTCCTAAGAGGCCCGTGGATGTCTTGGTTTGATTGACTGTAATTCACTTCATGTTTCTGCAATCGTTTAAGAAAAAAAAAACATCTGCTTGAAAAGTGCTTTGAGGTCCTGGAATAAGGGACAGATGATCCAAGACAAGACACCGGGGAATAGTGAGGCAGGAAAGTCAATTAATTAGGTGAATGGAAAATCTCACTTGGGGGTTGAATTCATGTATAAAATGCCTTGCTTGCTCCATCTCCTGGAATCCTTCCCTGAGCACCACAGAGGAACGAACATTTTATCCAAAGTAAATATTCCAGTAGATGAAATCTAAGCACTTTAGCTCTATAAAATTGAATTGTAATGGGTTTCTCCCACGCTGGGTTTTGAGACTTGGTGGGGGTGGAGGAGGTTGGGCGGGGGAAGCTGTATTTTCAAAGGGAGCTGTGTCTCCTCTTTCAAATTGATTTGACGTTAATGGATCCGCACTTCCAGCCCAATCGGTTGTGTTAGGCTGAAGACCAGCAAGTTCTCTGGGAAGCAGCCTCATCCCAACAAACCCACCTGCTGAAGAAAACCTGACCCCCTTTTTTCCTGGCTGTTGGTGTCATTTTCCTATTTTATTCACACACTTGCATATGCATTTCCTCCCTCTCATTAGCTGGCAGGATGTTCGTGTTGTTTCCTTATACTTGATGGACATCGCAGGAAGATGTGGCAGCTCCGATGGGCTCCCTCTCAAAGCAATCACGTTCAGGGCACAGAGGCCACTCACATAAAAATAAGCTGGCGAGCTGGCAAAAAGGTCAATGGCTTTCACAATGGCCTCCCTCTTTAACTACCAGTTTAAATAATGTGCTCTTTTCATAGAGCTAAGGAGAAAAAGAAACAGACACACCTCTCCAAGCCCAGAGCAGTCTCTTTGTGCGAAGCTGGATGGCCACAGGACAAGAAGGGTCAGCCATTAGATCCGCCCAGAGTTGGAGGCAGGCCCCTTCCCTGGGCACCTGTGCTGCACCCAGGACTCAGCTGTGCAGACGAGGTGGGCACTGGGCACTCAGAGGAAGACGTGATGGAGCACATCCTTTGACATTCCTGAATGGCTTCCGTACACGGGCTGTTCATGAGCGTCCTAAAAGGATGCCTGGTGCTTACTCCACCCCGTCCCTCCAATCTCTTCTCCACACAGCAGCTCAAGTAGCTTTCCAGAAACTACCATGGAGCTTCCCGACACCCTTTAGCATCCTGCTGTGTGCATGCTGGGATAATGTGCATTACCTTTCCTGTTCAGATGGATCCTCTGCCTACCTTCTGGAACTTCAGCTGAGGCCACATTTTGCCTTCTGACCAAAGCCATCTTCCCCTTGCTTTGCACATCTCCCAGTTTCATCTTGGAACCTTTGAACACGCTGTTTGCTTACGCCCCTCCTCGCCTGCAACCCCCCTATTCATCCTTCAGGCCTCCGCATCTCGTGAGGCTCTCTTGTACATGCTCCTGCACAATAATCTTCAACTCACCCATACTAGGATGCAGGACAAGTCAAGCCAGTGTGTGAAACTATTCCCAGAGGTGAGGAGTATGACAGATGGGCTTAAAGGGTTAGAAAGCCAAACTGAACCATCCAAGACTTCCAAATTTGTTTTTCTTTTCTCTGACTTCCACTTAAGGTCATCTCATTAATAACAATCTAGAGTGACGTCGTGGTCACACCTTGGGCTGCTCACTGCAAGGTCAGCAGTTTGAAACCACCAGCATGATCAGAAAGAAAAGAGGCTTTCTATACTGGTGAAGAGTTACAGTCACGTTCTATCCTGTCCTCTAGAGTCGAGTCGTTTGACAGCAAGGAGAACTGTACAGTTAGCTCTCCAGAAGCAGCGAGCTCTATCTTTCCACCCTAGAGCAACGGGTGGGTTTGAACTACCGGCCTTTCCATTTGAACTACCAGCCTTTCCATTTGAAACACCAACCTAGGTGTTAGCAGCCCAACACCCAGCCCACAGGGCCACCAGAGCTCCTCCATGACAGGGAAGTCCAGCTACAATAGGGTCCTGGGGTGCTGGTTAGAAATGCTGATGTCCCGGCCTCCCACCCTCTCTCAGGGCCGAGCAAGGCCTAAGCATTTCCATTGTGAAGAAACGAGTCTATCATTTGAGAAACACGAAGGAAAAGGCAAGGAAGGTGAATTTTTTTATCGCCTTCAGCTGCGCTGAACTTGAAGTCATGCCTTTGAAGGGGTTGCTTCCCAGCAGGCACCCCTCCCTGTCCCCGGCCCACTGGTCAGTTTTCCTAGCAGCCAACAGCAGGTTCAAGGGCACGAGAAGAGACCCACAGCAGGGAAGCAGGGCCTTTCTCAATCAGCGTGGGAGGCTAACGAGCTCCGTGGACCCAGAAGCGGAAAGAAAAGCTGGGGCTCTGGGAGCTGGAGAGTGGGGCTCAGCAGGGCCTGTGGGAGTCATCGTCCCACTGCCCACCCCCTTGAAGAGCGGGAAACAGCTTGGTCGGCCTTGGGCCTCCAAGTAACAGGCCCTCCAAGTTCAAAAGCGTCCAGTCTTGGGGAGTGGAGGGAGGAAAGGAAGGGGACCGCGGTGGGGGGGCGGGGTGAAGGGTGCGGAATCAGGAGACTGCGGTTCCATCCGACCTGGCCATTGACTTAACTGTGTGACCCTGAACATGCCACCTGACCTCACGCGCTCATTCCTCCTTGCAAACCCGGGTGGGGGTGGGGGTGGAGGGATGGGGGTAGGGAAGGTGATGTCTTAGGGCCTATTGACGCGCCAGCTCTGCCATACTCGCTGCTGGAAGGAGCCCTGCCGACAGGGGGTGCGGCCGGCCGGTTGCAAGGTCGGCAGTTGGAAACCCCCAGCTGCTCCGCGGGAGAACGAGGTGGCTTTCTCCTTCTGTGACGGGTTAGGGTCGCAGAAGCCCAGGCGGGAGTACTACCCTGTCCTACAGGGTGTGTGCATGGGAATCGACTGGTCGGCAGTGAGCACATGCCAATCGAGTGGGGGGCCGCCTTTGCTCCGGACGGCCACCATTGTCTGTCTGTGCAGACTTCCTTCAAGGAGGGTTTGCTCTCACGAGCAGGACACTCCTTGAGGGTGCCTTCGTGTGTCATCGAGAATGAAATCAGCACGCATCAGAAAGCAAGTGTAGGACATGCTGCAAGGTTCCCGTTTTCCCTACAGGGACTACTTGGCCTTTTCCTCTTAGGTCTTAGGAATAATATCCAAATTACAAAACAAAAACAATTGGATGGGTGGGTGCGTGCGCACATGGGTCTCTGATTTGCAGGAGGCCGGATTAATTTAGCACCGCACGAATGGCCCGACAGACAGTCTTTGTAAGCCTCCTGCCGGCCAGGCCACTGCGGAGGCAGGACCCTTTGCTCAGAGGACAGCAACCGGGATGTGGGGCGTAGAATTGAAAGGAATCTGAGGGCGTGCGAAGTACAAAGATAAACAATGATAAAACGGAACCTGCCTTCCCCTCAGGTTCACACTTCTCAGTCCTGGTTTTCCCCCAAACCACAGAGGAGGGGCCTCTTTCCCTGCTGCACGCCCCGGCTGGCCGATTCAAAAGATGATCTGCATTATCACGGGCATAACTGTGAGAGCAGTATTGTGATGGTCGTCGGTAAAACCCAACCACACAGGGGCAGCCCAGTCGATGCCAACTCAGGCGACCCAGGGTATTTCGTGGCAGACTGCGTCCCATAGGGTTTTCTGCGGCTGGGATCTTCCAGAAGCAGTTCACCAGGTCTTTCTGCAGCGTGCCTCTGGCTGGATTCAAGCTTCCAGTCTCTCCTTTTGTTTCCGCTGGGAGCCCTTTCCCTAAGCCCTCCGGATATAAGGCTGTCATCGGCCCCAGGGCGCAAATCCCACAAGAAGCAAGGCTCTATTGCAGCGGTTCTCAACCTGTGGGTCGCGACCCCTCTGGGGGGCAAACGACCGTTTCACAGGGGTCACCTAAGACCATTGGAAAACACATAAATATTTCACGATATGTAATTACATATTGTTTTGTGATTAATCACTATGCTTTAATTATGTTTATGTTCCATTTGTAACAATGAAAATACATCCTGCATATCAGATATTTCCATTTCATAACAGTAGCAAAATTACAGTGATGAAGTAGCAACGAAAATAATTTTACGGTTGTGGGTCACCACCACATGAGGAACTGTATGAAAGGGTCAAGGCACTAGAAAGGTTGAGAACCACTGCTCTATGGAGTTAGTGGAGGCCCACACTTTCAGCATGAGGCCTGGGGGTTCTTTTTCTCTTCCCACTGTCTCGTCTTTCTCTTCCTTTGAAAGTTCTGCCACCAGCTGACCACAGCGAGCAAAAAGCAAATAGAGTCTCGGGCACATGGCAAGGACCAGACTTGTGGCAAATAACCAAGTGCTCTCTCTGTTAGAGTTCTCGTTTCTACTGTGAGGCCCAAGGCACAGAGGGTGTGATCTCTCCCTGCTGGTTGACATGATAATCTGTACCGTTGAGCGTGGGGGCCAGGGAATGTGACAGAGGCTGTGGATGCCCTCCCTTGTGTCCGTGCTTGGCATGTATCACACAGGAGAAGGGATACACCAAACAGCTGCAAATGTGGGGATTGGGTGATCAGATTTATATTTTAGAAAGATCCTTGAGTGATGAGAATAGGTTGCAGAGCAGCGAAGAGGTCTTGGGGGGATGTTAGTGGTGTCGATGGAATTGATCGTGTGAGTGGGAAACGAGAGTGGAGCACAGATAGATCCCCCAGATATGAGAGGTATAGTTGGCTAGTCTTGGTGATTTATTAAATGTTGGGGTTTGGGAATAAAAAATGAGGAGGAGTATAGTTTGGGGTTTGGACAAATGAATTGATACTGAAACCATTCACTGAAATTAGGAGCATAGATGGAAAAGTTCTGATTTTGATGGGGGCCGGGGGAGAAGCATTGGCATGGAAAGTTTAATTGTTGATATATTGATTATGAGGTGTTTATAGAAGACCCAAATGTACCTGTTTGTTAGATATTTGTCTGGACGTCAGTGAGAGACTGGAGGTAGAGAAAACCACTACATAGTTGAGATTGTCCAGGGAGGGGTTCAGAATGGGCAGAACAGAGGTCTTAAGGCCACGCCCATGTTTAAAGGAGTTGTCCAATGAGGTGCTTCTGCAAGGAAGGCTGAGAAGAAGGGGTCAGAGAAGAAAATGAACAAAATCAGAGCATTTTAAAGGCGGACTGCTCAACCACATACAACAAAACAGAAAATGCTCAACAACTTCAACCTTTTCTCCGTTCATCATGATGTTACCTGCTGGTCTGGTTGTGAGGATTTTGGTTTTCTTTACATTGAGTGGCAATTCATAGTGAAGGCTGCTCTCTTTGATCTTTGTCAGCAAGTGCATCAAGTTCTCCTCATTTTCAGCAAGCAAGGTTGTGTGGTCTGCATATTGCAGTTGTGAATAAGCCTTCCTCCCATCCTGATGCCACACTCTTCTTCATATAATCCAGCTTCTCTGATGACTTGCTCAGTAAGCAGATTGAATACATATAAGGAGAGGATACAACTCTGACCTACACCTTGCCTGATTTTAAACCATGCAGTATCCTTTGTTCTGTTCACCCAACTGCCTCTTAATCCATGTACATCTCCATCTGGCAAGCATTAAAGACATTTGAGTGACATGCCACTTGAAAATATAGTTTTAAATCAAGGTGAGGGGTGGGGTGGGGGAACATCTAATTAGTTGGAAATAGGTATTATAAAGGTCCATGATATTTTTTTAACATACACATGCAAACTGAAAATAAACTTGATTTATACTTGATTATCTGCTCTAGATAGACAAAATGATAGAGCTGGAATTGAGATTGTGTTTATAATATAGAAGCTTTGTGGGCCAGAAGATGTTTTCATCTCGATTTTAACCCTTTAACTCTTCAAGCCTCAATTTTCACCAGTTGTTGAGTACCTACTATGGGCAGCAAAAGCCATGGTTGTGCACTCACTTTCAAATTAGACTGTTAACCTCAAAGTCAGCAGTTTGAAGTCACCAGAAATTCCTTGGGAGAAACACGAGGTTTTCTGCTGCCTTGAAGATTCACAGCCTCAGAAACCCACAGTGGGTGGGTCCCCTCTCCCCTATATCTCGATGTGTTGGAGTTGACTATGATCCAGGCCCTTGGTAAGCACTTTTAATATATCCTCTCATCCAGCCCTCATCACCACCCCTTTAGTTTACAGTCACATTACCTACCTTGCCCACACTCAGGTGATTACCAAATTTAAACCCAGCTCCAACCCCGAATCCCGGATGATTGCTATTACCCACTCACTGTGACACCACATGGGGTTTCTGAAGCTTTTGTAGGTCTTCCTGGAAGCAGACAGTCTCATCTTGTGGCTGGTAGGCTTGCGTTGCTGACCTTAGGGTGGCAGCCCGCCACTTACCTCACAGCACACCAGCGCACTGTATTACTATCACTTACTGCCACCCAGTCGATGCCGACTCACAGTGACCCTATAGCACAGGGTAGAACTGGTCCCATGGCTTTCTGAGCCTCTACCTTTCAGTGGAAGAAGAAAGCCTCATCTTTCTCCCAAGACATGTCTGTCGGTTTCATCTGCTGACCTTGAAGTTAGCAGCCCTACACAATCACCCACTAAGCCATCAGGGCTCCTGAGATAGCTGTTAATGAGATGACCTGTGTGAAGTGTCTCGTAGCGCTCCTGCACAGAGAGTGCCTGGCAACCTTGAGTTCCCTTCTTGAGGGATCATGTCATCAGGGCTGGAAGGGACTTCCCTGGGGCCATCCGGTGGTAATAGGAAGGCAGAGGAAACTTCAGCTGTCCAGAGCCTTGCAGATCAGCGTGGGTCTCTGGGCAGGAGAGGAAGGATGCAGGTGGACCTGGGCCTTTGCTTAGAAGGGTGAGAGATTGTATTTCTCATTCGATAGGATTTACAGGATGGGAGTGTTTCCAGCTGCATGACGCCGACACCTGCATAAGCAAGGGCAGGGTGACCATTAACGATTGGATGGCACAGGACAGGTACATCCTTTCTGGATGGTTCATATTGTTTTGGGAGCACCTGTTTGGAGCACGTTGGTGTTATTTTTGCTAACCATGAGCTGAGATAGTTTTTTCTTATGTTGACTGTAAGTTATAGGGTTAAAACCTGGTGGTAAAGAACATAGGCTTTGAAATCGACGATCCCTGAGGGTGAACCTTGACACTGCCACTTATTAACTGTGTGACCTTGAACAAGTTATGTAACCTGAACTTCGTCCTTTGTTTTAAAAAAAATGATAAAAATCTCTTAAATCTATGGCAGCAAGTAAGTTAATATACACAAAGCAGTGAATGCAATGCCAAGCACATAGTAGGGTTGGCATCAATAGTAGCTATTTTGATTGCTGTTGCAAACATGAGAAGTAGAAAGAAAAATTGCCATCTTACTCCCGGCTTCTTTTCTGTGGGATGGTTCATTTTTGGAGACGGGTTCTCAGAGCACACTGGGAATGAGGGCAAATGTCACATCAAAGTCAAATGCTTGAGTCAGTCGTTCTTCACAGGTCAAAATGATACTCACCTTTCCAACAACATTGTGGTGAGCTTGTCTGAGACTCCACCCCTCCTTCACGACCCTTCAGTCGACGTTAAAATTAGTATCTTACTTGTCACGGCACTTCACAGGCTGGCTATTTTGTGTGAATGTAAAAATCTGAGCATCGTGGTAAACTTCAAGTAGCAAGTTGAGTGCTCTTGTAGAATGCCCTGGTTCTAGCATCTTCTTTTTTCTTTTTTCTTTTCCCCCCCTACACTTTGTTCAGTTTGGCATATGCTGAGTACATTCTTTTTATTTTTCTTATTTTATTAAAAGATCATTTTATTAGGGGCTCTTTAAGCTCTTATAACAATCCATACACCAATTGTATCAAGCATATTTGTACATATGCTTCCATCATTCTTTTCTATGCAATTACTTTTTATTGACCCCTTGGTATCAGCACTTTTTCCCCTCCCTCCCCATCGCCCATCCTCATGACCACTTGATAAATTATAAATTATTATTATTTTCATATTTTATACCAACCACTGTCTCCCTTCCCCACAGTTTCTGTTGTTCATCCCCCTGGTGTGTGTGTGTGTGTGTTTATGTGTCAATCATTTCAATTGGTTCCCTCTTCCTCCCCTTCCTCTCTCTACCTTCCCCCTACCCTTCTGGTATTGCTACTCTCATTCCTGTGTCCTGAGCTCTTATCTCTTATCTGTGCCTATGCACATGCTCCGGTCTAGCCCTCAGTGAATGGCAGGACTAGGGTCAAGATAGTGGGCGGTCGCATCTCCTTTTTTTCAATCAACAATTTAAACAATGAAAAGCGTACATCCCATTTGTCGTGCTAGTGTGGCGCAAGCAGGCAGCTTACAATTCGGACAAGATGACCTTTATAGTCATCAGCACCATGAGGAAAAAAGTTTGATTGGAAACTGGTGGAAATGCCAGATGGGAAAACTCAAGACAGTTCCCCACATTGCAAACAATGGAGGGAGAGAAGAATAGGAACCCGTTGTGCTTTGAATGGGGGCCAACAGTGTAAAGTTGTTTTTGAAACTTGCAGGATACAGGGCAGGACCAAAAATGAATGAAATAACAAATATTATTCTGATCTTTGGGAGTATGTATGCCCGGGCAATACCAGCTTGTTATGGAGGACAGTTCCAAACCCTGATGGACATAAAGCTGTGGGAGGTGGTGATTCAAAGAACAGCAGGATCAAAAGGAACTGAAATAGAAGAGGAGGGAGGCGATAAAGAAATCAGGAGAGAATCAACATTTTAGATGCTACATAATAAAGGATTGCTCAGTAGAAAGAGCGTTTGTGAAACGAATGAAATGGTCCGCTTGGGCACGTGGGAAGCCGTGCAGTCAAGGATGAGGATAAAGGGCTCTAGGAAGTCCCTTTCAAGGCTGTGAATCCAAGACACTTGTTCTTCTACTTCGGAGGTCCCCAGACTTATTTGGCCTACTGTCTTCTCTTCAGAAAAAAACAAAATGACTCAGCACCCCTGGTAATTAAAAACGTTTGTACTATAGCCCACAATTCAAGACAAAGTGTTGACATTTTCTTTTGCAGTCCCCCCGGACCTTTCCATTGTCCCCAGGGGAGGTATTACATAGTTCACCGAGAAACACTGTTCTAACTTGTGGCCTTTACCAGACGCTGCCATTAAGTTGATGCCAACTCATAGAAGCCCTATAGAATAGAGTAGAACTGCCCCCTATGAGCTCCAAGACTGTAACTCTTGACAGGGATAGAAACCCGGTCTTTTCCCCAAGGAGCGGCTAGTGAATTTGAACTGCTGACCTTGCAGTTAGCAGTCTAACACTTAACCACTATGCCACCAGGAGTCTTGACTTGTGGCCTAAAGCACCCTTGAGTCTTAAATGTTACAGCTGGGATGGCCAATGCATTCTTCAAGGTCTCCGATCAGGTCCTGCCTTTAGGATTCCTTCTGTGTTCATTATG
Source organism: Echinops telfairi (assembly GCF_000313985.2). Taxonomy (NCBI): domain Eukaryota; kingdom Metazoa; phylum Chordata; class Mammalia; order Afrosoricida; family Tenrecidae; genus Echinops; species Echinops telfairi. The sequence goes on along the minus strand of NW_022111320.1, from coordinate 17,578,744 downwards.
CAATTACATGCATCAAGTAGCCAAGCAGACCCAGTAAAGGTAAGTCAATGGGTCCGCTCGAATAGCCACAGGGGTTTACAGGGCTTTGCTTTGGGTTCCAGGGTATGCCAATTGTCTGCAACAGGAAAATGCTGTTCTTTTTCTTGTTGCTTCCTTACAAAAACCCACACTCACCTAAAAGGGGTGCACACTTGCCTAAAAGTGTTGTATTGCCAGGTCTTAGGCTTCCATCTCTGTTCAGTGAGTAGCCAGCTTTAGACGTTGTGGCAGCCCCAGCTATCGGGGCGGAGTGCTGGAATTGGGCAATTATACGTGGTGAGGAATCATTCAGTTCTGAAATATTAAGGAGCCAATATTTCTGATCAGGACAGACTCTTACTTCCTTGGAGAAGGTGTGCCAGGTTGGAATACTTTGGAAGGAAATTTTATAGAACAGAAACTGCAGGACTGGCTTCCCAATGCTCGGCTTGTCCAATTAGCAGGGATGGAGCCACTGCGCCTGCCCAGGTATCGGTAGCATTTATGGGCACTTAACAAAATCCAACAATACCACCAACAGTGCAATCAAACAAGCAGGGGATTGGTGCCGCAGAAAGAACGCCTGTCCAGCTGTGAATGAGAACTTTGTTGCCACATGAAACCCTCCCTGATACCAATCACACAGTTCACATTTAAAAGTTGTCCTGCCCGTAAGATTCTTCTATTTTCCTGCTACCGGTCCTCCCTTTTCATTTTCATCTGTGTCTCCCCACGCCCTCCCTCCTGTAGCTCCACAGCCATGCTTGTCCGCTACCTCACTGCTCAGGGAACGGTTCTGATGTCCTTCGTTGGTCTCGCTCTCATTGCCTTTTGAACTAAGCTCCCCAGTGTGTCAACTGAGAATGGTTTTGGAAACTGAGCTTGCTGCTTTTTCATTTTCTCACAAGAGCGAGGCATCTGCAGAAATAGCAGCGTGGGGCTGGATCTATCTGACAAAAGTCTTTTATTGAGTGATTAGCTTGAACTTGACTTTTTGACTGAGGCTAGGTTAAAAAATCTCCCAGTGTGTTGTCCAGCCATCTCTGTTTTCTACTGATCTGAAAACCACAGCCCGTCCCTAAAGTATTTCCCTTTCTCTCCCATCTGTTCGCAGAGGATTATCCATCCCCCTGGCTTCTCAGCTCTCAGGTGACTTGCTCAGCTTGTGTGGTGTTGCTGGTAAACGCTCCTGAGGGGAAAAATGCAACAACAGTAACAGGGTGGCATAGATGCTTATTCCAACATTGCTTTTGCAAAGTTTGCAGTTTGAAACCACCAGCTACTCGGAGGGAGAAAAATGAGGCTTCCTTCTCTCGGGAAGAATTACTTGTCCTGGCAACCCACGGGGCCAGTTCTCCCCTGTCCTGGTGATGAGGATGACGAAATGGCCTTGCCTGATGACTCACCGTGTACCTTGCCAAGTGAGAGCAGAGTTGGGGCCCAGCCAAGCAGGGACCATCGCTTGAGTCCCCACCAACCAGGGATAACTGTCATTTTTGGTTTGGTTTTGTTTGTTTGCTTGTTTGCTTGTTTGTTTGTTTGTTTGAAAAACAACAGCCTGAGCTCTATGGGCCCTGCCAGTCATATAGGAAGGGCCAGCCAGCTCTGGGCTGGGTCTCTCTACTTTCGCCCTTTGTCTGCAGACCCGCTGGGGGTCTGTCCCCAGGGTATCCCGACTTACTACTCAGTAAACCTGCTGTGCTGCCGCCTCCTACCTGTTTGCTCCCTCTCTGCATTGTCGCCATGCCACCCTTCCTTTTGAGAGGCCAGATGTGCGGGTTTCGCCCGCAAAAGGGGTTGCTGTACCCTGACACTATAGAGTCACTATGATTCAAAATCGACTCAATGGCACTGAACTTGTTATGTGTGTACGTGTTGTTTTTGTTTTAAGTTTCTTCTTGACTCCACCACTTGATTTCTCAGAAGACCCTGTGATCGGTATTCAGATCATCCTCTGAGATGCCTCCCCACTGCATCAAAGGCATCTCAGACTGAGAGCAATGGGGAAGGAAGTGGGCTGGTCCCCCACAGGGCTCACCAGGGTGAGACCTTGATAGGTTGCTCCAGCCCACCGAGCCTGTTTGCTCATCTGTGATGTGGAGGTCACCTGTGAAGATGAAGTTCGGCCATGTATTTATGCGTGAGCTGAGGTAGGAGCCCTGGTGGCAAAGCGGTGAAGTGCCTGACTGCTAACGGGAAGGTTGGTGCTTTCGACACCCACACCCACCCGACTCCATCCCCACCTGCTGCTCCGTTGAGAAAGATCAGGTAGGCGGTTCCCCTGATGCTCTGCGGTTTGGGAAACCTGAACGGGAGGCCGGGGGCGTGCTAAGGAGCCCTGGTGTGTGATGGGTTGTTAATGGAAAAGGTCAGCAGTTCTCATCCATCAGCCACTTTGCAAGAAAAGATGAAGTTTTCTGCTCCTGTAAAGCGTTACCGCTCCGGAAACCCACAGAAGTTCTGCTCTGTCCTGCAGGGTTGCTAGCTGCTGACTCGGCGTGACAGCAGTGAGAATGGGACAGGTCTACGCCATCCCTCAGGATGGCTCTGAGTTAGGACGGATGGAAATGAGTTATGGGCACAAACCGGGCAGCACAGTGCCTGAGTGGTCAACACGTGTGGTGGGTAAGAGCCTGACCCTGAGCCACACGGCTGTCTTCACATCCTGTGACCCACGTTGGGCAAATCAGTTATGTTGGTGACTTAGTTTACCAAACTGTAAGATGTGTTCATAACCGAATTTACCGTGAGGATTAACCGAGTCAATGAAGATAATTTAGACAGAGCACTGCTTATCCATGACAAGTACCATGAGTGTGTTGGATCCCATTACTAGAGCCACTAGTACTATTCCAGCTACTGGAACAATTTGTACATGAAATGGTTGTTCTGAAAAGCGAATAAGTTCAATGTGAAGGAGTCAAAGAATTAACCTTCAATCATGCAAAGGCTAGGAGGCCTCACTCAACCTTTTGTAAAATACAAAAGGAAGGGCTGTTTTGGAAGACTTCTTCTTCTTTTTTTTTTTTTAAGGGACTATCAGAATTCTATTCAGATAATTCACAGGTGTGTATCAGCGTTCCAACATATTATGGCTGACCATGCCATTCTGCAGTACTGATAGCTGAAAGAGTTTTGGGTAGCAAAATAAAACAAAATGCAATGAATATTTAACTTCCTTTTTAAACTTCTGAAAGTATTTTGCAATTCCACTTAAGGACAGGCGGTGGTGGGCTCCCTGAAATACTGCAAAGCCAGCCGTTTCTGCGAGGGCAGAGAACTGACATCACCGGCTCTGAGACCTCGTTGTTAGTCCGTGTTAGGAAGAGGCACTGACACATGTCTGATTTGAATTAAAAAACAAATAGATCGAGTTGACCTCCACAAGTAACTATCTGGACAGTTTTCTTACTCAAAGACGTTTTGAAACCCTACATGGAAGACAGTAATAGCAAAGGCTGGGCACTCCCTTTACCATCGCCAACCAAGTCCAACGGAGAGAAACCATCACATCCTGGGTGAACCAGGACAACGGAATGTTCCGTGCAGCAAACAGCAATTCCCCCCACCAGTTCTCAGTGCCATCAACACAGGGTGAAGGGAGACGTCGGGCAGTGTAAGATATGACAAAGTAATAATAATTTATAAATTATCAAG
>NW_022111320.1:17573157-17574630 GCF_000313985.2 Echinops telfairi | reverse complement strand
GGAACAGTTTCACATTTTTAAGGAAGGATCAATTAAATATGAGAGTCATTTTTCCAACCTTCCAAAATGAGAGTTTGGCTTCCAATATTTTGGATCATACCCAGGATAGTATCTTCATTTATTTAAAACCACTCCATTCAATTAAGCAATTATTTATTGAGTACTGTCTGGGCTGTGCTACCACTTCGCTATCAGTTTGCTGTCCTGTGGTAGCTTGCATATTGCGGTGATGCTGAAAGCTGTGTCATCAGTAGTTCAAATGCTAGTAGAGATGCCCACGGTGAACAACTGTCAGTAGAGCTGGAAAACTAAGAACAAACTATGAAGAGCAAATAGGTGGTCCATTTATAAGGGAGAAGCCACTGAAAACCTTGTGAATGGCAGCAGAGCATTGTCCGATGCAGTGCCAGAATGTTGTTGTCAGCCCCGGCCCACAGTGACCCTGTGCACAACAGAATGAAATACTGCTGATCCTGTGCCATGCTAACAATTGTCCCTATGTCTGAGCCCATTGATGCAGCCACTGTGTCAATCCATATCATTAAGGGCCTTCCTCTTTTTTGCTGCCCTTCCACTTTACCAAACACAGTGTCCTTCAGGGACTGGTATCTCCAGACAATATGTCCAAAGTCTGAAAGACGAGGTCTTGCCATCCTTGCCTCTAAGGAGCCCTGTGGCATTACTTGTTCCAATATGGACAGGGTTGTCCTTTTAGAAGTTCATGGCACTTTCAATGTTCTTTCCAGCACAATTCAAATGCATTGATTCTTCTACGGTCTTCCTTGTTCAATGTCCAACTTTCACATGCATATGAGGCACTGCAGAACTTGAGGTCAGGTGCACCTTACTCCTCAAAGCAACACACTTGCTCTTCAATCCTCTAGAGAGGTCTTGTGCAGCAGAATGACCTAATTCAATATGTCTTTTGATCTCTTGACTGCTGCTTCCATGAGTGTGTGGATGGAAGTAAAACAAAACCCTTGACACCTGCAACCTTGTCTCCATTTATCACCATGTTACCGATTGGTCCAGTTGTGAGGGTTTGGTCTTCCTTACTTTGAGTTGTCATCCATACTGAGGGCTGCAATCCTTGACCTTCATCAGCAAGTGCTTCGATTCTTCCTCATTTTCAGCAATCAAGGTTATATCACCTGCATACCTCAGGTTATTAATAAGTCTTGCTCCAATCCTGATGCCACACTCCTTTCATATAACTCCGCTTCTGTGATGTACAAATTCTGAATGAGCACAACGAAGTGTTCTGGAATTCCCATTTTTCTCAAGGTTATCCACAGTTCATTATGGTCGACACAGCCGAATGCCTTTGCATAGTCAATGAAGCCCAAGTAAACATCTTTCTGGTACTCTCTACTTTGAGCCAAGGATCTTGATCCATCTGACAACAGCAGTGATATCTCTTGTTCTATGTCCTCTTCCTAGTCCAGCCTGAACTCCTGGAAGTTCCCTGTCAAT
>NW_022111320.1:17565535-17571451 GCF_000313985.2 Echinops telfairi | reverse complement strand
CCAAATAAAGAAAAGCCTGTAAATAGTTCACAGTCTTTTTGTTGACCTTGAGGAGTGTTTTCTGGTTGAGTCTGATGGGGTGCCATGCCCTGGCCCCATAGTCTATTTCTGGTATTCCCTCGGGACTTCCTTGCTCTGTTCCCCTTGCCGTTCTGTTGCATACCCATAGTGTTTTGCCTCGGTGTGGTAGGGTCATATTTGGTGCAATTCCCACACTGTCTCCAGTGTTGTTCCCGTAGGGCTATGGGTCAGTGAGGGATGTCATGTCTCATAGTGGGGCCGGCCATGTGGTTCTCTCTGTGGAAGTCTTCTTAAAGGGTTTATTTTGCTGCTACGAAGACAGATGTCCCCACTGCACATTTCAACAAGGCATTCCCTTGCTGCCTGTGCCTTCTTTTTCATCTGCATAGTGAGAGGGCCATGAGACTAATGACATAATTCATTTTGAGCTCTGGGGATGGTTATTGGCACATAATAGAATGTGCATGAAAATAATGCTGTTGATATTAATAATATTATAATCATTGTAATTGTAAAATTATCAGATTTTAGAATGAATATTTTCATGTGTGGTAAAAGGTGACTCTAGCCAACTGACCCAAGCATGATGGGCCATCTGCCTCTGTGTAACAGGCATCTTAAAATGGTAATTGTTTCTAGGATTACTTTTAAAATCTTGTTACAACACCATGTTGGAAAAATTATGGAGAGCCTGGTCTGTTTTTTTCAACCCTAATTTCTGAGGTTTGAGTTGCTCATTATTTTCCTTTGAATCGTTTTGAAACCCACGATACTACTTAGAAGCTTGAATAATAGTGATTTTGTAAGCTATTGTTCAGCTACTTGCACATGGAGAACAAATTCTCGATGTGGATCTAATTGAGATAATACAGTAAGTGCACTTTTTATATGAGCAAATCCCTGGTGGGCTGCTGCTTTCTCTTTGAACATAAATTACAGGGTCCAGAGTCTTTCAATGTCAAAGCAGATGACTTATGCGCCTAAAGAATGGGAGAGACACCTTAGCATATCTTATTTTCTATTCAAATCATTTTCAGTGAAGGTAAGCTATGCATTTTCTAAATGTTTAACTGGTAGTAAATTTATTAGCAGGGCGGCTAAAAAAATATAAGTGAGCTAAAATGGACAGCAAAATGTACCAGGCCAGTAAATTGAATGAAGCAGTTTTGAGTGCCATCCAAATTATGTCTTCAGAATGTCACACAGGCATTTGCATCAGAACAATTCACTTTTTAAAAAAAACACATAAATGCTCACTCCTTTCTGAATCCTGTTTGTTTAAATTGAACAAACAGCAGTGACAGGCAGAGATGACTCTGTTCTCTCTCATCTTCTAAAAATGGCCTTAGGCAAAATATGATTCTTTTCCATCTACTTTCCTGAGGAAATCAGGTAGCAGGGTGACAACAATTCAGAAAAGAGGGTGGCACCATGAAGCCCTGGCAAAGCCCAGTCATGCTACTTGCATGCTTTTGGTCAGACTGCATGTGGGGCGGGGTGGTGGTGGTGGTGGGGATACATCTAGCCCACGGGCCCTATAAGGTTGCGAAATCATCCATATCAGCTAACATCACAGGCCTCACCAACCAGCCATCACATTAGGGGTGAGTTAATGAAATGTTTGGCCAAATATAGGAGGCTACTTTTCAAGTTGATAATTTTGTATGGCTCTTGGCAGGAAAAAAGTTTCCCCACCCATGCTATAGGGCAACAGATGCACCTGCAATTGCTGCCAAGCTTGTCCCCCTCCCCCTCTCCCACCCCCACCACCTATCAATTGACTCCACAAAGCTACTTTCATTGAGTTTTTGAAGTTCCACTATCACCATTCATTGATTCAGTAGCCATTATTCAATGACTGCTATTTGCCAGACCTCAGGAGCCCTAGTGGCGTATTGGGTTGGGTGTTGGGATGCTAACCACAAGGTCAGCAGTTCGAAACCACCAGCTGCTCTGCAGTAGAATGATGATACTTTCTGCTCCTGGGAAGATTTACAGTCTTGGAAACTCACGGGGCAGTTCTACTCTGTCTTATAGGGTTGCCATGCATTGCAATCAAGTGGATGATAGTGAGGTTTTTGGTTTTAATATGCCAGATCAAGGAGCCATGAGACTGTAGTGGTTAAAAGGTGCTATTGCTAACCAAACCGCCTGTGGTTCGAACCCACCAGCTCCTCTGTGGAAGAAAGATGTGGCAGGCTGCTTCGGGAAGATTTACAAACTTGGAAACCCTATGGGACAGTTCTAAGTGTCCTAGACCAGTGGTTCTCAACCTTCCTAATGCCGTGACCCTTTCATACCACTCCTCATGTTGTGGTGACCCCCCAACCATAAAATTATTTTTGTTGCTACCTCATAACTGTAATTTTGCTACTGTAATGAATCAGGTGACCCCTGTGAAAGGGTCTTTCGACACCCCCCCCAAGGGGTCGTGACCCACAGATTGAGAACTGCTATACTAGATGGTCTCTATGAATTGGACCCAAGTCACAGCAGTGGGGTGGGGATACACCATCCTACCCGCCCTTTGTCAATGTGTTGTATGGTGGTGGTGTGCATGTTGCTATGATGCTGGAAGTCGTGCCGCCAGCAGTTAAGTATGAGGAGGGCCACCCATGGTGAGCAGATTTCTGCAGAGCTTCCAGACTAAGACAGACTAGGAAGCAAGCCTGGCCATCTACTTCTAAAAGTGAGCCAGTGAAACCTGATGGCTCCTATAAACATCTATCAAAACCTGGACCCGTTTTCCACACACCCAACCCACCCTATCCTTGTATGAGAACTGTACTAACCTTTCTGCACAGGCTTAGATACAATCTGCAAGTTTAGAATATTCTCATTTCAGAGAGTTCCCCTAATCTACAAACCCTATGAGTGTGGCCTACTAAAAAAACAAACAACAAAAAGCACCTAATCTATTGCCATGGAATTTATGGTGACAGGTAAAGACCCTATTAAACAAATGTGGGCTAGTACATAGGGTTTCCAAAGCCGTAAATGTTTATGGAAGCAACCAGTCACAACTCTCTTCAAAGGCTCCTCTGATCATCAGTAGGTGTCTCCTAAAACACCCTCAGCCCTTCTCACATCCCTTCCCCTCCCCTTGCCCTGGAAGGTTGACAGAGCCAGGGAGGCCTTCTGCTGGGACAGGGGCTGCTTTAGAAACATGAGGGTAGGCTGGCGAGGGGCTGCTGCTGGCTACATTGGGGCTGGGGTGTGCTTCCCAGATCCACGACGACCTTATGGGTCACCTACTGCTGCTGTAAGAAGACTTAAGTGAGATGTTACTCAGGTCCCAGCCCCAGTGGAACTGAAAGGAAGTTTCCTTGGGAGTGTGGCCTACTTATCATCTAAAGTCAGCGTGGAAAAGCTTGCTTGCTTTTTGCTGGATTTAGATCCTGCATCTGGCTTGTCAACCTCAAGTTCTTTGGACTTGAGCCAAAGGCCCGCCATATTGCCTGCTGACTTGGGAACCCATAGTGGCTGATCTACTGACCTTGGATCCATCAACCTCTGCAATATGTTCTCAGCCTGTGATTTTGCTGCCTATCTTGGCTTCATCAGCTCCAAAAGGCACAAAAACCAGAAAAAGCTTAACATCTGTCCCACAGAGTTGGAACCTTGGAATGCAGACTGGATGTACCTGCTTCTACAATTGCGTGAACTGTTTTCTTTCTTCCCCCTCCCCCAACAGTTTAAAAAAAAATCATTTTATTGGGCCTCATACAACTCTTATCACAATCCATACATACATCAATTGTGAAAGCACACTTATACATTCATTGCCCTCATCATTCTCCAAACACTCACTTTCTGCTTGGGCTTCTGGAATCAACTCCTCATTTTTCTACCCCCCCCCACCTCCTTCCCATCTCCCCCCTCCCTTATGAACTCTTGATAATGTATAAATTATTATTTTATCATATCTTACATTACCCAATGGCCCTAACAGTTTTATTGGGATATAATTCACATAGCATACAATTCAATAGTTCTATCGCATCAGAAAGAGTTGTACAATCTCCATCATAATCCATTTTAGAACTTTTCCTTTATTCTTGTCCTCATGATAATTAGTGAGCTATTTTCTCAATAGAAACCCCTCTCCTAACTTTCTCGCTCGCTCTCATATGTATGGTTTTGGTTCTCCAGAGAACACAGATTAATACAAGCCCACCCGCCTCGGGACTCCTCACAGCCTGCCTCTCCAGTCTCTGTCTCTGGTGCACTGTGTACATTGGCTCCAGATCTGGCTGTGTGTGTAAATACATGCACAGTTTCAGACGTTTAGTTTCAGTTACCAGGATGCTATCAAACCTGAGCTATGAGTTTGCTTTTGTTTGTTTGTTTTTTAACCATGATTTATACCTTTATTATACAAGTATAAAAGACCTCCAAAAAGTTTGTGGAAAAATGTAATTGAAAGATAGTGAAAATGGCCATGAACTTTTGGAAGAACCTCCATTGTAACATTTTAGACAATTGGATTGGGGGGGGGGGCGGTGAAGCCATAGTTCACTGATAGAAATGTCACAAGGCATGTATGGTGTATGCATGAACGTGCTATGTCAGAACTTTTCATTGCAATTTTGTCATTTCCAGCTATGTGGGTGCAAATATTTATGTCGGTGTGCTATTTTTTAGTGTGGTAATTACATATGCAAAGACAGCATTTCCAAATAAGATCACCGAATACAATTCCACCCTCCCCGGTCTCTAACTTGGCTGTCTTAACTCCAGTTTTAGAAATCATTTCATCATTCACACAGTACATGAGCATCTGCTTCCTTCTCCATCTATGTTCTCCGTGTTGGCCAATCTATTTCCTGTTATTCCCAACGGCTCCCCATGGCTGGTGGGAGTGGCTCGTTCATTCCTCTCTGCCACTTTGTCAGCGTTCTAGCAGCTACAAGCCCCACCTCGGAGCTGTGTAAGCTCTGCTTCTACTGCTGGAGCCCCCATTCCTCACCTACGCTCTTTCCTCTTCTACTGGAGGTATCCATAGCCGCCTTTTAGAGACGATGCCAATAAAAATCCCTTTGCAGGTACCCGGTTATTTCTTTATAACTCATTTCCTCAGAGCTACTTTGCTAGCGTGTGACTATGACAGCCGGTCGGACGATTTCTTGGGATGATGGTGACATCCCGAGAAGATGCAGCGATCAGTAGGTTTGGCAAATAGAGGGCAGTTGCAAGCTGGAGAGATTTGCACTTTGGGTCCCCTTAGAAAATCTCAGAAAGCCAAGAAGCTGGAGATTTAAATGGGGAATGTAGGAAAATAAAACACGTGACTCAGGCTGGCGAATAGAACCCAAAATACAAAATTCAGAAAGTACGGTCTGAAAATAACCACATCCGCACATGTAGCATGCTCGTCTTGTATAATGGAGCCACGTGTTGTAGATGTTTGTTTCAGGAAAAGTCCGATTTCATGCTCGGGGAAAAGAGCTACTAAATTCTAAAAGAGTTGCCGTCTGTAGCTCCCTGGGCAGCACACATGGTCTGTGCTTGTTTGCTAACGGAAAGGTTGGGGGCTTGAGCCCACGCGGCAGCTGCACGGAAGGAAGAGTGGGTGACCTGCTTCTGTAGGATGAAGCCGAGAACCCATGGAGCTCTCCTGTACTCTGTGCACACCAGCCACCCTGAGCTGGAATTGGCTCGACAGCACTGAGTTGGGCACTTTGTGTGATCTCGTCTCCTTCTTAAAAAGCCTAGTGGCAGTAGTCATACATGAAAAACATGACGTCAAAAAGATCTTAAAAGGGATGGACTAAAATAAGCTTCCCTTTCCTAGAGGCATGTGGTAGTTACATAATCTGGTGTCAATTTATGGAGGGGTGGAGTCTAGCCTGTCAATCAGGTCGCAGCTTGATGACCTCATTTGGAACCCCTCAG
>NW_022111320.1:17563982-17565435 GCF_000313985.2 Echinops telfairi | reverse complement strand
CCACAAGACTTCCCACCAATTGGCCTGTGATCTTCCTGCATTCAGTGTCATTGCATGTGTTGCATGCGTCTGAATAGGAATTTATAGACTGGTACTAGACATATGGGCTAATATCAGACTTATGGACTTGGACTGGACTGGGCTGGGATGTTTTCTTAGTATATAGTTGCTCTTTGATATAAAGTTATCTCATACACATATGAGTGTCTATGAATTGTTTCTCTAGTCTACCCAGACTGACTCAAGGCTAGTCACCCAAGCTGGTGACAGACTCATAGAATTCACTTGGAAACTCCTGCTATCCATGGGCTCACTTGCTAGGTAACCTAGGAAATAGGTATTGTACAAGTATTGATCAGGTTCCTACCGTGTACCAGGTTCTATGTGATCACCCAAAGACTCAGACTACAATGAAGCTAAGACCCTATCCCCACCTCAGTGATGTTCTTACTCAGGAGGCTAAGGTTCTGCCTCCTTTGACAGGTATTATTCCAGACCACCGAAAGACTAAAAAGCCACAGTGTTGTGGCTAGTACATCTTTTAGTGAGTGCCAAGAAAAGACATGACTGTGAAGTGTGGAAAATATAGCTTTAGATTTCTTTCCTCCCTTGTTTTCTCCTCTCCTGCCTTTCCCCAAGCTCTCTGAAGAGGAGAGTTTTCTGTTCTTCACTCTTTTCCTCCTCATAGCTAACCCTCACCCCTTTCCTGCAGTTATCTATTCTTAGAGCTCAAAGATCTCTCGAGCTTCCACCTAAGGTTCCATTCTTCTGACCCAGCCAAATACTACTCACCTATTCATTCATGATGTACCCAGAAACAAATCTTCCATCTACAAGGAGCAGCACCTTTGTTTACCACTCCGCAGGGCACCCCATGTTGGGGATTATCCCTACACTCAGCCCCTGCTGGTATAGTGCGTGAATGGCCTGTGATCACATGGTTTGGACACTTCTTGGCAACCTCAAGTTCCTTTCCAGGCACTCTATTTGATGATGTCCTGCGCCCCCCATCCCCCTCCCCTTTCATGAAGGGCTCTGTCTCCCTGGAAGTCTTCTCTCACCATCTCAGCCCCTTGCCCCGAGTCTCATTAGTCAACTAGACTCATTCCTCAAACGCTGCTGCCAAGAGATTTCTTGGGTTAGATAATGTCCCCCAGGAAGCAAAGTCTGAAATGAAGACTTAGGTTGAGCAAGTTCAATGGGAAAGTGCCTTTGACATCCACACCCATGAGGGAATGCAGAGGAAGACTTGCAGGAGTTGAAGTGTGACACCGTTACAAAAGACCTCAGTAAATCCCACAGGTCATGATCCCTTCCCCCACCTCCCACCCCAGACTTTCTTACCTTTAGGATAAGGAGATAAGTAGGACAGATATTTATACGCAGTGAACACGTAAGCATCTCAGTGCTGGCAGGGGTCTCCACACGGCTGCTCCAGCACCCAGGGCTGCAT
>NW_022111320.1:17539698-17562834 GCF_000313985.2 Echinops telfairi | reverse complement strand
TTATCTACAACTGACACCTCTAGCACCATCGGCTCAGCTGGATCATATGGTCCCAGTGACAAGGCAGCTTGCACGGCAGCCTGAACCTGTTGAAGAGCCTTTTCTTGTTCTGAGTCCCACTCAAAAATGCAGGCTTTTCGTGTCACTTGATAAATAGGTCGAAGTACAACACCCAAATGAGGGATATGTTGTCTCCAAAATCCGAAGAGGCCCACTAGGCATTGAGCCTCTTTTTAGTCGTTGGGGGCGCCAAATGCAACAATTTATCTTTAACTTTGGTAGGGATATCTCGACATGCCCCACACCACTGTACTCTGAGAAATTTTACTGATGTGGAGGGTGCCTGAATCTTCGTTGGGTTAATTTCCCAACCTCTTGTATCCAGATGTTGTACCAAAGAATCTAGAGTCTTTGATACATCCTCCTCAGTGAAGCCAATCAGCATAATGTCATCAATATAATGCACAAGTGTGACATTTTGTGGAATAGACAGGCAATCAAGGTCCCATGGAGAACCCTGTCTAACATATCAACCTTCTCTTCCTTCTCCCTGCCACCTGGGTTAGCCATTGGACGTGAGAGAGGGAGGTCGTGAATGGGGAAGCTCTCTGACGGAGAGCAATTCCCAGAGAATGACTGTGTAGAGTGCTACCAGCCACCAACACTCCAAATAACTGGTGGAACAAGTGCTGCCCCCTGGAGAGACTCTGGGAGATACAGCACAGCATCCACGCCACCCTTCTGGACCAGGTTTGCCTTCTGCTATGATCTCATTGCACACCATCCTCCGCTTCTGCAGTGCAGTTCTGATCATAGTGGTAAGGTTTGCTGCTTCTTTCTCACCCTTTCATGAATGTCATCGTTTGAGTAAGTACTAGACTCCTTGTTTGCAAAGACCTGGCTTGGTTGTGCTCACTTTTATATTTCCTGTATCTAGAAAAAGTTCCTGGACTATAATAAATATTTCTGACTGAATAAATGAATGGACGATGAGTCACTGGGTTGGATATGCATAGCACACAGAACCCCCCAAGCCCTGGAGTCCTCTCCTCACCCCACTGCCACTGTCTCTTCACAGTCTGCCCACTGTCTCTTTTGAAATGTAGTGAATGAAAGCGTCAAAAGAAACATTGGGCTTGGTAACACTAGAGAGGGCGATCCATCACACGGGTCGGAAATAGCATGTGAAGACTTAAAGGTAATAACTGATAAGGATTGATCAATTATGTTTAGTGAGATAAGTATAGCTTGATTAAAACAAATAAGCAAACAAAGAAACCACACTGACTGCCATCGAGTCAATGCTGACTCACAGTGACTCCCCGTGTGTTTCTGAGCCTGTAACTGTTTACTGGAGTAGAAAGCCCAGGCTTTGTCCTGAGGAGCTGCTGCTGGTTTCAAACTACCGACCAGGCAGCTCGCAGCCCAATGGATAACCACTGTACACCAGGGCTTGATAATTCTGTTTATATGTAGAGTCCACTTGTGAGTTGTTTCATACACATCATCTAGATATTGTTTTAGGACACGTATCGCCAATAGACAAAAAGTTATTCACATTTTCCAGCTTAAAAAGTTATACAGGTGAAAAATTCGAACCAAGTACTTCTCCATTTACATAAAGTTTTTGCAGAAGTCAGTCCTATGATAGCATTGACAATATGTCAGGGTGTCATGAAGGCATAGGATAGAAAATTTTATAATGTAATGACAGTGCCACTTTCATCCTTTGTGCTGCACATTCACTTAATCTTGTAGGACATAGTAATGTATTATTATCAAGAAGCAGTTGGTTTTTTTCCAACTCTTAAGTTACTTTATACATTTTTGTTGCCTTTAATCATCAATAGGCATTGCTTATAATATATTTAGGCAAAGATTGAGTATTAAAATGTGTTTTTAATACACACTGGGTAGTGCATGCTGTAGCAATGAGTGAAATCCTGGATCGAACACTCAGATTCTAGCTGCCTTAGAAAATATTGCTGAAGACCAGATCCCAAAAGGAGACATCAAAAGAGAAGCTGAAAATATCACCGATGGAATGCAAACACGAGAATAGGTATTTATGTGGTTATGCGGAATAGTGTACCGCAGCATTGCCATCAGCTGAGGTAAAGGTTGCGTGATTCAGCAGTAAATTTAAATAGATGCACCTGTCTATACCAGTCATTAGCAGGATATTACATAATTTAAGAGAAATTTTTGAATACATAACGAAACAAACATTGCAAAATGCTTAAGCTGTTCACCACTGCAGAAGCCTTGGAAAGAAACAAGGAAATGACAGAAGTGCTCTGAAATATTGAGTGCCAGAGAGCAAAGGTATGTAACCACATGCTAACCACCAGTGACACACTTGAGTCTTGCAAAAATAGAAGGGTGCAAATGTGTAGTGAAGTTCTTTCAGAAGGATTTTTTCCTTAATAAATAATGTGGATGTACCTGAAAAGGAATGCATGAAGGCATTTAAGGAATTACTGGAGGTTTATCCTGACGACTTAAATATAAACTCTAATGGAGAAGTGCAAAGCTTACATTCTTACATGAGGACTAAGATTACAGATTCAGGAAAGATGAATTTTATGCAGGTAGGCATGTATGATTCTTTAGTAGAAGTTAAAATAAACATGCACATTTCCCAATATTGAAATTGCATTACATAAATCCCTAACTCCAATAATCACAAACTGTACAACAGTATGCTTATTTTTGTCTCTAAGGAGACTCAAAAATCCTCAGAATACAATAATGGTTAGAGAAAGAGTTGACTCATTATCCTTATTGTGCATGAAAGTAGATATTGTTCAACAGCTTAATTGTGATGAAATCATGGAATCATTTATAAGAGCAAAGAATAATAAGAAATGTTTTTAATTGTGACACATTAGAGATGAGAGATCTATCTAAAAACAAAATATAGTCATTTGTAGCAACATTGGTTTTCTGACCATAAAATGCTCTTTTTATTTATTTATAATTATAGCATTTATTACAAAATAGACATCGCCATTGAAGTGTGAGCCATTTAAATAAAAACTGGTGAAAGGCAAATTTCTGCTGTGACCTATCAATAGCACTTCATGTTGATTATTGAAACAATCCAATTCACTGACTTATTTTCCTTTTTGTAGAATATATGGAATATTTTTTTGTAGAAAATGTCGCATGTTGTAAGTTTAGTATCCCACATCCACTAAAAATTTTAAAATCCAGTTAATCGCTAAATTAAAATGGCATATGCCACTTTTGAGTTCAACTGCTAATATTATAGACACACTATTACAGAAGTTATTTTGGGGGTAGCCAACAGACACACACATACAGCTGAGCATTGACAACATGGATTTGAAATGACTGTGCCCACATATACATAGATTGTTTTTCCTAATACATTCACTGAAGTTTTTTTGAGATTTGCAGCAATTTGAAGAAATTTCAGATGAACCGCACAGCCTAGAAATATATATTTTTTAAATTAAGAAAAAGTTATGTCATGAAAGCATATATATGTAGGTGCTAGTCTATTTTATCATTTTCTACCATAAAATATACACAAATGTAGTATAAGAAGTCAAAACTTCCACACACGTACATAGGTCAAGCCTGATACTTGCTCTAGTGGAGAGAAATGTAAACAAATAAAAAGAAGCAGCATTAAGTTATAACTGCATAAAATTCACTGCAGTACGAACTGTGGTCATTTCTTGGCCATGTCCTGTTGTTATGTGATGAATGCCAGTGTCTCACATGTCTGTTTGAAACATGTGTGATGCTAATCATCTCCAGATGAACAGCTTTCTCTCCAGTAAATTGTGTGTCACAGCAAGGACCCATCTCTAGTGGTCCTCAGGTATTTTTCATGTGTTTTGCTCAGGGCCCTAAACCTGGAATAACAGCACGGGACACTTACAAAGTGCCACTATGGATGTTGGAGGTGCTCTTGAGAAGCAGAGAGTCAGGACGCTTCCAGGAAAAGTCCATGGCTCCATATGCACTGTGGGAGTCCTGGTGCCATCGTGCAGTATGTGTTGGGCAGATGATTGCAAGATCAGTAGTTCAAACTCATCAGCTGCTCTGTGGGCAAAAGGTGAGACTGTAAGGATTTGCAGTCTAGGAAACCCTCGGGAGTATAGATCGGCTCGACGGTGGTGGTTTTTTGGGGTGTTTGGTTAATATGTACCAGAGATGGAGGTCTGCAGTTGTGGTTCCTCGCCATGTTAAGAGAAAGGAATCCAGAATGAAGACCATTGACAAAATGGAAAAGGAAATGCATGACACTGTTGCTGCAGCTACACCAGCAGGTGCAAATCTTTGACTTTTTGAGAAATATCTTGTTATCTCATATTGTAATGTGGTGCGCTCCATGGTCCAGCATTATGTGGGTACAGTGTAAAACATGTAACATACAAAAGATGTCTTAATTGGCTGCCGATGTTATTGGTAAGGGCCACAGTAGGCTATTAGTAACTAAGTTTTGGGAGAGCCAAACGTTTTACACAAATTTTCAACCTTGTTTAACTGGAAATCTCACACAGCCCATTAGAGTCTGTGAGTGATTAGAGGAAGAGGCACCACCAATTATGAGTGTCTAGAACCCTGGTGGTACAGTAGATTATGCATTAAGCTGTTAGCCACCAGGACAGTGGTTCGAACCACCAGCTGCTCCACAGGAGCAAGATGAGAATGCCCACTCCTGAAAGATTTAAAGTCTTACAAACCAGTTTTACTCTGTCCTACCGATTACTGTGAAGCAGAATCAACCCAATGAGTTTGAGTTTGAAAGAGGACTCTCAAATATGAGCCTGGCCTTGTTGATCAGGAAAGAGAAGGAACAATCGCTGGAAATACATTTGTGGACAGGCAGAGGCAAAGCTTGGCCTCAGGTAGGAATCCTACCAAGCTATGCGTAGTAACAAAAGGGAAGACAGAATATGCACATACAGCTACACACACATAGGAGAAGTGGGAGTTGGGAGATGGAGATGTTATCTTCTGATAGCATTCTTTGTTTCTTTTCAGTGAAACAGGGAAGGATGGAGGAATTGGAAGTTTAAGGAGACAAGAGAACCTATGAAATAGTTACCTGAGGAAGCAGTGAATTGGGAGAACCAGGACAATGTAGAAGGAATTCCATGAGATCCAAAGACTCATTGAAGCTGCTAGTCATGAATTTAGTGTGAGATTTGGCCTTGTGAGCGTGGGGAATTCCCTCCAGCCATGATCAGTTGCTGGAAAGCAGGTGTAGCCTAGGAGCAAAGGTAGGTTAAAGGGGAAGTTTACCACATGAATGGGACGAGGAGAGGGAGGAGAAAGGGATTTGGGGGTAAATGCTCTGAAGTGACTTTTAATGTGGCCTCGTGGCGTGTAAGCTGGGCAGGGCGCAGAATGCGAGAGCGCATGCACATGGGCGACAGGTCTTCATGAAGGCGAAGCACTGTTGGGATTGGGGAACTAGAGGAAGTGGCCTAGAAACATCAGGCTCGATGAGTTTTTGAGAATGTGGTGCATAAAGAGATCAGTGTGTTAGTCTGGGTTGACTAGAGAAACAAATTCAGAGATACTCAGATGTGTATGCAATACAGAGCTTTATATCAAAGAGCAATTGTACATTAAGAAAACATCCCAGCCCAGTCCAGATCAAGTCCATAAGTCTGACAGGAGCTGGGAGAAAGAAACTAAACTAATACTAAAAAAAAAAAAAATGTCAGAGAACATGTACCTCCTTACCCAGCAGTAGAGGTATAATTGGGAGGCATCAAATCTGGTCACGAAACCACTTTGGAAAGGAAAATGGGGACCTAAGTGAATGTTGGAGGATTCTTCTGCTTCTTTTTCACTTGCCCTTCCCAAAGATATGGACAAAGAGTTTGGAGGGATGGGGTCTACCAGTAACCTCCTCTTCCACTCCTATACATTCCCCTCCCACCCATCTCCTCAGTTTGATTCTCCAAAGTCCATAAATCTTGTTAACCAATGTGTCCTTTTGAGAATGTGAGTTGGTGGCTCAGAAGCAATTTGCTGAAGGGCACCAGCTCTTAAGTGGCAGAGCAGAGACTCGGCCCACGTCTTCTGGGTCTGGGTCTGGGTCCGGGTCCAGGTCCCAAGGAGTGCAACTTGAGTAGCATCTCATCAACTCACTAGAGGCAATTGTCCTAGTTTACTGGTCATGCATTTCCATCAAGATCACCATTTGGGAACCAAGCAAGTCCAAGAGATAGGCTTTCCGTCTTGCGTGCTTGAGCATGTTTCTTTCTCATTGTATCTCATCTCTGTTTCTTCCCCTGTCCATTCTCACTTCCATGCCTTCCTGGTCACACGCTGGGCTGTTGTATTTCAACTGAAAGTCTGTCCATGGATGTAGGCTAATTCCCTACAACTCCAGCTTCCTTACATCACCTGACAGATTGAAAACATGCTGGGGTTAAGTACCAATTCCTTGACTGGGCATTCCAGGCTTTGGTAATCTGGCCTCAAGCAAACTTTGTAATCCTGGGTCTCAGTCCCCGACCTCATGTCACCCTGGAGGATGTAGATTGCCAAACCCAATTTTTGGCTTTCTGCATCCTCGTCCTCTTTCAGACCACTGCCCTCATCTGTCCTCTACACCATGCTTCAAAAGATTTGTAAAACATTTCCATGATCTTCTAAGTCCATTTTTCTCAAGAACATTTCTTTGAAGCTCCCTCACATTCTACTTTTAATCTTTTGAAGCTGTGAATCATTTCCCCCTCATTGAAGTCTCCATCTAACGATTCCAGCATGTGCCAATGTTTTCCTGACTGGGTGTTTTGTTTGTCCCTGAAGTCCCTCTCTGCTCCCCCCGCCCCCCCCCATTCTGTGCCCCAGGAAGCTGAGCCTCATGGGCTCGTTTGCTTTTCCCCCAATACTGAACTCTCTCTTGTGGTGTATGTCCACCTCACCTTCTCCTTGGTAAATTACATTTTTACACAAAAGTACACTTTCCTGAAATTACCCAGTTTGAACCTATATCTGCTTTATGCTAGGATGCTCGTATTTGTGCCTCCTAGACCCTCACGGGCCTTATTTATTGCTTTGAACCTTCATATATCACAGCAAAAACCCAAACCACATGCACCACATGCACAAATCCATTCCCAATTCATGGAGCCCCTATAGCATCTAAATGGCTGCCTTTCCTTGAATCAATAGCTATTTTCTTCTGTGGTCACATATTCTCAACCGGACTGTGTACCTTCAGAGGAAGGAAAGGAATATGCACCTTATTTCAATATAAGCTAGATTATTCCCCTCATATCTCCTACCCTACTAGCACTTAGCCTAATATGCCAAGTAGTTCACTGACTGGTGAAGGTCTTAAGTCAGTAATACATCCTTTACAGGTCATTGTTCAAGTGGTTATGAATAGTGGAGGTGGGAGAGCCAAACAAGAAGGATTCCCCCATGTTTTTTGTCATTGTGTGTGCTAGCCTGGGTACTTTAGAGAAACAAATCCACAGAAACTCATGTATAAGATAGACTTTATATAAAAGGTAAGTACACATCAAGAAAACATCCCAACCCAATGCTGCCCAAGCCCACAAGTTCAACATTAACCCATACGTCGGACATCAATTCACAAAGTCCTCTTCCATCTCACAAAACACGCATAATGATGCCGACTGCAGGAGGAAAGCCGAGTCAGTGAATGTGTAAGCATCTCAGCGCTGGCAGGGGCCTCCACACGGCTGCTCCAGCACCCAGGGCTGCATCCGGGTAGGTCCATTCGGCTTCTCCTCAGGAATGTCTTGCAGGAAGTGAGCCTTGCCAGCTGAAGCAGGGAAACCACGAAGGCAGCTGCAGCTTGGTCCGACCATCACAAGCAAGAGACCGGAGAACTAGAAAGGTGAAGCTCACCGAAACATTTATCCCTCCACCCTTCGATTAACTCCACATGTATTTATTGGCTAGGGTGGCACCATAAACGAACTCATTGTGTTTATTTCAAAAATGAAAGAGACAGAAAATAAGGGAAGGAGAAAGAAAAAAAAGGATAATTTCTCCACAACCATCTCCTGTCTTCAATGTTGCCATGATACTGAACAGGTTTCTGCAGCTCTCCCACTAAGCCCAGGAAGAAAGGCCTGTGGATCCACTGCTAAAAATCAGTGACTAAAACTCGTATGGATCACAAGTGATCATGGGATTGCACACTGTTGTAAATCTTTACAGAAATCGACTGCTTCGTGTACCACACCTCCAGAGGCATTAGCGGACTCTAACCCCTGCCCTTCAGAGTGTTCCAACCACGGCACAACCCAGGGCTCCTAATGTAAGTATAGACATTCTCATTTTTATCAAAGTAAAGATGACCGTCTGTAAATGCTAATGTCTTTAAGATTGATGGGAGCCGATGCCAGGGGCTTAAGTGGAGAGCAAATGTTTTGAGAATGATGAGGGCAACAAATGTACAAATGTGCTTTATACAACTGATGGATGTATGGATTGTGATAAGAGTTGTATGAGCCCCCAGGAAAATGATTTTTAAAAAAGATTGATAGCGGAGGCCACCATCCAAAGGAAGCAATGCATAATTATGCTGTTCGTTGTTACTGAGTCAGTTTTTGAGATTTGGCCGTGAAATCTGAAAACGGGGTCTGGAAAGTGAGAATGACAATATTTTCAGTGGACAAAGCCACCTGACGAGACTTTATTATCACGCGCTCCTGTGTAAGAGGAGCTCTTGTGTAAAAGGCGTAGTCGTTAAAGAGCGTAACTGCTAATCTGAAGGTCAGAGGTTTGAACCCACCTGCTGATCCTCAGGAGCAAGGTGTGACAGTCAGCATCGTGAAGCTTGCCGTGTTGGAAAGCCTGTGGAGAACCGCTGCTCTGTCCTGCAGGTGGCGCTGAGTCAGAATGGATGGATGGCAGTGGGTTTGCTACCTTTGTAAAGGACCCAATTAATTAGAAAAAGCCAGCCTATTTAAAGTCTTAACAAACAGACTCTTGAAAGCATCCAATTATAATGGAAATCGGTAATTGAAGGATGCAGGAAGTTGATAATGATGTATTGCACCTTCCTTTTCTGGGTAATTGTTTCCAATTTAGTCCTACTCAGAATTAAGCAAGTTATTGCGAAAACTCGAAGACATTTCACTTGGCCTCAGTTTACTTACTTCCTGACCTGTAAGCAGCTACAAAAAGTGTTATCAACTTTAAGGATCTGACGACCAATGTTTCACGCCTTAAAGATTTCAACTAAAGGGTTTGGGGACAATTTTCCAAGAATTAAGAAAACATTAAAAGTTGTTATAAAAGGCAGGTAGGTAAGACCACCTTGTGAAGGCTAAAATAATAAATGCAGAACACATGGTATTTATTCAATGCAATAGCTCCTCCCCTCTCTTCTATTCAGATACATCATGTGTATGATTATATTAAATACGTGGAGGTATATAGACCAAGTGTTTGTAAGTCAAATTATAAATATGGTATGGACTATGTAGCACCAATATAATCCCAATTGTGCTTTAGGGAAGTTAAACTTAGAACACAAAGTATATGTTTGTAGTAAATATGGCATACATTAAGGGAAATTACCAGTTCCCTAAATTTGTAAGCAAGAGAATTGCTGCCTAAGATAATTTGCTGAAAATGACATGTGCTCTGCACAATATCTTTGTAGCTATTGTGAATTGCAGATGTGCACAGGTTGTGATTATTTTATGTCATTGTTCTAGGCATTACAATTGGCTATAAGCTTACTTTCTTTAGATTTTATAAAGAAGCTTCAAGAAGAAAGAACACTTGGCAAAAAAAATTGTTACAGAGAGCTAGGTTAAAAATAATCTTCATGGGATGAATGGAATGTTTTATACTGACCATAATACAGGTCGGATATGAGTAGTTTAGGCCTTTTCCATCTCTTCAGTCTCTGCTGCCTTTTCTTCCTTGTGGGCTGCTAGCCACACGGTCAGCAATTCAAAACCCCGAGCTACTCTTCGAGAAAGAGGAAGCTTTCTGCCCTGTAAAGATTTACAGTCTCTGAAACCCTCAGGGGCAGGTCTACTCTGCCCCAAGGGTGATGACGGGATGGCATTTACTCTATGGGAGTGAACGCGTAGTCACTGTCCAGTAGAACGTGACCGATGAGCTGAGCTCTAGCACGGAGTCTGAAGCTGCTCTGTGGTCTACTCCATGCAAATATGGGCAGGGGGGTGGCGTCGCGCAATATTTATGCTTGAGAAACTCCATCATGTGGCTTGTGGACACAGTTGGCGCCAAGGCAATTGACAGGTTCTTTGTTTGTCGTGGACAAGCATTATCTTTGAAGTCACTTCTAACTCTGAGTCTAAACTACCAGGTGAGAATGAGGTTCAATTACCACAGGTTGGATGACAAATACATGCTAGTATTCTGATACATGTATTCTCTTCGTTTCTCATTTAAATCTGGGATTGTTTCTACTGCAGTTCCTTGCCTGTATGTTATGAATTGTAAGCAGAATAATTTTTTCAATGGAAAAGAGCAACCTTGGTGGTGCAGTGGTTAAGAACTCAGCTGCAAACCGAGAGTCAGCTGTTTGAGTTCACCACCCACTCTGAAGGAGAAAGATGTGGCAGTCTGCTTAATCGTGATTCACAGTCTTGCAAAGACCTGGGGCAGTTTAAGCTGTCCTCTAGGACAGCTGTGAACTGAAATCCACTCAACCATTTATTTATTTACTTTTGCTTCTTGATTTGTTTTAAGATGGAAAGAAGTGTTCTTGGATGGTAGAAATGTTAACGTTCTCCCCCTGGCTGAGAGGTGGGAGGTTTGAGTCCACTCAGAGGTAACTTGGAAGAAAGACCTGACTGTCTACTTTCAGTAACTTGCCATTGACAACTTGATGGTGCACAATTCTACTGCAACACACCTGGGGTCATCCACGGTGAGCCGGAATTGGCTTCATAGCAACTGGCTCTAGGGGCAAAAGAATATGGGCAACAAAATATTCTTATTACATTGCTGTTTATTGTGAGCATATTAAAAGAAGGCCCTTAGACTTTTGTGGCTAGAACTTTTCATTATTTGCATCATTCTTTGTGTACATTCAAACACAAATAAGACAAAACAATTTGGCTAAGGTATTCTGGAAACCTCTCTACTTTCAGAATCTGACAGCCCTCACAACATTTCTCTTAAGCTGCCCAAAGATGCTCATGTTTTTGCCCTTGATTTTATCCTCTGTGCCATCAACTGCATTGGGAGCCCTGCTAGTCTTTAAAAATTCTATTGTTTCTGATATTTTCTTTCATGTTTCTGATGCCTACTTTGCAAAAATTTACATTGGAACTTAAAAAGAATCTTACCAGGAGGTACTGAAGTTTGTATACCATGGCCAGGACTAATCATCCTACTTCAGATTGTCCTTAAGAAGTCAGGAAGGCTAGAGCTGTCTAGTCTTGCATCAGTCACGTGCAACTAATAATAAGCTCAAACACAACCAAGTAGCTACAGCTATAGCTTGAACACCATCTGTAATGCAGTGCTGTGGGATGAAAATGTGCCGAAGAGAGCCCTAGAGTCAGCAAAATAGACATGATTACAAATTATAGATGACGAAAGTATAATGGAGAAGATAAGTGTCTTGCCTAAAGACCAGTTTTGTTTAGTTTATGTATTTATTACTTTTGACCAGTTGCCATTGAGTCCATGCTGACTCTGGTGACCCCATGTGTATTAGTCTAGGTACTTTGGAGAAACAAATCCACAGCAACTCACGTATAAGAGAGAGTTTTATGCAAAGAAAATGTGCATCACGAAAACATCCCAACCCAATGCTGCCCAAGCCCACAAGTCCAACATTAACCCATACCCAACACCAGTCCACAAAGTCCTTCACCTCACAAAACAGAGGCAATGATGCCGACTGCAGGAGGAAAGCTGAGTCCGTGAACGTGTAAGCATCTCAGCACTGGCAAGGGGTCTCCACATGGCTGCTCCAGCACCCAGGGCTGCATCGGGATAGATCCATGCGGCTTCTCCTTGGGGATGTCTTGTAGGAAATCCATCTTGCAAGCTGAAGCAGGGAACTGCTAAGGCAGCTGCACCCGATGCAACCATCACAAAACAAGAGACCCGAGAACTAGAAAGGCCGAGGCTCACCACCCATTTATCCCTCCACCTTTCAACCAGCACCACATATGATTATTGGCCAGGCTGGCACAATTAACTAACTCACCATGTATGTCTGAGTAGAACTATGTCCCATGGGATGTTCGATGACTGATTTGGGGGGAAGTAAATCACCAGATCTGTATTGCAAGACAGCTAGGCTTGCAAATTAAAGATATATAGGCTTTAAGTGGAAAAAAGCAAACAAACCAAGTCTTCCAGCTTAGGGCTACATCACTTGATGGCTGTGGAAGAGGAAGGGAGAGAATGAACAGTTGCTGGGTGTGTGAGTCCGGGTAGACTAGAGAAACAAATCCAGAGACACTCATATGTGTAAAAGAGAACTTTATCTATCAAAGAGCAATTGTATATTGAGAAAACATCCCAGTCCAGTCCAGATCAAGTCCACAAGTCTGATATTAGTCCATAGATTCCTGTTCAGACCCATGCAGCACATGCAATGATGCTGAATGCAGGAAGATCACAGGCTGGTGGCTGAAAAGTCTTGTGGATCCAATGCCAATGGAAATATTTTTGCGCTGGCGCGGGTCTCCATGTGGCTCCTCCAGCTCTCTGCGTGTCTCAACAGCAGGAAAGTAAAGCAGAGAGAAAGAGTGTGGCCCACATCCAGGGAGAAAGAGAAGAAGTTCCCAGAATCCTCATGAGAAGGCCACTCCCACAAAGAGGCATCATCAGGCTGCAACCTGATTGACAGGCTGGACTCCACCCCTGTACTTATTTATTGAGTTGCCATAAAATGATGTAACTACCACTCTGGGCATCTGCTCATTTGAGTGTTCTAGAAGCTTTATTTTTGTCATGTAATTTATTTTTGTTATACAATGCTCAGAAAAACTCTTTGATATTGCGTGTTGCTTTACAGAAGAGGAAAGAAAAGGTTGGAGAGTTAAGCAATTTGCCCGTGACCCTAGATCAATAAATGACAGCGACCAGTCCATAAAGACTGGAGTCATATGCAATGAATGAGCAAGAAAGACAACTAAAATTCAGAAGAAAAGCTTTAATTCACAGACCAGCAGATTGTTAGCATCAAGCATACATGTGAATGAGTAGATGCAGCTCCCTGCTGTCTGAGCTTTTGTGGCAATACTGCCTGCTTGGAATGAGAAACCAGTCCTGGCATGTTGCCCTGTAGACCCAAGTCTGGGAGTAGAGGCTAATCAGCTCTCCAGGGCCTATCTCGTGCCACACAGGAAACGTATTACAGCAGTTATCTTTTCCTGTATTCCGTTTTTCACCTGCTGCAGATCTGACAGAGCCCTGAGCTATCCCTGAGGTTAATGCTTTTGTTTTCTTTTCCTGCGGTCGGTTGGTTGGTTGGTTGCTTGGTTGGTTGCTTGGTTGCTTGGTTGGTCGGCTTAGCCCTCAAGTAATAAAATAACTCAGGAAAACATTTTCCTTTTTCATTCAGCAGACAGACAATACTGCAGCGGGCAGTTTCTAGTACAAAATGAATTTGAAATGGAAGCACAGATATATTAAGTGTCTTGTGCCTAAGACCAAACTGTCCACGGTGGCAGGGACATGGCTAGACATTTGTCATTAGAGAATGTGTTGTCTCTCAGCTCCTCAAACTCTTGGCAGGGAAGCCAAAGGGCAAGAAGTCAGACTAAGACAGGGCTAGAGCTCACAGCAAGATGGGAATGTTTGATGAGGTTTTCAGCTCCTGTTTCCCAGATGTCCCTGAAGAGTAGCTGTAGAAAGTGGGCCACCTGCCAGCTTCCACTGAAACTGGGGAGGGTTGACGTCTGAGCCTCACCATATGCCCTTGGATGGACGTAACTGATGTGACCTGAAGGTGGCTTACTCTGTCCTGGAATCCCATCCATGAAACAAAACCAAACCTATTGTCTTGCAGTCTATTCCAACTCACAGACACTGTAGGACAGACGAGAACTGTCCCGTGGGCTTTCCAAGAGTGTATTCTTAGCAGAAGCAGAAGGTCAAGTCTGTCTCTGGCAGAGTGTAGTCATTAACAATGTCACTTCCACAGGGGCCAAACGCCAACTCTCCTATCTACCAGGTAAGCGGCCTTGAGGAAATGATGTAACGCTGCTAAGACTCTGTTTTCCCATCTCCTAAATGGACATAAGAGTCTCCTCTGAGTGTTATGGAAATTTAGCGAGATAATCAACAAAAAGCCAAAGAGAACCTGGCACACAGGAAGCCCCACCCTCCGCTTCCTTTGCCTTTGGGGCTGAACGTCTTGATTTCCCCAAACAGGCCATGCTTTCCCAGATACTGCTGTCTTTCCACTCTGCCTAGAAGGTTCTTCCCCCATTGCTGGTGCTAGCTGTTGCCGAGTCGGCTCCAATTTATGGCAACCTTGTGTGTGACAGCCCAACCTTGTGTGTGACAGCACAGAGCATTGCTGGTCCTGTTGAGAAAGCCCTCCTCATTCTTCAAGGTCAGCCCCAAAGCTCCATGACCCGCTCTGCCAGTCTTATATGTTCCTGGGATGTTCCACCACTATCATGCCATGAGCTTCTGATGATTTTCTGGTAGGTCTTTCTCCTGAGTCAACAACTTACTTGTACTTAATCCATGGTATTCAGGACAGACACTATCAATTGTAGGTATTCAGTAAGCAGTTGTTGAAAAGATAAACAGGCAATTACTGGGCTTGACTATGAAGTCAAAACTTATGTTCAGTGCATCATTAAATGAAATTATTCTGGAAGTATTAACAATCTAATATGACCAACTGGGAAGGCTCTAATCATAAAATCCATCATCCATTCCCACCTCTTAATGTGTGGGTTGGGGTTTAACTTAACCCTAACAAGTCCCCAAGGCTGTCAAGATTATAGTGCATATTACTTCTTTAGTCCTCGGTGTGATTGGGCCCAGAAGAGTGTCTAGATCATTTTGCAATGGAAGCAGACTCTTGAGGCCTGCGAAAGGAAGCTGAGCTCACCAGAGAAATCCCATAAGGCCTACATTCGAATTTCATGTCCCAGCAAGTGGTCCATGATTTTTGCCACCCGCGAATACTCTGAATAATAATATACTAAGCAATAATAATCATACACTAAGCGCAGCAACAACAGAAAAGACGAACTAATTGCCAAGGAGCCCGTTTTGACTCTGGGCAACTCCAGGCGCTTCAGCGGAGACTGTGCTGAGTAGGGTGTCCAGAGGCTGTGCGTTCTTAGCCGTTGATCAGCAGGCCTTTCTTCCAAGGCACCGCAAAGTGCATTTTAGCAGTCAACGTTTCAGTTAATAGGTAAGCACGTAACAATTTGTTTCACCAAGAGACTCCTAATGCACTAAAAAGCACAGGTATATATACATGTACATCAAGAAGAGCTAACCAGGCATTGTCTCCCATACTAAACAATAACAGCTACATCTCTTTCATAGCTACCTTGGTGGCACAGGAATTACATGGTGGGCTGAGAACTGCAAGGTCAGCAGTTTGAAACCACCAGCTGCTCCATGGGAGAAAGGTGAGGCCCCACAGGGGCAGTTCTACTTTGTCCAGTAGGATCACTATGAGTTGAGATTGACTCAGTGGCAGTGAGTTTATATCCTTGCCTTTATTGTCCCAGAGGAATATCCAGTTCTTCAGCAATTCACTGCAGTACAAATATCAGCACTCAGTCTGGAGACCAGCCTATCCATGCATCCCACAGGTTCTTGGGCTCAGATTGCTCAGCAGGCAGCAGGCAAGCAGGTTTCTGTTTCCTAATTGGGAACTGGGGACAGATGCACGAAAGACTTTATATAAAGATACACTGCACAAGATCACCTACCAGGTACTTTGTCCACTAGCCAGTGCAAAGCTGCCTCAGCTCCACAACCAGAGAGTGGAAACCGAAGGTATCTAGATGCTCCTGGTAAAGGCCCCAGAGCAAAGAGGTAAAGCAAAACTCATTCTCAAACGGGTCCCAGGAGAATTTCTTACATGTAATCATATTATGTAGGGTGTCTGCAGGCTTGGAAGACACTGAGGTTTCAGAATTACTTTTATAGGTTATCATTGCTTTCCTAGGCATCTTCTGCCTACCTGCGCACTTATCACTAAAGATTTAGGATTTGATATGACATGCTACTTCGTTTTTCCTTTTTCAGATAAAACCAGATGTCTCCAATCTATGCAAAATGATGATGGAGATGTACTATATTCTTCAATCGAGTTGCAAGCTATATTTAAGATGTAAAATAGCAGAGCTTATAAAAAAACAACCCTTTCCAAATTTATTTATTTGGCACAGTGTCTTATAGGCCAAACCATTATTTTTCTATTACTTTGCTCTCTGACGCTAAGATGTCTAGACTTTCGGAAGGTTGTTCATCTGGACAAATCAAGCCTCAGACATTTTGGAAAACTGCCACTTTTAATATGTGGAAGTAATTGCACCCAGTGTCTGGCATCTCACATCGCTGTTGCTGACTGTGTCCAGTTGGTCCCTGACTCATGGGGAGGGAAGACAGCTATGAGGGAACAAGACCCAGTCCTGCGCCATGCACATGATTGCCGGTCAATCCGACGCCATGATTTGTACTAATTGGCCAGGCCTTTATTGGTAGTCTTAGTCTGGAAACTTTACAGAAAAGTGTGCAGCATCAAATAACATGCAAGTCTTCACTGAAAGGTCGGTGACCACGTTGCTTGAGGTACATTGCCTGGGAACCGAACCTCAGAGTTTCCTGTAGGGAAGGCAAGAATTCTACCTATCTGACTTATGCGGTTAGTATCCGATAAAAGCCAGTCTCCTCTCTTCTTTCAGTCACTCACCCTCTTCCCTGGAGTCATCTCAGGAAGATGCTCACCTGTCAACATTCCTGCTTTTTCATAACCCCTCTTAGCATTCCTCCTTTGCCTCAAGACCCGGAATATCCCCAGATGTTTCTGTGTAAATAAGGACAAATGCTGGGTATACAGCAGCACCACCAACTTGATCCCTGCCCTAAGAAGCTGACTTTACCACCTACCCCAGAAACAAAGGCAAGAAACCTGTGAACAAACCGTTAGTCTGATGCTCAAGTGTCTATATTTAATTTCATAGTTTTCTGTTGCTTCATACAACGATCTTCTTACCTAGCTGGCTCTCCATGGGCTTCCAAAGCTACTTTGTCTGATGAATAAGGCCATCCCTTATAAATTAGGCTTAAAACAAGTCATTCCAATTTTACGCTTCCGAAGACTAATAGCTACACAATTAGGCTTGATAGATAGTTACTCAGTTCTCCTAAATGAAGGTGATTCCTCTTTTGAATTGAAGAAGGAGATCATTTTAAGAGGCAAGACTCTATAGAGAGCAAACATATCTGCCTACTCAAACTGCCTGTAGAGAGTGTGCTTCAGGCCAGCCGCTCTCTAGGCAATGTGTTAAGATAAATTACTCCTGGAGACCTCCTTCAGGAGCTTCATTCGGAAAGTTCATGATAAAGTGAAGAAGAAAGTTAAGTCGGCAGACTTTTCGAGAAGAATGAAATGTGGGGGACTGGAGTTACAAGAATACCAAGGAGATTGCCTCAATCAATTTGATGGAATTTGCAAAGATTTCATAGAAGAATTCTGATCAAAGGGGGTGGTGGGGAGGAATGCAGAACGGAAATTCAGATGTCCATGAACTCTAGATTTTCTGGAGACCTGGAGGGTGGATACACTGCAGAAACTAGTGCCCTGAGATATTCCTTAAATCTTAAATCTAAAATATTTCCCGAAGTCACCTAAAACTGAATAACGAGGTAACTAGTAAAAGAGGCCTGCCTTGAGCATCATGCTCTTTTAAGAACTATCTCTATGGGATGAAATTGGCAAGAGCAACTCAAAATATTAGATAGGCCCTTTAGGGGAAAGCCAGTTTATGTTACGGAGAGAGGGGCAGCTTAGTAAATGAAGCCGAGAATGGTACACAACTTGAAGAATTCACTGTAACATGTGGAAAATGTGGAATTGGTGTATCCTTTCCGGTGTGTATTCTCAACAACAAAATAAATAAAACTTGAGGAGTGGGGGAGAAACTGGTGAAATTGGCTCTGTCACAATGTGCTGTGGACACGTGGCTCTTCATGACTGTCAGAGCAGAGGTCTTGGCATAGACAATAAGAACTTAAAGTTCTCCTGCTTCGAATTTGCCTTCTCAGCCCGATGACTGTGTTGCATCTTGATTGCATTCTTTCCGCTCAAGTTGCGCTAGACTGTGAGGCGCAGGTCGCAATCTCAGAGTCTTCTGGACTCTGTATTCTGGGTCTCAAAAGCCGATTCGTCTCAGGAAATGGCAGCATTAGGATTGCCAATGGCTTAGTCCGAGCTCCCTCCCAATAGAGTCTGGGTCTAAAACGGTTTCTGGTTGTTGTTGTTTTTTATAGTCTTATTGACACAGAAGTCACATATCATAATTCAATAGTTCAATCATAATAAAGAGCTGTACAATTACCACCACAATCAATTTGAGAACATTTCTTCTTTCTTGTGCTCACTGAAATGAGTTCCCGATTTCCCACCAACCTCTCCTTCCCTACCCCCAAGAAACCATTAATCAAGTTACTGTGTCTCTATAGATTTATCTATCCTGGATTTCATATACAGAAAAACATACAAAACAAAACCTAACAACAACAAAGTAAAACCTTTTTGTCTCTATTTAAACCTTTTATTGTGAATTAGGTGAAAGTTTACAAGGCAGGTCATAGCTTTATATTCAACAATTCTTATATATTCTGATTCAACTCATCCACTGCAATCACCTGAACGAGCCACCAATCATGCCACCTCCTCCAGGGCTTCTTTTTCTATTCCTCCTCCTTTTCTAACTCTAAACTTTGTCCTCAGGTAAATGCCGCCCTTTTGATTTTAAATGGCTAATTATTCTAATATAAGGGCGACTTCAGTTTTAAATCTGAAGGGTTAGGGTCATGGTCTTGAGGGTCCAATCAGTGTCTATCCAACCTGTAAGCCTGGTCTGTTTCATAACCTTGACTTCCATTCCATGCTTTCCTCACACTCTATCCAGGACCTTCTCATCGGATCCTTTCCTGAGCCTTTAACTCGGTGGCCTTTAACTCTAGCAAACCTCCTAGATAAAACTATATTTCACTTTTGCAAACTTCCCAGTGTAAAACTGTTTTGTCCCCCCTCCCTTTTTTTTTTGCACAATGAATAAAAACTGACCTCTTTGTATTTCAATCTTGTAGGGAAACATCCGCTAACAATTGGAGCTCCCTGCCACATCCTTGCTTATCACACCTGAGATGGACTAGCTCCAGTAGAAAAACTATATTGCTCTAACTCTCCCTTGCAAAGGCACATCCCCCTGAGCCTGTTTGTTCTCATCACTGCATAGGTTAGTTGAGGAACTGCTGTGGTTAAGTGTTGTTGAGCTGCTTCTATTTCATAGTGACCATATGTGTAACAGAGAAACGTAGCTGATCCTGCACCATCCTCACAGTGTTTGATCCTGTTGTTGCAACCACGGTATCAATCCTTCTCATTAAATGTGTCCCCATGCCAACTGCTCCCCCTCGCTTCTTCTTTTTATTTTTTTTAATACCATGCACGATGTTCTTCTCCAGATGTGTCCAATAAAATGCCATTTATCATCCTTGCTTCATGGAACATTCTAGCTGTACTTCCTCCAAGACTGATTTGCTCATTCTTCTGACTGTCCATCGTGTATTGAGTTTTTAGTCAACATCACAATTTGAACGTGCTGATTTTTATTTGGTCATTGTTGTGGATTTAATTAGGCCCCACTCCAGAAAATGTTTTGTAAAGCCCAATCTCTATGCCTGTTATTATAATCCTATTTGGGAATGGGTTGTCTTTCTATAATGAGGCAGAATTAGTGTCTAACATAAATCCATCTCTTTTGAAATGGGGAAGAGATGGGGAAGAGAGACGTGCCAAACACATGAAGATCATGTAGGAGCAGAAGCTTAAAGAGGCAAAACCCTGCATCCAGAGCTGACAGAGAGAGAAAGCCCGGCACCTTGAATTCATATTTATAGCATCCTGAAGAGTGAGAAAATAGATTTCTCTTGGGTAAAGCTATCCACTCGTAGTATTTGTGGTCTAGCAGCCCTAGAAAACTAAGCCGGAATTTGTTATCAGATGATGAAGTGCTGCTCTAACAGAGGCCAACGAGTGGCAGCAATTTTGAATTGAGGAATTGGTAGAGATTGGAGTAGTTTTCACCTAAAAGTGAAAGCCTAGATTGCCTTGAGCAGACCGTTGGTAGCATGGTGAACATCAAAGGCAATTGTGGTGGGGCCTGCAAAGGGAGTAAGGAGAGCTATCCTGTTAGAGAGAACAGGGGTCATTAACATGACGTGAACAGTGTCATTCTATAGAGAGAGTAATGAGATCAATAGTTTCTTAGGGTTATGTCAGAGGAGGTTTGAGGGCTGGGTATAGGGAGCTAATAATAGTAGATACAAGAATGAAGGAAATGTTCCAAAATTGATTGTGATGATATTGTACAACTCTTTTTAATAGATCTAAACCATGGGATTTTATGGTATATGAATTATGTCAATAAAACTGCTAAAAAGAAATATGAAGAGTAAATGTGCTTCTGGTGAGGCTTTAAAGAAAACGATGAGCATGTGATTCGACAATGGAGGAAGCGCAATGCTTTTAATACCGTGGCAAAGAATTCCTCTGAATTGTGTTCAAATGTTGTTGGAGGGTAGAACTTGTAAGTGATGAACTTGGATTTCTGGCTATTGTAATTTAGAAGCAAGATCTTAAAGAGGCTGCCTGGTTTCACCTTTCCACACCTGGTAAAACGAAGCGGACTTAAAAATGAACTGTGCTTTAGTTCACAATAGCAAGAAACTGAACGCAGCCCAGATGCCAAACAGGTGAAGAATGGATAAATAAACTATGGTACTCACACACCCTCACTGCACATCCCTAAACACAGCGATGAAGCAAGGGCAGTAACCCGAATGGCCAATAAACATGAGAAAATGTTCCCAATCATTAGCCATAAGAAAAATGCAAATTAAAACAACTATGAGATACCACATAACACCCTCAAAGATAGCCCAGTTCAAAAACCCAGAAAGTAACAAGTGTTGGAGGGGCTTTGGGGAGATAGGAACTCTTGTCCACTGCTGGTGGACCTGTAGGTATGGACAGCCATTATGGAAATCTATTTGGTGATATAGATGGAACAGATGGGATAGATGGAAATTGAGCTACCATGCAGCCCAGCAATCCCCCTAGTGGGTATATACTTAGAAGAGGCAAGAAACAAACCACGGCCAGACATCTGTGATCCAGTGTTCATTGCAGCACAGTTCACAATTGCAAGGAGTTGGGAACAACTTTCTATCAATGGATGAATGGATTTAAAAACTGTGGTACATACGTACAATGGAATACCACAGATCCCTAAAAAGCAGTGATGAACACATGAAGCATATTGTTGCGTAGGAAGAACTAGAGGAAATTAGGCAAAATGAAATAAGCCAAGCACAAAAGGACAAGCACAACATGAGTCCGCCGAGGTAAGCTTAAAAATGCAAAAGGAGCACAGGGAAAAACTGCTATATGCATACATTCCTGGAGTGAGGTCCAGGTAGCATGGCAGGGGCCAAACCCAATCCAGGGATATATATGGTAGCCAACTTAAAAAGAGGGGAGAAGAAAGAAAAAGATATAGGTAGTGGAGGAACAGGGCACTAACCCACCCAAGGGGAGGGTATTGTTTATATCTCTAGAGGGAAAGAGGGACCAGACTTCAACCTGGTGTGCCAAGACCTGAATGCAACATACCAGCATGAAGCAGAGAACCAATAGAGAGGTCTGTGGGGCCGGCCCCAATCCCAACTATGTAGACAACCACCCCCCACCCTCACCCCACCTCCTGAAGTATTCACTTCAGAAGACAACACGGAAGCTACAGCTCAGGGAGAGGGGCACATCTGATCAGAGCACACAGGAGCAAATGAAGAGGGAAGGAGAGAGAGTGGAGCACATCCTGGCCCACCAAGCCCTGAGGACGATATTCCTGCTCAGAGCAGCCAATGCACAGAGAGGACCATAGGGCCGGCCCCACCACCAGACATGACGTCCTTAACTGACCCATAGCGCAATCGAGGGACAACACTGGAGGCACAGTGTGGGACTTATGCCCAATCTGACCCTACCACTCCTGGGCAAAATGCAACAGAGCAGCAAGGGGAGGAAAGCAATGAAGTCCCCAGGGAATAACAAAAATAGATGTTGGGACCAGGGCGCAGCACCCCATCAGACTCAACGGGAAAACACTTCTCAAGGTCAACAAACAGACATGGAACTATTTATAGGCTTTTCTATTTTTTTGTCTTTGGGTTTTTTGTTGTTGTTGTTTTGTTTTGCTCTTCTTTTTTTTTTTAATGTGTGTGCTTATTATTGTCTCTGCATGTCTACCTAGATAAGATAGGTGGGATAAACAATCTGGAGGAGAAAACATCAGGACTGACTGTTCTGGGGGGACACAAGAGAGGGGCAGGTAGGGGAAAGGAAGTGGGTGTTAACAAACCCAGGGACAAGGGAACAACAAGTGATCTAAGATCAATGGCAAGGAGGAGTTTATCTGTAGGAGGTCTGGTAGGACTTGATCAAGGGCAATGGAAAGAAAGGAATGACCAAAACCCGAATGAAGGCCAAACATGATAAGAGGAAAGTAAAAGGAAATAGAGGAAAGAACTAGGAGGCAAAAGGCATTTATAGAGGTCTACATACAAGCATGCACATATATAAATATATATATAATTATAGGGAAATAGATCTATATACATATATTTATAGGTTTAGTATTAAAGTAGCAGATGGACATAGGGACTCTACTCAAGTACGCCCTCAACACAAGAACACTTTGTTCTAATAACTTGGCATTCCATGATGCTCACCTTCCCAACACGATCCCTGAAGACAAAGAGGGTGCATAAGCAAATGTGGTGAAGAAAGCCGATGGTGCCCGCCTGTTTTTGGGTTTTGTTCTTGTCCTTGTTGGTTTTTGTCATAGTATAACCGCCAAAGTAAACCAGAGTTATTAA
>NW_022111320.1:17535921-17537274 GCF_000313985.2 Echinops telfairi | reverse complement strand
AGCCTTGCAAGCTGAAGCAAGGAACTGCTAAGGCAGCTGCACCCTGGCGCAACCATCACAAAGCAAGACACCCGAGAGCTAGAAAGGCGAGGCTCACTGAGCCATTTATCTCTCCACCCTTCAATGAACTCCACATGTGTTTATCAGCCAGGTTGGCAGAATAAAGTAACTCAGCAACATATGTACAAATGTGCTTGACACAATTGGTGTATGTATGGATTGTGGTAAGCGTTGTATGAGCCCCTAATAAAATGATAAAAAAAATAAGATAAAATGAATGGTGCAAAATCAAAATAGAACATACGGATCTGGAATATTCTGTTGTACAAACTAACAGCACATGTCCTAGAATGTTCATGAGGGAATGACTACAAACCACCATAGCAGAAAACCCATCAGTTAGACCGGAGGATTCAGAAACAGAGTGAAAGGTAAGATTGCTGTCTGCTTCTTGGGATTCACAGGCAGGAAACAGGCCAAAGAAGCACCACCTGCGGTCCTCCAAGGAAAGAAAAGGAACATCCGTGGATCAACTTGAAGATCAGTGGAACTGTTGACAGGAACACAAGAAGCAGGATCTTTTCTGTTTCAAAGGATGGATCTACAGCAGCGGTTCTCAACCCATGGGTCGTGACCCCTTTGGGGGGCAAACAACCCTTTCACAGGGGTCACTCAATTCATAACAGTAGCGAAATGACAGTGATGAAGTAGCAACGAAAATGATGTTACGGTTGGGGGGTCACCACCACATGAGGAACTGTGTGAAAGGGTTGCGGCATGAGGCAGGTGGAGAACCACTGCTCTGCAGTCTCCTGGATCTCAAAGGATAAGTCCACAGCCTCCGAGGTTTCAAAGAGTCAGATCTTCACCAACTTGGTTCCAGAGTTTAGAGCTGCTGTTAGAGTTGCTAGGTAGTGGTGAGATGGAGCCTCCTGAGGCCAAGGGGGTGAGGTTACCACTCCGATGGACTAGCAGCACAGGGTTTCTCAAAGCTGAGGGAGCAGAGTAGCTCTCCAGCTGGGCCTGGAAGGTGACGCTGAAGCCCAGAGCCCAGGGGGCTCCACCCGGAACAATGATAGCAGGACCAATACCCGGAGTTTGGAGGGTGGGGTCACGGCACAAATGGTCCCAAAGAATAGAAGATTATTGTCAAGCCTTGAGAGCTCATGAAATTTGTTCTGTTGGGTTTTGCAACAGTTGGGTGCCTCGTTACCCCTCTTTCCCTCCAGCTTCGACTTTTCTAAGAGCAACACCTGTCTTGTGCCTGTTCCACCATTCTACCTTAGAAACAGGTCACTTGTCTAGATTCGCAAGTGAAGAGAACTTCTGACCCAGCATGAGATGTGCATAGTG
>NW_022111320.1:17528907-17531185 GCF_000313985.2 Echinops telfairi | reverse complement strand
CTGTTTGCACAAGTGCCTTTTGATCCATGTACATTTCGAGAACATCTCAAGAACAGATTGGATGCACCAAGCACTAATGACAGAAGACGGGATGAACTGTGGAATGACATCCAGAGCAAGCATCACTCTTGAAGAAAACAAAAGGTCATGAAACAGACAGGAAAGGAGGAAAAGTTCAAAGTGGACTTGAGAACAGATTCCGTAGCTTGCTCTGAATCCTAGAGCAGCGAGAGGCAGATGGACAAAAGCGAAGTCAAACTGCTGAACAGAACGTTTCAAAGGGCAGCTCGAGGCAGCAGAGTCAACTATTATGACGATGTGTGAAAACTCCTAGAGTTAGAAAACCAAACAGGAAGAACCCATCTGGCATATATTAAACCGAAAGAGCTCAAGAAAAAATACAAGCTGCAAGTTGCAATACTGAAAGATTCTATGGGCAAAATATCAAACAATGCAAGAAGCATCAAAAGAAGAGTGAAAAAAATACACAGAGTCACTGTACCAAAAAGAACTAGTAGACATTCCACAATTTCAAGAGGTTGCATATGAGCAAAACCTAATGGAACTGAAGGAAGATGTCTAAGCTTCCCGAAAAGCATTAGCCAAAAACAAGGGTCCAGGAGTTGATGGAATACCCATCAAAATGTTTCAACAAGCCGATGAAGCGCTGGAAGCACTTTGGAAATTTGGAAAACAACCGCTTGGCCACCTGACTGGAAGAGATCCATATCTGCATCCATCCCAAAGAAAAGTGACTCACATGCACTTGTTTTTCTACCAAGATAATCTATGCACACATATCGTAGCGCGTACAAGGGGCCAAGTTCTGAAAATTCTTAGGCATAAAATATACCTTGTGGAAATGAGCCAATAGGCTCAGAGTCTTAGGATTGTAGTCCTGGGGAACATCTAGCTTAAGTGGGATAACATAATCCACAAAGACAAAGTTGTACATCTTCCTTTGGTGCCTAACAACTGGGACCTTCAAAGTTTGCAAGCAACCATCTAAGATTCAACTTTTGGTCACTCCTCCTCTGGAGCAAAGAAAAGTGAACATCAGCAAAGACTCCAGCAGACAATTAGGTCAAAGGACTAATGGGCCATGCAACCTCAGCCTCCACCACACGGGACCAGAAGAACTGGAGGGTGCCCGGCTGCTGCTATGCATTTCCCTGATTAGGAACACAAGAGCAGTTTAAAAACCCACAAAAAAAGCAAGACTTACTGGTCTGATAGAGACTTGAGACTCTGGCATTTACATGCTCATTAAACCTGGCTGAACTCATCCCCAGGATCACTTTCCAGCCACACAAGGAACAGGCCTATCGAGGGAACAACCCAGAAGAAACGTGCTCCCCAGAACGATGGAAATGGCAATAACACCCAAAAGGCAGAACTCATGGTGACCCTATTGGACATAGGACTTGCCCCGTGGGTTTCTGAGACTGTACCTATTTATGGGAGTAGAAAGTTGTGTCTTTCTCCCACGGAACGGCTGGTGATTTCAAACTGACCTTGTGGTTAGCAGCCTCGCGTGGAACCACTATGCCATCGGGGCTCCTAAAAGGCAGACAGAGACAGGAAAGGACAAATGAAAATGGGGGATTTGGGGAGGAAGTAGTGGGAAGCATGTTGTTCCATTGAGGGAACTGTCATGAAACAAAATGTGTATGAACTGTTGACTGAAGAGCTAACTTGCCTGTAAACTTCCATCTAACACCCCACCCCCGTCCCCAAACACACACACACACACACACACACACACCCCTTTTGAACAATCAAAATGATGACAGAAAGGAAAATGCTGGATTCCAATAATGTCTCATGGGACTCTTGCTTTTGGAACCTTATCCCCATGCTAC
Organism: Echinops telfairi; assembly: GCF_000313985.2. Lineage (NCBI taxonomy): Eukaryota > Metazoa > Chordata > Mammalia > Afrosoricida > Tenrecidae > Echinops > Echinops telfairi. The sequence continues at coordinate 17,529,323 of NW_022111320.1, read as the reverse complement.
AAATAAGCCCACACTAGCTTTAGCAGAGGGCCGCATAAAAGTGTTCAAAGGGTCCTTGGCAACTTGACCCAACTGAGGCTCTAATTGACAATACCCACACTTGTCAAACATGTTGGGTGAAGACCCTGCCATACGACTCCAGCACCCACCCACTGAGTCTTCCCAACTGAGACCCACATACCACGGGGCAGAAACAAGCTGCCTGGCTGCTCAGTGTCTGACTGTTTGGAGGTTTGAGTTTTGAAGAGGATGGTTAGGTAGCAATGGCCCTGGAGCAGTAAGTATCTCTAAGTTCTCCAGGCCAGAGACTCCCAGGCCAGAGACCAGGTCTACAGATTTCATCACAGATGGAAAAGAGGCCATTTGATCTTGGGAGAGGATCCCAGGATTTAACTGCTTCTTTTTTTTTTTTTTAA
>NW_022111320.1:17521691-17528157 GCF_000313985.2 Echinops telfairi | reverse complement strand
GCTATACTTTTTGATAGCCGGGCACCATCAGCTTTCTTCACCACATTTGCTTATGCACCCATTTTAACTGCTTCTTTAATATACTTTTAGTCAATCTTGCTGGGTTGTTTGTTTGTTTTTAACATGAATGCTTTCTTCAGTCAGCCAAGTCAGTGGTCTTAACTTCCCAAGTTTTATTACTATATTCATCAATTCTTAACTTCCCACGTTTTATTACTATATTCATCAATTCTATTATTTATGGAGGAAACAAAATCAAATACATATATTCAATTTGTCATTTCTACATAGAATTTTACCCCAGCTCTTTGTATCTTTTCTGGCTATATTGATTTTATTTCTGTTTATTTGATTAAAATAAATGACTCATGAGTACAGGATATGAAAAAAGTGCTCTATTAGAAAAAGGAACAAACAAACAGAAATAAATAAATCCTTTTCATGCCCTGTCTTTTTTCAAATATTTAAGCTCTCTAATATTGGCCTAAATGCATGTGAGCCTGAAGGCCCCTCCTTCTCTCTCTAGGTTGCTTGTCATTTGAGAGAACTTTTGTGTGTTGTCTGTGTTATGTATTCCTAAGAAGCCGAAGCTTGGCCTGAAGGGAAGATATCCCAGAGAGAGGCAGCAATACAGGGAGCGCACAAACACCGACAGCCTGCGTGCCATCATTGCACATAGCAAGGAGGCTGGAATCAGTGTCCAGAATGAACAGGCTGAGCTCTGACTATGCCACTGCGCAGTGTGGGCCATGAAATCAAGAGATGTGAGGCTCGTGCGGTGGTCAGCGGCCAGGACCATGTGATAGAACTGCAGTCAGGTTCTCAGAGGCTGCTGCTTGATCCTTGGAAATGGGAGAATCTGGCCCTGTCCTTTGTGCTTTGGCAGAAAGGAAAGTGTGTGGAAAATGCACTCCTCTCTTTAGGACATTCTTCCTAAACTCTCAGAATGAGTCATGGCCTTTTGTTACCCCCTATGGGTCTCCTTCTTTGGTGTCTGTGCTAGATGAATATGTAACACAGACTCTATACAAAAGTTCTCTCAAATGGTAATTAACCTGTTGGGGGATAAGAATCCATCCTGTAACAGTCTCAGCTGTTCCCCTTACTTCTCAGTCACCCACAGACATTCTCCCTCAGAGTTTGACTCATGCTCCCACCCTATATTCCTACACACCCTGACCCACTCCCAATTTCAATTCTTCTCTACTTCAGAACCTCCTTTCTTTTCCTCTCCTATTAAAAAAATCATAAAACACCCAAGGCGTATCCTGCTGTGGCTTTTCATGTGACTGCTCTAGCTTATGCATGTTCAAGCCTCCGGGGATCATATGAAAATTATGCCTCTTAACTGAGATTACCTTGATGGATGTGAGGTAGGTGGTGCTGAGAAGAATGCTATGGGTTCACTATTTAGCTTTTACAAAGGAAGTGTAGACTCCTAAGCCTGTGTATGAAAGCATTTAAAAGTAATTGTATGCAATTGAATGCATTCATGAAAAGAATTCTACATATGCTGAAGTATTTATTTATTTTATCAAAGGTCTAAGCAATTTGAACAGGATGAGAATTGCTGAAAAACCAAAGAAGAAATGCTTAAATGAGAAGCAGATAGGTTAAGAGACTAAAGGAAATCCCCAGGCTATAAAGACAGAGAAGATGGAAGAGTGAGGGAGTAATGGAAATAACAAGGAGGGAGACGCACTATGGCTAGTTAAATGGAAACTCCGGGTGAGATAACTAACAAATTGTAAATAAAGCAGATGGCTATAATAGGTCACATTTGAGCTTTCTGTAACTTGCAATGTGGGGCTCACACCACACAGCCCTCTTATCCCATCTGGCACAACTGTACTTCCCGGGGCAGACAAGACTGTGAAGTGTATATTTCATGTGTATGCAGGCACCACCAGCAAATTAAATGGGTAGATTTCTAATTGCTCTTAACAGATTTTGCTTATACCTCTAACACTTGACTTTCATACCATTGAACCCCTTATGAGAGGGAGCTAGGAAAAATTTGACTGTCTCTTGTGTTCAAATGACACATATAAATATGAATTAAAATTCAGTAGTTGATGCAAGGTCATCTGTTTAAATCCACCAGCCCCTTCTCAGGAGAAAGATGAGGCTTTCTACGCTTGTAAACAGTCTCAGAAACCCAGAGAATCAATTCTGTTCTGTCCTGTGGGGTCCAGATGTGTCAGAATCGACTCAGGGGCAGAGAATGAGAAACACGAGCACATTTCTTTATGCTTATCAGCTATTTGCATTCCTTCTGTTACGTCTTGCTTATTATTCATTTTCTTTGCTTATTTTCAAAACGGTAGTTTTTCATCTTTATTTTATTTATAGGATATTAATCTTTTTCATTATTTACTTTGAACTCTTTTTCTCTAGTCTGTCTTTGGTCATTTACCTTAGGATAGCATTCATCATGTAAGTTTTAAATTTGATGTTGTAAAAGCCTTTCTTATCTAGCTTCTGGGCTTTGTGAATAGGTAGACAAGACTTGGCCCCCATCAAGTTGTTAAGATACTGGCTATACGTTTCTTTCTAATTCATATCATGCTTTAGTTTTTACATGTTTCAGCTTTTAGATCCTTCCCCTTCTTTCTTTAATGAGTTGAAACTGATGATCTCAGGTTTCCCTGGCACATACGGATGAGGAATGCCGTTACAGCATGGCCTCCCCAACCCCGAAGGGTGCTAACCCTTAAGACTAGGTAAGACCAAGTCGGTTAATGATTTAAAATGTCATGTTACGATACAATTATCTTATTTATGTAAAATATTACTCAATGAAGTACAACTTTCCTCTAGTTCCTAAATGTTTCCTCCCCGCTCCCACTACCATGACTCGAATTTGATCTTGCAAGTCTGGCTAGACCAGAGGAGGTACACTGGTACAGATAGGAAATGAAAATACAGGGAATCCAGGGCGGATGAGCCCTACAGGACCAGTGGTGTGAGTGGCGAAACAGGGAGGGTAGAGGGAGAATGGGTAGGAAAGAGGGAACCGATTACAAGGAACTGTGTGTGACCTCCTCCCTGGGGGACAGACAACCGAAAAGTGGGTGAAGGGAGACGTCGGACAGGGCAAGATATGACAAAATACCCATTTATAAACTATCAAGGGCTCATGCGGGAGGGGGGAGCGGGGAGGGAGGGGAAAAATGAGGACCTAATGTCGGGGGTTTGAGTGGAGAGAAAATGTTTTGAGAAACGATGTACAAATGTGCTTTACACAATTGATGTGTGTATGGATTGGGATGACAGTTGTATGAGCCCCTAATAAAATGTTAAAAAAATATATTACTCAATATAAAGTTTCAGGATGATAAGAATTATTCGCATCAACATTTAGAAGAGTCCTTTTCCCTGCCAAGTATTAGCAGGAACTTCTTCCTCATCACCCCATCGCTGTCTTCTTGATTTCACCTTAGTCCCCTCCATGTCACTCACAGTTCTCGGAAATAGTGATGAAAAAAGTCCACATGGTGAAGACTGACTTTGCATCATCAGAAAGCGTCCTGGAACTCATGGGAATATGGACACGGCACTGCCTACTCTGGCATCAGCACTCGGAGCATCCTTGCTAAAGGTGATGGCCCCACAGAAACACACACAGGTCATCCTCTGGACCACACCGCCACTGGTATTGATTCGCCAGGCCAGTCTCCACACAGAAGTTCTATTCACTCAACTCTCCCTCAGGCTTGTAGAAACGTACTGCCCTCCAGTGGCTTTCCACTCAACCCTACAGGGCAGGGTAGACTTGCTCTGCTCCATAGGGCTTCGAAGGCTATCACATCATAACATCCATGGAGTGGCTAGTGGGTTTGAACCTCTGGCCTTTTGATTAGGGACCCAATGTTTAACCCATGGCAGTACCAGGGTTCATTGTAAAATCCCGGATGCACTTGTCAATCAAAGTTTTCCTTAGCTTGCTCTAACAACAGGCGTGTGCTGGATGAGATTCCCAGAGGCAAGTGCTGGCTCTGCCTCCTTGAAAGGCAAACAATGAAACAGGAAGAGCATCCAGCTGAGATCAAAGCTAAGCTAACACATGATAGCATTTCCAAACAAATCCTTGGACTTGAGCATTGTTTTCTGCCCTGAACTAGAGGAGGAGAGAGTTCAGAGAAGATCACAGGCGCAGCCCAACCGTTGGGTCAACTGACGGTAGGGGGCTGACAGAAGAGCTTCGAGTAAGATACATGTCTTTCTGGTCATTTTTCTAGGAGGCCACCCTGACTGCATCATTCTGCCCTTCCTGTTTTCCCCGTATTTCTTGTCCCCTTCGAGAGGCCCATGCTGAGAAGACATGCTAGGCTGTTGTCCTGTGTTTAAAATACTTGGGGCTGCTTCATTTAAGAAAACATTCTATTGCCAAGGAACATAGACTCGATTGGGAGGGAAAGAGTCTGTTCATTTTAGCAGGGACAAGTAGCCATGAGAAAGAGAGATAAGATGTGATAATGGAGAGTTGTTTAGTGGCAGAGCCAAGACGGAGCCCAAGCTGGTTGGATGACAGTCTTGTTCCTGTATCCTGCTCCAGCGTCTACTGTAAACAGTTGGTGTTAAGGCACACATGGGTGGTCTCCTAAAGTGCAGAGTAAGTTCAGAGGGGGTTTGGGAGTGTGCTGTGGGAAATGATCCCAATGCGTGCTTTCTCGGCCTTTCTCTGTACAAGGCCTTGAACCAGTGGGAAACGGGCATAAAGATAAGCAAAACCTCGCCGTGGCCACAGGGGCCCATAGTCCATCACAGCCTTGGGAAAACAGAAACTTATGACCCAGTTATCGCTAAGGTTCATGAACACTCTTTGGATTCCACAGGAGAACTTAAAAAGTTGGAGTGGGTTTTATGGATGGTATTTAATGGAAAAATCAAGTTTAGCAAAGGGAAGTAAAACCCAGGACTCTCCGAGCCAACGGAAAACTGGACCGTGGATACTGCCAAGACCTCTTTTCTATCTTCCACCTGCTTCCATCCTTTCTTCTTTCTCTGTTGACCACTCGTTGTCTCTCTGGTACAGTCAGCCATTGGAGACAGACTATTTGGAGATTTTTTAAATTCCAAGTCTATAATTTCTGAGAATCCTCATTGATCGATCTCTATTCACGTCGCCATCTCTGATCAACTCTGATTTGTGTAAGAGGTTTATGTAAAAGCAGAAAAGTTGCAGTGTGAATCCCACAGCATACTCCTCACCTTGGTAGATTCCTCTAAATTGTGCATCCCACATTCAATTTACATACATGTGTATGTACATGTGGATTGTGGCACATGTATTTGACTGGCTCCACCACTCTTCAGTGACCACTTAATTTTTTTAAAATAGTTTTAGGAGCATATATTTCACATATTATATAATTTATTCATTCAATCCTATTAAGAAGAGTTGTGCAATCATCTCCAATCATCAATTTCAGAGCATTTTCTTCTCTTGTTCATTGTTGTTAGCTCCCCATTTCCCCCTTGCCATCCTCCCCTGCCATGCTCGTAGGTAATTATTAATACAGTTACTGTCACTGTCGCTTTACCTATCCTGGTTTTCATAGACAGAAAATAATACAAAACAGGAACCAAACAAACAAACAGGAAAACCCAACAGCAATGACAACAAAACAGAAAAAAATCTCAATCCAAAAGAAAGCAGAAGATACTAAAAATTGAAACTTTACAATGGGTCAGATGGGGAAATCCAACGATAAGGTTATTTTAACCGAAGGACACCTGCCATAATTCATGTTACAATGCTCTCTGTCTGATAGAACAGGCTATTCACATCCCTGGACTCTGGTCAGAGGAGATTCACCTGAGGCTTCATCTATGTAGCCACCCAGCAAATGAATTTGGGGCTTCCACTGCCATCCACCGCCTTCCGCAAACTGGGTGTTCAGAGTTTTAGTTACAATTCTTGGATCACACAGGCGATGTGCTTCTTCCAATGTGGACTCAGTTGATGCCACACTTAGATGGCTGCGTGTTTGAAGATAAACCTTTAAGACCCCAGACTCTATTCTTTTTGATAACTGGGCACTGTTTGGTTTCTTCACCACACTTTGCTATAGCACCCATACCTTCAGTGATCTCTTCATGGGGGTGAGCATCAACTAGAGCCGTATCATGAGAACCCATTGTTCTTGACTGGGGTTAGAATGAAGCGTGAGCTGCAAATCCATTAATATATTTATGGTTTATACATGTCTCTGGTTCACTTTAGCGGCATCATTATCATTTTATGATAAAGACTATTATAAATCATCCCTCTAACTTTGATTTCATATACAGGGCATAAGTTAATTCTTTTAAAAAAAATCATTTTATTGGAGGCTTATGCAACTCTTATCACAATCCATACTTACATTCATTGTATGTCAAGCACATTTGTACATTTGTTACCCTCATCATTCTAAAAACATTTGCTTTCTACTTGAGCCCTTGGTATCAGCTCCTCATT